>NC_141694.1:1229733573-1230933573 GCF_964263255.1 Lissotriton vulgaris | reverse complement strand
CATCCGCAGGCACCATCTAAGAACTCTGCGGTTTGCTGCATGTCCTTCCTCCGGAATCCGACTGACCAGCTCGACGAGACCCGGCTTCCCTGGCACCTCTGACCTCTACCTACCTCTACAGCTAAGCTGAGAACGGTAGGTGCGACGAGACCTCGAGGGACCGGCCATCATCAGAACTGCATGGCTTCTATCCAGCACGACCGCCGAGGGATCCTCTGGTGAGTGCTTTGGGGTCCGAGAAGCCCCGACCCTGAGCAGCTCCAGCACCGAAGATCAGCCCCCCAGCATCCACGAGATCTGCGTGGGGCCCTTCTGCTTTTTGGCTGCTCATCGCGTTGTCTGGCTAGTAGCCCACTGGCTTGTGGCCTTCCCGACAACGATCAACGACGACAACACTGCTGGTCTGGTTGCTCCAGACTGGCCCTTGCTCCCTTCCAAAAGAAGAGCGCCCCGGACCCTCCTGGTCCACTCCAGACGCCATTTTAGGTCCACCGCGTGGGCTTGAATTTCCCAAGTCTTGTTGCCCCAATCCTGGGTCCAGCGATGTCGACAGCATCAACCATCGCGGGACAGCTCTCACCTCCATCCTGGTCGCCGACAACGCCTCCTGGTCCGTGAGACTGCAGAGCCCAGCGTCGCCCACTCACCTGGTCGAGGTGACTTCGCCCGGTGCCATCCTGGTGCCCACACAATCACTGGCTAGCAGGGCCGTTTCTAGGTGTTTTGCCACCCTAGGCGAGAATTGAATTATGCTGCCCCCTCCCGTGTCCAGATTTTTTTGCTTTTAAAGTTATAGCAAAAGCACAGAACAGTAGTGCGACAAGTCTGGGAAAAGTCCCAGGATTAGCCTCCCTGGGCACATCCTGCTGTTCTTGCGCTCTGTTGGGGTCAGGGATTCATGTACAAAACCGCTGCAATTTGAAACCAAGACACTTGGTTACCAAGTGGAGCCCCAGGGCTAAGAAACACTACATGACTTCGAGGGGGCAGTGAAAGCAGGGGGTGAATTTGACCTCATATTGTTTCATCCAAAAGTCCTAGCTGGGGAGCGCCATCAGATTAGACGTGTCTGCTTCCTCGGGATCGGGCAGGTGCATTTTGTAGATCTGTCCACTTCAGCTGGCCCCCACTCCAAAATAGCGACCGTGAGAATTACAGCTTTGAGCTGCCTGTCCACTATTTTGGAGTGGGGTGACCTCTACTGTAATTTTCTGAACACCTTCAGTCACGTGGAAGGGTCTAAAGCGAGGCCAGATTTGTACCCAATGCACCTTTATTTTTTGCAGTTATATTTTGGCAATCTCGACCCAAAGGTTTTGGAGCACTTTACATGAGTGCCACTTATGTTACACGAGGAAACATTTATTTTTGGTAGGCACGGGAAGGTTAAGTGATTTGGCCAGAATCACAGGATGTTCAGCCGACACGGAGGCTCGAACCTGGTACCCCAGCTCCAATGCTGGCATCTCTGGCCCTTACCCCACATCCTCTCCCCTTGGCACCAGGAGTAGGGCTAAAAGGGGGAGACGTTGATCCAAAAATAAAACAACTGATCAGAAGCACATTTTCAAGACAACGCCATTAAAAATAAAAATTTTGGTTGGAATAAGCTTCATATTGTGTACCACAGAACGCCCTAGGCGGCGCTAAGAAATGAAGCCTGTCTCTAGTGCTTTCTCAGGACCGTGGTCATCCGTCTTCTGCAGCGTTACACAATTACTACTCACTAGAAGGGGCCTGCAGGGAGGACAGTGTTGAGCTGGCGGTGGGCATGGGAGGATGTCTAGTTCTTGCTTGGACAGACATCCCTTCTTGCCAAGCCAATTTACTCAAGCCCCTGCGAGAAACGGACCGTGAGGATGCCTTTCATGAGTGCCGGCTTAAAGATCCTTTCTAATGGGAGATTCACCCCATCCAGATCTGTGGAATGGATGAAATGCGGAGCTACTGAAAGGCTCTGTGGACCTGGCCAGGGCTTTCTGGGCCTGCCTGCCTAACATCTGCATCCACGTGCCTGGTGGGGGTGGGAGCGGCAGGTGTTACTGAAGGAAGAATCGAGCTCCTAGTTACGCTCTCCTTCCCTTTCTGAAATAACCGCTATCTGCCCTGCTAACGATTGGCATGAAAGGGCTGGCTTAACTCCACATAGTTTGTGCTATAAACATAGGAATTGTAAACCTCCATTACCAGTTCGGAAAATGGGAAATTATTTTATGTCAGTATTTTATGTTTTAAAAGAAACCAACATGACAAAAATGTAATTAGGCACTTCAAAGTTCCAAGTAACATCTTCACCTGCAGTTCGGCATTAACGTAAGTAGATATATTTGTGCATTTCCCACAGCTGTCGACCTGAGGCTGTCCAAGTGCTTAGAGGCGGGCACTAGGAGGGAGGCCCTGCTGAAGGCTGAGGCCACGGGCGTGCAGGTCTCAGCATCTTGTAACTAAAATCCTTCCGAGCAGAGCCATGGACCCTGCTTGATGATGCCCCCCTGCTCGTCTAGCTCCTCGGCTGCTCGCCGGGGACTCGAGGCACCCGCCCCTGTGTTCAAGACAGGGGCACAGTGCTGTGAATGCTGCGTCCTCAGACAGGACTCCACCAAAGCGCGCTGGGGCCTTCCAAGGGACCCTGACCTTCATGCACACTTTTTTTGCCGCCCTCCCCCTTTTGCCGCCCTAGGCGGCCGCCTAGCCCTGCCTAATGGCAGAAACGGCCCTGCTGGCTAGTGATTAAGAACTTGGTCCCCTCTGCTTTCAGGTGTCATCCATCTTAGATCCAGGCTTGGATCCATCGAACAATCTCCACTGGTCGCCTGCCAGCAACTTCTTTCTTCAGGCTCCTGGTTCGTCAACGAGGATTCCCGACGTCTTTTCAGACCTATGCAGCCGCAGCCCCTGGGCTAGGTAAACTCGGCATTTCGGTGCCCCAGCATAGCCTCACTATCCAAGGGTCCAGATCCACTTTCGTGTTCAGCCGACCTAGTCGGGTTCGCCCGAGAACACTAACTTTGCTTTTACTAGCCTCCATAGACTTTGTCCCGCATCCCGCGTGAGAGTGCACACTCTGCACCCGAGTCCCCTAGGCCTCCTACTAGTAATCTGAAGGTTCAGTAATGTAGTCCTAGCGATTCCAAAGCCTATTAGTCCAGTACTTACCTGCTAGTAATTTCGCATTCCACTTTCATAGTATATGGTTTTTCGTGCCCCTCGGGCATTTGTGTAAATTGTGCAACTTAAAGTATTTTCGTAAGAGTTTTGTTGTGTGCTTAGTACCCTGTCCTCATAAAGAGTACAGGGCTGTTGTGATTTAAAAAAATACACTGTTTATTTTCATAACACTTGTGTGGTGTCCTTTCACTTGGTGTTCAAGGGGTATATGTGATGGTATAACAGCTGGCTTAACACGCCCTCTAGAGTTTAGCCCGAAGACTGCTCGTATCCATGCTACTAGGATAGCTGGTCTATAAGGTTGACTTACAACCAATCATCAATAAGGGTTGTTTGGACTGATACAAAGTGCTCACTAGAATATTGAACATTATATATCAGGCCAACTTCTCACACTAGTGTTTCCCACTTTAGTATTTTTCACCAGGAGGGTGGTATGTGGAGCACAAAGGCAGTATAAACTCTCTCATTTTAGTACTGTATTTTCGAAAATGAGTATCTACCTTGTCAGAAATAAATGTGATCAAGTGACTCCTCTTACTCACACCCCCTTTCATCTTCCCATCCACCAGGTGTGAGCATACCTATTGGTTTTGACTGTAAAGGTAACTTATTCTAGACTCAAATTGACCCCCCTGTTCCAACACTGCCAAGGTCATTGCCATAGACCATGTTCTGTTCTATGCATCCCTTCTGCATGAATTAAGCCCTTGGGCATGTGGCCTTTACATCTCATTTAACATTCTTCTGTGACCTCGCCATGGTATCCCTGGAGCTGTACCTTAACTAACACTGTAGTGTTGCATCTTGCCTACCCTGGTCTGTGGTACCGGACCTTAAATCTCCTTTAATCTATACCCATTTTGATCACAGTTAAACATTCTATGCATTACCATTTTATGTTCCTGACAAAGAGCCTTATCTTATTTACAAATGTGACATAATTGTCATTGCAATATTAGTATTTAAGATCAAATCTGTAGCACCTCACTCATGCCACCAAAATAAGAAACGGAGACCCCTCAAATGGACTACCATGTTTACATAAGAAATGCTACCCACTGACTACGTTGGCTAGTGTAAAACCTAGGATGGACGAATGCCCAAACTGTGTGGAAACTTGCCACCCATTCCTTAAAGTCGCACCTGGCACCCTGACAACTCGCCCAGTGTCTGCCTTCTCTCCAATGACTTTGTACCTCTTTAGGATCTTCACAACTGCTAGGTACAACAAGTGTAACTTTTGCAGAGGCTGACTGACCGAACTGAATTCATCCCCCTATGCACATGCTCTACTTCCCAACATGCTTCTTTATCCAGATCCCTGGATGCATGTTGCAGCACCAGCACAGTTAGGGATGATTGTCTGTGTTCTCAATTATTCCTTCACAGGATTTATAGGAGCAACCATACAGAGTCATGACGTATCATGTAGTGACTATAGTTGATACTGAAAGCTATTGTGGTCACAGTCTTTGGCATAAATATTTAATACAGACAGTGAACAGTTTAACAGATGTTATCCTAACTCTGGATACCAGAAACGGAAGTTACAGAATAATCAACTTTATAACTCTCAAAAAGTTAACTTTTATGTTTTTATGTTTATGTAGTTTATAGAGCGCACAGCTACCCCCGGAGGGGTGTCCCGGCGCTAGAACCTGAGTCTCTAGGGGGGAAGAAGGTACATAGAGCATGGGGAGAGCAGCAGGGAGAAATCAGAGTCCAGAGAAGAGCCAGGTTTTAAGTTTGGCTCGGAAGATGGATTCGGAAGGACAGAATCTCAGATCGATTGGCAGAGCGTTCCACAGTTTTGCTGCAGTGACACTGAACCCTCTGCCACCCATTCTAGAAAGTCTAAAACGGGGAGAGATCAGGAGGCGGAGGTCATTGGATCTCAAGGATCTGATGGAGCGAGATATAGAGACACGTTTTTTCAGGTAGTTGGGTCCGAGGTCGTTGATGGCTCGGTAGGTAAGGGTAAGGATCTTGAACTGGATACGGCTGGCCACTGGTAGCCAGTGAAGCTCCTTACGATACGCGGATACTGATTGACGGTAGGGAATATTACCAATCAATCTGGCCGCCGCATTCTGGACGATCTGAAGCCGGTCTAACAGATACTGGGGGGCACCAGCATAGAGGCTGTTAGCATAGTCCAGGTGGGACGTGATGAGGGCATGGGTAACTGTACGGCGGGAGTCCAGAGGGAGATAGGGGAGTATTTTTTTGATCATGCGCAACTTCAGGAAGCAGGCAGAGGTCACTTTATTGACCTGAGTTTTGCATGAGAGGGAATCGTCAAACTGGAAGCCCAGGTTACGAGCAGAGTGAACAGGAGAGGGAGCGGGATCAAGTGCAGTGGGCCACCACCAGGAGGAGGGGATGGGATCTTTCTGATTGAAGAACAGCACCTCCGTCTTGTCTGCATTTAGTCTGAGGTGGTTATCAGTCATCCAGACACTGATGTTGTTGAGGCACTGGCGGAAGTTGCTGAATGAGGAGTCCGAGTGGTCTCTAAAGGAAAATACCAGCTGAGTATCGTCAGCATAGGAGACCACCCTGACTCCGTAGGACTCCACAACATCGGCCAGTGGGGCAAGGTAGACATTAAAGAACAGGGGGCTGAGGGCGGAGCCCTGTGGCACACCGCATGACAGGGGTTTTTCATCCGATTTAAAAGGCCGTAGCAGTACCCTCTGACTTCTTCCCGAAAGGAAGGACTCGATCCAGCTGAAGGCAGTGCCGCCAATGCCTATCTGTTTGAGTCGGTCAAGGAGGATGGGGTGGGAGACCGTATCGAAAGCTGCTGACAGGTCGAGGAGGACCAGCATGGCCTCCTCGCCCCTGTCCACGCATTCCCGAATGGTTTCCGAAACTTCCAACAGTGCCGTCTCAGTGCTGAATCCCGCTCTGAATCCGGATTGTGAGTCGTGCAGTAGAGAGTGGTTTTCCAGATATTCCGTGAGTTGCAACTGCACAGCTTTTTCCAGGACCTTTGCGGGTTTGGGGAGAAGGGAGATGGGGCGGTAGTTGGCGAAAACAGTGGGATCGGCATCCGCCTTTTTTAGAATAGGAATCACCATGGCCTCCTTCCAGGTGGTAGGGAAGAAGCCATGGTGAAGGGAGGCGTTCCAGATGGAAAGGAAGGAGCAGGCTAGCGAAGGCGCCAGTTCTCCCATGAGTTTCGCGGGGACAGGGTCAGAGGGGGCGCCGGATTTGCACTGGGTGAGTAACCTAATAGCATCGTCCCGGTTGAGTTTATTAAAGGAGAGAAAAGACGACGAAGCTGGGGGACTGAAGGGGGGAGGCAGGGGAACTAGCCCTTTAGGGAAGGAGACACAAAGTTTGTTTATTTTATCGAGGAAGTAATCTGAGAGTCCCTCGCATAGAGCCTGACTCGCAGTGTTCTGAGTGGCCCTAGCCGGAGGATTGATAAAGTCTTTGACAATGGTGAAGAGGGTTTTAGACGAGTTTTTGGCATTGGTGATTTGAGAAGAAAAATGATCTTTCATAGCGATTTTTTTTTTTTTTGTTTGAGGAATTTTTTCAGTGCAGATCTGTAGGTAAGTTTAGCTTCAGGGTCGTAGTTTAGTCTCCACTTACGTTCGAGTGCTTTGCATCTGCTTTTCTCCTCACGGAGGGAGGTAGAGATCCAGGGGGCGGAGGGTCGAGATCTTGCGGAGGCTATGACTTTCTGGGGAGCAATGGCGTCAATAGCATTGACAAGGGCAGCATTTAGCCTGGAAACAGTTCCATCCATATCAGAGGAGAGGTGCTCCGTCTGGAAGTGGAATACCGGGTCCAAGGTGGCACATGTGACCTTGTGCCACTTTCTTCCCAACTCCTTCCTAGGGGCCAGGGGGACAGTTTTCCGGCCGAGGGTAAGAGAGAAGGGGATAAGATAATGGTCGGACCAAGTGAGGGGAAGGGGTGAGAGGACAGTGATAGTCGAGAAATTGGAGAAGATGAGGTCCAAGGTGTGACCAGCCACGTGAGTGGGACCGGTGACTAATTGTTTGAGGTTCAGGCTTTCCATAGTTTCCAGCAGATTGTTCGCCTTCGCGCAGAGAGGGTTGTCTACGTGGAGGTTAAAGTCACCTAGGACTAGAAAATATTGGTGTTTGAGGGATAGATCAGCCAGTTGGTGGGTGAGGGCAGTGAGAGAAGGGGAGGTGGCGGTAGGGGGGTTATAAACTAATGTGCCAGCCAGTATAACTGCCGCGGAGTCAGATAGAGAGAAGTACAAGGCTTCGATAATACCAATATTAGTGAGTTTGGTAAAAGTCAGCTGAAGATGGGATTTGAGGATGACGGCTAGTCCGCCTCCGGATTTACCACCAGCCCGGTTCATGCACTTTATATCGTATCCAGGGGTGATAGCCAGATAGATATCCGGAGAGGAGGAATCAGTGATCCAGGACTCAGTGAGGAATAGAATATCCCACTCATCAGAGGAGATAGACATCCAGATGTCGTTGGCATGACGGGGGAGAGACCGGCAATTGATCAAGCCAGTTTTCAGAGTCCGGTGGTTAGACGAGGGGTGCTGCGGTGTGAGACGAGGAGGCAGGCAAGATTGGTAGGGCGGGAGAGTGAAGTTGCATTGAGGGCAGTGAAAAGGAACAGATTCTAAGTGGTCTGGGTTGCAGCGGGTGATAGCCGAGCAAGGGGAGGAGTTTAGTAGGTGTAGTTGGGTATTGGTCCAACACGTACGGGTAGAATCCGTGGAAAAGGCAGGGGGTCTGGCCCTGGGCCCGGTCCAGGCCCGGACGGGCCCAGACGGGCTTGCCTTTGGCGCGCCTTCGGCGCGCTGACGGCGCGCCCGCTGCGCCCGTCCGCTGCGCTTCCTAGCGAGACACATAATTTATGTCCGTGGGGAAGGGCGTCATGGGGGTGTGGCCAGCTGAGGTGGGCGTGTCAGACGTGGCGCCTCGCCCTCAGTGATGGCGAAGTGCAGGACTCGTTGCAGCGCTAGATCCGCTGTTCGTTTGAAGGGGTGAGTGAGTTAAAATTACAAGGTATTACACAAAATAAGTTTTTAAACTTCTTTCTTAAAGTAACCAATATAACGTGTTATTCCATTCATTAACTAAACAACCTGTTCATTCACCATAAATATCATTATTATTACTGTTATTAAGTAAACAACCTATTTGTTTATTATTATTGTCAGTACATCAAAAGGAAAACCTCAATTTCATATACAATAATCTATTTATTGTAATTGATACCCATCTCCTATGAAAATATTTTAAAAAATCACTAACTGTGTAAACCAATAGAAATCCCACTTAAAAGATGCATCTACTTACATTTTCCCAGGCGTTACAGTTCCCACAAAACAATGTTAATTGCATGAACCAAAATACCCATGAATCGCCATACAGTCCAATTTACATCCTATCACTACTTGGATAGGAAAGTGTCAAACATCGCGACAATCGATAGAGTGCTGCATAGTGTTCTGCCTAGGGTTGGATACAACCACTCTAATCATCCATTTTACTTCCTGTGATGAAGTCTTGGTGCCCCAAAATTATAGCAGCCTTCCTCAGGGCCAAATAGTTCAAATAAAAATGTATAGCATGTTGCCTTTGCTTGCCACATAGTTTAGTCAACTATGTCACATAATTTGGTCAACCCCCGCCACTGCATTCAGCAACCTCTGGAGAAAATATTTGCATGTTGTATGTTGGCTATTAGAAACCAGGTCAGTGTGGGTTGCCTTTTTATTAACAAGATGTAGGTTTATTGTTGAGGGCAATCGAAGAGCACATTCTTCGTTAATTAGGATGGTTCACTATTGAAATAGTAGAAGCAAGGGAGAACGGTGCATTGACAGTTAATGTTGTTCTTCTTTCATGGAGGACCCCAGCTGCTTTGGTGGGTCAAATCTTTCCTCCTCTGTTACCAGTGTTGATATCTTGTCCTGTGAACACACAGTTGGCAATAAAACATTGATCTAAAACGCTAGAAATGTTTTTGATCACAGTGTACATGCTGTGGTTACAGGAACCAGAATAAATTACAGACCTCTAAGACTCACTTGTTTCACTCCATTCGTCACTGTTTTCTCCTAATATATCACCTTCTTGAATCCTCTTGAGTTGGCCTCCATCTTGATTTTCCCTTTCTTGTTCCCATCTTGCACAGGTGTCTGCTCAGGAGGTCAGGAAAGAGAACCCCCTCCAGTTCAAGTTCCGCGCCAAATTCTTCCCCGAAGATGTTTCTGAGGAACTGATTCAGGACATCACTCAGAAGCTGTTCTTCCTGCAGGTGAAGGATGGCATTCTCAGTGACGAGATCTACTGCCCTCCAGAGACCGCTGTGCTGCTCGGTTCCTACGCAGTGCAGGCCAAGTTTGGAGACTATTCCAAAGAAGTGCACAAATCTGGATACCTCAATTCTGAGCGCCTTCTGCCACAGCGGTAAGTGTTTTCCACAGCGATCACTCCAATGCTTTCAAGGCGCAACACATTGCAAGAGAAAACAAAAGGTGTATTTTGACTTTATTTCCTTAAAGTGTGCACATTTTCATTGATAAACATTTTTTACTTGCTGCAAGAATGGTGTCTGACGAGGAAGTAAAAGATGAAGAATTAGAACAATTTGCTGCATGTTTTCCCAGAAAGCCCTATGTTTCACCCAAGCAACACAATTATTTTCATCCTGCCAAGTCTATGTTACGATTCCAAAACTGTGGATGTTTTTACCAGAAATGCTAGATGTTTTTACCAAATTTCTGTCTATTATTCTAAATCTGCGTGCCATGGCATATGCTTAGCCCCACACATGCGGTACATTTAATTGAACATTTCTGTCCTCTCGCCAATAATACGGTGTGTATTTGACCTAAAAACGGTTGATGATCAACCTACATGACTCTTCATTTGACCTAAAAGATGCTATACATTTAGCATCACAGACCATGTGCTTGTGACCATAAAAGCACTAAGCACCTGTCCCCATACTGCATTTAATGCCAAAAAGCCACAATTTCGATCTCCAAAGAGACCTCATTGTATCCAAAAAATGTGTACGTTTAGCCCACAAATAGACATACAATTTACCTCTCATACATTTTTTAATCAGGGCCCCAAAATTTTAAATATTTTTCCCCAAAAATTCTGTAAATTGTGGAGCAAAAAGCTTCTATTCAGTCCCCATGGAAACTAAATACTTAGGGCCTGATTTAGAGTCTGGTGCATGCCCCCTGTGGCTGCCAACATGATTCCCAAAGTGCAGTTGGTCCCAGTTTGACCCCTTCCCCATTGTGAATCAGTTAATACCACCATTGGTGTGTTGGTAATTGTTCAATGGTTTGTGACCTAAATTGTACATGCAAACTATTGAAACATTGCATACCAAATTGCAGTTTGGAAGGAATGTTGAATCCAATCGGTATGAACTGCTACCTCATTTTACAAGCCAGACTCGAAAATGGAATTTGTACATAAGAAACCGGCATTTCGCGAGTTGCACACAAAGCCCTTTAGCACATCTGTCCCATAGTCCTTCCTACAAACTTGTCCCCTAACAAAACCTCTTGATTACCCATTTTACCCCACTAGGACACAGATATGCCGTGGAAGCTGCAGCACCCCAAATAACATACTAGATTTCTGGAGGTGTATGTGCAATAAAGATGCCTTTAAATTGATTTTTTATCGTGTCGCATTTGTTGTGTGTTCAAAAACAGAGGTCAAATGTCCGGATAGGTTTTTTGACAAATTGCTGCTTATTCTTTTAACATGGAAACTGGTGTTCACTTTTTTACTTTGACTCCAATGCAAGAGGATATTGTACAATGAACTATGTGACAATCTTCCTGGTGTGAAAGTAAAGGCTGAAGGATGTCATTTGTTTCAAAAACACACCAAAATGTAAAAACTATATTTGAACTACATAAATCTTTCAAAATATCAGCAGTCCGGAAAGCTCAAATAAAGAGCTTTGTTTGTCATTCTGAAGTGTGATGGAAACAAAGATTTCAATAGGATCAAAACAAATTAAGACTCTTTACTTGTTGTTGTGCAAATGACAAACATTCCCTGAAATCCACATTATCGTTTATGCTATATATAGCTTTATCAGAAAAACCGCATATCTTTGCAAATTTAGTGGTCGCTTCAATGGAGAATGCGGTGTCTGTAAATAGCAGCAGTGTTCTAGTACACCATGTTTGAATAATATATTTGCAACAATGTGTCCAAAATGCACTACCAGCAACATCCCACATCCTTACCACACTCCTGCTGATTGGACATGGTTCATTTGCTACACTTGTTGTTTGCGTGGTCCGCGGATTTCTGACAATTCCTATGAGTTCAGTGCTGTAACATTGATGGCAGCAGCCTAACTCTGAAAATTGTTCCAGCACCACTGTGGACACCTGAATTTAATACAGCTGCATTTGGCTTCAAATATTTCATTTGCTCCAAAACAGCTGTAATTTTGTATTTAAAATGTAAGTTTGGCTTCAAAAATCATATGTTTAGCCAGGAAAATTATGTACATTTAAAAATGCAGGAAATTGTGCTAAAGAAAATCACACATTTGTCTTAAAATACAGCATGATTATCTTGATAAAGTTTGCATACCTCTATGCAGAAAAGGTTCACTAAAGTTCTGAAATCAGATATGCAGCGGCCTAAAATGGAATCATACTATGGGGATTTGCTGAATAAAGACATGTTAATTCACTGATGCTGATGCAGAAAGTTGAAAAGTGATACAAAACTGTAAGAAACCTAGGGCCTCATTTACAAAACAATGGTGCGGCGCCACAAGCCATTTTGCTGCTCTAAGCTGCATCATTTTAAAAACACAGGTTTGGGTCGTATTAACAACAATACGACACAGCCATGTGATTTCCCCTGTGCTGGCCCACGATTGGATGCCATGCACCAGTGCAGGTTGTACCCTTGTGTCATGCTGCAAGGGTGCTTACGTTGTGCAGGAAGGGATTTCTTCCTTCACAAAAACAATCACTGATGGCATTCACCTCTTTCTATGCACAATGCAGCATGCATTGAAAGAGAAAAAAATGAGGAGAAATAAAAGTATTTCTCCTTGTTGTCCACTCCTACGCCTCCCCTGGGACAGTATATGATTCTGACACACTCCTAGCTTTACAAAACATTGTAAATCTGGAAATGTGTCAGGTTCCATAAATGTTGCTTGGGAACACCCACAGCAACACTTATGGAGTGCCCCTTTCACGCAGAGTAATGCATGAAAGGGGCCCTTTATTTACAAGGCCATGAAAATTCATGCAGTGTGACTTTATGTGGCCTTGTAAATATAAGCAGGCAGGCACACTGCACCACCAGTGCATCAAAAAAAGTGATGCACCGGCCGTGTAATGGCCCTATAGATGAGGCCCCTAAAGTTGTGGAAGAAGAGTAGTAGCCCATGCCAATTGTCACCTGGGAAGCTCTGTGTTAGCTCAACCCACCTCATAGTTCCTGCATGCACTTGGAAGAAATGCGAGAATGGCTTCTTCCACTGTGGGAAAGGCATATGTTTTGTATTTGCAGCAGTCATATAACGTGCACCCTTATTTGGTGAGTGCTAAGTATTTTTACGGAATCCAAAATTCCAGTTAAATAGTCAGTGAAACACAGCAGATTGATCCCATGCTAGGAACATGCCAGGCCCTTTTTGCTTATGTCAGTGGAAGGGGGCTGGCCTTGAAGTAGCGAGAGTAGGGGGTTCTAGCAACATAGAAATCAGCCATGGTAGGAAGATAACCTCATTTACATGGGTATCTCCCCCATGAAATGAGGGACATCCAGAGATGTCACGAATATGGTAGACAGTGTCCACCATGGCTTGGGGAGCCTGTCAATGAGAGACACTGCCCACCAGGCCTGAGATTTTCTATTTGCCGGAGAGCACTACCTAGCGGTCTACTCACCTGCAGCAGCCGAAGTGAGAACCAATATGTCTCTAAGGAAGATGGCTGTAGTTACAAGGGAGGAAAGTCAGTTCTGTTTGTCCCACGCCATACTCATATTGAGCCCCTCCTATACTGTAGCAACATGTTTTACGTATTAAAACGGAAGGCCTGATCTATTGCTACTTAATGCTGCTAATGCACTGATAGGCGGCACCAAATAATGTGTCTTCTGTTTTCCCAGAGAACACTATCTTTGCTCTTTTTTCAGGTACAAAAGAAAGGCCCCGCAAATATGTGGGCCCTCGGTCCCACGCAAGCTTCTGATATGCTTGAGTGGCTTTTACTACTTCATTAAGGCATGTGGAGCCACATGTATGAACGTTTTTTGCATTCACAAATGATGATTCAGTAAAATCGTCTGTTTGCTAATGCAAAATAGCCTTTCATGATGTATGAAAGGCTTTCTAGTCCAATTTCATGTAATTGCAAAAAATTGCAGCTACCTACAATATGCGATTCCCTTGGCACATGTATGAAGCATTTTCCAAATGCAAACTGTGCATTTAGGAAAATACAATTCTCATTGACTTCAAGTCGATAGTAACCATGTGCAAACTTTGAAAAATGCACAAACTGCATGTTTCAAAGTGCCAAGTAGCGCACACATGCCCCTAGGGTATATATGCCCCTTACATGTGCACATTTATTTAATTGGGGGTGCTTCAGGGGGGCCTTAGGCTTCAGGACACCCATGCCTTTGCATTACCTAATTTGCTATTGCTAATTAGGTCATCACAAATTAGCTAATACAAAACCATTCACACATGTAGGCCTTTTAGCCCATAGGGACAAATGGAGTAATATTACCTAATAGCGATTCACTATTTACTGAATCACTATTAGGTAATTTATAAGGAATATCAAAATCTTTGGCAATTCCTTACATACATTGCATTTTGAGACAACCACAAATAGCAATTCCGTAAAAATCGCTATTTAGTAATCCCAAAGTGCTTTTTTTGATACATGTGTCGGAGCACTCTTTCAAGAGGTCAATAGAGGGGTGCAGCAGGGAAATATTATGTAAGAAGAAAAAGTTATTCAGCATGATTTGGAGCATGAAAATCACAATATTCTTTTTTTTTTCTGCACATTGCTTTTCAGGGTTTTGGATCAGCACAAACTTTCTAGAGAGCAGTGGGAAGAAAGGATAGAGGTCTGGCACACCGAGCACCGTGGAATGCTAAAGTGAGTACACAACATGACTCACAACAACTATAATGTGTTTTATCTGTCATTTAAAGCCGCAATCGTCTAAGCTCTATAAATACCAGGTATTCCTGTCATAAAAGTCAGTTCCTCCATCTACTAACGTCGGAAAGGAGGAAAGCTGAGCTGGGCCTGCTAGGATTGATTGGGTGGCGACCTTCAGATTACATTGGCAAGATGGTGGTAGTGAGTTTTGACTCTCAGAGCCAATGAATTAAGTAAATCAAGAATTGCATTTCACAAAAAGGTTGGATTAATAAAATAATGGTTCAAAATGTCGTTTTAACTATATGTATATTTGCACCAGCACTCTTAACATCCAGACCTCTCTCCATTAGTACCAGAGTACTCAATTTGTATGTATGAAGCTGTTCGCCCAGACTTGTTAGGGGGGGGGGTGTCTAATCCCGAGTGCGTCATATTCCTGCAGCAATTCGTTCCATGTGATACTTGTTTTTTAGCATGAACTTACAGATACTGCTAGATTTTGAATCGCAAAACATTTGAAACATTCACTAATGTCGATACTGTAGACCATTCCAGTAGCTGGTATCACATAAATGTTGATAAAATTATACCTGACCATTCCAGTAGCTGGTATCACATAAATGTTGATAAAATTATACCTGAGGACATTTTGAAGTCCCCTAGATTGAACATTTCCAACTCCAAATAGTGTTCTATTTTTTACTGAAAGGTTTCACTAAGTAAATTAAGTTGGTGTGATCTAGAGAGTGTCATATTGTTTGTCGATGGTGTAGGATAAACGATTTATCGCCTTGGTAATATCCAGGCACATACCAAGGAAATCTTGTGGGGTCTTAATGTAGACTCTTTTAAGCAAAATACTTGGGGCTGAGAAATTGTATAGAGAACTTTTCCATAACAGGTTGTTAATATAATAGACTGGGAAAGGTAAGTTCTTAGAATGTCAGCACCAATCATCCTTTTATGTACATCCAGATTGTGATGTGTCTGGGTGGAGTATGGCATTGTTGGTACAGGGCTCAAAGCTTGAAACAAACCATGACCTGGAGTTTGGCTTTCTAAATTCTGACTTTCAAATGAACCCAAATTAAGCATCTTTATTACAAGTGATTGAGAGATTTCTGTCCAAGGACCTTCGATAACATGTTCACATCACATTACATTGTTGCTCTTTTCTGTAATCCTAATATTCTAATAATGTACCCCAAAATACACTATTAGAGTAACTTATAATGCCCTCTATTACATGCCTTCATATGGGAACGGGTACATTATGCCTTATAGATTACCTGTTGCATGAGTAGGGAAAGAGATGGAGGATGGCGAGAGCTAGTAAGTGGGTGGGAGATGGGAGTTTGGAAGTGGGAGGAGGGAGACGCAAGTTGGCCAGGAAACAAAAAGAAGGCATTGTGAGAGTACACAAACGGGCAGAGCTGAAGGTAAGAAATAGGGTGAAGAACAATCAGGTGGCGGGAGAGCAGAAGAAGGATTTTGACAGATGAAGACACGGGATTCATCTGGATGGTGCAGCAGGAGCAGGAAAGTGAGTTTTCAAGACTTCAAGAGGTTTGGATCTGGGAGTGGCAGCAGAAGGGGATTTGACAAAAGAGTAGAAAAGGATGGGGCATTTTTTGGGGGTGGGCATGGTGTGGATGATGAAGTTCTTCCCCCAATATGTGGAATTACAGGGGTTTCCCCTGCAAACAAGGCGCAAAAAGAATCAGGGATGCCTCTAAGACATTAAACATTTATTTTCTGCTTTTGTAAAGTAAAATGACATTGGTCTAACTCGACATGTCTGAATAAAATAGCACAGGCATTTTTTAATCTTGAAACCAGAGTACAGAAGAAACAGTCTATGGTCTTTATTCTATAAATTTAGAGGTATAAACATTTCAAAGTCCTTTTGAATAACCTACGCTCTGGCATCAGTTCTGCCTCGACTTCCCTTCTTCGTGACCTAGTGTCACAATAGGCATGTAGGATCGCTTCTATTGAATGCTTTTACCGTGCTTCACTCCTAAAATATTGAGGTCCTCATGGGCATTAGATTTTATAATATACAACGAAACTTCCGGACCTAACCTCAATTGATCTTTCCCCCCCCACCATGCAGAGAGGATGCCATGCTTGAATACCTGAAGATCGCCCAGGACCTGGAAATGTATGGAATCAACTACTTTGAAATAAAAAATAAGAAAGGTTCCGACCTCTGGCTGGGAGTGGACTCCTTGGGACTGAACATTTACGAACACAATGACAAGTACGTGCGGCTTTCATGTTTTTAATCGCTGTTGCAGAAACCCTTTGATTACGCTACACAATAAAGTCAGATCCTTCTTCCTGGTCACAAACTTTGCGCTCTAGCTTCTGGTTTTATCACTGTTTGTACTTCATTGTTGTGTGCAATGTAATATCTTTATGCTGTTCTGATTAGGAAGGGTATTTGTACATTGCTTTGCTGCAATTGAGTCCAAATGCACCTTGAAGGACAGAGGAGACATTTTAGTGATAACATTTTAGTGGGACATTGAAGTACATCAACTCTGCTGAATGTCTTAATAAAATGCTCACAACATTCGACACTGGATATACTGCGGTGAGGTGCACACTCATTCATTATTTATTTCTGCATTTTACATTCTATTGGAACCGTTTTTTGATGGTTGAACATGCTAAAGGATTTTATCTGCGGTCACTGAGATACAACAGGTTGTTCTGCTGTTCACATTTGCTTTCTTTGCATCCGTGTTCACCCACATTACGACAAAGAAGCAGATAAAGACTTGTGCCTAATGCATTTCTTTGGATGACTGTTAGGTGTAATTTATCGTAAACAACACTTTTATTAATTTAGAAATCCAAATAATATTCTTATAAGCTTAGCCGCATTCTGCAGTAGTGATATTTAAATTTAAGACCACCTTAAAAGTGTAATTTCACAAGGAAAGGTCTGCAAACTAAATGAAACTACGTTTAAGATAAAAAAAAAGGGAAAAATAAAAAAGGGGGACAGGAAATTAAATGGTGAGGGTATTAGATGTTTTTGGCTTGATATGTTTCAAACAGTAAACTCAGTTGTAATAAATATTCCTTGGGTTTTACTTGGAAGTGTAGTGCATCGATAAGAGCAGCATTTTGTGAAAGTATAGGGATCTGAGGATTAACATTGGCACTGTTGATAATTTAAAACATCAATGTATTCATTCCTATCGCACTTAATTTGGGCATCTATATTCTTTTTTTTTTTTGAGTTGGGGGGGATATTTTTATTGTGTTTCAGGGAAAGCAAAACAAGTAACAAACAACAAAATAATCCCACCAACACAAAGGGCATGTGGACAAGTTTTCATCCGCTCACAGAGAATATAACCACATAAACGAGACTGGACCTTTGTTTCAACAACTTCATTACATTCTTCCATCATACCCTGAGCCCAAGGGGCTGTGTTCAGTCCCAAGTCGGGCCCAGCTTTCAACCCCTGTCATTTCTTTCTCTTGCCATCCTACCCTAATCCTGCTCTCATTTCCATCCATGTGCTCCAAATCTTCTCGAATTTGCAGGGACATCCCCACGCATGGTAAATCAGTCACTCTGCTACCCATACAGTAATCCATGTCTTCCTCCCATTTCCATCTAGTTGTCTGCGTGCTCTCTCCCCAGTGTTTTAGAAGATTTCTGCTGGCCACTATCAGGTTGCTAAACAACAGAGCATGTAGATCCAGAGATTGTGCCCCCCAATTACCCAGGGACATTAGCTGGGGTGTGAGGTGCACTTTGTACCCCAGAGCTTCAGATATTTGATCACCTATCCGTTCCCAATAGTCCCAGATCTTCGGGCACTGCCAAAATTGCTGTATCGGGGTACCCATCATCTGGCAGCCCACAGGAAGAGATCATCAGTCACCCTCTTCATACAGAACAGGCGGGTTTGCGTATAGTACACCGTCTGTAACACTTTCAACTGAATCAGTCGGAACCCTGCCCTGAATGCCACTTCACTCCGGTATCTACAAGACTGGCTCAAATCAATTTCCTCAAGTCTGCCCAGGTCCCTCTCCCATATTTCCCTCAGATGGTCAAGCGGCGGAAGACTATTTTTTTAGTAAAGTGAAAAAAATTTAGGACACTGCATTGTTTGTCAGTGGGGCATTCAGCACTCTGTATTCAAGCAGGCACTCCTCTATCTTGTCTCATAGGAACCCACATTTATCCAGGATGTGCCTTATCTAGGGGTATCATAAAACCTGGCTACCCGTCCATTCATATTCTGACTGCAAATCGGCAAATTACATCACCATCCCTTATTTTCAAGTATCCCCAAACTTGGAGATGGCCAATAAGTCCCATTTTTTTCAATGGCCATCAACTTTTCACAGTCCACTCATAAGATTGGCTCCCCACAGGGAGGTCGCCAGCATCAACTTTCCTTGCCATCCCAACTGGGGTGTAGCCATTTTCCATACTGACACTACTGTTGCTGTAGGATGTGGCAAGGTAGGCAACCCCCTCCCCCAAAAGTCTCCACAGGTCTTTTTCAGGGGCTATAGCATCCCTCTGCCTGTAAGGACGGTTCCTGCTGGTCCAAGAAGGCCCAGTCATTAACCACCAACAGCTGTGTCACCCAATAATAAAGGTGTAGATTCAGAAGAGCAATATCCCTGCCTGTCTGTCGTCTTGCCAGGAGCATCAAGGCAATCCTGGGAACTCCACCATTCCAGAGGAGTGTCTTCATAATCTGGTCCACCTTCTGAAATAATTTATCTGGTATCAGGAAGGGGGTGTTTTGCATCACAAAGAAATTTGGATAGATAAATCATTTTTTACACAGTCGTCAGCACCAGCAGGGACAGAGGGAGTTTCCTCCACTTCTCTGCCTTGTGATCGTAGGCCTTGAGAACCTTCGATCGGTTCTTGTTGATGAACAAGTAATGGTCCTGGTCCAGGATTGCGAAAATACCGAAGTATTGAAATTTGCCGGTTGCCCGCCAAAAGGGTAATCTGGATCTACCTTCCCAATGAGAAATGCCATGGGCATGTGCCAGTTGATTTGAAGTCCTGCATATGAACCAAAGTCGTCAAGGATATGTAGAGCTCTTGGTGTGGAAATCTGCCAGATACAGCAGAATGTCATCAGCATATAATGAGATGTTATCCTCCTGTTCCAGGGCCCAGCAGAGAACGCTAAGCTGTGAATACATACATATCCAGACCTCCAACAGCTCCAAGGCTGCCACAAACAGTTGTGGCAACAGTGGACATCCCTATCTGGTGCCCCTAAATAGCCCAAATTTGCCAGACCTCAACCTTTTCACCCTAACTCTTGCAACCGGATCCACGTACAGAAGCTTTACCCAGGAGAGGCAGTACAGCCCAAAACCCAAGGAGCACTGTCATCATATATGGCCACTCAAAGTCAAAGGCCTTCTCCGCATCCAGGGCCAGAAGGACTACTAGTTCTTCAATCCTAGAGCTACTTAGCAGACAGACCCTTAATCTACGTAACTTGCGTTGCGTGGCTCTGTATTGCATTCACCCGATCAATTCAAGGTGACCAGAGAATCCAACACCTGCGTGAGGTGGTTTCCCATATTTTTCAGCAAGACCTCCATCTCTACATTAATCAGGGAGAGAGGTCTGTATGAGGCACAATCATCAGTAGACTTTCCCTCCTTGTGTATCAGGATGATTGTTGCCTCTCTGAGATTATGTGGCAGAGTACCCTGCTCCCTTGCCTTGGAGACCTTTTTGAGCAGCGGTCCTAGAACCTTGGATTTGACACATTTGTAGAATTCTGGCAGGAAACCATTAGGGCTGGGAATCTTGCCACTTCGTAACTGGGATATGGCCCCTGCCACCTCTCACTCAGTGACCTCTTTCTCCAGTAGGTCTCTCTGCTCAGGGTGGAGGCCAAGGGTCAGAAGGATGGCAATAAAGCCAGCTAGATTGCCCCAGTCAGCTATTGTGTGCGCCGCATATAGCCCCTCCAGATAATATGCAGATGCCTTTGCAGTTCCCAAAGGGGTCTCCTTCTTCCCTGACTCCCCTGACCTGATTCCCCGTACCCCAGTGCCCCCTCTTCTCTTTCTGCCAACCAGGTCAGGATCTTTCTAGCCTTGTTACCCACCTCATAGTCTACCTTGTCATTCGGAATTGAGCCTGAGCCTCTCGGCAAGCAAGGCTCACATATTCCTGTCTCACCTCCTCAAGTTATTGTGTCAGGTCCCGGGAAGGAAAGGTAATGTAAGCGTCTTCCAACTGTGTGAGCTTCTCTTTAAGCGTTCTATATTCCTCTTCTAGCTGTCGACTCTTCCCTGTCTTGTGCACTATAATTTGCCCTCTGAGATCCACTTTATAAGCCTCTCCTATGAACGTTTTGGATTGAACGGACCCCTTGTTCTCTGCAACATAGCAATCGGTTATCTAATAGTTTTGTCTGTTACTTCACAAGCTCCTAGTCTCCATGTCCCCTGTAGCCTCAGTATACCCATCTGTACCACTGTAGTCAAGGATGAGTGGTCCGATATACCTCTGGGGCATCTGTATTCTTGTGCGCTTCAAGATTAAATTTATTATGCGCAACCCGTAAGAATTCACTGTATTTTTGAACAGGGTGAGAATCAATTTAAACCAACATTTATAAAGCGCCAAAGGTGCCAAGATACTAAAGTAAGAAGTTTAACATTGTTCTTTTTGGACAACACCAATGTAGGTACAGTAGAGAGCCAATATCACATTTTGAGTTGAGTTTCATTACATTGAAGTTTGATTCAGAGCTTTGCTACCAGTTGTGGTCTGATTAAGTTAGAAGATAACTCAGTTTGTTCATTATTCAAAAGGTCCAAAATGTCCTGTGAATGACCATAAACTGTGACAGGACAATAGAAAAAGCTATTTTTGCTTTAAACGGGTATCTCATATGTGTACTATATTGTTCCTCTCTTCAGAAAAAGATGTGAACATTGTTAAAGTCTTTATTACAGTTAGCAACTTTCATCTATGATTGCTAGTCATTTCTTTGCAAGTATTTACATTAGGAGTAGTAATAAGGCGATAATCAGGAGTGCTTATACAACGCATGATTTTACACCAGGAGTGTGTTTACATTGCATAGCTTTACATTTACTTCAGAATAAGGAAGACAAGTGTTATTCTTGACCATATATATATATATATTCACTGAAATAAAACAAAGGTTACAGGGACTTTATAGTTATGGTCCAATTTCACTCGAACAAAACCACCGGTGAAATTCAGCAGTTATAGTTACCCGAGCTGACTGTAACTTACACCCCCGCAATGCAATGCTTATGACCTTGCATATTCCATCAATCAGGTGTGCGACACGTTTGGCAGCAATTGAGAATGGTAGTATTTTAGTTGTTTAATAGGATATTGTGGTGAAGCTGCATCGGAACCCTGGAGAAAGAGCTGACAGGCTGCTGCTGCTATTGGAAGTGAAGTTCATATTCTACTCAGAATGTCAAATTTTCTTCTCATATGGCTGAGGTAGTTCGTGTGAACTTGTAGAAATGTTAGCTTCTGGAGCTCTTCCCATAACTTCTCTAGGAAAATCATGAGAGAAATGCTTTTACTCAAACATGGTTCATCAAAGCCCTGCACAGAATTGGCAGGGTAAAATCACCTTAGGGCACCCCATAATTCCTAAAATTAGTACATTGCAATGAACAAATGGTTCACATTGTGACTAAAATCTGTTATAATACTTCCTTTTTTGTTTTTGTTTAAACATTTATTAGGCATTTCAATAAAATAAAACTTAAAGTAAACAAATGTTTAGGAAAGACGAGAAGTAAAGTACGCCGCATTAAATTCAGTTATCACGTCTCCGTCCAACAAGAGAGAGAAGTATTCCTATAATTGAGGTGGTATGAGCCATAGTGTAGTGTAGGTCAGAGAGAGGTATCATTGTCCGATTGCAAGGTTTTCAATATTGGCAATGAAATACTGTGGATGAAAGTGATTTACTTCTCGTTGAGAAAGGGAAATAATAGAAGGAAAGAGGGAGTACTGAGATGTGAGGGAAAAAGAGTAAGGAAAGAGGGGAGGCTGTTTGTAGGGTGGGAGGGGAAGGGGATATCCCATAACCCACCAAGTTGGTTTGTTAGGTGGATTTTCTTTGGATGGGTGTGTCCAATAGGGCCCAGAGTAGTCTGGATTTATAATGATCAATGTTTTGGTTAAGGATGATGTCTGCACTTCTAAGGAAGCAAACCCAGGCCCACCAAGTGTGGTAAGAGATAGATTTGAAATCTTTCCAGTTGCAGAGAATCTTTTTTACACCCAGTGTGAGTAACAGGTCGAATGAAAGTAGTTCAGTTGTATTTAGTGGTGGGGGGTTGGGGAGGGCCCAGTTGCCTAAGGAGATTAACACTGGATCCAGCGATACCCTGCAGTGGATGATGTCATTGAAGTATAATCGGAAATATCTTAAGCTTGGTGGCATGCTTCCAAATCAGTGAACAGTTATTCTCAGTAAGGTAGGAGTAACCTTCCTTAAGGCAGGAGTCTTGCCACTTCTTTTGGTATTTATGAAGGGGGGTTAGAGGCCGATTCTAGGAGAATCTTGTAGATTTTTGATTCTTGGTGAATGTGGATGTAGAGTGAGGAAAGTTTCTTAAGTATACTGAAGAGTTGAGGGTTTCTGAAATATTGATTGTGGTTAATCGCTACTTTGAGGTATAGGAAGTTCTAGAATTCTTTATTGGCAATACCTGAGGTGAAGTTTAGTGGGGAAAACGAGATTGGGTCATCTCTGTTGATTACATCTTTGATGTATAGAATATCACGAGATGACCAGTTGAGCCAACGGAGGGCTTTACCGTCAATTTTTATTAATGGACTGTGCCAGATGGATGCGTATTGGGAATATTTAATTCAGATCTAGCTGTTCTTGTCCAGGTGTTTTACAGCAAGTATTGTATCTCTAAGAAGTTTAAAGAGTTTTGAGTTTTAAAGTGGTCCATAGACATAGCTCCAAGCGGTGTGAAGGGTCATAAGAGGTCTGTCTCGATTTCTGTTCACAGGGGGGTTGGGAGTATGGGGTTTGTGCAGAACCATTGCATGGATTGCATAAGCAGTAAAGAGAACCTGCATCCTACTGAAGTTGAATAGGCCCACTCCTCCCTTTTCTTTGCTGAATATTAGGATTTTGGAAGCAATCCAAGGCTTTTTATTATGCCAGGTCAATTGACTGGTGGATTTGTTTACATATTGAAGGAGTCTGATACCACCACATTCTGTGTTTGTGGAGCCCAGTATCGATCAGTCCTGGATTTTTTTATAGTAGGATGTCTTCAATAAGTGTGTGTGATTCATGGAGGGATTTGCCTTGGTGTCGGTCAAAGCATTCCAGGTGGAGACGTTGCCATTTGACGTCTGTGTCCTTCATAATTGAGAGAGAGCAGGTGGGGTTGAGTATAAAAACTTCAGTTTTTTTGTGTGTAGCCATTGGCAAAGGAATGGGCACTGATTAGCTTGAGGATTTCCGGGATAGCTGCTTCTGCGTATTCTGAGATGAGGGCATTGTCCACATAGGCTGCTACTTTGTGGTTTGTGGGACCAAAGGGGATACCTGTGATGATGGGGTTATGATGAATTTGCAAAAAAAGAGTTTCTATTGCTAAGAGGAAGATTAGAGGTGAAATGGCACTTCCTTGCCTATTCCTTTAGGAATTACATTTTTCCGAGAGGGACTCATTGACCCTAACCTTGACTGAGGGGTTATCATATAGTACAAATATCATTTGTTAGAAGGTGGAACCAAGGTTGAATTTTCAGATTACTGATCTTAAAAAAGGTCAGGAGACCTTTATTGAAGGCCTTTTCTGCATCTAGAGCCATGTCCATTGCAGGAGAGCTTACGAGGAGTGATTTTTCAAATTAGTGTGCAAATAATCTTATGTTTTCACAGGCTAATCTCCATTTATTGAAGCCTGTTTGAGCGTGTTGGATTAGAGATGGGAGAAGTTTTTTCAATCTTGTGGCAAGGATTTTTGCATATAATTTGCAGTCTACATTGAGTAGAAAAATTGGTCTGTCGTTTTTGGTGTCGAACGGGTCCTTATTGTCTTTTTGGATAGCTGAGATTATAGTTTAAGTGAAGTTGTGGCCTGTTTTGCCATTTAAGGTGTACAATGCATTTCTATGGGGACCTTGTCTCCGAGTACTCTAATGGTTAGCACAACATTTTGTCCATGTTGCGGCCAGACAATCAAGGTAGGTCCATTTTGATGCCCCACTTCTCCTCACACTCCCCTGTGGGTCAGGGTGTGCTCAACCTGCCCCTTATAAGTATTATTTAATTCATTTTCACGACACAGGGACCATACCCATGACTCTTTTAATTGCAGCTGCAACATAGTGTTCATGTTATACCCAGCACATCAGGATTGTCCAGTGCTCTTTAAATTGTCCAATAGAAATATATCTGGACATCAATGCTCCAGCTGTCACTCTATTTTCTGGTGGGTCACCCCTTAGTGCCGACCTAAGCACCTTTATAAACGCTAATTTTTCATACATCACTGAACAGATTTACACGAAAAATTATAAGCACACTTTCTGAGTAAAGTTCTACATTACTCTAAAATTTGGTGTAGTTTCATTGAGCCATTTTTTTCTGGACTGGAGGGCACACTTTCTAATGGTAATTAAAATGGGAAATTAACGTTTTGTGAACCCCTCACCCCCACCTCCTTTTCCTTTGTCCTCACATGATGTTCGAAAGTTTCCATTGAGGAGCCAAAGTGGATAACCCTCTGCAACCCAGAGCCGGGACACCTCTGTTGGAGGTAGCCGTGCTTTATAAACCACATTTATTATTATTATAATTTATGTAATTTCAGATGTTGCAGGGATGTTCTCAGTGATATCATAGAACACGTCATAAGTGATGTAATATCCGAGGTAATTATCAGTGGGTGGCAAGGGCACGAGTTATCGTTACTTGAGGGCATGAGCAAAAGTTACTTTAGAATTAGCAATACTTTATCTTTGTTTTATAGAAAAATTATCATCTTGAATAGACCCATGTATGTTTAGGACACTCAAAGTAGTTCTAGTCTGTTAAATTACTAGAATCCTTCTGCACTAAGGATATGCTTCCCCAGATTCTGATTTCAGGTTGGATTATTTTAAATCCTGCTTTGCAGTCGAAATCGCGATTTTGAAGTCACAATGTCTAGCAATCACGTTTCAGTTCTTGATCAATTGGATTGGCTGGTGAAAAGCTTCAGAATATTGTTATTTCCGCTACCCTGAAATTCCAATTGTGTTGTGGTGGAGATACAATCTCTGGCCGGGGAGGGCGGTATGAAGTGTTATTTATTTAAGATTAGCGACGGTAAGGGCAAACCCCAGATATCTGGAAAAAATCCAAAAAGGAATACATTTTCAAAATCGCCATTTTTAATTATCATCACAACTTCAGAAATGCAACTGTTACAGTTAAGTTTCAGTTTTCGTTAAACATGTATTTTTGAGTTGCTTATAATTTAGGTGTCATAACTGGCCACAAAAGTACACTTGGTACTTGTAGCTTACTTCTGTATTAAGTTCATGTAGATACATTAAGGGCAGGGCATAGTTCTTTGACTTGTTAATAACTTTTACACTGTTTGACTGATCTGCAGGAAATCTGGCAGAATAATGGCCCAGTCATCACAGCTTTGTAAAATCAAGTTCTGTGCATATCTATTAACGTTTAAGATTAATGGGGGTTGGTTAAAAGTCGGGTTTTTCATTTTAACTCCCACAAAAATTTTGGGTGCAGGCCACTGGGTCTCCGTGTTGATACAACCAACTGCGCAACAGGTTCTATAGCAGGTGTAGCTGAAAGGAACATTGTGGTCGCACACCCACTGCAAATGGCGCACGTTTATGCACAGTTAATTTTGTGGACATGATGCTTGCAACCAAATACTGCAGTGCATGGTTTAATGCGGTACACAACTGGTTCAATAGCTACAGTATTTAGTCAGAAAGTATGGCCGAGTCCCTGCTGCTCACACACTCTGTGGATTGGTGATGTCGGGCATTGGAGAAAACAAAATCAGTGGCAGCCATGCTCAGCTGCCCTAGAAAGTTTATCTCTCAAACCAGTTGGTGTGCGAGGTAAGGGACTGCCCAGAGTGCAGTCGGATACCTTCCCTCTCCTATAAAGGACTGGTCAGAGTGCAGTCAGATGCATTCCCTCTCCTATAGAGGACTGGTCAATGTGCAGTCAGATGCCTTCCCTCTTCTATTAGGGACTGGTCAAAGTGCTGTCAGATACCTTCCTTCTCCTATAAGGGACTGGTCAAAGTGCAGTCAAATGCCTTCCTTCTCCTATAAGGGACTGGTCAAAGTGCAGTCAGATGTCTGCCCTCTCCTGTAAGGGACTGGTCAAAGTGCAGTCAGATATCTGCCCTCTCCTGTAAGGGACTGGTCAAAGTGCAGTCAGATGTCTGCCCTCTCCTGTAAGGGACTGGGCAGAGTGCAGTCTCCTAGTACACACTGGCAAAGTTTTCGCCTCCTATACAGACCCTGTCTGGGCCAACGTACAACCTGTAGATGTCCTATAAGGTGGTCTGCCACTTATGGACATTTCCCGGGGCAAGGTTGTCTGGCGCATGTGCCAATTGCGTAGGGCAGCAAAGTTAATTTGCCTGAAACAAAGCATATTACTTCTACTTGTTGTAGCCAAAATATGCTGGTGCACTTTATGTTCGCCCATTTGCTAATATGGCAAGCCTACTGTGCCCCTTTTTGTAAACCAGATTGTACCTCCTGCAATAAAATGGTGCTACAAACATGGGACGTTTTTTGACTTGTAGCAATATACTCCTCAGGAATCGGCCAACAACAACAGACACACATACGCAAATGCAGACAAACACCGACACAAAACACACACTTCTAATTATTTTTTGGTCTGGCTCTTGGCTATTATGAAGCTGCTGACTGCACACACTCATTATATGTAGTACAGTAGCAGATAATTTAGTTAAATTCACCATCGTCTCTGCATTGGTAAATGTGCAAGAAACTATTTAATTGCCATGAAGTTCGTTAAGCTTTTATTGCAGAAATTGTTTTACCATCTTTGTTTTAGTAACCAGTGTTCTCTCACCTTCTAAAGAACCATTTTCTTTGTCATTTAGAGAAGAAATCAGTAACTTCGATTTACATAGCACATTATTTTGTCTGCTTATAAAAGGGTGTCTCAACTAAGAATTTTCCCGGTGCGTTTGGAGTTGTTCCATAAAGCTGACATGCAGGGTTAGGCAAAACAACACCCCAAATATGAAGTGAAAGCGCTTGAGGACGTGGCGAGTCGTCTTCAGAAGAGCGACTGAATGTGAAGCAATCTGGGTGGGAACGTGTTATTGAATACAGGAAAGAGCAGAAGCGAGTGGTACAAAGGCAGCTAGTGCCACTGGCAATATAGCCCTTGACTGCCTGCCATCACAGGGAGCTGTAGGTGTGCCAGGCGCAAGGTTATCCAATGCAGGCTACAATTCTTGAATGACTGGATCCTGTTGGTGTCGCCATGGTAATGTAAACTGGTTTCTCAAGATTTGCGGGCTGTGTCTTCATGACCAAGCTGAGAACTGCTTCCGAATGCCAGCAGTCATGGCCCTTGGGGCGATATTGCCACATATGTCTTCAGTGGTGCTGTCACTCCCACAGCGTGCATTGCACTGTGTGAAAGCTAAATAAATCCGAGTTGAGTGTACTTGTTCTGGGTGCCCAGCATTGTGTTTTTTTCCACAATTTTGACACTGGCTGATGCAAATATTGTTCCAATGGTGATAGTTCGGTATAAAGGTTTGACATTTTTACCATAATGTACTAAGGATTCCACATAGACTTTTCTTTACTACACTCTGGGTTACCATTAGGAATAGGCCGTAGTCCAGCATAAAGATGGACGTTGGTTTGAGTGGCATGACCTGAATCCAAGATTTCAGGTTTTCAACTGGTTTTCGGAGGGTAGTGCCAAGGATTTAGTTTTTGTTGAGATCATTAGCTCAGTTATAGTTTTGGATTCAGAGAACATGGCAGAAACGCTTTAAGTGAGCTCCGGAGCCCCCGTTTAATTTCCTGCACATATCTTTTTGTCCTTGGAATATGATATACAAGCCAACATTACCGCGACAGAAAAAACAACTCCGAATTGAGGCTGGGACAGCCATATAGAGGTGTCCCCTGTGGGCTGAGGCGAAGAAGCTGGAGTTCACGTTGCGAGAGAAATTACCCCGTTTCCTGCGGGATAAGGTCAGATTACTTTGTGGAGGAGGGCTGCTAAATGACGAGAGGCTGTCCGGCAGGATTTTGGCAGGGGTCAGGCTGAGCGAGAGCCGAAGCCTGTTTGGGGGGGTCGCTGTGCGCCGGTGAATGTCTTGCAGTGCCAGGGGTACTCAACCTGTCTTGCGCCGCGCGGGAAAACACGTGGTGCCCTGGCCATGCCCGAGGATATTTGATGGGCGATCGGACGAACACAAATCATTAATCGTGGCCCCCAGGCGTGAATTGTAGCCGGAGCCCCAGATGCTTCATTGGACCAGTGCGCCTTCATCTAGGACCAGCTTCCGTGGCGGGGCTTGCTTGGGCTCCCTTCAAAACCTCACCTTGCCCCCCGACACAGGAGTGTTGGCGGTGCAGGATGCGGGCCCACGTGGGGCCTAGAAAACGCCCTGTATAAGGCCTGGCCTTTGACTGGAGCCCCCCCGGCATGAACTGTAGCCAGGGACCCTGGACTCTTCGTTGGGCCGGAGCGCCCCCATCTGGGACCTGTGTACGCGGCAGGGCCTGCCTGGGCTCCCTGCGAGACCTTGCCTCACACCCACAGCATAGGAGAGAAGGCGGTGCGGGGTGTGCGGCCCACACTGGGCCTAGAACACGGCTTGTATAAAATCTGGCTGCCATGCGGCAAGAACATCTCATTGAGATTTAAATGTGACACTGGCGGATTGGGCCGCGGGAAAGATCGAGGCACCGGATAGGGCCTCCCAGCTGGAATACTGTCTCTACATACTGGCTGGGGAGGGGCGCCCTCGCATAGTGACTGGTGGAGCTGTGGCTGAGCAGAGGCACCCATTAGGGGGGGGGGGCTGTGTGCGGAGGCGGCCAGGCCAAGCCCTGGTGCAGCTTGTGTGTGGGTTGCCTTCTCACCTGCCTTCCTACCTGCCTCGCAGGAGAATAGAATCCAGATGGACCGACACGCCTCCCCCACCTTCCCTCAAGTAACAACACTATTACGGCCGCTGACCCGGGTTGGATTACACTGCTTGCTGGTTCATTGGCCCTACAGTCTTAGCATCAACGCAGAGAGACCGGGCCCAGGGGACCCAATTGCTCCAATTGAAGATGAATCGAGATAAGCTGCAGGGCACCAAACAAAGCTCAATGGATGGATATATGGGTGCAGGAGCCCAGTCAGTGGACTAGGGTAATGCAGCATTGATAGCGGCAATAACCCGAACTTGAGAAGCATTGGAGGCAGAGATTGGGGCAATTGGGTCGAATGTCATGCTGATCTGCCAGGACCTGCGTAAGGCTTTAGACAGGATAACGGAAGTAGAAACCTGGATCTCAACCCAGGAAGACAGTCACATCTCTCCAAAAGAGGGTGTTCTCTTTGGAATCCATTACAAAGGGCCTTGCGATCAGGGTGGAAGATGCAGAAGGCAGGGCCCCTAGGAACAATCTTCGATTGGTTGGCTTCCCCGAGGGCTGCGCAGGCAGCAACATGGAACAGTTTCTTTATAAAATGGATAGCAGGATAGATTTCTCAGAATTCTCTGTCTCAATGTTTTGTCATTGAGCGCATGCACTGTGCCTTGATACAAACGCCTCCGCTGGGGTCAAGGCCGGGACCCATTATTGCCAGGCTCCTGAATTTCCATAATTGGGATGTTATTCTTACACAGGCCAGGCTAGCAGGCAAACTTCAATATGATTCATAACATAACTCAATCTTCCCAGATTATACAGAAATGGTGTAACAATGCCGACAATCATTCACGGTCGCTAAGGCCCGGCTGCGGGACTTAAAAATCCAAAATGCTCTGCTGTTCCCGGCCTGGCTGAGGGTTATCTATCAGTCACGTTCACTTTTCTTCGATACTCCTGAAGAATTATTCGCCTGGACAGATGAAAGGGAGAAGCTGAAGCCGCACACCCTACTGCTATTCGACTCGGAGTCATCCTCTGGAGAAGCTTCACACAAACAAACTTGTCAAGCTCAAAGGGAAAACAAACCACACATCGCATTCAAGAGACCATTCCAAGACACAAGGTGCATCCAGCTTCTGGGCAGATGAAGATCGCCTCGATTCAACCCCGTCACAACATGGAGACTAAGGATCATAATGGACAATATCAATGTTCGGCTGAAGACCAAGACTTGGGGCCTTCGGGGCTTTTCCCCCACCCCATCCCAAACTCTCCTCTCAGTATCTGAGAACTTTATTTAAGTTTTGGAATAGTTCAGTGGGGTTCCATTGGTTGAGCCCTGTCCCTGTTGGAGTAGGAGTAAAACCCCAACCGCGACAGATGCTTCAGCTTTTTTGAGGTATTGGGTGGGGAGGGAAGGGGAGGGAATGGATTGTTAAGTTTTGTTGAATATGCTATGTCATACTCTACCATACATGTTGTCACCATGGCCCGCATCAAGTCACGCATTGACATGATGCTCCAAACCCAGCCCTATGATGAGATCGAGTAGTAGGCTCAAAATACTGAGCTGGAATGTGCGGGGGCACTGGACAAGATAAAGAGAAGGGCCGAGCGCACCTCAGCAGATGTCCTGTTACTATAGTTAACCCACCTTCTCGGCACCAAGGCGCCATATCGCTCCCATTTTGGTTACATACTTGTCTTTCACTTCAGGTTTACCAGGGGTTCACGTGGGGTAGCAGTTCTGATCCACTGGAGGGTCCTGTTTATGCATGGTAAATCATGGTCTGATCCCAGGGAAGATATGTTATTGTAGCTAGGACAATATATGGGGAACACGTTATAATAGGCAGTATCTATGACCCCCCCCCCCCCCCCCATTGTCCGAGACATTTGCAGAACGCTTGACTGGGATCATACTGGAAGTAGCGAAAGGCCTCCCCATAATAAGTGGCGACTGGAATGATGTGTTAGATCCGGCCCAGGATAGTTTGAGACTGAATGAAGTGCTGGGAGCGATGCGAGAAATGCTCTTACAGACGGTGGTACACGACATGGGTTGGATAGACTCATGCAGGCATTTACACCCGACTGCACAAAGCTACACATATACCTCTACAGTTGATGATTCATTCTCGCGTCTAGACTATATCTTTGTGCCTCCCAACCACTTTTATAGGATCACGCCAACTGGCATACTGCCCAGGGGCCTGTCGGATCATTCTCCAGTGGTGCTGGAACTGTGACTGGGCGTCGCCCCCCCCTCCGATTGTGCCTGTCGACGTGGCACCTACATGACCCACAATATAACACATACATTCATCAGGCCATCACAGACTATTTCTCATAGCATCATGGAAGGGGCCTAATTCAATACCAGCCCCTTGCCCAAGTTGTGCCTATCCCAATGAATCCATTGCCCACTTTTATCTAACATGCCCGGCCTACGGGAAGGCTAGAGCTAAATGGCTCAAGCCAGTCTGTAAAACGTTAGGCCTTAAGAATTATTGTGCTGCATTACGCATCCTAAAAACTGATACTTCCTTGATATGTGGAGTAGCTAAATATTTGGGATGCGCCTGGTTGATACGAACAAATTCTCAGGCAAAAATGCAATAAGTCCTAACATCTAACATATGTATGGGCGATAGTTATGACAAAATTAATGTCCTAAAGATTAATAATGTAAAAACTGCTATTCTACTTTTTTAGTCTTGCGAAAATGGATTTCCACTTTTCTACTGCGTATCTTTTTAACTTTTATATATTGTAGTTTTTTTAACCACTTGGAATTTAATGTATATTATGATGGTTTTTTAAGGTTCCATGTCTATACAAATTGGATTTTATATGCTTATGCTTTTATGATAAACTTTTTATCGGATAAAGCTCATCTACTACTACTACTACTACTACTACTATTTCTCTAATAACCTTGGAACGGTGAACTTGGCGGAGACCATTTGAGAGGCCATGAAGCCAACCCTCAGGGGTGTAGATGTATCTTTCTGTACTGCCCAATGTAAGAAATGTCGGGAAACATTACTCCGGACGGTAACACAGCTAATCGACTTAGAGCAGCGCAGTAGGGGGAGGATGGGACGCAGATACGACATCAATTGCTTCATTTGCAGCAAATACACGGTAGCTCATTGCTGGATGAAGCCAGGCAAGCATGGCTGGCCTCCCACAGCGGAATATATAAATTGGGGGAAAAGTCGAGCTCTCTCCTACATCATCTGTGTCAACATGCACTTCACCCACCAGCCACGCCTGGTGTTCTGGGTGCGGATGGCCAAACACACACAGACCCAGTCCAAATTGCATCCAGCTTTGCAGCCTATTACGCTGATTTATATACTTCCAAAGATGCCCGGCCAGAATCCACGATAGAAGACTTTCTCAACGACCTATCCCCAAACACTCTGTCAGATTTGGCACGTGCAGAACTAGATGCCCCTCTGATGGTTGAGGAAGTGGGTGCAGCCCTTATGGATTTGTGCACAGGTAAAGCACTGGGCCCTAACCGCTTCCAGTGTGAACTCTATAAGATATTTCAGTCCCAGCTCGTTACCCACTATCTTGCAGCTGTAAATGTGGCTGACAAAGAGGGTCCACTCCCACCAGACTGGCCACAAGCCAAAATTGCTGTGTTTCTTAAGCCTGGCCGGCCTCCAGACCATTAAACATCATATCGTCCTAATATCGCTGCTGAATGGCCAAAGCCCTGGCAATTGTATTCTTCCCCATATGGTAGATCTGGTCCATCCAGACCAGGCCGGATTTATGCCTCATCAAGCCTTTCGCCATAACATTCAGTGCGCCCACAATGCAGTGGCAGCGATTGAACATTTAGAAGGTCCGGCAACGCTGTTACTAGCTGATATAGATAGGGCATTCGATTCACTGGCCGGGCATACATATTTGCCCTTCTACTCCGATTTTATATATGGGATCGCAATTTATTTCCTATATTACTTTGTTATATACCGACCTCACGGCCTCAGTTAGGATGACGGGTGCGGTCTCTGACCCCTTCTCTATAGGGCTCGGTACCCACCAGGGATGACCCCTGTCCCTGTACCTATTTGCATTGGCCATGGAATCATTGGCCTCATGGGTCAGAATTGAAGCACAGTTCAAGGGGTTTGAGTGGCCTGAAGGTGTATCTGACCGGATCGCCCTGTAGTCGGACGATGTACTCTTTTTTTTCTTCCTTTTGAAGCCACATTGGACAAAACCACCGCTGCTCCGCATAATGCAAGTGTTTGGAGAGACTTTAGAACTATTTATGGATACACACAAGTCTATACTGTGGCCTCTGCGGGGGGAATCCGAGTTGAGTGCCTGGGCTGGGGAGGTAATGCTAGCCACGACTGGGTTTACATATCTTGGGGTCCATCTGTCATCATGTCAATCGATATCTTGGGAGAAAATATGACCCCCATTTGGACAAGATGAAGTCGTGGGCACGCTTGCCTCTTTCTATTCTTGGGAGATCGTCAATGTTTAAGATGGTGTCACTCCCCGGCTCCTTTACCAGCTGCAAAATCATCCCTTTCAGATTCCACCCACTTGGTTCCGTCAGATTAACTCGGGGCTGAGTCGCTTCCTTTGGGCTGATTGAGCCGCTAGAGTTGTGCTGAAAATGTGCTTCCAATCCACCTACTGCGAGGGGATAGCGACCCCCGACATCGTTTTATGCAGCATCTCATCTCTTGGTTTTGAACGATTGGTGGTATGAGAATAGAAGCGACCCAGCGTATCAAGTGGAACAGTGGCTGGTGAGCGACACATTACCGCACTTACTCCTACGTAAACCAAGGGAGCTTTGATGCCTTCTGTCTGCTACACATGTGTTTTGCAGGGTATGGAAAGGCTCATTGCACAAAATGGGGTAATGGGGACGACTGACGGGAGAGACGCTCCTGTGGCAAAGTGGTCTTCTGCCACAGATGTCCACCCTGTCGGGGTTTCGAGACTGGGATGCCACTGGCATTTCTACTCTGGGAATTGTTATGCATGATACCTCCCTAAACTCCTTCCAGGAGCTCATGAAGGAATTCGATATGCCATATTCACAATTCTAGAAGTACCTGCAATTTCGACATGCTCCATCCCCTTATATCGTGTACTTAAAATCTCTCCCGGAGTTTAATCCAATAGAAGCTAAAGTATTCATGGGGACTAAGGAGACCACAAGACTACAAAGATATATCAATCCTTGGTGACAAATCTCTCCGCCACATTAGACTCACTACTGGGGAAATGGCAGGCAGACCTTGACCGCTTTGATAGCGACGATTGGACAAAGGCGCTAGAATCTCCGTGGGGTGTTGCAATAGCTTCAAGCTTATCCAGTTTAGGTATTTGCACCACGCTTATTTTACCAGACATCGCTGTGAGGGCACGGCTGATACCCTCCCCTACCTGTTTGCGCTGTGGTGGTGCAGAGGGCACATTCATGCACACAATTTGGGAATGCACTGCACTCAATAGATTTTGGAGGGGAGTCACGACTTGTCTGTCTGAAGTGTTGGGGTGAGAAATTGGTGGTAATCGGTATAAAAGGCATTTGTTGTTCTTGGGCCTCACCTTGGCAAAAAGAGACGTAGCTAAGGCATGGAAGTCCTAGGCTCCACCCTAGCTTGGAGCCTGGAAGGCAGGTCTTGATTGGTGCATGGTCAGGAACAACCTAAATTAAAGGCACGGGATGCCCACAGAAGCACCTCAAAATATGGAAATGATGGGCAGACTTTAGAGGTCTTGGCTTGGAAACCCCCACCGCAAACTGCAGACGCGGAGGCTATGTGATAAAGGAATCTGGGCGATGATAATGATACAAAGGACTAAGTCACATGTGAACTGGCTTGATGTGAATAGTACATGGTTCATTATAAAGTACATAGCACAAATGGTTGCAATTTTGCGGGCTGGCGATTATATATTATTTCATTATAATTGTCGCTCTATTATAATAGAAGTCATCGGATATTATGCTTCAATACTGACCAGTTTTTATTGCAATTATCCTCTAAGAAATATGGTTACTCTGTCTGCTGACTCAATAAAAATTGTGTTTTGAAAAAAAATTCCATGCAGAAAAATACTAAAATGAATTGGCTCCTATGACAAAAACTTCACTGTTTGATGATTAAGTGATGGAATCTCTTTGGTAGATTTGCAAAGCTACCGATGCAATTTGGGTAAAAAATCCTTTAGTGTAATAGGGTTTTAGGTGTTGTTAACCCCTTGCATGCTGGTGACGGCTCCCGTCCGTCATGGCACACAGTGCTCGTGTGCTGATGACGGCGGGGAGCCGTCACGACCACGCCCGCGAACGGAATGTGCCGCACAGGAGCGGAATTCCGACCGCAGGCAAGGGGTTAAGGCAGCTTTTATCCTTAAGAAGCATCAGCACTATTCATTCTTTGACCATCTTCTTGAATGTTGAGACACAATGGGAAGAAACGCCACCTGTTTGAATTGTCAGGAGGTGAATTGTAGACATTTGCTTCAATTATATGTACGGTGCCATGCACTTCTTTATGGGTTGTTGTGGCCATAGAACAACTAATAAAAAACACAACTTAACAAGCACTCCTAATATAAATACTCACACTAATAACAGGTTGAGTGGGATAAAACAAAATCTGACCTGATATAATAAACTAAGAAATTTGGGTGTTGGCAGAAATAAGCTACTACTAAGATGAGTACGAATCGATGGCACAAAACAATACTCTTTCACAATGATATTTCCTTCTGAAAACCATTTCCCATTGATTTTCCGGAAAACTCTGAGAGATTTTTAATTTGACCTAACCCTGACCGGATAACGTTTTTCTTCAAAACTATGCTGTGTGGGAAACCTTTATCTTTTCCCAGTTGCTTTCACAAGTAAGCATTCAATATTGTAGTCAGTATCATATTCATTTCCCGAAAACACACACATCCTCAACTAACTATTAACTAAATGTGTATTTACATGAAGAAGCAAAATATGGATTTGATTGATGAATGCTTGTGTCTGTAAATTTGTGAGTTGTTTGGCAGTTCAAATTATCGAAATAGCTTAAACCGGGGTTCCTGGATTCTAATTTTGACTCAGTGAGGGTCCCTGGATTCCAATATTGACTTAGTGAGGGTCCCTGGATTCTAGCAATGATTAAGACAGAGTCAATAGAATCATAAGGTTAAGAACCACTGTTCTAGAAAATATGTATTGGAGACCATGATAAAAGGTGATCGGAATCAGTAGGTGGTGTGAAATATTCCTCATCCACACCACAAATAGCAACCTCCTTTAAATTGCATTCATAACTATAACCCTTCTTTATGTCTAGTAACACTTTTTCTTTCTTTTTGCAGGTTGACTCCAAAGATTGGTTTCCCATGGAGCGAAATTCGGAATATCTCTTTCAACGACAAAAAGTTTATTATCAAACCCATTGACAAGAAATCACCTGTAAGTGTTTTTTATTGTCCATTGAATATTTAGCTAGTTCTTGAAATGCACTTTATGTGTGAAGCAGGTTGACTCAAGCTAGATCATGAATCATGAGCAAAGCATCAAGTATGTGATCATACTGCTATTTTATTTGACATCAAAACCAGATCAAATATAGATAAAAATATCTTGCACAATTCCTATTTAACCACCAGAGATTGGCGAAACATAGATCATAACCATCTAGATCAGATTCTCACTGATGCCTTTGCGGATACTGATGGGGAAATGGACCCAAACATTGCGGCCACCACATATACTTCTATCCTGGAAAGGACATTTCAAATGTTAGCCCCCTCCAGAACCTCCAAACGTAATAGGAAAACTCCTTCAGCCCCATGGTTCACAGAGCAACTTCGGTTACAGCGTCAACATTGCCGCAATCTAAAACGTCACTGGAGCAAAAAATTACAATCCTTCAGACAAAATTACATATAAAGCAGCACTCATGGACTACAAGCACAAACTAGCTATGGAAAAAAACATCTATTATACCACCCAAATAGACCAGGCGAAATGTAACATGAAAACACTGTTTGAAGTAGTGAACCACCTTGCAGAACCAGCAAACCCTCCCACCGAAACATCACAAACTTTATGTAATACACTAGCTGACTATTTCTCAGATAAGGTCACATCTATATTTAAGGACTTTACTCCCAACTCTGACAAGATGTCTTTTACGAATACAAAACATAAACTGAACTCAGTTACTCTCACTGAATTCACCCAGGTACCTTCGTGTCGTATTCACAAACTAATTTCGTCAATCAAATCAGGTTCCCCTCTGGACCCCTTTCACCCTTCTATACTTCATACCATTCCAGATACTATCACTTTACCATTGACACATATTTGTAATATTATGTTTTCATCAGGTATTTATCCCAACATTTGGAAAAACACCATAATCAAACCACTCCTAAAAAAAACATCGCTTGATCCATCTGAGTCATCCAGCTACCGTCCCATTGCATCATTGCCATTTCCTGCTAAGATCTTTGAATCGGTCATGAACGAACAACTATCTGACTACATTCAAGCCAATGACCTATTAGATGACACCCAGTTCGGTTTTCGTCAAGGACATGGGACAGAAACGGCTCTGATTAAGGCCGCTGACGAAATAAGAACCACTATGGACAACGATGGACAGGCTGTTTTGATTCTGCTGGACTTGTCGGCGGCTTTCGACACAGTCGATCACTCTACCTTGATCGGCCGTGTCGAGGCCATCGGTATCAAACACAAGGCCAAAGACCTTATAGCATCTTTCCTGGCCGACCGTAAACAGGCAGTTAAGCTGGGCTCATTTACTTCCCCGACATTCGCCCTTCCTTGCGGTGTTCCACAGGGCTCCTCGCTGAGTCCGACCCTTTTTAACATTTACGTGTCGGACTTGGCGAGGGTAATAAAAGCGTACAATATTAATTTGACCACTTACGCCGATGATACCCAGCTGGTATTATCTATTCACAAAAACGGACCCACTATAGCGGCTAACTTCAAAGACGGCATGTGGGCCATCAGCTGCTGGATGGCCTCTAACTGTCTTAAATTGAACTCTTCTAAGACCGAAGTTATGCTGTTTGGTAAGGTTCAGCCGGCCTGGTCTCCCTTATGGTGGCCGGAGGAAATGGGCACTCCACCTGAACCAGTCAGCAAAGTGAGAAACCTGGGTGTTATATTCGATGATAAACTCCATTTCCATCACCATGTGAACTCTGTAGTTTCATCGTCATTCAACATCTTGCGAAAAATTAAGAAGCTTTTGCCATACCTTCCTACCACCGCTGGCAAAACTCTTATTTCAACCCTAGTGTTTTCTCGTACTGATTATTGCAATGCCCTTTTCCTCAACGCTCAAGAAAAAGTAATTTCCAAACTGCAAATGATTCAGAACGCCTCCGCCAGAGTTCTACTTGGTATCCCAAAATTTACCTCTGTCTCAAGACAATTAGCTCAACTGCATTGGCTCCCGGTGAGGAGCCGCACTAAGTTTAAGTCCTTGTGTATTGTATACAAGGCAATAAACAACATGGGACCCAAATTTCTTAGAAATTCCCTTAAGCCTCTACCAACCCCCAGAACGCTTCGTTCCAACACCGCCCACCTGCTTCAAATCTCTAGAGCAAGGAAAGTCAACTGGGGAGACAGACGTTTTAGCATTGCAGCAGCAAGATTGTGGAATTCTCTTCCTCTCAACATTAAATCTAGCCCCACACTGCTTATTTTTAGAAAGCAACTTAAAACATGGCTGTTTTCTCAATGAACTAACTAGCAACCTCAGATATAGAGCTCTGCATCTGTTCTCTGAAACACTGGTAATAGATCTAGCTCCTAGCGCCGAGACACCCACGGGTAATTGTTGCGCTTTAAAAATTACATAAATAAATAAATAAATCAAATCCATGTATGATGGGGCTCTTTTTTGTTTGATGTCGGCACTGCAGCTATGTTCTCCCTGCTTGCTAGTGTGATAATAAACCTGTTCCATTCCAGAACCGACAGCAAATACATTTTGAAAGTCAGAATTAATTTGGCCTATTGGGCTCAGTGATCGTTTTTTTGTGGACTTTTAAGTTGATCTTGGCTGCCAACAGTTGCTGAAACAGGGTCCTTAAAAGTGGCCTCCAATGAATCCTATATCTTCAAGTTGTGTGTCAATTTTGTTCTTTATTTGTGCACTCTCAAAATATACTCCGGTAAATTTGAAGTGCATTCTATGAATGCATGAGTGAGAGAAGAGCTTTTTTTGTGCAAGTCACCAAGTTATTGACCTCCTTTCCATAATCTATTTGAGGTCTGGGAGACTATAGTTCTGCAAAGATAGAGTAGATTCAAAAGAAGGTTGTTGGGTCCTCAAATACGTACCACCGAAGGTCCAATTCCATGTCAATGTTTATTTATTTATTTTTATTTGCTGGTTTTTATAGCGCTATGAATAGACTCCCGGAGGAGTATCTCCGCGCTTATGACATCCGGCCTGAGAAACTGTAGAGGTAGCAAAGATATTAAATTAAATTTATTGATTTAGGGCAGAGCCTGAAGACAGGGAAATTAGCTAAAATGAGCTAAACAAAAACGTTTTCAGGTTCTTTCTGAAACGAAGATGGTTAGAACATTGTCTCAATGACAGTGGGAGCGTATTCCAGTAATTGTTAAATTGTAAATGTTATGAAGCCTATCTTGGGTCCTTGTGCTATAAATGTTGAGTAACATAATAGTACACACAGTCAATGAATCTCTTGACCTGTGTGGTTCATTCTGTCTTTGTGTACTTGTGTTCTCTACAGGACTTTGTATTTTATGCACCACGACTAAGAATCAACAAGCGCATCCTCCAGCTATGCATGGGAAACCACGAGCTGTACATGCGACGAAGAAAGCCTGACACAATTGAAGTGCAACAAATGAAAGCACAGGCCCGTGAAGAGAAACACCAGAAAGTGATGGAAAGGTGAGCTGAATTTCTTGTGTGTGTGACCTAACTACTCCAAGAGTTTAAAGTGTTTTACCATTTGGCAGCTAGACCTACGAGTTGGCTGCAAAGGAATTACTACCTCCTCACCAGACAATATTGGTCAACCCTTTGTAAACAATGCCTGATCCCCGAAGACCGTTTCTAATGTCCTAGTAGGAGTAGGCACAGGGAAAGAACTCTGTGATGTCAATTTTCCTATTCCTGTGTGGCATGGTGAAATTGCTATAACAATAGGCAGGTAGAGAAAATACAGCCTGAGCGTGTGTGACTCGGAACACTTTCGATATACGTTTAATTAATCTCCTGCTTGTAAAGGACACTGGCCCTCAGTGACATGGAAAGCTGCTAAGGCTCACTTAGTGATTTTGCAAGGAGGAGGCATCAATGAAAATGGTTTCTGACCTAAACTGGATGGCTGGGCCATCACCATTTTCTGCAGCGTCTGCACTGGTAGACACGGTGTTCCCAATGGCAGAGCAAGCAGTAGTTCTCTGATTTGGAAAGCTGTCTTCCCTTAACCCCATATGACAGTGGAATGCAGAGCAGTGAAGGACTTCTGCTGGTTTTTTAGCAGAATTCCTTTTCCCCCATCCTCTAGATTGGTCTTCAAAACTCAAGAAAAAACTTACTTTTAGAGAACAAGTGTCAATTTTACTTTTAGAGTGTCAATTCCGACCTCCATTTAAACATTGTCTTAGCTGTTTTACATTTGAAGTAAATGACAGTCATCCTTGTTAGAATGGTGTTTCACCATAACATGAACTTTGTGATGTTGACGATACTGATGTAAAGGTAAATGTCAAGTCAAGTCAAACCACTTTATTCAATTAATTAAAATCATAAAAGTATGCTATACATATACAAAACGTTAAAAATATTAAAAAAAAATATATAATATACAAGGTAAAAACACAATATAAAAGGCATTTAAAAACTTGTTAACAATCAATTCCATGATTAAAGCCAGTGATCAGTATACATAGACATTATATTAAGAGGAGTACATTTCCTGTGCAGCTTCCTGTCTAACCCTCCTGCTTCTAACAGACGCAGCAAGGAAGCTCGCAACACAAAACATGATTTCAGGGGATTCCAACAGTTGTAAAAACAGTAAAGCAGGTTTACACTGAATAAAAAGGTAAATGTCATCAGCATATTAAAAAAACACTAATGTCTTGTTGGCTACGTAGCCTAGCTGTCCCAAAGGCTCCATGTACAGATTAAATAGCATTGGAGTGAGTATGGATCACTGCCACACTGCAAGGGACAGAGAGCAGTGGGGGCTGGGATGAGGCATTTTAACGATTTGCTTTAAGTCACAGAGATATAATGTCAGCCATTTCAAAATAGTCTGCAGTTCCCATCTATGGGGAAACGGTCTATAGAAAGCTCCAAATGTTAAGGTGGGGAGTAGAGGGAGGGACATGATGCATCACAAATTCCCCTGATAGTAATTTTCCAATTATAGAACTGTGCATATGTTGACATAATTGTTCAAATGGAGCAGGTTCACATTAAATATCTTTTTGCTCTTTGGGTAACAAAAAAAGCATCAAACCTGTTTTCCTGAAGCCAGGTTTTGTGGTGCATTTTGCGGTTTTCTTGGGGAAGAAGCAATTTTTTGATTCGAAATTAGAAACAAAACAAATCCCCAGAAAAGCATTTTCAAAATGGCTTTGAGATCCTTTTCACTACCATAATTGGCACAAAATAAAGAAGAAATTTTGCCTTACCTGGTTTTCTAGTAAAAGGTTACTGTCTGTGCTGAATTGCAAAGAAATACTTAATAACTGCTGGGGTCCAATGGATTTCTAAGAAGACTGCCTGTAAATGTCGGGGTTTCTGAATACCAAAGATGTTTCATCTCATTGTACCGCTTTCATCCACCACCATATACTTCCTGTCACATTGTCTCAACCCTGCAGGTCCTTTTAATCACCGCTTTCTCCCTTTGTCACCCTTTTTCCATCTTTCTCCTTCTCCATTTTTAGCTTTTCTCTCTTTTGTTCAAAGTCTGATGATGAAACATAGGTCCTGGTGCCCCAAAACGTGTCCCTGTGGGCCCCTCCTCCAACCAGCAGCTGAATTGACATCTTAAAGCTTACCTTTTGTTTGACCTGTGCATTTTTGTTTGTGTCCCATGCAGACAACAGTTGGAAGGCGAAAAGAAGAAAAGAGAAGCCATTGAAAAGGAGAAGGAGCAGATGCTGAGAGAGAAAGAGGATTTAATGCTGAGGTTAAAGGAGTATGAAGAGCAAACCAAGAGGGCAGAGAGAGGTAAGTTGTGACATTGGGTTGAAAGAATATGTTGCATAACCCCCTTTCCAAGCATCAGCACATAGCGCCACTGTTAGAACTGGCTATTTCTGGTTGGCTAAGGCTGGCGCCAAAGCTAGGCAGAAACCACCATTCTAGTCAGGGCAAGGGAGTCACACGCCAAGATAACCCCTGCTCACCCCCTTGGTAGCTTGGCACGAGCAGACAGGCTTATCCGGGAGGCAATGTGTAAAGCATTTGCGCCAGCACACAACAGCAACAACATCCTAGGCACACCACAAAAGGAACTCCACACAAGGTTATATAAAAATAACTTCTGTATTGTCAAAACACATCAGATAGAATCACACATGTACATTGTGCCAACTGGCACAGGCAATATTCACAAGGGATTATTTACACAGGACAGGGCCACGTGGGCCACTGTCATAATCAGCACTTAGTAGAAAATAGAGTATAGGATATAAAATCACTGTAGCACAAATTAGCAAATATAGCACACAACCAGTAACTACTGGTAACAGGTAAGTACCACCTACGGAACCCTAACCACCTTAGGAGAATGTCACGCAGGGAACCAGGACCTCACTAGGTCCACCTGTACTAGAAAGAACAACCACCTAAGTATCACAATACAATTAGGGGTATAAACAAGAACACATTACACATGATGCCTCACAACATTCAGAGGTGTAGGGAAGGAAAACACATGATGCATAAAACATACATTCAGCGGTGTAATAACAAGGCACATGATGCATCAAAAACACATTCAGAGGTGCAGCACAGGAAAAACACATGATGCATAAACCAACACATTCAGAGGTGTAATGACAAGGAAGACACATGATGCATAAAAAAATTCAGAGGTGTAAGACCAAGGTGCGTAATCATATTAAATGCATTACATTTCTAGCACCACATCACATTGTGCAAACTCACATTAGGCAATTACCATCACATAGATAATCACATTGCGCCTAAATAAGATCACATACCAGCCCCCATCTAATAAAGGGACTAAAGAGCCCTGTGTCCAGAATGTCAGGGCGCGCTGCCAATGCAGCGCCAGTCAGGGGTGCGCCACCGGCGCAAACCTAAACGTTGCAGGTGCCCACTACTTGCTGGGCACCTGAGGACAATCCCAAGCACCTAAACGGTGCAGCTGCCCACTAATTGCTGGGCAGCTGGGTCAGTCATAACTGTGGCACATTGCGCAGAACGTTGGAGCCACCCAGGCTCTGGGAAATAATGGGGGCGAGGGAGCCATCTAGCTCCTTAAGGCAAACATGCCCTTGAGACTCTCAGGCTCCTTAAAACAAATATGGCCCCCTTAGAGCTTCGTGGGCTCTAACAACACACATATGCCTCCTCACGACGATGGAGCCCCTCACACAGGGACTCAACAACTACTGGCCATCGTGGGAGCCACGGGGCTCTGAAAAGAAACATGCCCCCAGACGCTGTGCTTACACAGGCACCGTTCTGCACCCCCCACGGAGCTTCTCGGGGCTTCTAAAACAATTATGCCCCTCATTGGAGCCTCGGGGCTCTAAGAAATGCCACGGAGCCCCTCAGGGCTAGGAAACCAACAACAATGCCCCCGGGGCCCTCATGGCCCAAACAAGAATGCGGCCGGTCGGAGTCCCTCTCTGGAGGACTCGAAACCAAGGATATGCCCCCAAGAGCCTCTCTCAGGCTTGAAGATACTGGCGGGGCCAAACAGCGGTGGAGCCTATCAGGCTCGAACTACCAAATGTCCCCACACGTTAGAGGGGAGGGGCGGGCACCTGCAATGTGCCCCGACGCCCTCCTCTTCGGGAACGGACCCCTGGCCCCACTCACCGGCTGTTCCTCCATGTTCTCGCCAGTCTTCTCGGGTCGGCGGTGCAACGCGTCTCCTTCATGGCCGCAGGCGGGACTTGGCAGAAGGTGGGGCTCTACCGTAGCACGGGAGCCCCGCGGACTTCACCTGATTGCTCCTGGCCTCACTTCTCCCTTGACCACAGCATCTCCGGTCTCCCTCTCCTCACGGGAGACCGGACGGGCGCCGCATGGCTTCCCTCAGCCAGGGGAAGCGGCAACAACCTCCTCCCGGCCCCGCCCATGTCTTGGCCGAGAGTGCCTGGCTTCCTGTGGCCGAGGGCCGCCAATGGCAGCGCGGCCCTGGGCAGGGAGGCGGGCACAGCGCCCCCTCACACGATCTCTGGGCCGGCGGCGGTGATTCCACTCGAGGCACAACATAAGGGGTGGGCACCCTCGATAATACCAATGAAAGGCTACTATGCGCTTGGGGGGCAAGATAAAAAGTGCTCTCAGCGCTATAAATGAAATACTACTAGAACAGAGCCACCCAATAGTCCCACCAGGACTGGGTAATGTAAATCATATAAGCTAAATGTCCAGGTAGGAATCATTCACAGTATAAATTTTTAATCAACAGTGTCATAACTATGATCACTCAATTCAGGAGGGTAACCAAGGGGTTTCAACAACAACAAAAGTGAATAGTATCAAAAATATATTTTTATTTTTTCGTATAGTTTTATATATTTATCACTTTTTGTACAGAAATCCAAAAGTCTGGCAACATTAAACCACTGACGTCAAATATCACAAATCATAGGGTGGTATACAACACCTTTACCACATAATGTGGACACAATGAAAGGACCACATGCACAATCTTATATGTGCAACCTAATTCACACAGTGTTGTTTCAAGTGAATATATACAGTATGGTTGTATAAAAGGTGTTTAGGCGTCGACGTTTCGGTCCGTGTTGGTCACAAAGATCCGGAGGACCATCTTCAGGACAAAAAACGTTGCACAGGGGTATCTAATATAAACATAATTACATAACATTATCAGTGAAACCCTAGGGTACACGGAGATTTATTTGCCTTCAAAAGAGGAAAGAATCTACGTGATCATTTGGTCAAAGCCTATAGGGAACCCAAGATCAATACCCTAACTAGCCTATGGGGCCTGGCTCCCATTGTCGGGCATTTCCCCTGTGGTGGATGCACAGCTTGTTCATTGTGTCCACATTATGTGGTAAAGGTGTTGTATACCACCCTATGATTTGTGATATTTGACGTCGGTGGTTTAATGTTGCCAGACTTTTGGATTTCTGTACAAAAAGTGATAAATATATAAAACTATACGAAAAAATAAAAATATATTTTTGATACTATTCACTTTTGTTGTTGTTGAAACCCCTTGGTTACCCTCCTGAATTGAGTGATCATAGTTATGACACTGTTGATTAAAAATTTATACTGTGAATGATTCCTACCTGGACATTTAGCTTATATGATAAATGAAATACAGCGCTCTCAAGCGCTATAGGGACCCAGGCAGCACATGAAGCGCTCCCAAGCGCTAGAAGCATCAGGCAGACCCCCAAGAAGCGCTCTCAGCGCTAGGGCAACCAAGGTCCAGCAAAAAGTCCTTCAGGGGTCCAGGATAAGTCCATCAAGGGTCCAGGACAATTCCATCAGGCATCCAGGGGCTGGGCAGGGCCCAGGGAGGCAAGCCTTCCCCTGAGCCCAAGCAGCAGCACGCCCCTGGCAGGATTCAAGTAGAAACAAGAACATTTTGTAAGGGGACACAGCCCCTTTTTATACAGAGAAATCCTGTGTCTAGCAGGGTGCAGGCAGTGTGAGAACCAGCTAGAACTGGTTATAGGGAATTCCTTTCACTGGCCAGGCTAGGGACATCAGACGCACCCCAGGGGGTGGAGCCAGCATTGTGTGGGGAAACCCAGCAGGGCCGGCTCTAGGCATGTGCAAGGTGTGCACCTGCACAGGGCCACCAAACCCCAGGGGCCACCACGCCAATATATATCCTTAATATATTAATCCTCTGAGGATGGATACATATTTGCGTGGTGGCCCCTGGAAGGGATTTGGCGGCCGCGGCTCTTTTCCACTTCTAAACTCCCTGACCCCCTCCCCTCTTTACTGGCCTGCGCGCTCCGCCCCGCCCTGACCCCCTCTTCCGGGCCCCCTACCTACGCTCCCTGCCTAGGGCCACCATGAGCCTAGAGCCGGCCCTGAACCCAGCCTCATTCAGGACCCTCAAACCAGACGGTCAATCCACAAGCAGGCCCAGGCTCACTCCTCCCCTCACATCAGCATGCTAAACACTCCATTCACCACCGGGGCAGACCCTCCCAGACTCTTGGAGCCAGGCTCACCAGCCTCGGCCAATCACACGCCAGACACAAATTACACAAATATGCCAACTTCTAGAAATGGCACTTCTACACTAGACACAATCATGCCGCATATACCATTGCGCAGCATTCAATCTCACGAGTTTGAACATACTGAACTCGACCCTGCACTCCCCACACATCAGGAACTACCATGGGCATACATATTCCCCATTCATTCCTATGGGAGGGCAGGTCACTGACCACACATACACAGAGAGCTCACGCACTTTACACTTTACCACAGTGAAAACGTGCGCAGAGGCCTAAAATTACCACCACCAGGTCACAGAAACAGGCTAGGAAAAAGAAAAAAGTCTCGGGGCTAACCTGCCAAAAGGGCCGGGTCCAACAGCCACTATTAGTAGAACTCCTCCTGTTTTTACATCATTTGGTGCTATGTAGCTTTCAGTTAACTGTAAAGTTAGGAGACCCTTGCATATGCATTATTAAATGCAAATTGGTAATATTGCATGGGTGCAGATTTTTCCTTTTGAGCTTCTTCTTACCCAACAAGTATATGTGCAAACAGCACGCTTTAGACACCCTTGATACTAATGTTCTGGCCAGGTATCCTTCTTGATAGGTATTGGCACTTGACATGTTTCTGAAAAAGCTGTGTGATCGAAGAGTTTGGTTTGCGTACCTTTATCTAACCAAGTTTTCTGAATTCACAGAGCTCTCTGAGCAGATTCAGAAAGCCATCCAACTGGAAGAGGAGCGGAAGAGAGCCCAGCTAGAGGCTGAACGATTGGAGGCTGATCGCCTGGCCGCTATCCGAGCCAAGGAAGACCTGGAGAGACAAGCTGCTGACCAGATGAAGAGCCAGGAGCAGCTGGTAAAGGCAACCTTTGGTTCTTCATACCATCAATAATGCAGTGATTTTGGTCACCTATTTTGATAGCTGTCAACCAATATACTTCACTTAATTGTCTTCACTTGTGGCCTTTATAGAGAAAAGGAAAGATTGGGCATAATAGAACCAAGATTGTATTTTTAGATGTTCTTTTTCAGTAAAATGGGACACTTTTGTCTCTGACTAAGGAAGTTGACCCTCCCTGATATTCCGTGCCACTGTGTTATTGCTATCAATGTGTGTGCGCTAGGTTGGTCATTTGGAAACAAGATACATCCAGTCTTGACTTCTGTTTCAACAGGCATCTGAGCTTGCAGAATTTACTGCCAGAATTTCGCTGCTCGAAGAGGCAAAGAGACGTAAAGAAGAAGAGGCTGGTGAATGGCAGCACAGGGTAAGAATGCCTGAATTATATTCTCTGTGCACTGTTTGGATACCAGTGTGGCAGCAGCAACTGTAATTATTTTAGGTTTATCACTTTGACTATATTTAAACTCTTTGGGCTCCTCGTATTCTCAGTGAAACAGGTTTTGCTTACAATTTTCAAGTCAAGCTAAGACCATAAAATAGTACTTTAGGTTCTCCATATTCATATAAACATAGCACTAAAACCATAATAGTGTCAATTATTAACCAGCCATAATGTAATGGGTGTCCATCAAAATTATGACAAACAGCTCAAGATACTCTGATTTACCATTACTAAAGACCAATCAGATTATCTGTGATAATGCTCTTAGGTTTGGTGGGCTTGATGCTGACTAGATTTCTTTCTGATAAATAAGTGTGAACCAGTGATCAATAAATGTGATTCCATTTGACCTTTTTTTCTGGGCTTTCTCAACCTGTTCCCAGTATTGTTTCTTGTGACTACGTACTGAATTTTGTTGCTCCCTTCTTGTTTCATTCCATGCAAGTCATTAATTATTTGATGCCACCTAGCTCTTTTTCCAGCAATCTGCACTTGAGAAGTGACACACTTTAAGGATGCCTTCAAGATTTTGTGAATGTTGACCCTCAGATAGATATTTGAAACCTGTGCAATGTTGGTAATTTTTCACTGGTACCCTTGTTATTCCCATGCAAATGATGCACTCTCTAAAACAGTGGTCTTCAAACTTTGGTATGCCGAGCCCCCCATGAGCAAAAATGTTTTGGGGTCAGACCCCTCTCAAAATATGAAAGGGCCGATCGAGACAAGGGTAAGAAGGCTAACTAAATCGTCAGTATATTGAGATTTCCACTGTGCAAAAGACCCATCCAGGTCCTCTAACAAAAGCCCCATTCAGATCTCTGCAGAGCACCATCCTGACCTGTGCGTACAATGCCCTATCCTGAAAGCCCTGGAAATTCGCACACAGGCCTTTAGCTGCTGAGTTTTGTGAATACTTATGTGCCACATTTCCATTGTTTCAGTGTGCTTAGGAGTGACATTCAATGGCCTAGTGTGTGACACTTAAAGTAAGACACTCCCATGAACAAAAACAAGCAATGAAGTTCATGAAAAGTGCTAGATTTCAGAAATTACGCCGTTTTAAGCAAAGGTCTAGAAACTGTTGAAAACCATCAGCAATGGAAGGTCGCTAACCTACTATCCCTTAATGACATCCATGCGTGGTACTTGACAGGGCAACCAGACTCATTCTCCAGAGTTCTTAACAAGACGTCCTCTAGAAAGCCCACTATGGACCCCCTCTGCAAAGCCGTACCTCGATTTTATATGAGAAGCACTAAACAGATCACACCTGTAAAAGCAGTACCCGGGCCCCTTTCTAGAAAGCACAATTCAGACATCTTTTACCAAACTCCACACAGAACCCACTTTGTAAGACATCATTCAGTGCCCCTTTTCATAGCACCACCAGACCTGCTAAAAACCCCAATCTAAAACTCCTCTTCAAATACCCATCCAAAAAAACACTTCTGCAAACTACCCCTGGGGTGTCTTTTTTAAAACCCAAACCAGCCCCCCTCTTGTGACTCCAAACCAGACAGTAGAAATTGTAAAATGTGCAATGCTCCGTCTCTCTGACCACCCTTCGCTACTTATGATTTTCAGAGGCTGCTCCTGCCTTTCCTTACATGAATCCAAGCCTTTCTCAGTAAAACCTCATCTGCCTTTAAAATAGGCCAAAAACACACAATAATGTAAACAGGCTACAAAATGTTTCAATCAAAACCATTAGTGAGTGTGTTCTGGGACTTCTGCTTGTCACTGGGAGGAAGCGGACTGATGCACCCCACAGTTTGAAGACCACTGCTCTAAAAGAACAAATCCGGTTTTATTGTATGATTTTACCCTCTTGAGGGCCTTCCAGATGTGTACAAGAACTAATTTCTGGTCTGGTAAAAATATGGCTGCTCCTTGAGAACCCAAACCTAGGTTGGTACTCCGAAATGAAACAGCAATGCAACTGCCTTGACCAGACCTTGTCAGGAAAATGTCAACAACAGCAACTTTGTAGATGTGTTTAAAGGAAATGGACTTTATGGTTTACGAATAACTTTCATGTTGGTTGATGTGTTTAAAGGAAATGGACTTTATGGTTTACGAATAACTTTCATGTTGGTTGATGAAACTGCATCTAGGCACATGGTTGATGTGTTGTGCTTAGGTTCTTATTTGCAGAATTCACAATCATATGTGATAGAGCAGAAACCTAATTTAAATAAAATGGTTTAGTATCTCTGTCTCAGTCCAAAACAGGGTAGATCCCCACTCTAGAATTAAACACATGAGTTTCCATTCACTTCTCTGGGACAGACCTCTGCTGTGATTTGAGAAGATCAGGAGCTATACATTTGAATTTACCAATCACAAGAATACTGGAAAGTTCAGTCAATAGAGAGGTTTTGATCAGTTTTAAGGGTGTTATTATCATTAAAAAGTTAGAAAGTTTTTATTTTACTTTAGATTTCATTAGTTAAAGTTATCAATCAATTTTCAGAATTGATGGTAAAAAGATTATTGATTAGAACAAATCATCAATAAAAAGGGGCAAAAATGGGTGTTATCAAGAACTCATGAAGAGTTCAAGTTAGTGAGATGGGGCACAAAACTCAAGATCAATTCGTCAAAATCAGCTGAACTTCCCATAAAGAGTTGTTCACAAAGCAAAATAACTATGCAGCAGTAGTGTCTGCAATCAACAACATGGTTGTAAATCAGCATTCGGCCATCAACATAAATCCATTAGTATTCAACTTCAATGCGGGCAAATGGCATAGAGGAGCCTCAAAGAAGAGTAATGGCAAAAGCCATAAGAGTTGGGCCTGGGAGGATCTGGGGTAACCTACTCTAGGAACACACAATAATATAAACAGCTGAAAATCATTTTGCAACACTTCTGTGTCTTCTTATTTTCTCCAGCCAGTAAAATGTTGACTCTTCTCGAACAGTCTCGTTCTGTTCTTTCCCATGTTCTTTCTTATCAACCTTGCAAAGGATCACTTTGAAATGTTAAACAAACTTTTAAACTAGAACTATGAATGGGGCCTTTCAATTCTTACACCTCCTTTCTCATGGGCATGAGCACATTCTAACTTTCTAATAAAGTTAAACTACGCAATAGATTTATGTAAAACAAAACATCTTTGGCAATGAACATTATTCAGCACCACATTTCTTCATTATAAATCAGGAAAGAAATAGGTTAAATTATTAACATTTTCTACTCGTGCATTGTATTAAACATGTGAAAGAATATGAAGCCGTTCTTTTCAATGACTTTGTTTTTTAGCATTAAATATTTCAGAACATTATTCTTAATCAAATATATTCTCCAATGCACTATCGTGTGATACTTTACAACAACAAAAAATGTATGTCAAAATAAGGTCAACTATTAAGCATAATGTGCACATTTCGGCCCATTCAGTTTTGCTGCTAAAATAATGAAGTTTGCTTTAAAGTCATGAGGCCTTGCACCAATTGGTATATCTGGGTACAACGAAATTGCACATTTTAATGTCATGTCAGTACAAAATAAGTTACATGATAATATTGCACATGCCTCCTTTACTATACTAATTTTATATTGTAATAAAACACCCTTTCAATCCCCCGATGGTTAACTTAGCCATCAACATTTACATGTAATGTCCGTTCAGAGGGCACTCACATCCTTAGTTGAATCTTGTCTCTTTCTTTTCAAAATTTTGAATTTTAATGAATTTTTGTATTCGTCATTTAGGCGGTCATTTAACTCTCAAATTGCTTTTCCATTCTCTTTCTAATTTCTTTGCTCTTTCATTTAATCTTTTAATGCAATAGCTACAGCCTTTGAATAATGCAATTAAGGTAAGTAAGCTAATCCCTATAATTAATATAGGGAGAAAAATAGCTTTTAGGATTCCCTACCCTGCAGTTGAAAACCAATTTCCAATTGTGCATATTCCCTGTCCAAAGTTTTCTATAATACACCTAGTACACCTAGTATCTGGTAGTCCCCAACTTGTCTAATTCTGGTTTCAGTGCTGAAATGTTTTTTGCAAATTCTTGAATTTTCTCACTTTCATCAGGAATGTAAGAACAGCAATGCTTAGTTTTCATCATCTGCCAGACTCCACCTTTTTCTGCAAGTAAAATGTCGAAAGCGAGACGATTTTACAAAACCATTGATCTAATTGTTACAAGCTCAGTGTTTATCACCAATAAAGCTCCAGAAATGCTAGTTGCCAGCTTGTCAACAACCTTTTTGTCATTAATTATGACTTCTACAGGTGGAATATTGCTCCAAAAAAGTCTCCTGCTAACTGTATTCCATTTTCCGCACTATGGGTGTGTCTGTGTTCAGATTTCATTGTTAATGCAACCATACCATATACATGATACATCTTAGGAAACTATATTGGTAAATAGTAAATACCCTCCCAATCAGCAGGTAAATGGGCGTAAGTTTGCTTCCGAAAGTCATAATTTGAGTAAAAATATCAAAGAAAGTGTTCTCATCTATATACAAATTTAGGCAATATACTACATGTGATTGCATATGATAGTGGCATGTGGTGATGTGTGACTTCTTTAGCTGCAGATGATGGTAAGTGGGCACAGATGTAATACTTTTTGCGTCCATAGATTGTGTTTATTCCTATACTAACCTAGAAAGATATTTGTTGTAGAATCATCCTTCATGTTTCTGGCAAACAATGATTTCAATTGCTCTTCATCTGCTGTTTGTGTAAATGTGGTAGTGACATTTGCAGACCTACAGCTTTCTTGATTATGAAATAAACCTCTACTAACACTACAATAATCATTAATGCTGATATTATGAAATGAACACATGATGATTTAATATTTATTTCTAAGGCAAAACACGTTTTGTCTGTGACCAGATAATTTCAAGCAAAGTATACAGCAGCTCAAGAGTTCAATTCTTTTCTGAAAGTCTTTTATTCAGAGATTTAATTTAGACAATCCTTAACCCTACTCCGTGTCTTCTAAAATGTTATCCCTACTCTTCTACTGCAACAGTGGTAATTGTCTTAAGTTTAAAAATTACATTTCAGTCTCCTTTTGCACTTTTCAAGCTGTTTTTTTTTTGTTTTTCAAATATTTTTCCCTTCCAAAGGTCTTTTTTTTATCGAACCGTTTAACCAAAAATGTTTTTAGTGTGACATCATAGAGGTTACAAGCAGTTCAGTTTTCACATCATACAATTCATCCACTGATACATTCAGTACCTTACTCACGTAGTATGTCCATTCAGGTGGACAATACCTCAGGCAAGGTACTCTTGCTCTTTTGGATCTCCTCAGTCACTGTTGATCCCCTTCCGTGTCACTTCCACCGCTTGACTCTGTCTTCTCTGTGATGGTCGGTGGTATTCGATCAACTGACACACTTGCTCTCAATTTTCTTTGATTACTATTTTGTGGCCACTCAACTTTATGGGTGACTCTTCCAGTGTCAGTGCTTGTTCCTTCAGCAGGACCCTATATTCTTACTGATGCTGTCTTAGTAGTCCTCTCAAGTTGAGGCTAAGGCTCGTCTTCATCAGAGACTTCAATGGCACCTTGTGGGATGACAGGCACTTAGTTTTGTGGAACAGTTTACAGTCACCCTCTCTTCTTCTTGCTGCTGTTGCAATCTTGGTATCACTGTTCTTTTCTGAGGCTCATCTTTTGATGGTGCAGTCACTGGTGCTCTTCTTTCAGGCTCACAGAACACAATTTCTTCATACAGATTTTCTCACTCTCCTAGTGTTAGAAGCATGCACCCAATTTAAAACTTCCGCTCATTCAACAGTAGTTTTTCCGACTAAGATAATCTGGAAGGGGCATTTCTATCTAGGTTCAAAGCAAGTCTTCTGAACGTACTTCTTGATCATGACCTAGTCTCTTGGACAGAGGTTGTGGCATTGTTCTTGATGTGGGTCTTGTGTGGCAGCTGCAACCTGGTGAGAGACAGAACACACCACATCACTCAATCCCTTGCAGTAATTGAGTATCATATCATCTGTGATGCTCACAAGTGCATTTTCAGGTTAGAAGGCAGTCTCATAACCTGTCCCATGAGAATCTCATGAGGGGATAAACTTGTTCTTCTCTCTGGGATACCTTGAATACTCATCAGCGCCAAAGGCAAAGCATCAGGCCATTTCAGTGATGTTGAGGCAGAAATCTTGGTCAATCGAGACATAATTGTGCCATTCAACTACTCGATGACGCCAGAAGCTTCAGTTCAATAGCAACAGTGCAGTCTTTGCTCAGTTTCAAAGTGCAGTACAAATCGTATTCAGGACTTTGTTGCTGAAGTGGGTACCTCTATCTGATTTCTGAGAAACCAGCATCCCGTAATGGGAAATCAATTCTTGTAATAACAGTTTTGCTACTGTGAGATTGCCATTTCTTCTGGTCATCTCAAGAAGAAGCACACTGTGACCAAGACATACCTCAAACCGTTGCACCCAGGCATCTTGATACAGTCCATCTGCATTCTGTTGAAGGGACCACCTGGCCTTTCTATGTGTCTCAGTGTACCAATTCAACCAATTTTATCTGAATATTCGGGTCATGGCATCCCTCCTTAAACAAACTATCAGACAACACTAGTCTACCATCAGCTGACATTCAGATGTCATTTTCATTTTTCCCACATCCTGCTCTGGTCCAACCTTGCTGTTCTGCTTCTGAAGCATCAACTTAAAATAGGCAGTGTCCTCTTCAGATTCAAATGCGAAAGTTCCATTAAATATTAGGCCACTAGTGCACAATACTGTGCTACTACATCGGCATACCTGTTACCAATGGCAATGTAACCCCTGCCAATCCGGTGTGCTTCACATTTAACAACTGCAATTTCAGCAGGCAATTGGAGAGAGTCAAAGAGGTTCCTCACATGTTCATCATTTTTCATTGGCGTGGCAGATGAGGTCATGAAACCTCTTTGTGACAATCACTGCCCAAAATCATGAACAATGCCTAAGCCATACTGACTTTCTGTGAATAAATATTCAAAACAACAAAGGAGTTATACATATGAGAGAAAAAAAGTTCTCCAGTGTCCACGACCATAAAGTCTTTACATCAACCGGGTAATACCGTGAGTTGAACACATTTGCACACACATTCCCAAGGTTAGGGTACGCCTTAGGATGCGTATACCGCCTGGGAATTTTTTTAACACTTCTTGGTCCTGATGAAAGCTTGGCTGAATAAGCAATTCCAAAGCAAAAACATGTTGACCTTTTCCTTTAGGACACAACGGACTCAAAATTAAGGTCATATATGTCCGCCAATATTTTAATAATGATGTTCTGTCTCTCTATTAAAATTTCGTATCTAGAGGACAGCACGTCATTTTTAAGTCACTCACTAATATTCACTTTCACTTCATTTATTAGTTTGAAATTTGCTCTGCTGTAATTCAGACGTGGTAGCATACTGACTCTGAGGAGATATCTGGTCTCCTTGGTAATAAAACCCCATGATGAAGCATGTCCTCAACTATGTTGGTGAGTGAGGTTTTATTTTCAAACAATGATTGTTTTCATGGTTTCACTTTCCCTGTATTATAGTTAACACCTTACTTCGTAGAGGTGTTTGTTCCAGACTTTATGGTTGTGGACATTGGAGAACTTTTTTTCTCTCATATGTATAACTCCTTTGTTGTTTTCAATATTGAATTGGGGAATAGGAGTGTTCTATATCCCTACCCCTCTAGTTGATATTTTTTTCTGTGAATAAAGTCACTTTTAATTGGGCTGTCAATATGCAAGCTCCTGTGAGGCAATTAATTCTGCAACTTGAGCTGAGGTAATATCTTAAAGCCATAAAGCTCTACAACACCATTGATTGTGCAGACAGAATTAGCTGCTCTCCGGATACCTTCAATGTTTCCCAAAAATGAGCCATCAACAAATATTATATAATCGGGCTCATACAGGGGTTCATCTTTAATTTAGCGTCTTGGCTTTGTGCATAAGTCTGTGACATTCAGGCAATTATGTTCAACTTCATTCCAAACATCATCATTTATTGTTGACAGATTAAATGGACTCAGAATCTGGCAGCACTTCACTGTAATGTTTTCGGCAGCCAGAATCTGCTGTTCATACTTTGTAAGTCTATTATGGGTCATGTATTGGGTCTTTGTAAAAGTCAGCAATATTTCTACAGAGTATGGGGCCATTACAGCTAAAGGGTGTCCTATTACAATACTCTCACTCTGTTTGTGACTCACAGCCACTGCAACAACCGCATTAAGGCAGCCGGGCAGTTCTGCGGCTACAGGGTAAAGGGTGATGGAAAAGTAGGCCACAGGTTTTTGAACACCCGCAAGCAGCTGAGCAAGCCCCTGAAAAAGCACAGCCCTCCATCTCACTGAAAATAGAGTAAAATCTTCATTGTACCAAGGCATTCGTAGTGCCGGGGCAGGACAGAGACTTTCTCTCAGCTCTAGGAAAGCTTTCATGCATTCACTGTTCCAAGGAAGAGGTTCAGGCACATCTTTGTGTGTCAGCATCTGTAAAGGCTTAGCTACTAGGAAAAGAAGTGGTATTCACTGTCTACAGTTGCCAACCATCATCAAAAACATCCTGACTTGTCTTTGAGTAAGAGGTGGATTAATTTGAAGAATTGCCTGCACTCTCTCTGACACTTTTCTCGCTTCTTTCTCAACGTCAGGTTCCAGATACTGAACGTTCTTTTGACAGTATTGCAATTTACCTCGGGACGCTTTATGTCCATTCTCAGTAAGGTGGTTTAGAAGTTCAATTGTATCATGCTTACAAGCTTCTTGTATCTCAGATGCCACAAGTAGGTCATCTATATATTGCTCAAGAACTGAATTGAATCTGGAGTAACTTGTCATTCTGTACTTTGTGTCTTTCTAAGTTCTGCTGCTTCCTCAAACCATAGTGGAAAAAAAATCCCATCCTCAAATAAATGTATCTCTACGTTTTATTGTTGTTGTAAACACAATCCTCCCCCATCTCTCAATGACTAAATCATTTGGGTTGGCTTCCAGGCAAAATCTTTGAATTCTAGGATGGGGGGATAAACCCTGTTGCATCTTATCCTCCTACAACCACCTGGGCGTCTGGAGTTGTAACAATATTTACTGGGGCTGTCGTTTGTGAGGCAGTGACAATAGGGGGAGTTGCAAGTGGTATAGCCACTGTCTGATTGTTGCAATATCTGGTAACTGTACTGGAACAGACCCTATGGATGTGGTAACATATGGGATAACTGTTGGTGTCGGGACAACAGGTGGTGGGCAATCTAGTAGGTTTGCAATGGTCTTTCAGTTTGTATTGTACTCAGTTCAACAGGGGCAGTAGCCACTGTAACACTTTCAGTTACCATATTGTTAGTACTGGTGGTTGTGCTTTCATAAGGTAAAGGACATGCTCCTAACATTTTTTCCAAAATATCAGCTTCGAAATTTCTGTTGGTCTCCTCCTTTTTCCTCATTTTGCCCTTTTCTCTGTTTTATAACTTATCCTTTTTTTTATTTCTCGGATGTGTCAGTGGTAATGGCTGGATACAATCTAGTTCCCTCAACTATTGCTTTTCTCCATCTCTGCCATGCTTCATTCCATCGAGCATCTGCATAATTACACATTGCTCTTTTAGTCTTACTCTGGTATTTTTCCCTTTCTTTATCTTGGGCTACCTTCTCCCACATATTTAAAGCTTTGTATTGTGTGGGTCTAGATGGTGGCTTCATGTCGTAAAGCTTCTCCTTCAATTTCTCAATAATTCTAAGCTCAAAGGTACCATGTTTTGGAAAACTCTGTGAACACTCTTTTTCATTAATCTTGCACCATTGGCAAAGCCTTAAACATGTATGTAATCCCAATTCAATTGTCATGTAATGTGGAGGTGTACCCTCAGAATGTGGCTCTTCACCTGCTCATACTAGAATGGTAACATTACCTCTCACAAAACTCTTAAATTCTTTTAACCATTCATGATTTCAGCAAAATTTTGCAATAGCCATTGCAAATAAATGCAGCTCAACTCACTGTTTTGATTCTGTTCTCTAAACGTCAAATATTCTTCTGCTATCCTGTCACAGTTTCTATTCTGAACGATCTTCAACAAATCCTAATGCAGCATTCACAACAGCAATTGACCTATCACAGTGTAACACTTTATTTCCTGATCAAACAATCACAGCACAACAGTACACCAACCAACGTGTCCCAGTGCGGCACACTATGACGTATGATCTCACTCCTTGCAGCAGTTCAGTCTTATTTAAATTTCTCTCGTACATACAACTTCACAAGTTTTTTAATGAAAGTAAACAATAAAATAAATGTTTGTCTGCTCTGCTAAAGAAAACCAAAGGTACGTCACCAATCAGAATGTTAAGGTTTTTACGCCTACTAACTTTTTCAAACAAAATATTTTTCAGTGGCTAGTGAAATCTCGACCAGCGAGAAATCACTCTGATCAATGTGGCTTCACCCTTTGTGCAGTAAGGTTCTGCCAACATCAGTCAATTTTAGTACATCACAAATGTTTATTAATGTCTCTATCCCATTCTTAATTCAATAAATGTGTATTCGCCTTAAAAAGAAACCATACAAGCACATCATCAATGTAAACAGATAAAATGTCCATAAAATACTCAGTCAGTCATTCGTTCATAAACTTTATTCGACCAAGAGTGATCATAAAAGTATCATACTGTAACCCATATCTCACGGGTCACGAAAAATTAGCCTATCTGAAAAAAGAGGGCAGGTTTTACCAATTGGAATACCTGCTTGGAAAAGAAAATTCTTTTCTTTAGTCCCCTCACTCACCAGAGGTTGCCCTTAGGGGACATGCTTCATCATTGGGGCTTCCCAAGCATCTACTGATTGGGGCGTGCTGCGACTTGCGAAGGATACGTAGGAGCACTTTTAGTGACACTGTGTGGTGCGGTGTGTGGTGGATTGGTGTTAAGTGTGAGTTAAAAATACCTAACTAGTAAGCCTACACATTTATTCCTGCTTCTAGCCGGTATAGTAAAAAGGGGTAGATGTAGGAATTAGATCCTATAATGTGGTCTAAAACCAAACTATCTAGTCGACATGTTTCAAGGTATCCCCTACACCTTTTTTTCAGGACTGCATGAGGACCAGCCTAATGTGTGCCACTCTGATTGTGAACCTATATTAGGGTTTCAAATAAACACATGTAAAGATACACCTATTGTGTGTATCTTATATACATACGGTTACTGATGAATCCGTAGTATCTGTATTGGGGAAGAAATGATATCATTAGTACATGTGGTCTGCCCACTGGGGCAGGCCTGATTCCAATATAATGGTCATTGCTCGTGGACTATACCTCGAAAGTGAAAATAATTTTAGTGCGTATCGTGGTTTGCCTAAAAAAAGATAGTGACGTGACGGTTGGTGATCCTTCATTCGTATCTGTGCATATAGTATCTGTACAGAGGATGAAAAAATACATATCTATATATATATATCTATCACTTCAATCATTTGTAAGTACACATTGAGTAAACTCATTCATCTAGCACACTAGTACAGTAGACAGAATACATGACAAGAAACATATAATTACATCCCACATTGGGTGTTTGAACACTCAGTGGACGTACTTAGTTATTAGCAGTGATATGCCCCATGGTCCGCCTGGGTGGAGGGGCCTGTATATCCTGTGGGAGTAAAAATATATATACACTTTGTAGCTGGTACAAATTATGCCAAACGATGATCGAATGTCAATGCGCTATGAGTGAGATGTAAGGAATTCTAAATAGAAAGCGAAACTGTAATCGGAGAAGATCAGGGTACCAGAAATGAAAAATTGGAAAGTCGAAAAAGAAGACTATTAGGTTGGGGCGTCTCACAATCACTCTCGAAGTATCCTTGATGGCCAAAGCTTTTTACAGAAAGGTACATGTGGAAAAAACAGTGACTCGTTTTTCTAAATAGTCGATCAACACGGAGTATTTTTATGCTAAAAAATGACTGCTGAAATTGGCAAATTCACGATCTATGCGTGGCCGCTGTTAAGCGCGAGATCGTTTGTGGTAGTACTCCCTGTAAAAAAAAAGGGGGGGGGGGTTTAGGATCACTTACATTGACTCAGTTTCCCTCCTACCGATTCAACCTACTCACACCTCGGGCGGCGGTATCTTACTGTTAAGCCGGTGCCGGTTAGTTATGAGTGTGTCCGGATTCGTTCTGGGGTCACTTGGGAGGGAACCACAGACTGAGAAAACGACTAAAACGCTGTATTTTACTCGGCGCGTGATCCTCTCCGTATTGTTATTGTCATTCACTTGCCAGGGTTCCAGTAATTCTTCCAAAAGTGTTTGTGGTCACACTTGTAGTTTGTTATGAATTGTGCACACTTAGGGCCTCATTAGGATCGCGGACGGACTTGCGTCCGTCCGCGACCCCAGAGCAGGAGGGAACCTCCGCATGTCATGCGGAGTTCCCTCCTGTGCAATTAGGATGTGACCGCCACCCTGGCGGTCACATCCTCTATTTTTATCATTGCGGCGGGTGCGGCTTCAAGCTGCACCTGCGGCAATGTTAAAAATGCAGGTGTTGCTTTTGTATGCAGAAAGAGGCAGGCACCGCGCATACAAATGCAGGAGGGTACCATAGGTACCCCCCATGTGCACCCCCCACCCCTCCTTCACCTAGGGGGCCCACAATGGGCCCCCGCAGTGAAGTTACACATGCTTTTCCACGGCGGAAAACCCGCCGCGGAAAAGCATCTGAAACAGGCCATCCTAATATGGCGGACGGTGTATGACAGACACCGTCACCATATTAGAGCTTTTACACCGCGGTTGTAAGCCAGCTGCGGCGGAAAAACTGCGGACCGAAACCAGGACCCACCAGCCATCCTAATGTGTCGGTGGGTCTTTGGTGGGTCCGCTAAGGATTTCCCGCATCCTCGGGGCCGGCGGTGGCTTCCGCCGGCCCAGAGGATGCGGAAAATCTGCAATCCTAATGACCCCCATTGTTTGAAAAAAGGGTAGGAGCACCGGGTGAGAATAGAACCCGGTCTCTTCTCATATAAAGGGTGCCATTTCGGATTGGGCTATAGAACAATGTAGGGGCACGGTGGGCAAGTTCGTAAAGGTCTAAAAACGGCCAAATTAGGTTACTAATTTTGAACAAAAATTCTGAATGTAGAGCATAGTCGGTTATCAACAGGATTTTACAGCCCGAAAATTACTTAGATACAGAGAATTACAATAGCCCAAAGAATGCTGGGGTGGAACAGGTTCTTGGGTCCCACAGACATCGATGTGGGTGGGTTATCTCGTGAATTGTCCCCACGGTATATTTTCATTCAGTCCTATGCTGTCTGCCTGTAATTTTAAAAACCCATCTTTGTTCCTTCTCTAGGAGGGCTTGTTCAAGGTTCTCACATTGTTTGATATTTTCCAGAATTACCCAACGTAAGTCATTGGGAGTGTACTTTTTCTCATTAAAATGAGCTGCCATCTTTGTGCTTGCTCTGTGACATCGTATGTTGCTGCGATGCTCGCACATTCTGGTACTAGCCTTTCTGGTGGTCATTCCCACAATAGTGTAACTTGCAAATGCAGGTAATGAGGTATACCACTCCTACAGTATTACAATTGGTGAATTTTCGCAGTTCCCATGATTGACCTGTATTAAAAACCACTTTTTTTGTAGTGTTTGTAAGGTGGCACACACTACAGTTGCCACATGGGTGGTGGCCTGTTGGTAGGGTGCTCATAGTTTGTTGGGTGTCTTGTTTTGCTCCTCTCTGGGAAAACATAGGAGTCGGTATGTTTAGTTTGCCACTGTTGACTATTTGCCAATGTTTTTTCACAAATGTTTCTACTTGGGTTGATGCGATGTTGAATGTAGCAATACATATTGTTTTTTTTCTCTTCCTCTTTGTTTTCCTTATCAAAGGATTCCAGTAGGGAGTCCCTATGGTTATTTCTTGCTCGTTTTTTTGCCCTCGTAATGGTTTTTGTTGGATATTGGCGTAGTTGCAGTTTTTTTGCAAGGTCTGTTGCTTGTGTGTGATAATCTTTGGTATCCGAACAGTTCCTTCTCAGTCTAAGGAACTGGCCAAAAGGGAGGTTTTCTTTCAAATGGCGCGGATGGAAGCTGTTATACAGTAGGAGGCAATTTTTGGCAGTGGGTTTAAAATGGGTCGTGGTTTTCAAGGTACCATCTTTAGCAAAAATGTTTAGATCCAGGAACACAAGCTCTGATCTACTCATAGTATGACAGAATTTCAGGAAAGGGTCATGGGTGTTTAGCCAATAGATGAAACTGACCGCTTCCTCCTCATCACCCAGGATCAGCAACATCAAGTTGCCGATCGCGAGCGCGGAAAAAAAACCTCCCGGCAAGATTTTCAACATGGGCAGGTCAGGTTTCTCATTGCGAGTGGTCGCGTATGCTCGCGACCGCTCACAATGAGAAATTACTAGTCTGCGTTGAGAAAGTTGCAGCTTGAGTACAAATCTACTTTACGGCAGAAAACGACCGCTTGCACTGTGCAAGATGCGGTTTGCACTGATTGCACATTGTGGACAAGAATCCAGCATTTTGCACAGTGCACTACGCAGTTTGCTTAGATACGCATAGCGCTACTACGTGAACAACGCCCAGGGTTAGTCCAAGGGAGAGTATGCAGGCCTTCCCTTAAAACCCCTGAGGGAACATTAAACAATTCAAAAACATGGAATCTGCAATTTACTCCCAACAAAAACATCTCTACATAATGTTTGAGACGAAAAAAAATATTCTTGAACTTTAAAAATCATTAATATAAGAAGAACAAAAACACAAGGAACTAAGTAAAAGGTGATTACATTAATTGCATTCAAAGGCCCTAGCGTAAGTGTCTGCATGTAGAGCTTGCTGGAAAGTGCCTTCAGCTGCACATAGCAGGCTCTGGGACATGGTCACAGAGAGGTTTGTGTCACATTTGCACCACGGAATGTGGTACATTCGTGCCGCAAACCTCTAAGTGAGATTTTTGAAGCCACACAAAGCCACTTTGATTGTTTTTGTGCAGGAAGGTGTCCCTTCCTGCACAAAACCAATCCTTCACGCAACACATTCACCCTTGCACCAAGGTGCAAGGGTACCTGTGTTTGTGCTAGGCAGCCCATTGTGTACCAGCACAGGGTGAAAAGTCAGGAATGTGCCGTATGCCTTAATTACGGCGTATTCCTGCGCTTTCCCAGTGACGCAGTTCAGCTCAGCAAGGTGACTTGCTGCACTGACCTGCGCCACTTTTTCATAAATTTGCCCCAGAGTGGCTTTGCCCTGTGGCCACGACCCAAGGTGGTGTACTGCAGGGTCTGGGGTCAAGAGGGCTCGGTGCAGAGCTTATGGTGAATGGCCCAGAAACAATGAAAAGATTTACACAGTGGGACCTGTCGTGGCATGGCTTATCTGTTTTCAAGCCATTTTTGGTATAGATCAGTTTAGTGGTATGAGCTCTGGCAAGGAGCACAATTTAACATGGGATTTCATGTACACACCTTCAAACTAATATTTGAATCCCATAACCAACAAGTGACAATGTTGGGCCAAAGCACCAGATGTAAACAGACAGGTTCTCTGACAAATTAAGTGCAGATTTGTTGACCAGCTCAATAATAAACCCAGGCACATTGTTTGTTACGATGACACAATCCCAAGTCATTTCCATCTTTTTGCATTACACTTGTTACACGAAATTCCTGCAACTACTCTATTACACCCCATTGTGTAATTTGAAGTGTGTTTGGGTAAAAAAAAAACCTAAAGAGGAATCATAGGAACGATGCAGATGAACAGACCGCGAGTATCTGTTGTTCGTGGCACTTGTGGGGTTTTTTTGTGCTAATTTTTAGCGCACAATATGTCCTCAAACTCACTGCAAAAATATAAATCTATATGCCAGATTTGCATTTCTCGTAATTTTGCATAATTTTCCAGCATTTTGATTAATTATGCGAAAGAAAATGAATCGAATTGTACACAGTGCTCAAAATGTATTCTAGAAAAACAAATGTTGCTAATAATTCTTCACCTCAACCGTTACCACAGTCATCATCCCTTCTCTGTAGTATATAGATCGTACACTCCTTTAATACTCTAAGTTTAAAACTGAGAACCTATGTAAAACTCAAATGAATGGAATAACTTCAACAGGAGAATGAATAGACCAAACATTTAAAAGCGTCATTATATGTAGTTCTAGTCAATGTAATTGACTATCCTTATCCATTCTGTTCTGTTTCTTTTGCAACGGGGTGATTTTGGGCCATATGGATGAACACAATTTCCCATAGACACAGAATGGGCAAAACCCTTTGATGCATCTGGCCCTTATTCCTTGTTTTCCATTCTCACACTGCTTAATCCGATTTTCTGGATCTCCTCCCCATCCTAATCATTCCGATGTATGATCTCACCACTGTTCTGTATCCCTCTCCACCATACCAGTCACTGTGTAGTAATCGGACGGTGATCACTTAAGTCATCTGTCAACAGGGCTGGCACTATAACATGGCACACCCACACATCTGCCTAGATGTTAAATATTTCATCCAATAAAAATCATTTTATCCCAGACTTATTGCTCTGTTGCAAGTTGCCTGCTTCTCAAAGAACATCTATAGCGATATCACCACAGCGAAGTAATACCCTTATAGGACTCTAAACAACAGCTTTCTGCCTGCTGTAACTAAGTAAATAAAATGTGCGGCATGATTTTTGTTGGAAAAAAAGTAATAATTATTTATGCCATCCCTTATTTTTTACATGTAAAGCCTTTACCTTCATTTTTTTTACTGAGTGACACTAATTGTGCCAACTAGGTGACTTGTTTCTTAATGTTTTCAATTGAGTGAGTTCTAAGCTACTTTATTCCTCAATGCGTTATAGAGACATATGTGATTTACAACAGTCAAAATTGATTGTGTCAAGGTGCAGTTGAGCTTTTTCACTTAGGACAATAAAAGCTCTGAGCTGGCCCTGAGTGTGTAATGTCATCAGAAAAGACACTTTAAGTTTTTTTTTTTTTTCTAATTTACTAACCTTTGGGTATATGAGAAATAACGTCTGTTTTGTTAAATATTTTCGCAGGAAATTCTCTGCGAATCACTTTTCATTTTTAATTTTCCTAAACAAGGCCAGTGTGCTCGATCTATTGTATTTATTAGGCGTCAATGCTTCCTTTATAGCCACAGAGTACATTGTGACAGAGTTTTTCAGCACTGAGCATGTAAAAACCGTGTGAGTTCATTATATACATTTATTTTTATTTAAAGGCTCGAGAAGCCCAAGATGATCTGGTCAAAACCAGGGAGGAGCTACATATGGTAATGAGCGCACCGCCCCCACCGCCGCCACCACCACCGCCACCAGTGTACGAGCCGGTGAAGGATAATTTCCATGTGAACTCGTACGATGATGACATGGAGTTCAACAACACCTACAGCGCAGAATTCACCAATGAAGACATCTCAGACGACCGCAATGAGGAGCAGCGCATCACTGAGGCAGAGAAGAATGAACGCGTACAGAGGCAGCTGATGGTAAGAATTATACAAATATTTTATAGCGGTTACATAGAACTCTGTGTTCTATAGAAAATGCACATATTTTTTTTGCTCATGGGTGCAATGGAAGTTTATGAAAAAGCGCACCAATGCGCATCCATTAAGAAAAGTGGTGTGTGAAATCATAGGGGCTTTTCAATTAAAACAAGCTAGTGGTGTGTTGAAATAACACAAACCGAGATATTACAGATGATGGACTCAGTGTGGCAGTCTGTAAACACACACCACTACTGAGTTAATATACAAAACAAGAGATGAGAAGCAAAGAATATAAAAAATCACATAAATGTGCAGTCTAGAGTGAATTTGTAATTTGGAAGCTACGGCTTCATTATTAACAAAGTAACGTGGCAGACAGAACTAGAGCCCAAAAGAATATGGAAAAGGATAAAATCCAAGGAAACTGCAAAAGAAAATCAATGTAAAACTACGGGTATTCAACATACCAAGCAATACATCGTCAGTAGACTCCCTTCTTGATACAGAGGTTTGACAATTTAACAAATTTGATTTGATTGTGGGAATTTATATAGCGTACAAATGCAGAGGGGCGTCTAGACACTCTGCGAAGGAGGATGCCAGCGTTCCAGTTGAAGATGGATTATGTTAGTTTGAAAATAGTCCTGTCATTAGTAGCTTTCTGAATCCGAGCAATGTTGTGCAGCTTTTAATATTTATCGGAAGAGAGTTCCACAGTTTCACTGTACCCAGGACAAAGCTTTGTCCTTCCCAGCAAGCTTTTTTTTTTAATTCTGGTGTCTGAAGGAGTTTGCTCTGTGCTGAGCTTAGGTGTCTAGGGAGATGGTACCAGGTGAGGTGTTGTTTCTTAATGCTGGTCCATTTCCTTGTACAGCTTTGTACACCAGCCATAGGGATTTGAAATCTATTCTTTTCTTCATAGAAAGCCAGTGGAGTTTTTTTCAAGCCTTCTGAGATGGACTGGAATTTGGGGCAGCATTCTTGGCGGCCGCGTTTTGTGCTTGCTGAAGTTTGACCATGTGCTGTTTTTGAAGGCCTAAGTATAGGGCATTTCTGTAGTCCAGTCTAGCCATGGCTAGGACCATCACTAGTGTTTTACTGCTTCGGGGGGGGGGATGAAGGTGCGTACTTTGTGGATGATTTTAATGTTAGAAACATCAAAGAGACGACTTTGTTGACCTGGCGTTGGTCATGATCGTGATCCTCTAGCATATACTAACACACAGTTGTATTCCTTGAATAGAGCCCATGAGACTATTGTTTGTGAGGGTAGGGACGGTCTGCCCGCAAATTATACATCAGTATTGTGGAGGGTGGGTGACGGAGTGTTACTGCACTGTGATCTTTTGTTTGGCCATGTTGGCCATCATGTAAATATGCCAACAAAATCCAATAAAATGTGTCACGAAAAAATAAAACACCAAGCAATAACTACAGAATATGACAGAACAATAACGTGGGCAAGACCTAGAGTGCAAGGTTCCTTGCGTGCTGCACACAAGCTCTGTCTACTTTAATAAGGAAAAGGCCATCCATGCAGTTGGCGGTTATTAGGAAATGGTATCACCGAGGGCAGAACTGCAGTTGAACTGTAGCATCATTTAAACATAATACACTAATATTGGTTCAGTGATACCCTTAGTTATTTTACTAAAAACAGAACTAGTCCCCTTGGAAAACAGCGTGTCACTTTTATTTGGAGGCTGGGGTGAGAGCCCTTCACTCTTGTAGACTGTCACACATTTCTTGGTGTACCCTTCATTAAAAATGTTCATTGGAACGCCCATAGGGGATAAGTCTGGCAACATGCAATGGTGGTGATAAAGAAAATAATTAGACTTAAAGTACTTTTTGTTGTTTTCTCTTCAGGCCTTATTACACAGGGCTTCCCTGGGTGAGCAATGGGTGTTTGCTTCTGTTTTTTTTGTGCCCCCAGGAAACCCTCCTGTTACAGAAGGGGCCACAAGCACTGTTTTTTAAGGCTGATCACCTGGTTGTGTATTTTGTCCCTGCATGATCTCAAAGGTTGAGTGTTCAATAGGAAACCTTCTTTACCACACGTTCTTTCCCACGAATGAACTAAATGTACTATACATTGAATTTAAAATGTTGCCATTGTGGAAAGCAGGCGGAATGGTGAAAAACCAATTTGCACAGCACATTCTACCAACTTCCATCCACGTTCACTTAGATCACATTGGTAAAACCAGTTCAATTAAATCTATTGGTTCTGATTGTGAAGTGTGCATGAAATAAAATAATTCAGTTTACCATAGTGAACTCTACATCAAGCATCACCAGTGACCAGGTCATGCAATGGTCCATTCCTTCCTTAAACATTAGCAGCCAGGGTATGAGTCCTAAAGCTCGTCTTGGCTGCTTTGCTGGTCTACGTGGCAGGTGTGAGGAACATTAACCCCTTCCACGCTCATGACGAGCTGGGCTCGTCATGGTGTAGCCTCCTCGCACGCTGATGACGAGCCCAGCTCGTCATGTAACATGGGTTTTTAAAAATCTCAGCATACGGCCGTAATTACAATAGCGCCCATGAGGTTAACAAAACCGTCTCAAAAGTGAACCTTCTGACTTGAGATGGTCTACAGAACTGGCACAAGGTTTCATTTTCCTGACAGAGATCCACCCCTGCTAGATATACATTTGTGCATTCTGAAAAGAGCTGTACTATATACCTATCATTGTGCCTGATCCTCATGATTCCCTTTGCTGTGCATTAGGTTAACAACTGTGGTTTTAAGATATGCGACTGTCTGACCAAATGATGCACATATAGTTCCTGTGACAACTCAGTTTACAAGTATGACCTTAATTTTTTTCTAACCTCTTGGGTTGTCAGGAGAATTGTGATTAGACAGATACTGAGCTAGTGAAGCGATGTACCTTACTTTTACCCCACTTTGCTTCCAGGGTTCCAGAGTGAATGTCGAGAGTATGTACTTTACCAGTTTTGGAGCATACAGGGGCAATGCTGCACTCATTTTGCAGTAGGAAAACACTTTGAATACATTACATTGAGCCGATCAGTTGTTCTTACTGAAGTGGTGGTTTTGCGGTAGCCTTTCAGGAAATAGCATGTGTGCATGATTCTATGACTGGACTCACATGCAATTATTATTTCTTTCGACAGTTTTGCATCTTCAGATTGCATGCCATTACAAAAAAGCCTCCTGTGTATTTCCATCCTCTATGCATCTCCTATTTTTACCACAGTTTAGTGTAAATCACATGCATGTTTGCCTTAATCCCTATTGTATTTTTGCAAACTGTCCAAACGTATTTTCGAAGATCACTAACTATCCTTTAATAGTCATCCCCTTGTAACTGAACAAAAACTAGTCTCATATATTAATACCACCAACCATTTGTATGAATTTATATACCCACTCTTACCCTAAAGACCACACCTATCTCCGAATACTTTAATCTTCCACATTGAAACTAAAGTAAAAGCATGGAATAGCTTCCTTCAGAGAACAAGATTAGTCCCAATATCCACTGAAAAATCCACTAACCTTGGGTATTTGAGCTGCGTACTGCCTAACTTAAAGCTTTATATTTCCTTGCAAAGGTTAGTACAATATAAATTTAATTACAATACTATACAATGTATAACCGACTTGGCTGACACTAATATTAATACCATACACTCTACGGTCAGGCAGCCGAATGTAGTTCATACTAGGTAAGAAGCGCTATATAAATATTGCAATAAAATAAATGTGAAATGTGGATTGAAAAATTCTTATGACTTTACTGCCTCTCAACTATTGACATGACTGTCCTGAGCATCTTTTACCCTTTGCTTTGCAGGCTTTGACTTCTGAGCTGTCCCAGGCCAGAGATGACACCAAGAAGACTCACAACGACATGCTCCACAATGAAAACACGCGAATGGGACGTGACAAATACAAGACACTGAGGCAGATCAGACAGGGAAATACCAAGCAAAGAATCGATGAGTTTGAAGCCATGTAAATTTGCCATGAAAGCAAGAGTCATGTGGGAGGCAGAACTTAACATGTGGACTTTGAGCGGTCACTTTAAGAGAGTTTTTCGTATCCAACCTTCACTGTTCCCTAAACCTTACTTGCTCCTGCTCCTCTCCGGCCCCACCTTTCTGAAACCCGCTCCAGTTTTGTGATACCGCCACTTTCTCGGTTATGTTTGCCCTTTCGAAACAGTGTATATGCTCTCGACTCTTCCGTTCATGTCTTAGTGCCAAAAGGCCTTATTTTATTCAGAGTTAAAGGAATTTATGATATCCATATTTGCAAGCACGATTTTTAAGTATGTTCAAACCTTAGTTGTAAAGTCGTCACACAGGCGAGTATGCGAAGAATGATTTTAATAGGATCCACAGACATAAAGTTAAATAAAGTACTTCCTGGCCGCATATTGTGCCATACCTACTGGTAAACGTTCACCACGGATCATATCCAGAAGACTATCAGATCTGTGAGAACGTTGATTTCAAGTTCGCAAGATGAGCATGCATGGCGCGTGCTTGGTTCTTAAGAAGTACACATGCAGTGCTTAAAGGGAGCTTGTTGGTCAATGCATTAAAACCGGGCCTGGATTTTCTTGGTACCCTCCATGATAGTAAACTTGCTGCGGTAATCACTGAGAACTTACCTGAGTTCTTTGTCGCACCTTATTTGCAGTACTAACCTAGGTGTATATTCTGTCAGCCTCCCAGACACGTTATGTGTAATATAAGCCAGTATAATCACGGATCAGGTAGAAAATGTAGTATTTATGTATAAATATGAGTGATATAAATGGGTTATTACACTAGATAAAGGGAAATGCTGTTTGCTTTGTATATTTTGACATATTTACAGATTAATATTAAATAAATTTACCTATGTAAAATTTTCTTGTGTAATAAATTAGTATGGCGTACTGCAAAAGCAGTATTTGGCAAAGATTACTACTATACAAACGAAAACTTGTAAGTAAAGTTGATCTGTTTTTTTACAATACTTTTAAAGGAAATGTAATACTTGCGTGGAGTTCTACACTCGCATCAGCTGATTTGTTTTCTAGCAATTTTATTAAGCAATGTTTATTAACATTTCAGACTCCAAGCATGAAGGGACTTTTTAATCCTGTTTGTATAGCCTTTTCTGCTTTCAGTTCTAGGAAGCACGTTTCTTTGGATTACTTTTAATTTTTCTAAACTTTTTTTAATCATTTTGGCGGAGTCTGACGGTTTCAGCTCCATCCTGTACAACTTGTATACTGCTTTATGAAGAAAAAACCCTTCATGTTGTGCAATTCTTTGCAAAACCTTACATAAATAAAAGTTCTGTAAGGAAGCCATTCGGCATCTGAAGTGTAATTTCGACCTGTTTTTTCATGTAGTTTTTGCAAATGTTTCAGGGACATGCTTTGTCTAGTGCTTCTGAAATCTCCTGATACCTTGGGCAGTGCTGGAACCCTGCCCCCCTCCCCCCTTCGTTTGGCAATAAAATGATCGGTCATTTTCGGTATTTCAGTTCATTTTGGTTAATTAGCCCATTCCGTTGTATGTTCAGCGTCCTTTATCGTTACTTTAACATTGTGTGTATGTTGATGTTTGACGTAAAGCTACCAGTATTGACCAATTGTTGCAGCCATAATAAGAGTGTGCTGTATCCATGGAAAAGAAACACCTCAGGATACCGTATTTTCGTAATATGTGTGTTATAGCAATATAAATAACGTTCTATCATTAACATAACGCTTTCTGTTAGAGGTTTGCATCTTGAAAACTTTGTAAATATATTAGATCGCATTATAGTTTCCAATTCAATGCGATTATTGTTAGAGATCAGAAGAGTGAACAGCAACAGATTACATTACTTAAAGTCAGATACATTATTATACATATGCACGGGGTGATCTGCCCAGAATCGCAGGATATTAAGACAAATCCGGGTATATCCTGGTTCCCCAGTTCTAAATTAGGCAACCAAGACCGACAAGCCACACCTCCTAACCTTGCCCTCTGGACTACACTTCAGTATCATTATGTGAAACTCCAGCCTCTGCTTGGGCCCTGATTCGTTGGGTCCGAAACACATCGAGGAAATAGTGCCAGGAAGGGGCTGCAAGTCCTTTTGATTATAGTAAATGTTGCGTATGTGCCCCATATTACAGCTAATACCTTTTTCATATTTATTTTACTCACAATTTCATAACATTAATATTCTGCGAATTTGATGGCTCTCAAGAAGTTTATTCTTGACCCCTGATAGGAGGCAAGCAGTCCCTGTCAGACTTCAGTTAGCGCCCTCATGTAAATTAGCAGTTGTGGCCTTGTAGATAACAGCAACCCTCTCATTAGAAGGAATACAGATTTATGCTAAATTCTTGCAGCTGTGGACAAAATTAATATTTACGAATTAGAAGCTTGACTTGAGAAAGGTGTCCAGCAGAGCATGCTGGTAATACATGGAGATATGATATAAATGATAATAATGTGATACTTTTGTTTTTGATACATTTAATCAATTTAACAATTCTTAATGGTATACCACTTCATGAGTTTTTAAGATCTTTACAGTTCTGTTTTCAAAGTTACATTTTCAAAAGGAAAACAACAAAAAATGGTTATAGAAGTAGGCCGTACTCCTAGTGCACTCGCTGGTTAATTAAGCAGCGAGTTAACAGTTTGTGTCAAGGTGAAGTACATTTGCAAATAAACATTAGATCCGTCTCTTGGTTGGCATGTTTACTTGGGATTGGTGCCCATTTGGGGTTTTCCACTTCTGTGACCATTCATCAGTGTGTTTGCTCTGCTCGATTCCGTGGTTACAACAGCAAACGTTTGATTTCCATTGTTGGCTTTAGAGCTCAGAGGCCTTGACATTGGAAGTCAGGGTGAGGGTGTGTTCTGTCCATTGGTTTGGCTTTCTCAGTATCCTCTGCCAGACCAGGTTTGTCTGAGGGCAGGAGTCGGACATGCTGGCTGAATCACCTGAAAAGAAGCACAGAGAAGCAGGATGTGAGTATAAGTTCAAAAGGACAAGCTGATCAGTACAGGATATAAATGTGGATTCAGTGACAATTGTTGTCCCATGCTAGAACTAAGCAAAGTCAATTGTTTTATTCCAAGACAATAATATGTGTTTGAAGAACACTTCCACTGTGGTCTTCCGAAGATAGTCTGCAAATACATTTCGATTGTACATTTATCTCTTTTTTTAATCCGAGATTTTTTAAACTATCACCTCCTTCTTTTGCTCCGAGTTTCAGAAAGGGACTTCATCTTGAGGAAATACCAACAATAAGGGCACATTTGCTTAGCATCTAGTCCAAATTCCGTACTCCCGCCCCCCTTGTTCATTCTCTCTAAATACTCAGCAATGACACGCTGCATCCCCTGAATTCATCTGTCCTATGCATGCCTCTGTCACCTTTTTAATTCTGTAAGGTTTGGCAAGATCTGGTGCTGAATGAGTGCTATCTTCCGCTCAGCCTGTTCCTTACCTCCTCGTTCGTCTTCCCACCCCATTCCTTACACATGAGCAGTTTGCCCCTGTCCACAGAACCTTTTGCTTAGCTGAGGCCCAATATGCCCAGCATTCAGGATTGTTTTTGTGCAGCAAGATGTCATTCCCTGCACAAAAACAATGCTGCATATAACGCAGGCACTACTATTGCATCATAGTGCAAAGGGTCCTGCGTTGGAACTAAGCAGCATATGGTGGGTGCGCCAGCGCAGGAAAAAGACAGGAATTTGGCTTGTTAAGTACAGTGCATTCCTGCCCTTTCTCTATCATGCAGCACAGCAAGGTTGATTGCTGCGCTGCGCGATTTCTTAGTAAATATGCCCCAAAGGGTCAAGTACCCCATCCAAGCACAGATCCAACAAACCACCTCCACCCTTCACTTCATAAAGAAGCTGAAGACACTTCTGTTCAATGGATGCCTTGTCCTGAAGGAACCACTTGGATGTCTTAACCCACGTGAATGACAACGTAGACGGCATTTCCTTCTGTAAGGAGCCTTTCTTGCCCTCACTTTGTACCCCCTTCTATCTGTTGCTTTAAAGATAGGTTTTGTGCTACATAAATATTCAAAAAAATATACTAGCACACAGGATGCTGCTGGTTCGTTAATGGCAATTCATTTTTATTAATATTATTGTTCATTCCTGCAAAATGCATACATGATGACTGTTCTTTATAACTTTACAGCGCCATGAATAACTACATGTAATAGAGTGATGCAAAGTGAGCTTCTGTATTCAGAACTCTTTAGTGCCTACTGATAAAGAAGAATGATGGGGAGCAGTGATAAATGTTGCATTGAGTCACTTTTTGGAGGGACAGATAAGGGAGAACTTGTTTCAGAATACAGAGAAAACCACTGAGCTAACTTGGGACTTAAACTGAGGTTAGCATGCAGGCAGAAGTTGAGAGTTTTGACCAGTGTTGAAATTGTCAGGCCTGGAACAATGGTTAAAACAACCAGCTCAAGGATGGCAAGTCCCCAGGCGTGCATGCTTGGTGTCATGATTTTCTTAGCCTAATGCCATTTTATTTTAGGTAGTACATTTCCTGGATCTCGTAGTAATGCATAGCCTCACTTTCAATATTGGCAACCAGAAGCAAGTGTTCTTTTAGAAAATCAGGAGTCTGGTTATGCATAATTTCCTCAAATGCAAGCTCTTCTCGCATTCTCTCCATGAGAATATCCTGCCTCCTGCCCATTAGACAGTTTTGTTGAAGTAACCGTTTCAGTCACATGAACTTCATAGGAAAAAGTCTAATTTAAAAAAAAAATTGGAAAAGACATGACGGAAATCACAAATTGTGAAGGAGAAAGTAATGTATAAAAATACCTTAGCACTTTACCACAAGAATATTAAAAAAGCATGCAAGCCCATATTAACTCTAGGCTAAACCAAATAGGCAAGTCTAATAAGGAACTCTAAAGTTCTCAATTCCTTCACCAACCCAACTGCCTTTATTAACCAGATCCATCCTCCTCTTATGTGACAATATTGCCAACTATTTTGAGGAAAACAAATGATAAAATATATGATTAATTTCCCAGAGGCTCTGAATCACTGGCTATCACTGCCTTACTGTCTACATCTCCTAGGTAGAGAGACGTCTGCTTAGAGAGGTTCCCTGCTTTGCGAGTATCAAAAAATGGAAGAGATGTTGAAAACAGTCAAATCTGGTTCACCCCTCAACATTATGCCAGCTAATCTGTTTGCCCTTTTAGCTACGCAACTAGCCTACGCCATTTGTACTATATTAAAGAAATCTGAGTGAAGGGAAACTTCCACATGAATGGAAGGCGGCACAAGTGCTTCCGATTTCTAAGAAGGTTCATGTACCCGTACCAGAGGTGGCAAATTATTGCCCTATTTCACTTATTCTGCTTATGAGTAAACTCTTGGAAGGCACATTAACACAAAGCTTATGAAGTACATAGAATCCCAAGGATGCCCCAATTCATCACAGTCTGGTTTCAGACTTAATCATTCCACTAAATCCACCCTAGGTGTCGCTGACTACATCATACTTGCCCTTGACAACAATAAGGCTGAGCTGATAGTGGTGTTGGACTTGTCCGCAGCTTTTGACACAGTGTCTCACTATAAGCTGTTTCAAAGATTGAATGAGTTGGAATCCATGGACTTGCGCTAAAATGGCTTGCTAGTTTTCTAGACCAGTGCACCCAAACTGTTAACCCTGGCCCTTTCCGCTCCCGCATCATGGAGCTCACGAAGGGGGTACCACAGGGCTCTTGTCATAGCCCCTCCCTGTTTAATGTGTATGTGGCCCCTCTCGAAGATCATTAGAGATCCTGGGTTCACTCCTGTTTGTTATGCGGACAATATTCAACTTCTCTTATCATTTGATAACAGTACGACTTCAACAAAATCTCTCTTTGCTGAGAGTATGCGATCAATTTCTGGCTGGATGACGGAAAACTTTCTGCAGCTTAATACTGATTAAACAGAAATGTTATTGTTTGCGGCGCTCAAACGATCCGCAGACTGGTGGCCTCTGGAGCTGGGCTGAGCCCCTACCCCGAAAATAGTGGCAACAAATGTGCACGTCTGTCTGGACCACTCTCTTACTAGGAGAGACCAAGTAATGGCCACTGCAGGTACTTGCTTCCACACATTGAGTCTTCTCCGTAGAGTGCTCCATCTTCTTTCTCTATTCGTTCGTGGAACCCTGATCAAAGCCTTGGTAATCAGCCGCCTCACCTACTGTAGCGTCCTTTTAGATGCCGAAAATGAATCCTTGCTGAATAGACTGCTGGTGGTTCAGAATATGGCAGCCCGCCTGGCACTTAACATGCCCCCCAGAATAGCTTCCCTGCCATTGCTGAGACATCTTCACTAGCTACCCATCAGCCAAATTAGTACGTTCAAGATTAGCTGTCTTGTCCATAAAGAATTTAAGGGCAGAGGTCCAAGCTACCTCGCAAAAAACGTAATTGCTATCAGCCTGGCAAATAACTTTGTTCAGGGGAGAAAGCTCTTCTTGTTATCCCCCGTTACAGAAAACATCGTGAGGGGGGCAACGTTTTCTCATACTTCGCCCCACTTTACTGGAACACTTTACCTGGACATCTACGTGAGTGCTCAGATCTCCTCCTTTTAAGGAAACTCCTGAAAACAGAACTTTTCAGTAACTGATCTCTCAGGCCTTGAATTCCCACACCTCTAGCGCATAGATACCCCTTTGAGGTGATTCTGGCGTTTTACAAATTCCATCGTTCATTTATTCATTCAATGCTCATAGATGTGTATTGAGAGAGTGTGAGAAGTTAACCTGGCATATGATGTCCACTAATCTAATGGGCACCTTGCACCATTCTAAACGACCCTTATTGATGGTGGTTAAGTCAACCTTATAGACAAGCTATCCTAGTGGTAGCATGGACCAGCAGTCTTAGGCTAGAACTTCAGAGAGCATGTAAAGCAAGCTGTTTTACCAATTATAATCCCTTGAGTACCAAATAAAAGGACACCACACCAGGTATATATCAAATATATATGTATTTATTTCTAACAAAACCCCTCTGAACTCTTTATTAGGTCAGAGATTGAAATACATCACACGTTACTCATTAAGCATACTACAAGTTGCACAAATACAGTTCTGCCCTAGGGGCTTCCCAAACCATATACTAAGTAAGTGGTATAAAAACAACTTCAGGAATAGTGAATAGGCCTAGGGCCTACGGAATCGCTGTGGCTACACGAGACAACCAAAGGTTAGGAAGTAGGAGACCCACGGGAGACGCGTGCAGTGTCTAAACACAGTAGTGAGTTACCATTGACTTATAATGGAGAACGAAGAAGTTACAAAGTTACTGATTAATGACACTTACGGATGGACTACGGTAAAACCCCTTTAAACTAGGACACTTCGAGAGTCAACACCCACGGGAGCACCGGAGTACTCGAGTTACCTCACCCAGGGAAGCCGGGTGCATAGGTGTCTTTTCGTGTCGGCTTTCGTCAATGATTTCTATGGAGATCTGCAAAGAAGTGCTGCAGGTGACCAGAGGAAAAGTGTCTGGGTGGATCGGAGATCAGAAGAACCTGAAAGCAGAGGGGACAGAGTCTGGGTCACTAGCCAGTGACCAGGAAGGAACCAGGCAATGTCGAGTTGATTCAGGTGAAGAGGTGAAGCTTGTCTCTGCAGCCACGAGGACCAGGAGGCATCGTCAACGACCAGGAGCTGGATTCAAGCTGTCCCATGAAGGATCTAGTTGACTGCGGTGTCGGGATCCGGACTGGATCCAACAAGCCTTGGTAACCGCAATCCATGCAGGAAGTGAAGATTGGCTTCGAGTCAGACCAGCAAGGTCTGGGTAGCTTCTCCTTTGGAGGAAAGCTGGAGCAACCAAGCCAGCAGTGTAAATTCAAAAGGAAGTCTTCAGGGGGCTAACTAGCCAACAGGCTTGCAACCGGGAAGACGCGTCGAGCTGAAATGCGGGAGCAGGCCCCAGGCGGCACTCGTGGAGTGTGGAGGTCTGAGCTTTGGTGCAAATGGCACTCGTGTCTGGGGCTTCTCAAACCCCAATGCACAACTGCGAGGGTGCCTCAGTAGTTGCACTGTTAGCAAAATGCAGGATTTCCAGGGTGTCCGGTCCCACGTCTCTCGTGTCCGCCACGGGTCTCAGCTTTGCTGTGGATGTGGGTCGGAGTCAGAGAAGTCTGAGAGTCCAGTTCCTGTGTCGCAGAGTCTTCGCGATCCGGTGGGAGCATCAACAAAGCAGACCAGCAAGTTACTGGTGGTGCCTGTTTGCACAGGGTGGTAACTCCTTGACCACAAGGGAGATGTCTTCAGTCTTCTAGTCAATATAGAACGTCGAAGGTCCAAGAGTTCGTATCAAAGTTTCTTCCAGGATTAATCTAAAGTCTCTAGACGCAGCTCCTATCTGTATACTGATTTTAAGGGCTGGATTACCTGCTAGGTCCCTCCTATGGGTGGACCTGAGAAGGGGGTGGTTACACCCCTTTCCCTTTGACCAGTTTCGCGCCAGAGTGGAGCTGGAGTGCCCCAGCAACTGGTTTGAACTGGGCTATGCATAGAGCACCTTGTGTTCCCCAGGCAGTGTCTGGAAAAGCATCTTTCCATTCTACCCACCCTGCCCCAATACACTACAGGCTGTCTGGGGAGGTGCTAGCACCTCCCTCGACAGGAAACCTATTGTCCAAGCCTCCCTTGCTGGAGTTTCCCCCAGCTGCAGGAGGTCAGACTCGTGTCCGTGGCAGCAGCCTCCGTTTTGTGATGCTGAGGCTCTGTTTAACTTTAACCAGGTAAAGCAGTAACTACACGTCTTCTCCTTCTAGAAGGGTGGAATGCCACCACCACCGCCAGGACTGGCGGGGTGGGGGGGGGGGGTAGTATTCCAAAGTGTTTGACACCTTACACTACATGTTTTGATAAAGCCAAACCAAAGTTAGCATTAACAGCGAGGATTATAATGCACTTAAGAGTATATGGTATGGCTATATCATAGAACAGCTATAAGGAGATGGTTCTGAAAGCTTCAGAAGGGTTCAGCTCATGCTAGAGCACCCTCTCACATAAAACCAAGCACTCTGCCTTCAGGATGGTCAAGGCCTGCCATAGGAGTGACTTATAGGTATATATGTGTCTTTATATAAGGGTAGATATAGGTATACTATATCTAAGTAAGGGGTGATTACACCACCTTACCCAAGCTGAGTTATCAGCCTGTGGTGTCCGTTTGGATGGCCAGCCAGGGGTGGCATAATACATGCTGCAGCCCCTGGTAGGCCTTGGATGCACCCATGCCCTGGGTACCTATGGTACACTATACAGGGTCTCACAAAGGTGACCCAATTCCCAATCAGGTATGTACCTAAAGTACATGGTATCAATTTAGTGAGAGAACAGCTGGGCTGTGGGTCTGATTAGCAGGCCCACAGCCACACTAACGTCGAAAAACCAGAAAATCACAGCAAAAAGTTGGGGTGACCTTAGGAAGCAGACCCTACCCTCCTACAGAGACTTGTATAGGAGCCATTCAAAATCGCACACATTTAAGAATTACATGCTGCAAATTGCTTTTTGAGCAAGAGTTCGGGCCAGTTGAAACAACAATTTTCACCTTATTAAAGTGTCACTCAAGCATTACTCCCAACTGAAGTTTGGTGGCTATTATTGTCCCTACCCTTAAGATTAGGAAAGCTCCACCTCTGCTTTCTGACAGTAAACAGATCGACCCATAAACTTTTACGAAACTTGCTGACTCCATCTGTTTAGGATTGCCTTTCGATCCTTTAACCCCTAGGATCAGGAAACAAATTGCCACCTCAGTAACTGATCTGTTACGTTCCATCTGTAACCTTTCACTTTTCATCCGGTACAGTTCCATCAGAAGGAAAAAAGGTAATGGTAGTCCCCCAACTAAACAAACCTACTGCTGGCCCTTTTAATCTGAGCAATTTTCAGCTCATATCACTTTTACCTTTCTCTGTAAAAATCCTAACAAAAACCTGCAAATAGGATTTTATCAGAACTTCTGGAGCACAACCATCTGCTTGACCTAGCTCAATCTGATTTCCGTGCTTCACATGGTACTGAATTGGTCCTTATCTCGCTTCTGGATGACCTTCGAATGCCTTTTGACAAGCGCAACTTTGTGGCCCTGAAAATATTCGATCTGTCAGCCACGGTCACTCATAAAACCTTGATCTTCATGGTGGCAGAAAGAAAAATCAGGGGCTCAGCACTGAGCTGCTGTTACTCCTACCCTGAAAATAGGTGTCAATCCATGCACATTCCCCCATTTTCATAGACTTTAGGACCATTGATCAAGGTGTACTGCATAGCTCATCACTGACCCCTCCCTTATTTATTATTTACCTCAGATGCTTACTCAGTGAATACGCAATCATAGAGTCATCACCTTCATGTATTATGTGGATGGTACTCAGCTAATCGTATCCGTCAGTCATAACTCTCCAGTTTCTTTTTGGATTTTCCACATCTGCATGTGGAAGATCACAGCTTGGCTTACCTTGAATGCTCTCTTCCTTTAAGACTTGACCTTGACCTGCAAGCTGCTCCCACAGCCTTGTTGGCAGTGAGAAACCTTGGATTTCTTTGTTACAAGGATTTATCTTTGACGAGTCAGGTCAACGATATTTCTTCTTCTTGTTGAGTATTACTGAAGATCTTATGGAATATTGTTGCACTCCTTCCCACTAATATATGCCCACTAGTGGTCTAGTCAACACATTTGAGCAGGTCGCACTATAGGAACTCTCTGTATTTGGCATCCTCTGACTACCTACCTAAATGCCTACATAGGATCCAAACTGCTTCAGCAAGACTTCCAACAGTATTCCTCTGCTTCTAAAGCCTTGAACAAACTGCATTGGCTTCCAATACCTAATATGAACATTTTCAAATCCCTCTACATTGTGCATTAGGCAATTCTTTAGATCAGGCCTCTTATCTGTAAAATATTTTTTTTCGGGATCACCCAAAATTATTGCTGTGCTTCTCTGATGCCATGCTCTATGGGAAGATCCTTTTCTTTCCAAGCTTGCCATCTCTGGAACAAGCCTCCCCGCTCCCTCCCCTCCATCAAGGAACATTTGCCATTCAGGAAATCCTAGAAAGCTTTGCTCTAGTCTCTCTAACTTGCCTGCTGGTGAGCTTAGTTTGACTTTAGGCTGCCTTTTGTGCAAGGGTACCTTCCTAGGTGTGCTTTATCCCCTTCGCTGCGGGGGTGATTCCCCCGCTGTGCTGGGGAGGAGGGGGCACGCACAGCGCCCGCATGCTCATGACGAGCTGAGCTCATCATGAGCTACAGTGCTCCTGTGCTCATGACGAGCTCAGCTTGTCACAGGTGCATTGGCTCCCTGGAACGTTTAGCACAGCGGGGGAATTATCCCCGCGTGTGAGCGTTCCACGGGCCATGACGAGCTGAGCTCGTCATGAGCACCGGAGCGCCGTGGCTCATGACTAGCTCAGCTCGTCATGAGCATTCAAGAGGCTAAACATTATAAATGTACACATAAATCTTATGTTGCTGTGTCTTTTGCTATTTTTTGCATACATTGCATGTTAGATATTTAGGTATTTCAAGGTGTTGTATTTGAATGAACGCCACTTTCATGCATAGGTGGTAAATGTCTTAAAGCTCTTGTAGAGATCATCTACAGTAAAATCAAGGGGATTTGTATATACTGACCAGGATCTGGAGGTCATTGGCACATGAGTGGAATGTGAGGCTCAAAAAATGGATCCAGGAGACAAGTGCATGTTGAGGATTTTATAGAAGTGTGTGAGAACAACAACCCCTCTAGAGCAGTGAAAGGCACATTTTGGAGTTTTAACTGGAAGAGGAGAAATAGCTTGGCCTTCATCAGATAGAAAGAAAAGAAAAGCATAGCATGATGTCTACAGTTCTTATAAAAAATCTAGAAAAGATTACTAAACAGCAGGGATTTGGCCACAGTGAGATATTGTGTTACTGGTTGAGGGGGGAAAAGACTCTACTCCGGCAGCAGCCACAATTCTAATCATGGTCAAGTCACAAGCAAACCCGAAATTAACCTGGGCTCATTCCTCTGGTAGCTTGACATAGAACTGTTGGGGTTAATTAACTTAGAGTCAATGTTTAAAGTTTTTATGCAGCACTTCAAACCGTAATAAAGGGAACAACAAACAACCCCACACCAATTTAGAAAAATAGAGCAAAATGCAATAAATAAAGCAAGACCAAAACGACAAAAATACAACCAGTAGAACCAGAGATAAGAAGTTTTAAAGATGTAAGTGAAAATAGAGCCAAAAAGTGCAAAACTCCCTCGAAGCTATCAGGTCGTGCGAGACCAAGAGAAAGGCACAAATCCGGGCCCACCGCGATGGAGTGCGGGTCAGATGCAGGGACCAGGTTAGCCCCGCTGAAAAGCTACCTTCACAGTCCAGCACAGAATCCTGTTCTTGGTGGAGTTTGCCGCGAGGAGCAGAGATGCATCGCGGACAGTTGTACTTTTAGCATGAAGAGCAGGCCTGGCATTGCGGACAGTCGTCACTGTAATGTGAAGATCCTGTTGTCATCATGAGTGGGCGGACTGGACATTTGCGGTGGCTCTCCCCGTGAGCAGCTGATGCTGTAGGGGAAGAGTTGGGTTAACAGAACATCATGCTGGCCGACTGTGCGAACTATAAGGTTTTGGCACCAACAGGACCATTTGCAGCCTCAAAGAGCCCAAAATCTCAAATTCAGCTCTTTGAGGCCACACCAGTGGTCCAGGACTTGAAGGGCCCCACTTGGAGGTCAGAGGCTTGCTCCAGCTGGATCTGGGTGCTGGTGGTTGGGAGCATGTTGTTTTGTGCCTGTGGCTCTGAACAGGAGGCCAGCAGACTAGCCCTTGGTGTCACTGTGGGAATTCTGGGCTCTGGTGCAGGTCCAAAACCCTCTGACTCAGGCAGGTGGGCACCAGCCCAGTAAGGCATTCGTTCAGCGGGGCAGCCGTCCAGCAGAGTGCCAGTCCTTTCAGCAGCTCAGCAGTCCTTCCTCCTGGCAGAGTCTCCACAGGTCCAGAAGTGCACTAAGGAGTTGGTGTCTGAGGTCCATTATTTATACCAGGTGCCTTCTTTGAATTGGGAGCACCTTCTCGAGGTTTACTTTTGAAGTGTACAGGTTTCCTTCCTCTCTTGTTCTTGTTCCATACTAATTACAGGGGTTATGCAGCCATCTGTGTGGAGGCAGGGCACAATCTATTCAAGTGTAAGTAGGGCTGTGCCCAGATCCTGTCTGTGATTGCCCGTTCAGCCACACCTAAGCTCTCTATTTTGTGTGACTGTCCAGGACAAATACACACAACCTAACTTACAACTGCACCCAGCAGTGTGACCCAGTGACAGGCTGCAAGCACTAAATGGCTAAGGCAGGAAAATGCCAACTTCCTAAAAGTTTAAATGAAACAAGATCCACTCCTTTCCTTCTATTTAATTTACCAATTTATCTGTCTCAAAGTAGATGCATGCGAGTCCAGGTGCTGTGACCTATCCCAGTCATGGATACTTAAATTAAACCAAAAGGCACGTGCATTGCACGCCACCCCATAGAACTGCTAGAAATCCAAGATTGACCCTAATTCGTTTTACCAATATATCATTCTCCATATTAAACTTTTAGTACTTCAATACGTAGTCCATTATTAATCCAAACATTTAGTGTAGTCGCTCAAAGACATTCAAAACCACTATGAGGACAGCGCATTATTTCTCAAAGGTCTTTCATTATGTAATCTTCAACTGCATTCAGCGTGCCCATCCGGGCCTCAATTAAAGCATGTAGAGGTACATAGTTCATACTCTAAAAAATGCACACATTAGTAAATGTTTTTTTCTTGACATTCATTTGGTGTTTTAATGGACACAATTTTCGCTTTGCTATCACAAGTTTAAGCACTTTTAAAGCATACGCAGAAAGGAAAAAACATTAATGGGCATATTTTCATAGAGACTTGGGCGGGGTGCAATGACTGAAATTGAGTTAATTTGAAGGCATAACGCATAGAGGGATTTATTTGTATTCATATATATTTGGTTCTGAACTACAGGTTGAAATGTCTGTTTCTGTCTTTTGTAGTTACCCCTGACGAAGGACTTATGAGAGACCGAAATGCATTGGATGGAATTTTATGCGGTTCTAGAGTATGAACTATGTATCTCTACATGCTTTAGTTGAGGCCCGGATGGGCACACTGAATGCAGTTGAAGGTTACATAATAAAAGACCTTTGAGAAATGAGCTGTCCTCGCAGTGGTTTTGAATGTCTTCGAGCGACTACACTAAATGTTTGGATTAATAATGGACTACGTATTGAAGTATTAAAAGTTTAATATGGAGAATGATATATTGGTAAAACAAATTAGGGTCAATCCCGGATTTCTAGCAGTGGGAAGGGGTGGCGCGCAATGCACGTGCCTTTTGGTTTAACTTCCTAAAAGTGGCATTTTCAAAATTCTAATTTAAAATCTGACTTCACCATAAAAGAGGATTTTTCAGTACAGTTCCAAAGACACCAAACATGAGCTGGTTACATCCTGCCATTTGGAAATTGTTACATGTTAAATGTAATAAGGTAACTTAAATGTTATCTTATGAGAGAGTCAGGCTTTGCAGTAGAGAAAAACTAATTTAAAACTTAAAAGTACATTTACAACTTTTTAAATACAATGCACCCTGTCATCTGGGCTATTCAAGTTCTACGCTAGGGATGACCTATAAGTACTAAACAGAAAGGTTTAAACCTGGCAAAACGTTTATTTTTCCAGGTTGAAAAGCAGTTTAAACTGCACACACAGGCTGCATTGGCAGCCCTGAGACATGTTTAAACCAGTGCTGCAAGCCCACTACCAGCACTTAATTTACAGGCCCTTGAACACAGAGTGCCACTTTACCAGGGTCGCACAAGTAAATTAAATATGCCACTTGAGTATAAGCCATTTCTACCATGTTTTAAGGAAAGAGCACAAGCACTTTAGCTCTGGTTAGCGGGGTAAAGTGTGAAGAGTCCTAAAGCCAGCAAAAACGAAGTCAGCAAACTGGAGGGTCGAAAGGTAAAATGTTAAGGGGAAAACCACACAAAGGATGCCAGGTCTAACAGCCACAAAACAATATTTAGCACTACAGAAGTGCACAATTATGACGTGCCTCATAAGAAATAGAGCAATGTTTTAGCCTAGTGCCTGTAATGCACTCCTACATTAACCTTTACTTCTAGGTACTTTAACAAGGAATATAAAAAAAAATGTTGAGACACCAGAATCTCCATTAATGTTCAAATAATTTCAAGTTATATTTCAATAGTATATTTATTAAACAGTGTTCCAATACTAATACTTAATTTTTATGTATTCAAACAATTCAGCCACCAGTTCACCCTACATGTTTTTTTGATCCCTCTAATCACTTTGTGAAGGCTGAAAACATTGAAAACAAAATACTATCATATCTATAACACATGGAGAGCACCAATTTTTAAACAACATGCAATGTAAAGCCATGTAAGGTATGATGATTCCAAAAATTAGTACACCCTCATCCAATTACTGTAAAGAATATCATCATCCTCTAAATAACGTTTCACTTTAGAAGGGAAGACAAACACATGTCAAAATCACAATCATACAACAAATAAGAATAAACAATTAACTTTTTAATGCGCTACAGTTAGGGTCATACATTTCTCTTCACAATCTAGTATAACAACATTAACTGATAAGCTCCAGTAATCATCTTGTGGGACAGCATCCCATCTGGGACTGTAATCATATTTGAAAACAACTAGGATAAGAATACACTAAACACAACAATGTCAACTTGCCCCGTGTCCAATTGTTGTTCTGCAACCTCAATTTAGTATTAGCAATGAGAGATGTGGCTCACCACTGGGGATCGGAGTATGTCATACACTACAGGATTGGAAAGGGGGATGGATATGTATATGGTAGCTGAGAAGGTCACAAACTCTAGTCGGGGCTGCCCACAGAAATTCCAGAAAGTATGGGGTAAGTGGATATCATACTATTCTTTGGAAGAGGTACTGGAAGAAGAAATGCTGAGACTGAGAGGGGGCATAGTAACAGACACTGGGTATATGTCTGTTAATATTTTGCCTGCTGTTCGATGTGCTAGTTTATCACTACGCTATTGCAGGGCCTTGTCGGATGTTGAGGGGAAGGGAAGGGGGTGGCAGGGTTGGGGGTTGTGCATTGTCATTGTTTTAGACTTGCAGTTGTTCGGAATTTCCTGCACGTCTGTTATCTAATATTCGTCTATGTGATATATTTCATGAAAACTGCAATAAAAAAGATATATTTTTTTTAAAGAATACACTATAAAGACTCTTGTTACGTAAGGATAGGCTACGTTATCAGTACGTATCAATATTAAATGAACTCTTGATACTTTAATGTACACCAAGTTATTAGGGAAAGACCCATGCGAATCTGCGTGATAACAGTTAATATAAATAGCCAATAATATGGCCAATAGATCTGCAACAAAAGAGCAAGTGCCGTATTAAACTAATGCTTATTTTGCCTATGTTTATTGAATCCTTAGTTGTAGATAGTATTCTAGAACCACATCGTGAGGAGGGGGGACTCCACATTCCATTTTTGCTGTATGATGGAGCGGGTTAAAGTCCTACCAAAAATTTCATATATGAATGGTTAGGGATTCTTTCCGCATGATTGTATGAGTTTTGTGAAAATAGCGTTGTCTATTTTCAAGCGAAAAGATACTTGAACGATTGAGAAAACTATCTCTTTATTTTAGCGAAACAGACAAATGGTTTGTTATTTGTGAAGTTACTAACTGAAATTCATTGAAAGATTTGTAAAAATATGGCGCTGTGAAAATATTTTGTAAAGGAGGGGTCAGTTCTAGGAGTAGAACGGAGACAGCGAAGCTGCAGTGGCAGCATACACCACAAGGTTCGCGCTGTGATTGGCTAGCATACGTCACAGTATTCGCGCACTGATTGGCTCATGTGACTAGACAAGCTAGTACCTGATTGGTTCATCCAGAAATTCAGCAATTCTATTCGCTGAACAGGAAAGTGACGTGTCTTAACCTGATTGGCTTTTTGGTGACTTTCGCGCACGGATTGGCTAGAGTAGCGGAACAACAAGAAAATATTTACGATCTTTTTGAAGTAAGTGGATTTGATTTTAAACATGAGTTATTACTACATGTATGATGAAAAGAAGCCTTCATGGTTTCAGAAATTAAAAAATATTTTCAAAAGTGACAAGAAAATTGAAACGTGAGGTGGAAAATTACTTCATAAGTATAAAACACCTGCAGCCTATATGGAAGGTGAATTTGGTAATCATACTTACCTTTGGATGGAGAATTGGATGGAATATACCAAGAATGATGGTGTATTAGCCTGGCCGGAAGATGGGTCATTTAACATTAAGGTGTTGAAAAACTTGAGGGAAAAAATGATGACTCTCGTACCAAAACCCAGACCTACACAGTTTGAGGTTTTAGCTGAATGGGAGGATGAGATGTTTGATTTAGAACGGGGGAACAGAGGTGTAACAAGAGGCACTAGAATGAATATTAACAGAGAAACTAATGAAGATAGAATGCGCCGTTGGAGACGTGCAGACATGTATACTGGTTTGTACCCAGCAAGATTTAGTGAAGAGTCAGGTCAAAAGAGTGCTGCAAAGAAAAATAATATGTGTGAAGATAGTGAATTAGAAGATCCAGTTTTAGAAGAGATTTACATGACGAAATCAAAACAACCGCCACCTTATCAACCAGTTTGTTCATGGTCTACCCCGAGAGTTCCTCAAGGAACTTCTCCAAATGCTCCTCCTAGAGAAATTATTGATGAAACCCCATTTAGATTAAATCAGAAAAATACAAAATTTCCTGAAAGAGTGGAAACAAGAACTAATTCTAGTACATCTGGAGAAAGTAGAAATTATCCAGAAACCCCAATGCAAAGAAATGAGATCCCAAGAAATGAAATGAGAACAGAAAGACTTGAGGATAATCCAGATATTTCAGAATATCTTCGATCAAAGAAGAGTTAATACAGCAGTTAACTAAAGGCATGGAATCAAAAACGGTACCAGTAACAATTGGACCTGTTGTTCCAGTTTTTGATCAAAAAGAAATTAGACATTCAGCTTTGACTGTCCCTTTAAATGCAGAAATTCAGAAAGTGGCTGAAAAATTTTATTCGGATTTATCAGAAATTCACCGAGAGAAAAGGATGCCAGGCTTAACTTTTAATCGAAAATTTTCAAATGGTCAATCACCATTTGTTGCAGAATCTGATTCAGGAACTCCAGAAAGAAGTATGAATAAATCCCCAGAATATAAATTACTTGATGTTGCAAAATTGAAAGCAGATTTGGAGGAATTAATTATTGGCACAATTGGTCCTGACAGTTTAAAGTTATATCAGGATGATGAATTATTATTCATTTGTAAAAGTATACAATGGAAAACGAAAAATAAATATGATCTGTTAGAAGAAATAGCTGGTGAATTAGATATAGATTTGATGAGACAGAAAAACTTTCAGAAACAAAACCGAGTAGATTTCTCTGAAAAAGATATTGAAAACATGAATACCACAGGAATGATAGCTCATATAAAAGAATTAATAGTGTTTCTAAAAAGAATAGGTGAATTAAGCAAATGGAGAGTGAAATGGACAAAGAAAAGAGAGGAAGAAAGAAGAGAAAGAGGGGAAATTGCAAATGAGTTTCCTATGAGAGAAATAGCTGGTGGGGGGTATTTTCATGTTCCTTGGACAAGACAAGACATTTTGCTGTTTACAAATGATTTTCCCCGATTGAGAGAAAAACCTGTGGAATGGTATCGTCAGGTAGAGAGACTTGTTAAAGTTTCAAATGTTCTGTGGATTGATCTTGATGGATTCTTTGAAATTGTTGTTCCTTCAGATCTTTGGACAGAATGTAAAATCTCTATAGATTGGCCCAAGGAAGAACCTATCCAAGATAAAGTAACAGGTGCACCTTCAGCTAATGTTATAACTCTGTATGACAAAGTAATTGTGTGGCTTAAAAATAAAATTCCTCCGAAAGAGGTAGATTGGGTTAAAATTGATAGAACAAATCAAGAGCCAAAAGAATCAGTACATTCCTTCTATGAAAGATTACTGCTGGTATTTAAACAATACAGTGGTTATGAAAAACTGAGTGAGAAGGATATGAGCCATTTTATATACCAGATTTGTATCTGGCTTGAGACCTGAAATTGGTGAAATGATTAGATCAGGAATAGTTGGTTGGCAATCTCTTACAGTTGATGACATCCTGAGAAAAGCAAAATACTGCAGTGATGAGATAGACGCTAACCAAACGAAGCTGAAAGAAAAAGCAATGTGGGCACAAGTAGCTGAACAACAAATTGCAACTTTGGAAAATAAAAATGTTTTCCAGAATCAAGGGAAATTTAAGGGTAATTTTAATAAGCCAAAATTAATGGGTAATATTGAAGAATTAAAGCAGAAACTCCCATGTTTTAATTGCGGCGAAATTGGACACTGGAAGCGTGAGTGTAAGAATCCGCCCAGAAATTTCAAAAATACATCATTAAATCTACAGATGCAGAATGAGGTAAATCAGCAGCAACAGCTACAGCGGCAGTTAAACGAAATAAATCAGCAGCAACAGCTACAGCGACAGTTAGTGAATCAGCAGAGTCAGATTCCACAACCGCCACTTCCAAATTGTGTTAATGTGCAGAGATACAATACAGAAACAGGATTCTGCGGAGGTGAACAGGTAAACAGATCACCACGAGTGAATGTGTCGAATATTTCTCAACAATATTGGTTGAAAGAGAATGATGGAAGTGAGTCTGATGATTACTTATGACGGTGCCTGAGAGAGGAAGAAGAGTGTGTGCTTGGAGCCACTCTTGAGGTAGATCAGGCTGGTCCATTTGTAAATGGTAAAGTGAATGATGTAGAAATCACTTTTCTAGTGGACACAGGTGCTACCCGTTCTACTGTTATATCAGTGGAAATAGAAAACCTGCCTCTCTCTGGTGACACCATCCAAGTAGTTGGCGTAGCTAATCAGCAAATTAAAACAGATTTGACAGAACCAGTTAAAGTTGAAATTGGCAAATTTAAAGACAAACACAGATTTGTAGTCTGTGATAATAGTCCTGTAAACTTGTTAGGAAGGGATATCCTTTGTAAAATGAACTGTAAAATATATTGCTCACCTGATGGTATTGAGTTACAAACTCCTGATGAAGAAGATGGCCTTTATAAATTAACAATGTTAATGGTTGAGGCGGATGAAAGCAAATTATTTCCTGCTTTTGACAAAAATTATTTACCAGAAGAATTAAAATAAACAGTTAATATTCAAATTTGGGATTTAACTGGAGATGAAATGGGTTTGATGAAACATGTAGACCCAGTACAAATTACAGTAAAACAAGGAGCAGATTATCCAGATATTCCTCAGTATAAAATGAAAGCTGAGACAATTGAGGGAGTTATTCCTGTAATTGAAAATTCATCAAACAAGGTGTTTTAAAAGAAATTGTGTGCAGCCCATGTAATTCACCGATTATGGGAATCAAAAAGCCAAACGGAACTTACAGAATTGTTCAGTACCTGAGAAAGGTTAATCAAATAGTTGTTCCATGTTGCCCGGTTGTACCAAACCAAGCGGTAATTCTTTATCAGATTCCGCATGATGCAGAATGGTACACAGTTATAGATCTTTGTAACGCATTCTTTACTGTTCCATTGCATCCAGAGAGCCAACAAATTTTTGCGTTCCGATTCCAAGAGCGTATATTAGCATGGTGTCGTATCCCACAAGGGTATACAGAAAGTCCATCTATTTTTAATCAGTTGCTAAAGAAATCTCTGGAAAATCTAGATTTGCCTGGTAAATCAACATTAGTGCAATACATTGATGATCTCTTTGTAGCTGCAAAAACACAAGACAACTGTGTGACAGATACAATAATTCTTTTGAATCATTTGGCAGATGAGGGACATAGAGTTTCACCTGCAAAATTACAGTTTTGCAAACAAGAAGTAAAATATCTTGGTCACAGGATTGCAAAAGGAATCAGACAAGTTACAATTGAAAGAATAAAAATGATTCAAGCAATGCAACCTCCAAAAATACAGAGACCGATCAGAATGTTTCTAGGAATGGTAGGTTATTGTCGTCAATGGATTAGTGGATTTTCAGTAATTGCGAAACCATTGCAGAGACTGACAAAAGCAGACATAAAAGGCCCGATTACCCTAACAGAAACTGAATTAGAGGCTTTTGAGCAGTTAAAAAGAAGTTTGTGTGAAGCACCAGCATTGGGAATGCCAGACTATGAAAAGGAATTTGAGCTGTATTGCAGTGAAAGGGAAGGTTGTGCATTATCAGTTTTGATTCAAAGACATGGAAAACTGAGAAAGCCAATTGCTTACTTCTCAGCAGTTCTTGACCCTGTTGCAAAAGCATTACCAGGTTGCTTAAAAGCAGTGGCTGCAACAAGTGTGAGTCTGGAACAAAGTGAAGGAAAAATAATGGGGTTTCCTGTAAAAGTATATTTTCTCCATTCAGTTGAGATTCTTCTTACCAGAAGCAAAACTCAGCATTTAACGAGTAACAGATTGACAAAATATGAAAAAGTTATTCTGGGATCAGATAACGTTTCGATTGCAAGATGTGTGAATTTGAATCCATCCACATTGTTGCCTGATGGTGTTGTGACAGAAATCAGAAATGAGAATGACATTGATCATGAATGTCTGGATGTTTTAGAATATTGCACCAAACCAAGGCAGGACATTAAAGATGTTCCATTGCCTGAATCTGATTTTGTTTATTTTGTTGATGGCTCTTGCTTGAGAACGGATCAATTGTTCTAAGTGCAGCATATTCAGTCTGTACAGTTGCAGATGTGGTTGAGGCTTCTTGTCTCAGAGGAATTCGTTCAGCTCAAATAGCAGAATTGATTGCTTTGATTCGTGCATGTGAAAGAGCAACAGGATTGAAAATTACCATAGTGACTGATAGTCAGTATGGATATGGCGTAGTCCATGACTATGGTCAGTTCTGGTCTCAAAGAGGTTATTTAACTTCTGCGGGAACACCAATCAGAAATGCAAAATTGATCAAAAGGCTGATCGATGGCATTCAGCTGCCAGAGAAAATTGCTGTAGTAAAATGTACAGCTCATAAAAAGGGAAATGATTATTTGACCAAGGGAAATGCATACGCGGATGAAATCGCCAAATTTTGTGCGAAAAACAATATGTCTGTTAATCGGGATAAAGACAATGATCATGTTTTGAACTCACTTATGCTAATATCTGTAGTGGAGACATGGCAAGGAGTGAAAGATTTACAAGATGAGGCAGATGATGAGGAAAAAGACACATGGCTAAAAGCAGGGTGCAGACAGCGAGAAGAAGAGGACATTTGGGTTTACAAAGATGACAGACCAGTAATGCCAAACTGCATGATTGCTGACATGGCACACATGTATCATGGTCCAGGTCATTTAGGCAGAGATTCGAAGATTAGGTTGTTTAGGCAGACATGGTACAACCCAAAATTTAGGATCATTGCAGAATCTTTTTGCCAAAGATGCTTGATCTGTCAACAGATTAATCCGAACAGAAAAACAGTTGTAAGCCTGGGAACCATAGGACGGGAGGGTGGTCCTTTTACCAGGTTACAGATGGATTTCATTGATATGCCTCCACACAACAGATTGAGATATGTCCTAGTGATAATCTGTCTGTTTTCAAGATGGGTGGAAGCTTTCCCAACTCGTCACAATGATTCAGTTACTGTGGCAAAATTGCTTTTGAGAGAGATCATACCTAGGTATGGATTTCCAGTGGCGGTTGAAACTGATTGCGGCACACATTTTGAAAACAGATTGTTACAGATGATATGTGAAGCACTTGGTTTAAAACAAAAGCTACACTGTGCTTACAGACCAGAAGCATCAGGCGTTGTTGAACAAGTCAATGGTACTATCAAAAATAGACTTGCCAAAATGTGCTTGGCTACAGGAATGAAGTAGACTGACGCACTTCCACTTGTTTTGATGTCTCTGAGAAGTACCCCAGATAGAAAAACTGGTTTAAGCCCTCATGATATCCTCATGGACCGGGTAATGAGACAAGCATTTGTACCAGTTGGAAAAGTACTTAGCATTAATGATAGTGCAATTATGGAGTATTGTAAAAAACATTCTGACGTACTGACTTCTGTGTTCCATCAGGTAGGAACTGAAGTACTGACAAGAGAAAAAGAACAGGCTCATGATCTTTTGCCAGGAGATTGGGTGAGGACAAAGGTTAATCGAAGAAGAAATTGTCTGGTACCCAGGTCACAGAAAGCAAGACAGGTGATATTAATCACAACAAATGCAGTAAAGTGTAGAGGTCTGAAAAAGTGGATACATGCTAGTCATACAATTCGAGTACCACCACCTGAGAATTCTGACGAAGAAGGTGATACAACAACTGATTCAGACTCTGAAGAAGAACCTGAAAATCCAGATACTGAAGATCGACAAGAAGGTCGAGATCTGGAAGATGCAGATGTGAATCAAGCGTCAAATGAAAAAGATCTAGAAATTGTGATACTAGACTCTGAAAATGATGCAGATCTGCTAGAAAAGGAAGCAGAAAAAGAGTCTGAAAAAGAAGTGAATCAAGATCAGGACGGTATTGAAAAGCAGACTGGAAGCTCTGAAGGAAGGAACGAAAATTCTGAAACTGGTGGATTAGAAGTAATTCAAGAAGAAGAAGAAGACGAATTACCAAGTGCCAACTATAAGGATAATGTTCCTAACGGAATGAAGCTGCCGAGTAAAGAAGTACCTGAATCAAGATTTCAGATTTCAGAAACAGAAAGTGAAACTGATGAAAGTGATGAAGAATCCAAAGTGAGAGAATTCAGAAAAAGAGCTTGGAGAACTGAATGTAACCAATCTGAGCCAAAGAAGAAATTATTCAGAAAAGGAGATAGTTGGCCAAATGAAAATGAAGGTCTAAAATTCAAATTAGTGAATAAATCAAAAGAACAAAATAATGAGATTTCGAGTTTGAAAAATGAATTGTAAAGAAAAATAAACCAGGAAAGTAAATAGAAGTGATTAGCATTAGAGCAAAAAGAGTGTTAAAACCAAATCAAAAGTATAAGTCTCCTGAGTGGACATATATAATTTTTCCACCAGTGGTAGAAGTGAGCAGTAGTAGTCAAGAAGAAATTGAAGACACAAGTGACAATGATTGAGTCTGTTTTTCTTATTAGGTTAAAATTGTAAGTGACATAAGGTCAAAGAAAATGTGTTAGGTGACACAAGGTCGAAGAAATTGTGTTAGCTGGAAAAACACATTGTAAGACGTAAGGTCGAAGAAAAGCTGTTAGTGGATTCTTTTAAAAAAAAATAATTAAAAGGGGGGTGTATATTAATCATTATATTAATCATTAATATTTTTAATTTTTGTTTTTTCTGAAAGGCTCTTGTCTCTAGTAAAAGATGCCTAATTCTAATAATAATTCGAGATGCTTTATTTTAAGAAGATGTTACAAAATGTCTTCTATTTGTGTGATTTTAATAATTTTGGTTTGGTTAATTTTAGCTGTCATTTTCCCTTTTGGAATTGACAAAGAAATGTACAAAGCTAATATGACTAGTAAACTTGAAACTAAACAAGTTATTAATGATGTAGTGGGCAAGACTAATAGAGTAATTGAGCACAAACCAGAGATCCACCAAGATAGATCTGTTGGTGATTTTTCTAGTAATACTTTTTCTAGACTTCTTTCTGAATACATCAAAGTGATGAATGTAAAGGATTGTTACATTTGTGTGAAATTACCTGCTTCAGTTTCAGAAGGGGTTACGTATAATATGCTTCCCCTTACTTATGGCATTACTTGTAGTGTAATACCTAGTTTGTTTTATGAAACCAGTCGGTTGGAATATTATTATTCTGACTATGATGACATTTTTGCAAATTTAAAAGTTGTAAATAGTTTAACCCTTTCTATGCTCATGACGGAGCCGCTCCGTCATGAGCATCGGTTGAGCTGTACTCATGACGGAGCAGTTCCATCATGGCCCGCTCGGCGCGCCTGCGCGGCGCGTTCCATTGAGCGGGCGCGTTCGTGACGGAACCGCTCGGTCACGAGCACAGCTCAACCGCGGCTCGTGACGGAGCGGCTCCGTCACGAGCATGCGAGCGCCGCGCGGCCGCCCCACCCCCTTAGCGCTGCGGTGGAATTCCCGCCACAGCGAAGGGGTTAAACAAAGTAAAACCTGCGAAGCAGATGAGGGATTTTTTCTTAGTGACTGGTGAACTCAATTATGAGTATGCTTTTAGAAATAATCTAACATGTAAGTTGAGAACAGAAGAAAAGACGTTGTTAAATATGGTGGAAGAGAGAAGAGCAATTTATAAGAGAAACATGATGACGAAACATACCAAGTCTAAGTTTTGGCAAAAGGAGGACGAGAAACTTAATGGAAGAAATGAAAATGTTGCTATTAACATAGATAAACCTGATAGAGGAAAGCTTTGCATTAGGAGAGATAACACATTATATGACAATTATTTTGTGGGTGCAAGTCAATGTGAAGATACCTATCGTATTATAGGGGGATGGGGATTTAAAGGGGTCAAAGATCCAATTTTTCCTGGAATTTATTTCATTTGTGGAAATAAGGCTTACTACAGTCTCCCAGACCATTGGTATGGGACCTGTTTCGTTGGTTTAGTTTTTCCTAAGATATTTCATGTAGATAGAAATTCAAAGGGTTCATTTGAAATTGGCGATCATCTGAGTAGATTTAAAAGAGAAAGCTTTTCAGAAATTATAGGAGATATATTTGGTGCAATAATACCTATGGTGGGAAATACCCTGAACGCAAATAAAATCAGAAAAGTATCTACAATTGTTGACAGATTGTCAACAGACACTGCAAGTGGGTTTCAATTAGTTGACACTGAACTTGTTGCCATGAGATCCATAGTAATGCAGAACCGTCTTGCTTTGGACATTTTGTTGGCAAAAGAGGGAGGAGTTTGTGGGATATTACATGTCAAACACTGCTGTACCTTTATTCCTGATAAGAGTAGGGATATAGAAATGTATATAAAGAATTTAACAATTACATGCTGAAATTAAACCTGTTGAAGATGAAAGTTTTACAGAGCGCTTGGCTAAAAGATTCACAGCAATTAGACACTGGTTCCAAGAGATTGGTAGTTCAATCATTGGGAAAATACTTTATCCTGTAATAGTTATAGCTATAGTGATACTTTTGTTAAAAATTAGTTGCATGATACACAAGAGAAAGAAATTTGTGAGAGAAAAGAAAAGGATGTATAAGCTCAGAAAAAAACAGGAGAAAGAAATTGAACTGGAAGAGTTTCGAAGAGCTCAATATGAGAGTAGTAGACAAATTGCTGAATCTAAGCTTTAGAAAAACTAGTACAGTGAATGTTCAAAACATGGTCAATATAGATAACATTTTTGCTGAAAATTTTTGGGTGTTGTTTGGTGATTTAGAAATCACCAGATGAGGGATTTGATGGAGCGAGATGTTGAATAAAATTTTGTTCAAACTCGCAAAGTTAAACTTCCATAATAATGTAACCGTACTAATAGCATGTGTTGAAATAATTAACCAACCTAGATTAAAATTGCATACATTACACGCGGGATTAATGTGCTTTCATGTTGCACTTGCAGGAGTGTGAAAAATAATAAACTAACCTTGTCTATTGTTATTGTCAGTATTAAATGCGGCTGTTTTATTAATGGCATGTGCTATATTTGTGTGCATTTGTTTTGTCGTGTCTTTTCTGTGGCAAAGGTTCATGGAGAAACCCAGTGACCTGAAAGAAGAAGGTTAATATACATGCTGCTTTATGTGCTTTTGCTGGTTAAAAAATAATTAACGGGTTAATATTTAGCAAAGGGGTGGGTAACAGACTGGGTTTCAATTCTTTAATTAATTACTGTCTTGTGTTTGTTTAAATACTAGTTCTCGAAGTGGGCCTAAGAAAATGGCTGACTGGCAGTGCTGGAAAATGCGAAACTTGACCAGAGTGAAGCCTTCTCTCACATGCAGAAAAAAGAGCTTTTTGCTAAACAATGGAATAATAAGCAGAACTGTTATGGTCGAGTTGTAAGTGTTCTTGGAGAAGAGCACCAAGGACAAAAAGCCTGAATCGTCTGCCAAGATTAGGAAGTAAAAGTTTTATGTTCGGTCAAATGTTTCTTTTCTGAGGAAGCTAGAAGGATGGAATCTAAGTACAATAACGGCTTATGATGTGCCCCGGACTTCGTCGGAAAAGAATGACATAAGGATGGTCTGACATTCGTCAGCCAATGGGAACTCTGATGGCAAGGAAAAGTGTACTTTGTGAGAAGATTAGCTAGTTAGAAAGGTATAAAATCTGGCCTTACAGGCAGGAGGGGGCTCTTGCTTCCCGATTCCTGAATGACGTGCTGTTGGACTCTTTGGCGCACGTAAGGATAGCAGTCTTTATTAAATATTTTAGGTGAAGAAGGTTTTAGACAGAGAGAATAGAATTAGGGAATGGGAACTTTTATTTGTTTTAGTTCATGCTAAACGATTTACTTTGAAATATCAGACTAATAAGCCTATCCTTGAATGATGCTTTCAAACTGCTAATAAAATAATGATTTCTGAATAAAGAATGCTCTTACTTTGAATAAAATAAAGTTAATAAATTAGATTTTTGAAATCGACAAGCTGGTCTTGTTTATTCATGGTCTAGTTATCATTATTAGATCCATTCGCCTATGTGACATAATTAATGTTATATGATTGAAAACTATGGTTAGATATGATAAACTGCAGTTGTATATAATTTTGTAAATAGTTTATGAATAGAGCGTTTTAATTAGGTCACATGATTCAGTCGCTCAAAAATTGTCTCCTTAGTTTATGGGCATAGGTAGTGATTTGTGGTTAATGGTGAGTATTGTGGAGTAGCGATTGTGAGACAGTTTTTCATTAGAGCACTGGATCAATGACGATTTGACAATTTTGAACTCTAACAGAAATTTAAAGGGTTCAGTATATTGTGAGAATAATTATTTAGTGATTAATGTGGATATTACTAAAATATTAGCCTTAGGGAATACAAGTAAATCCTTTACATTGTCAATCGGGAACCAAGTGGTTCAGGAAGTTCTCTTGTATAATTATTTAGGAATGATCTTTGATAGTAAACTATTGTGGAAAAGGCATTTGGACACTTTAACGCCTTAACCGCGGCAGTTCTGCCGCGGTGCGGGCTTTCTGAAGAGTGGGCAGGGCTGCAATGGCCGATGGCAGCACTAGGGAGGTAGTGCTGCCGTCGGCCGTTGGCCAACGGCAGCACGCAAGGGGTTAAGAATCCAAGCTGCCTCAATAGTAGGAACGCTAAAGAAATTTAAAAGGGACTTTGGGAATCATCATTACAGCCTGTGCTAACTACATATAATACACTGATTCCCCCAAAATATTTTATGGAACAGAAGGTCTGTGTTTAGAGACGTTTAGGGACAAAAGTTTATTGGGATTTTTTCCTGAAAGGCGTTGCCTCAAAAATCTACTAAGCCTGCCTAATGAGCCATGCTCTGAGCAATAAGATTAGAAGTCAATTTGAAAGCCTGGAACTTTACAGCAATTAATGTATGCTTGCTTTCCTGGAATAAACAATTAAAATCTCCAACAATCCAAAAATCTCAAACTACTGCATAGAAGAAATTATTGACAGGGAACTAGAATAGGCCAGGCAAGTAGAGAGGCGCCTAGATATGATGCCAAGATGTCTTAACTTCGAAACGATTAATACTGAGGTGTCTAGGCTGCCTCCCAAAAAGGAACTAAACATGAGAGAGTTAGAGGAAAGGGATTTGTGTATGTATCAGCAAAGAAATCCACAATGTATATGAGAGTAACTTGGCAAGGAGCTACGGCTTTCCCTTATTTGGCAAGGCTACTTAGCTATATAATACGAAGAACTTGCGGGAGCTGGGCACTCTCAGGTTGCCTAGTTCTCAACTTGGAGAAAGCGTTTGACACTCTAGATTGGGACTTTTTATTCGCTGCCCTTAACAAATACAGGCTGGGTGAAAAATTCCTGGGGCTGGTTAAGGGATTGTACACGCCACCCACAGCCAAAAGTAAGACAGGTCCCTATGTGCCTAAGGCGATCCCAATCGAACTTGGTACTAGACAGTGGTGTCCACTCTTCCCGCTGCTATTTTCCCTTGCCATCGAGCCACTAGCTGAGTCTCTTCATCAGACCGATGGGGAGTGGGGTATCCCTTGGGTAATGGCATGCACGCAGTTTCTCTCTATGCTGACGAACAGCAGGTATACCTCCAGAATGTCCGTAGGCCATGCACGGCGGATAAGAGTGCACTGTTGGAGTTTGCCTCTTTATCAGGGCTGCAGGTAAATTGGGGGAAGTCGTGCCTGTACCCGTTCGTCGACCCGTGATCCAGAATTGGTGCTGGGTGGTGTACCAGTGCCCTGGCAGCAGTCAGCATTTAGCTATCTGGGCATCCGCATTTACCGCCAATCAGAAGACATTTTGGAGGGCAAACTTGTGTGGGCCACGGCGGCGGTGAGGTTGGAGATGTCTTTTTGGCGCACCCTCCAACTAGCCACCATGGGCCGCATTGCGCTCCTGAAGATTGTGGTGCTTTTGTGGCTGCTTTACCGTTTTACAAACCCACCACTACATATTAGACCCTCGCTTTTCCACGCACTAGAGCGAGACCTGAGACAATTTATATGGCACATTACGCGTAGCAGGGTAGCGCTAGCGACATTTTATCTGCCTAGTGATAGGGGTGGATTATCCGTCCCTAACATGGAACAATAGTATTTAGCGATGCAGCTACAATGGGTGGCTCCCTGGGTCAGTGGTATACATTTAGTGGGCACTGCCACACAGCAACCCGGCTACACACAGCCCCAAATCAAGGCCCTGTTCCACCCCGGCAGAAGGGGAGCAACTTCGGTTCAACTCTTGGTGTCAGTCACTTACAAATGGTTTTGCCACAGCCTTAAGCTTATGAAGGGGACTATCCCATATGCTCTCTTCCTACCCATACTTGGCACGCCAAGACAACATCGTGCAGCCTCCGTTGCAGAGCTCACAGCCTGGGAGACTGCAGGGCTACAGACCTTGGGAGACCTATATCAGGACCTGTGTTAGACTTGGCCCTTTTTACAGTGTCATCCCTGAACTTTTTGCCTTCCTCCTAGCCTTTTTTCTGACATGGTGTTGGTGGTTCTAGGACTCAGGGCACTTTAGCACTGCTGTTCAGTGTAAATGCCTGTGCTCTCTGTGTTAAATATGGTAAGGATTGGTCTTCACCTGTTTGGCACATTTAATTTACCTGTCAGTCCCTTGTAAAATGGTATCTCAGATACTCAGGGCTGGTAAATTAAATGCTACTGGTGGGCTTGCAGCGCTGATTGCGCCACCCACCAAAGTTGCCTTTCAAACCTATCTTAGGCCTCTGCCATTGCAGGGCCTGTGCGCACAGTGTTACTGTCACTGTGACGTGGCAGCTAAAGTGTGTGACAAGTCTGTGAACCCCCTTTTACTGCATGTCAGTCACCCCTAAGGTAGGCCCTAGCTATCCCTATGGGCAGGGTGCATTGTAGGTGAAAGGTAGGACATGTACCTTAAGTGTGTGACATGTCCTGATGGTGACAAACAGCCATTTGCTGTGAGGCTGCCCTCCCATAGGAATGCATTGGGGATTCCCTGATACGTTTTTCAGTGGTAATTCCTGATATGAGAGGAGCAGCGTGGTCATGTTTGGTATATTTGGAATAGTGATAATAAATGCTACGCAATGGTGTGCGCAGATCTATTATACCTATTTTAAAAATGCCACTTTTAGAAGATGGCATTTCTGTGTGCTATGTGTCTGCCTGTCTGACGTGGATTGCATGTCTGGCTTTGGCATGACAGGGGCTGGTGAGGTGTGTGTGGCTCCAGGGAGGGCAGGGTGAGTCAGCGCTAGGCTGAATAGGGGCTCTGCATTTGGATTAGTGGGAGGAGTAGTCCCCTGACCCTGAATAGGTCTGTGTCTGCCTAGGTAAATGTTGGCTCGGCCCCCTGTGGTGTGTCTGATGACGAGCCCCCACCTGACAAAGCGTAAGAGGAGCATTGTCAACAAAGTGCTCCAAAACCCCCCAGAACCAGTTTAGGCTGGTTCCCCCAAGCTCTGTGCCAGGGCAGACAATGCAAATGTTGGTATAAATATTTGGGCTGTGACCCCATGAAAGTGTGCTGTTCCTGTGCTTCCTTGTGACGTGGGGCTTCCTGCTGCTGGGCCCCAGGTGGAAGCCCCACAAGGGACTGCCTCCCTACTGGAGGGCCCTGTGTGCAGGCCTGCCTGGGCCCGCCTAGGCCCCTTGAACTTTAAGGACTCTTAGCGCCTCATGAGTGCTATATCCTTATTGCCAAGAAGGAGAGAGGAGCTGGTGTCTGCAGCACAAGGCTGCGATGTGCCTGGAGGGAACCCCTGCGTAGGGATTCCCCCGTGCTTCCACGCTCCTCATCTAAGAGCGGAAGCCCACCCTACTTTTATGCCATGGAATTAGCGGGAACCCACCCCGCACTGGTGTTTATTTGAGAGCGGAGGCCCACCCCGCATTTCCGTGCTCTTTGTAGTGGGAGTCCACCCCACATTCTATGCTTATTTGAGAGCGGGTGCCCACCCCCCATTTGCATGCTCTTTGCAGCGGGAGCCCACACTGCGTTCTGTGCTGAGGAAAATCGCTGCTCTGAGAGTGACCCGGAAGCCAGGCAAGCTGCCAGACTGTGGGTGGGGCCGGGAAACAGAAGCGGGTGACTGGCAGAGGAAGAGGCAGCGCAACACAGGCAGGGCTCCGGTGTTGGTGAGGAGAGCCCTGCAAGCAGCCTCGATCATCCGCTGCCTTTCGGGCTCCACGTGAAAGTCCGGTATCCCAGGAAAGGGACCGGGTGAAGTCAGCAGTGGTCCCAGGGCAAGAGGATCTCCCGAGGCACATTGCCAGTGCCTTTCACCTGCTGCAGTGAGACTTGTGAAGGGGAACGCTCTCAAGGCACAGTTGGTGCCACAGCTCATTATTTAGCTGCACCGCAGTTACGGGCAGCTACACCGAGGGGCAAATTGTTTGTAGAAGTCCCAGTGGGTGTCTCAGAAGGCACGGCCCATACAGAAGGCAGCTGCCATTAACAGAATCACTTATTGTGTGTGTGCTCTAAGTTTGGGGGCATTTTTCAGAGAGAGGAGGCCAGAGACGGAGGGGCTCCCCAGGCACCCTGGTGCCTGTTGTGCCTGCCCTAGCTGCACTACCAGAGCGCGGGCAGCTGCAACGTTTGGGGGCCATTTAGTTCGTTGAGGAAGGGGTGAGTTGCACTCCTCCCCCCCCCCCCCCAGCACATCTGCACACTGTGTTTTCGCTGCAGAGGCAGCCAGGGGGTCATCTGGAAGGCCCCCATGAAGCCCTGACATTATGGACAAAGGGCATTTTGAGCCCCAGTGAAAGGCCAGTTGGCCTGGGGTCAGTTTGGAAGGTGATGTATGCACCTGGTAGTAGTGTTACTGTGGGGCACTGCTGATTTTTTCCTAACGTGATTGTGGCATATTGTGTTTATGCTTCTGATGCCTATTGCGTAATGTGCTTATGCTTAGGAGGTTTATGCATAATGTGTTTTATGCCTAATTGTGATCCACTGATTGTAGGGGGTGGGTAACCCAATAAACCCTTGTGGGCTTGGGCAATCGTAATATTACAGAAAGGATGCCTATAAGGGTTTTTTTTTAGAAGTATAACTTTTTGCAGTACGACACAGTCTCTATTATTGAGACTTAGAAGCTGAATGAATCAGATACTGCTCTTGTTGTATTGTGAGCTGTTTCAAAACTCCATAAAGACTACCACACTAGCCCCATAGGAATTGAACAGTTGAAAATTTTTTAAACAATCAATGTAGTATTATTCACCAACTCAAACAGTGGAAAACAATGTAAAGCAACACGGACAAATATGATTTCATGGAAAAGTTATTATTTATATTTTGCATTCAAATATAAGGGTACATAATCAAAGGTAATTGCATGTAAATCTTAGGTACGTGGAAAAAACAAAACAATCCATTGGTACATAAGAAACAATCCAGTCTTTGAACAGATATATATAAAATTGACTTCTTTTTAAAAATAAAATAGAAAGTCAAAGAAAGGAATGAAGACTTGGACTGGTGTGTCGACGTTTCGGTCTCACTGGTTGTATCCAAAGACCATCATCAGGACAAAAAGTATTATGCAATGTAGAAGTCCCTTCTAGTAAACATACAAAGAAAGCTATGGATGACGATGGCTGCAACTCAGCCAAATCGAAGGTGTTCTATGTCAGAGGGTCATAGCCTTAAGGGAGCGCCAAATCTCGCCTATGGTTAAATCCGAACAGGTAATATCCTTGTGCTTAGTCTCAAGGTTCAATTGATGAAAGGAATTGCCGGCGTAGCATCTGCATACACTCGTCAGCGTCAGAAGCTTCTGACGCTGACGAGTGTATGCAGATGCTATGTTCGGATTTAACCATAGGCGAGAGTTACGTACGCACGTAGTTATTGGATGCTTCACCTGGGTCATTTGAGTCTTTGCATTTAGTGGCTTTAAGTACATTATTAAAAACATGGTGGTCAATATTTTTCCAATCACGACATTTAATCTGTGAGCGTGCAGATGGTACGCAGTATTTACGTTTCCTGATTAGTATAGAGAATACGACTGCCGAATGATCAGTCCAAGTGAGTGGAATCACCGTAGGATGATTCATGCATGAGTTATTAGTGAATAGCCCGTCCAAGATATGACCAGCTTGGTGGGTGGCTGAGGAGACTCGTTGTTCTAAGCCTACTGCTTGAAAATCAGAGATAATCTTGATGGAATCTTTATCAGCCTGATTTTCTAGATGAAAATTAAAATCACCCAGTATTGTGTATTCTGTGTAGGCAGCTACTGGTTCTAATAGAGGATTGAGAGCTTCCAGGAAAGATGTGCGTGAGGTGGGAGGTCGGTAAAGTAATGTGCCTTTAAAAGTTTGAGTGGGAGAAAGAGTAAAGGTGAAACATAAGGCTTCCATGGAATCGTGGATCATTGGCTCAGTTTTTAGAGCCAGGTTAGCACAATGTATGATAGCTAAACCACCCCCTCTTTTTCCAGAGGATCTATCTAGTCGGGTGACATAATAGCCATCAGGAGTAGCTATCTTAAAATCCGGGCCAGAAGCAGAGTCTGCCCAGGTCTCTGTAATAAACAGGATGTCAAGATTTTGGGTGGCTATAAGTTCAGCGACCTCATACCTATGTTTGACAAGGGAGCGAGCGTTTATAAGCACACAATGTATATATTCTTCAGGGATTAGTGGCAACCTAGGGGCAGCTACATTAGAGTGAGGAGAAGTAGATTTAAAAGCGCAATTTGGACAAGGATTAATAGGCAGATTGGCCAGAGAGTCAGCAGAAAAATGGGAACATCTTTTATCATTTAAAGTATTGCCTATACACAAAAGTTGGGATCGGGTGTAGGTTATTACCTTAGGAATATTGTGGATGTTGCAAGAGGCAGGGGGTCTGGCGCGCAGCGCGGACCCAGCGCGGACTGGCGCAGACTGGCACCCCTTTGGCACGGCTTCGGCGCGGTGTCGGCGCTCCCGCTGCGCTCGACCGCTGCACTTCAGAGTGACCATTTTATACTTTCAGCCCCGCCCCCAGCTGGAACGCTAACTCCGTTCTGCTCGGGGAGGCGGCTCTGTAATTTTGAAGCTCACCCTGCCCTCCACACAATCGGCACAAAGCTGCGATGGAACGGGGCTGGGGGTCCACAAATACGGTAAATTAATGCATGTATTTTAAGCGTCTTAGGCAAACAATTATTGTTCAATTGAGAGCGCGTTTAAAACAGAGTAGAAATACGATTTTTAAAAAGGTACACAATAATGCTTTCCAGCGTGCAGAGGAGGAGCCCCTCGCAATCTGCACGAGCTCTGATACCAAAAACTGCCAAGGAGCTGCCACCACCTTGTAAGTCGTCAGAGCCCTCAATCACGCTTGTATTTATACTTTCAGCCCCGCCCCCAGCTGGAACGCTAACTCCGTTCTGCTCGGGGAGGCGGGTCTGTAATTTTGAAACTCACCCTGCCCTCCACACAATCGGCACAAAGCCGCGATGGAACGGGGCTGGGGGTCCACAAATACAGTAAATTAATGCATGTATTTTAAGCGTCTTAGGCAAACAATTATTGTTCAATTGAGAGCGCGTTTAAAACAGAGTAGAAATACGATTTTTAAAAAGGTACACAATAATGCTTTCCAGCGTGCAGAGGAGGAGCCCCTCGCAATCTGCACGAGCTCTGATACCAAAAACTGCCAAGGAGCTGCCACCACCTTGTATGCTCATGTGTTGAGCGGTACAATACAACCCTGTCCCAGTTCTTACTTCCCCTGTTTATCAATACATTATCACATGCGAAACATATTATGCGGCGCACAAACAATATGGCATACATGCCCTCACTATGTAGGTTAACTGTACTAAATTTCTTTCTTATGCAGTGGGGGCATTCATGTGGCATGTGAAGATGCTTGTTAAATTGAACCAAAATGTTACACATTCTATAAACAAATTTAAACAAAAAGAAATAATACAAAAAACTGTATTAAGATTCAGGATAGGTTTAGATACCTTATTTACTTATAGTGAGGCACTGAAGTAATTTTTAAATGAGGCAGGGGCCTCTCTTGTTGCCTAAGAGTATGCAGCGTCACTGAGCCCCTTTGTGATTGTTCATATATTTTAGATTTGAGCTGCTGCATTTTAAACCTGTTTTTATTACATATGGGATTAACTCTAGCTGTGAGGCAATAAGATTTTGATATGATGTGACATTTTTAGAGGTGACTTGCGCTGTTGGCAGATTTTTGATGGTTTTATCTGCCGGGGGAAATTTTATGAATTTTAGACGTATGTGTTTTTTAGCGCGATGTAGTGAATATAAGAACTTTTGATATGAGTAAGACATTTTAAAGACCAAGGTTCTAAATATATCTAATTTCTTCACATCATAAGGTGTGGATCACCACTGACATCTTAATGCAGCAATTTACACTCCCATCACCGGCAACCATGTATGTCAAACTAATGGTGACTGATTTGGTAGGCCATCCATATGCACCATAGACATAAACAACCGGAACTCGGGGGCTACAACTCTAAATGTTGACAGCAATCCGTGTTAGGTGTTCGGGTACATGTGTGCATTTAAAAATGCGTACTAGGAAGATTGTGGGAGAAGCCAGAGCTAATGTCAGGCAAAGGATTATCGGCTAAAAGTCAGGGAAGTGGGCAGAGTAGATGAAGCTGTCAGGGCCGGACTGGGAATCAAAACCGGCATTGGCAAAGTGCTCGGCCAAGCACGAGAAAACTTGAATCGTGAGGGCATATTTACAAGTAAGTGGCGGAGTGCGGGTTAGCTCCAAATTTGCTAATGCTGTGTTCCGTCACTTTAAAAATGCAGGGATGTGCCGTATTTACAAAAATATGGTGCACAGCAGCGCTTCTTTCTGCGCTGGCACTAAAAAAACTGCCTAGCGCCAGTGCAGGCATGCCTTGCACCATAGTGCACCATAGTGCAAGGGTGCCTGCATTGAGGGAATGGTTGTTTATGTGAAGGAAGGTGTCCCTTACTGCACATAAACAATCCAGAATGGCGATTTGCAACTCCTATGTCTATTGCATTGTGCAGCACACATAGAAGTGGCAAATTGTCATTTTTTAAATAACTAAATATATGCAGGAAGAGACACCTTCCTACACAAACAATAATCTATGACATTTAGCTGTTTCTATGTTTGCTGCACAATGCAACACACATAGAAACAGCAAAAAACGAGAACAAAATAAAGCATTTCTCCTTGTTAGGCCGTGTTAATACCAGGTTTTCCATGGTCTTCATTTTGGTGCTGCCTGCTATTTACGCCACCCTTGTAAATAGAGGGCAGCATCAAAATCAATTGGTGCAGTTGCAGAACATCCATTGCCCACCCCTTTCACGCTAGGTGTAGCGTGAAAGGGGGCCTTATTTACAAGGAGGCGTTAAGTAGTGTTAAGTGGCTTAACACTGCCTTGTAAATAAGGTGAAGCCCCTATCACCAAAGGAACAGCATTAAAAGTGACATTCCTGTGAGGATAGGGACTTGTAAATATGCCCCATGTTTGTAGTTTTCTTGGTTGGGGCTATCTCCAGTATTAAGCAGATTTTCCACCTCTTAGCCTTTAGCCTAATTTTGTATGCAGCAGCTTATCTTTTAGGATATTGAATTTTCTGAATTTGCTGAACCTATCTAATAGCTGAGTAAATATCGGAAAATACTTACTTGTGCAGAGTCTGACTCCACCCAGGAAGCGGTCATTGATCCCAAAGGCGGCCTGATCCCAGACTGTAAGAACCAAACTCGACTGTTCTAGGTCCATGATGGTCACATCGTTAAAAAGAAATGTATGTCTCCACTGAGGACAGGCTTGTTTCTTTATAACAGGGCATCTCACGCGCAATTCCTGCTTGTTCGGAAGCATAAGGCAGCTGGAAACAGAGATTTAATTGAACCTGGTTACTTATATACATATATATCAATGTAGTAATTAAGTCCACACATGTAGACAGTTCTCAGGTAGATTTATTGAGCAGTTAAGTTAAGACAGGTACAAGCTCAACAGGAGACAATAGGGAGACCCCACTAGGAGCATCCATCTAGGTGCTCAGCCCATCCAACTGTCACATCTCAGGCAGAACACCAACATTCTGATAGTTACATCAATGAACATTCCATTGGTGGTAGAAAGGCATTACATAGAGAATAGCAGGATATTACAATCACCTACAATCGTCAATACTTTTAAGTGTTCCTTACCCTGATAGCTTTCTGTCTGCACATATTAAATGCCCAGTTTTCTCCACTCGAATATTTAGATCTTGCCTGTTGTGATCAATTTCTCATTCGCTTCTTCATAAAAAGTAACAACCCCTCAGAGCATTGAGGAAGTAGCAAAAACTCATGACCTTCAACCCGGAGAATGCAGTTGCTTACACAGTGGGGGGCAGAACTAATTGTAATCGCATTTGTATAGCACTTACTACCCCTGATGAGGCGTCAACGTGCTTTGCGGTGAGTAGAATTCTTCTCGAGGAGGCAAAGAGGATTAGTGGTGAATTAGTATAGGGAGATATGAAATTAATTTGAGCGGTGGACATATGACTTTATTATTTGGATTGAAAAAGGAAAGTGGAGGGATAGAAGAGGGAAGGGATTGTATTTATATAGTGGTTGCTACCCCTGATGAGGTGTCAACGCGTTTTTCGGCAGCTAGCACGCTACTACGGAACCCAAACAGGATTAGTGGGGAATTAGTATAGGGAAATATAAAATTAATTTGAGCGATGGACATGGGAGTTTAAGTGGATTGAAAAGAATAGTGGAGGGATAGAAGAGGGAAGTGTGCAGAAAGTGTGTTTTTTAATGGAGATCATAGCAGAAGGAGGAGGTTTGGGATGAGTAAAGGGGGGATGGAAATGGGAAGAGTCAGAGGGAAGCATTTAGAAAGGCTTGTTTGATAGATCTGAGTTGTAAAGGAGGTTTGACGTGATGCAAGGAGGGTTAGAGGGGGGAAGAGTCTAGAAAGGGTTATTTTACTAAGGCCAGGTGGGGTGTAACACACCATCACAGAAAGGTCCCCAGCGACATTCGGGCACTCCTGCTGACAAGAATCACCTGTCAGTGGAGGACTCAAGCATGGCAGGTGGGTAGACCAATTCTAATTTGCATGAGAGCACCCCAATGATACTGATTTTGGCCATAATTACTGCCCAAAATATATACCTAGTCATCATTATGAGCTCACCATGACAGGGCATATACCACCCAATACAAGTTCAGCCCTTTTGTATCTTGGGTGTGCCTGTGGGAACATCCACCTGTCTCATTGGGATCTGCCAGCTGGTGAGAAGCTTGCTGATCCCAACCACGCGTGAACCACACCCCACGGTGTGCCAGCAGACATTCCCTCTGACTCCCTCCATGGAGCTCGAAGCAGAAATAACACCATGTATTCTGTCTTTTTCCACCTCATGCACAAGTGTAGAGGGATTTCTATCTGTAATGCATTGTCAGGGATGTTATTCAGTCCTCTGGAGTGGGTGGTAAGCATACAATTCCCTTCGTCAGCACCCAGCTACAAAAATGGATTCCTAAAAATTTTCAGGCAAGTACTTTTTTTCATTGCTGGGAAACGTTCAGAGAGAAATTTATGAACACCGACAAACTCTCAAGTATATGGGCGTTCACAAACACTCAAGGCACACTACACCTTGATCTGCCCGGTCTCCACCCCGGTTGAGTCATTTCTGGCTTGATAACTGTGTGCATTTGTGGCGTATAACTACAAAGTAGCAAAAGCAGTTATGCCTGTTTGGGTTCTTTTGTGGAGATCTGTCCCGCGTACATTAAGCCATGTTGTGGCATAAGCCTACCTTTACAACCAAAAATGGCTTTCTGATTTCGGCACTAGATGTATAAAGAGTTGGCGTCCCTACAGAGTTTAATTTGGATAATGCTGTACATGCTGGGCTAGTCTGGATTATGATATAGTAAATTGATACTTGTATAGCGCACTACTCACCCGCAAGGGTCTCAAGGCGCTTGTACGAATACCGCTGTGGAACCCATCCTGGCTTTCCCTGTGAGGCGTCCACTCCTGGGCACTCCTAAGGTGGAGGCCAGGCATCCTTAGCGTTGTGGGGTCCGTTGTGGAGATTAAACAAGCCATTGCCCAGAGTTGCAGAGTGGGACTCCATGATTGGAATAGGCACCGAGGCGAGAATTATCAGGTCCGTGGAATTTTTGAGCCCAAGACCTGCCGAGGCAGGGAATTGAACCCTGGTCCCGGGCTAGACCTCTGCATCAGGGTCTGCAACTCTAATCATTGAGCCACACTTCTCCATGGTATAGGTGAGACTGAAAACTCTGTATTAAAGCCTGTCTCTAATTTCCTCATTACAGGTGTTGTGTGGTGTTTTTTAGTCATCTGCAATAAAGAAATTACATAACTGTGCAATTGCACAGTTTACTTTTGACGTCACAAAGCCTGCTGCCGGATCCAGCAGACTGGGTTAAAAGCACGTGACAGAGCATAATTACAGCTGCAGTTTAAACAAGGAAAACGGAAACTGGCCTTTCCTTCTTCTGGTATATTTTTCTAAAAAGAAAACGATCAGCAGAAAGGAGATCTTTTTTGCAATATGTTTAATTTTTAAATGCTATAGGTCATTAAAGGAAAGAAAGAATCTCTGCAGGTTTCTATACATTCTGGTGTGCAGCATATTGTAACCTGACTTACATTTGGCAACATTTCTTGCAAACTTGCGAACAGCTTTCTGGTATGTTTCATTTCGCGTTACAGATTCTGTTTTTTTTCTTCTTATCGGCAATGAACATGAAAGAGTAAGACACCAAGGGTTAGATTTTCAAAAATTTCACGCTGAGTTAGCGTCAGAAAAGTGACGTTAACCAGCACAAAATGTTTGTTTAACAATTGTTTCCCAGGGCAAAACTTGTTGCGAGTGGAAAGTACCCTATAAGTATAGCAAAGCAGTGCTTTGTGTTACTTAGCACTAAGGGAGGGTTACATGGGTGGTACATGGGCGTTGCCATGCACCCACCCATGCCTTTTGACACAAAACCATATCTACAAACAATGGTAGACAGGGTTTAGCTATAAACGATAATGCCCTCTCTAAGGAGAAGACATTAAGAAGAGAAATGTTTTCATTTCTCCTTTCTTCTCCTACTTTGGATGTGTGCTGCACTGTGAATCACACATACAAAGTGGGAAAAGTGTTTGAACTTGTCTAGGAATAGTATACGTGGCGGCCGCTATTTAACGGGGGTAGCGAGGCGAGGAGATGGGGAGGATTGTAAATGGAAAAAAAATCCACTTACCTTCTGGTCAGCCACCTGACCGGCCGCTGCCTCTCGGTCCGCTCGCTGCCGTCGCCTCAGGCTCCTGTGAACAGGAAGCACCCAGGCTCCTGACTACCCTAGCCAATTGCAGCGCGCTGCAATTGGTCTGAGCGCTGTGGATCGGCGCTTAGGCAGGGAATGGGAGCCTGGGGCATGTTCTGCACACAGGCTGTAATGCAGCCTAGCTGCAGAACATGCAAAGTATGCCGGTTTGTCCGGCGTGAGAGGGCCGGTCAAAGCGTCATTGCGCGCCTTGGAGTGAACAAGCCACTCCTCCCCTGCCCTGCTCTGGCAGTCCACCCCCGCCTCGCCCTGCACCAGGAAAGGAAAACTAAAATGATAATAACGCTAGTTAGCGTTATTAACATTTGTTTTCTTTAACTACTGCTTACAGCCTTAGCGGAGGAGCCGCCACTGCATAGTATTTTGTACAGGAAGGATTCCTTTCCTGTACAAAACCTATATTAAACTCAGGCACGCACCTTAACGCTATGGCACTAAGGTTTGTGCATGGCGCACAGCGCCCTTGCTAATGCTAGCAAATTATATGAGGCAGTAGGGTACCACTTTCACGATACAGGCATGTCCTGGCAGAGCAGTGACTGGCCTCTGAACACAAACATCTCCGGACCTCCCCCAGCGCACCTAATCACCGACAGCTTAGCTGCCTCACACTAGTGATGGCTTTGTTGGTGTGTGTCAGCAGTGGTGAGACGGTGAAGGGAGGGCGGTGGGGGGAATGGGGTGTAAAAAACAGTGCCCACGGTGTGATAGTGAAGGATTAAAAACACTTTAAACTGGCAGATAAGATAGAAACGAGCACGCAGGGACAACAGACAAGGCTGGAGGAAGATGGGATGCTGCTGTTGGCATTACCTTTGAGCACACATCTCCATGCGCCCATCAGAATATGGCAGGGTATGCTCAGACGTGAGTCCCTTGCTCACTTTGCCACTGGATTCAAGCAAGCCGGCTGGTATGCCAGAAACCGGTCCTCAGAAGCTTGTTTCCGGTCCAGGGAAGACATGGCTTGGCAGTTCGGGCTGGACTGTTCCCATGAGGCACAGGGTCAGACTGATTTGCATATAGCCATGTCTGAACTGGGGTGGCAGAGTGGGCTAAAGAACGGTGATGGATTAAACCCAGATCTTTTGACTGGGTGTGAGTGTTTGACTGATTCAGATGCTCCGTCCATCACCACCCCCTTTTGTACCCCATCAGAATATTGGCACCCTGGGACTGGGCCCAGCTCGCCCATGCTAAAGGCAGGCCCTGCCTGGGCAACATGGTGCCAGTGAGTGTGGGCACAGGGGCAAGTCATAAGGCCTTTCTTCTTAGAGACTCCTGCTTTATCTCGACCTGCTTGCAACTGAAGGAACGTTACACCAGGGGCTGTGCAGGCATGAAGGGCTCATCTACTGCTGTAACTGTTAGTCTGTAGAAGAAACCATCAGCAGGAAACCACATGGTCATGTTACCCTCCTCGGGCTTCCTAAAACGGATTTTATTATAATAATGACATCATTTTCCAGTAGCCCTTTATCACACTGCAGCTATTTTGGCCATCGCCTGCCCTATTCATTTTTTTTTCGATCATCTCTCTTCTCTTTTTTTCCTTTTCCATGCTCTTCACTGCCTTAGCCTCCACCATCTTAGGTTTCTCCTTCCATAATTCTCTCTTTCTTCCCTTTTCACTCGGGCCTCAGTTTTCTCTTCCTATTTATTTGCTAATCTCCATTGCTCATCTCTTCTCTCTTTTTTTTTTCCTTTCACTGTCATACGTACCAGTGCCTTCTCCTTTCTTTTAGCTGTTTTGTTTTTAGATTTTGGTCCATGTTTAATTGTTTACAATTTTGTATTGCCTTCTTCCTTGCTCCTCGCTCATCCTCTTCCACTCTGCTTACATCTCTCTCCTCTCTTCTTGCTTCTCACTGATCTCTATCATTCTTCACGTGTCTCCTCTCCTCTTTTCTCAACGTATGCCTCCTCAATTCTTTTACTTTGATCATTTCCATCTGTCCTACTTATTTTCCTTACCTACTCTTGGTAGTCTCTCTTCTCACTTCTCTGCCTTGCTTGCATTTACTCTCTGCTCTCATCTGGCTCCTCCTACCTCTCTTTTCTTTCACTTCTTTGTTCCTCTATCTTCTGTTTTCTTCTCTTCTTCTTCTATCTTGTCTTTCCTCGCTCCTCATTTCCGTTTCTACTATTGTTGCCTTTCATCTCTTCACCCCCCTCACTTGCTCCCACCCTCCATGACCCACTCTAAGTCTGATGTATGTAACAAAACTCTATCCTCACAAATCTTTGCGGTTAATTTTTCCCACGTTTGCGGAAGCAGAAAGTACGTTATTTTTACATTTTCCCTGCAGTTAAGCTGTCATATGTCCTTTGCTTGCAGGGATCCCTTGTTTTCAGGAATTTAAACCCATGCTTCCGGCTGCCCTTGAATAGATCGTCTCTAAGCTGATCGGGGACTCGTGGCAAAGATCCTTCTCCCTCCAGGCTTCTTACTCACCAAGACATTCGATCTCATGACTGTCGAGGTGCGTGCCGGCTAAAAACTCCCACTTGCAGAACAGGCTCCTGTTTCCTCTATAAAGGTCACTTTATGTTCAGTCAATGTGCAAGATATCATGCATGGATGTGGTAGCTAGATACCATCTGAAATCTAAACGTTCCCTTTTTGTAAACAACTGGCAATACTGAGCTGGCTCCTGTCTCGAAGCATTCTGGTTGGGCGGGAACATAGGGCCCTCTGTGTGCACGTCCTTCTTTAGTTTCCACGAGACTCAATTCTTTCTCTCCTACTGCAGTTGTCAAAGTATTTGTGGTAATTCATACAGTTCCAATGCCTCAGGGATTGATGTGTTACAAAAATAAGAGCACGGGCCAAAAGTGTTTACCAAGAGTCCGTCACCAGCACCGCAGAATGCCTGGTTCTTCACTGGTAATCTTCATTACACTGAGTCCTGGTCTTCCCGGTCCATTCCTGGACCAGTCCCCCCACTCCCTGTTTCTGTTTGGATGATTGATTTGCGTTTTTCATTTTTCTTGAGTTTTCTTTGGTATTCTCAGTGTGTGTGTGTGATGCACTTCCCCCTTTATGCATGCCTGGCCTGCTAGGCGACGCCAAAGTGGGGGAAGTATTTGGCGTTGTTAGGTAAAATGTTTCTTTAGAGCAGATAAGCTGCTCCTTGGTAAGGAATGGGACGGGTAGAATGACGAGGAGGTAATGCTAGGGTTGCTGAATTCCAAGGCTGCCCAGTCCTCATTGCACCTTATACCTCTTGCTTCCACCACCCCGTCCTTCCTGATTTTTAGGTCTCGCTGAGCCAACGCGCATGCGTTGCTCTGCGAGAGTTTAGTAAGGGGCTTTCAAAAGTGCTCCCAAAGGCTGCAGGCGGATGAGGTACAGTGCATGTGCGCCTGCGCGCGCACCCTTTGTCAGCATGCAGCCTTTGGGAGCACTTTTGCGGCCGCTTTGATGTTCTCAGTGAGGGGCGTGGCCACTGAGAACATCAAAGCGGCCGCGAAAGTGCTCACCATTTGCCACCCCCTCCCTTATCCCACTTCCTGCTTGTTATCTCAGAATGCGCACGCACGCAGTTCGCCGACTCGCCCTGTCTAGAGGCTCTATCGTGCTCTGTGCTCTCCTCCCTTCCCCCTCTCTTCCCCTCCCTTGCGTGCCTGGCAGAGTTCACTCACGAGCCCACACAGTTAATTTCCAACTCAGAGTCCTTTTAATAGTGCTCGTCTCTGTGCCAGCACAAAAGAAGTCAGAGGAGCAGCATCCATGGGTAAAACATTCTCTTTTTGAGCCCTTCCCTCCCTCCATTGTCTGTCCTTGCTTGCACCATTTGCCCTCCCTTCTCCCATTGTCTCCATCATTGCTTCCCTCCCCCCGCCTGCCCTAACAAAAAGAAAACGCTGGTTACAAAGTGCTGTGTGCAAAGCCTCATAGTCATGGCGGCCGCACACCAATCTGCCTGATCTTTTTCCATTTACCCCGGTCACAGCTAATATAGAGGCGTTAACAGTGAGAAAACTAGCAATTGTATTAAAAATAATGGCTCCCTATCTACCTATATTTTGCTACCAGCAACTATGTAACCATTATTTAAAACGTTGGTGCAAGCGATGCCGGCACCATGCCGTTTACCTTATGTAAAAGCATGGAGAGTAGCAAGGGGCAAACCTGGCAGCTTTAAGAAGCCACGGGGTAGGGACGGCACATGGGCACATCAGCAGCCAGACTAGCTCCCTAATGCCAATGTTTCCTCTAACGTACACACTACCACGCCAGGCGTGCTATGCCTCATGGCTGCTTCCCTATTGCTGCCCCGCTATTGATACGGGAAAGCTCCTTAAGAAGCTCTCAGTCACATAGAAAACTGGAACTAATTCACTTAGGAAGTACATGTACAACAACAACTCCTCCCATATAGTGTCCAAGGACACAGCCTCACTTTATCTGTGCTAAAGGTCCCAGTGGGCATCTAGGCTACAAGACGGACACATACATCCTTATTCACTTCGGGCATTGCAGTTGGTAAAAAGTGGCCTTCACTGCTTTCAAATTCATGTTTACAACTATCCTTTCAATAAATTTTACCCGGTGTCAGTGATATTGCATCACTTGTTTATACAAGCAGCGGTGTTGTCAAAGAGGAAACATTCATTATTCATCTTGTGAGAAGGACTCATTTTAGCCATTGTAATACAGTTCTTCATTTCCTGCTTTCTGATGCGTTTTTTCTGAATCAACGTGATAACTTTTTCGTGCACATTAACGCAGCTGGCATATTTCTGAAGTACTTTGTATGGCGCCGCGAGCTCCGGTATGATCATGCGTGTTCCGTCATTTTTTTTTTTATGGCACATATCTCACCTTTAACTAAAACACAAAGCAAATGTGTAGTTTAATTCTGAAATCTGAAAGCTGCATGTTAGGCATCTTGACGTGACCAGTGACAGAAGTGTCAGGGTAATTATGCGTGATATGAACGAGTCAAAATGCTCTTGAGTGTACAATAAATCCAGCACGTATTGTTGGAGGTGTTAGTCATGGAGTGTAGGCCTTCTGGCACTGTGATAACATGAGTGGCTTTCTGTGTGCAGCTGGTGCTGGGAGGCGGATTTGTGGTGCCGAGACGCTGTAGCGGTTACGGGAGTGTGAGGTCGGGCTCCTTGGTGAGAACTTAGGGTTGGGCGGGAGTGTCGGACTTTGTTCACTTCTGATGCAAGGATCGTGCAATTGTGTTCGGCCGGTTCCATGCCAACTGGACTCCTGCACTGGTTTCTATCTGTTGCTCCATCCTCTGTAGCTACGCAGTGGCGTATAATGCCGGAGGAAGCCAGGCCTCCAGTATTTCACTGAGAGAAACCATTTAAAGCATCATGAACACTTTTTGGTGTATGTGCGCTTTAGAAATATGCTGGAACATAACCTAATAAAATTGCCTAAGTAACAGTTGTCTTTCGAAACTGTGAATACCAGGCCAAGAGATGTGGTGCAGGAATGGTTTCTACTCTCCTTCAGGGGTATGAGTTGGGGAATCTGTCTGCTTCTCAGCCCCCAGACACCACCTCCGCACATTTTCCATCGCTCACACTTCCCTCTCATCCTGCTGCTCACAGATGCTTACTTTCAGAGGTGCCTCTCCTGTACTTCTGGCACGCTGCAGCCCTGCTGTTCAGATAACTTTAAGACCACACCTTCGGGTTGCGAGCTACAACTATTCACCTAATGATTCAAATATCTATGTGGAAAACTATTTTCCTGAGCTACACAGTCCTTTGACAGTCATCACAACTAGCTGCTGTTTAAGAGTTCAGAACTTGAAAAAGGCCAGGCTGATAACTCTCCGCCTTGGCAGTGCAAGAGGGTTTGGTTTTAATCGCACAAAACACCTAGATGTGTGTGATAAGGGGCCACCAGGCATAGTTAGACTGCCTAGTTGAATTTCACCCAAAGTACTCATCCTTATAACATCCAAGAATTAATCTAATTATTTTGCAAGTTGACATCCGGGTTAATGACAGCATTGATTTCATAAAGTTGGAGTACATCTACTTTTACCTAACCTAAAGGAAGTGATGTACAGTCCCAGCATGGGGCACTTGTTTGCTATATCACAACCTATAAGACAGAGTTTCGTAAGCCAGGGGATGTAGTTCAGTGGTAGAGCGCATGCTTTGCATGTATGATGCCCGGGTTCAATCCCCAGCATCTCCAGTAGCTATTTTTCTTTTATTCATTAATTCGAAGCTCAGAATAAATATACGTATATTTTTAATTTTACCCACCAGATAATGTGACATCATGTTTCGGTGTTTGTGAGAGAAGTGCAAGAAGTGACGTCCTATAACAATGCTTTGGATATTTCCGTTCTGTAATGATTTATAGCGAAAGGAAGTGGACCTGACTAGATTAGAAACACTGCTCACGTTTGGTACGAGATTAAGGTACGCACTTGATTTGTAAAGCGCCACAATACTGCTCTGTGTTGTAGGCGCTTCACGAGCGGCATGCTTTATCTTTAACTTGCAGCTTCAACACTGCATCTCCCTATGGGGTGCCTTCCCTCGCACCACCAAAGAAATGCCTGTAATGCAGCAGAAACAGTCCACCGGTGGTCTCACAATGCTCCGCACAGACCTTCTTCTCCTAGCCTGCTACCCAGGATTGCTGCTCATGTAGACTTGCTGAGATTTATATTACTACCTTGTGTCTAGATTCATAGCAAGGTAACCTAACTACTGAATGTCCTACTGTGTTAAGAAGTTTGTTGGACAAGCGATTAAACCAGTAACATAACGAAACTTGAGGTGGTCCCTCTGTAAGGTTCATGGATGGGCCGCCGCTGCCCGATTTAATCAGTACCTTTGGAGCAAGAGTACTGTGCTGAGGGGGGAAGGGACTGCAGCTTGGCTCCCTGCACTGCAAGGGCCGTTGGGGCCTGTTTACCCCACTGGATTAAACATGACTTTGTGCGTTCTGTGGTTAGATAACACCGACCCTATGCCATCCACTCTCACCTCATAAGGTAGGAGGTGTCACGATATTGAGATGCTGTCCTACCTGTGATGTTTAAACCTGCGCTGGCCACCATGCCCTTCTCTGTTTAACAAGCTCAAGCACGACAAGAACAGCAGCACAGGCCTGAGGAGGTTATAGACAGGGACTACTGTACCTTTATGAACCACATTTCTGTTGAATCACATCTTCAAGTTATAAAGATTATTCTGCAGCCTCCAAGAAATTAGCTTTACTTGCTGCTTTGAAGAAAACGACAACAAGATGTACTGAATGTTGACCATTACTCGTTTTTGGAGCCCTGAAGAAGTCTCAATGTGTGAGACGAAACGCGTCGGCTAAGAAGGGAATCCATTTGTGTTCTTGGATTTTTTCCTGACCTGTATTGTCAAAATAAAGAACTTTGGAAAAGAAAAATCTTACTAAATTCCGGACTCATTTATCACAGGACTCTCATACATATTATGGACCTTTGAAATTAATGAATGAAACATTTCTTGGATGGGTGCTGATTCCTTATTCCTCATTGCGTTTTGGGTTTTACCCTTGAAGGAACAGACAGGGTTGTGTTCCTTGGATTCTAAGCACCATCATCACTACTCTCAAGCCACAGGTGAAAGCAGGTGCATCTATTTTGCCTCAACCCTTTCCTTTGGATAAAACGAAAATTTTGCTACTTGTCCTGGGGTCTGATACTTACTGCATTGGGTGTTGGATTTTGCTGCATTTCTCGGGCCAAGGACAATGTTCCCCATTTTTTCGAGTCTAGCGTCAAATATTTGGAAGCCCTGCTGTATCCGAAATATCCGAGTGCCCCGTGTTCCAGAATTACGACATCTTAGCGGGCGCTCACACCATGCATGCGGTGCTTTCTGTAGCACAGCAGCACAAAGGACTGTAGTGTAGTTCCTATATTCCCAATAGGCTCTGCACATTGGAATAATATATCCTATAGATGTGACGTAGGACTTATGTCTACTAGGTCGCTATCGAATATATTAAACTTAATTGTGAGTGCCAGCTAGCTCAGAGGTCACTAGAAACTTTCTCCAGTTCACAAGAAGGGATTTAGTTTCTGGCAACCGCATAAACATGACAACTTTGTTTCCCCAAGATAAAACTGATCTTGAGAGTCGTGGAAACAATAGATAGATATTTTACTCAGTTATTTGTGCATGCTTCGTTTCACTAGAGGTGCAGAGAAATAGATAGACAGGCGTTTTCAATAAAAGTATTTATTGAACAGTCTTCTTTCTCAAGCAGAAGAAATTAACTGCTACAATCGTGATACTGGTTGCAAAGTATAATGCGTACAGTAAGAAGAGTAGAATAAAATAATACTGTAAAAGCATTGTATGGTTCCCAGACCATAGATAAATACATACATAAATAACAAAGGCTAAAAAGTACTCAACTGGTACTTCTAAAATACGCCGACCCCGATGTACCTAACCTAAGTCTAGTACGAGGGAAGAAGTGAGGTGTAGCATAAATTTAGTATTCTTTGTCAAGAATCTAGCCAAGATTTCTCTTAGGGTCTAATCAGCTCCGTACCTTGGTTTAGAATGAAGGAGGTCAGTCTCAGGACTCGATTTCCCAACAACCCGCAAGGGTAGCTTGGAAACACTGGAGCTGGATTTCTCGCCAGGAGAAAAGACAGCGTCTCTCCCAGTGCATCTGCTGGAGGGTCGGCTTCCTTCACCACGTGCTGTAGCAGGATGCGTTGGGCAAGTAGATAGTCGAACTGCTACAAATCACTGTGTGTTTGGTAAGGCAAGTGTGGGCATATTTATACCTTGAAGGTGCCGAGTTTGATGTAAAGGTGGACATAATAACGTCATAAAAGAGTCTCAGTTCTTTGAAAACTCCATGAGTTCTTGGACAAATCAATATTCAAGCAAGGTGAAGTCCCTAGCTGCTGAAGTCGAGTTTTCCAAGAAATTGTTGTGGATTTTCGGAACTAGTGGAAGTAGCCATGCCGTATTTGGACTGCATGAGCTATGTCTGAATATGGTTATGATTTCTATGCCTATATAAGGATATGGTGATTTATACCTATATAAGGGCATGAATCGGGAAAATTACACTAAGGTCCTAAAATGCTATACAACAGGACAGCAATTGACTTTTCTTCACTTTCAATCACTTGTTGTTTGCACGGAATGAACTGTTTGTTCAAGTTCAGTTCAAAGTCACTGATAAATAATTAAGGAGAGCCCAGAGAAGAACTTGTGAAAAACACTGCACATTTCCCTGTCAGGTTCATCTAAGATTACATTTTGTGACTTTAAATGGATGGCATTAGCTAACAAACCCTTTGCACTCTTGTGATGGTGGTCTATGGGAGATAAATGAGCCAGGTGAAAGGCACCAATGTAAAAATTGCTCAGTTTTAAAATTTACAAATATTAATAAAACTGAAGCTTGCGGGGTCCTTTTAATTGTGAAAACAACCCACTACACATTTATTTCACCCTTAGATAAAACCACTCTGACTTATTCATACTCTCTTCTAAGCAACTCCTCTTTAGAATAAAAGTGACACAATGTATCCATATATTTAAAAATATTGCATCATAATGCACAATTGAAGTATGAGTTACTTACCTTCGGTAACGATGTATCTGGTAGAGAAGATTCTAGCCACATATTCCTTCATGTAGAATTATCCCCAGAGGTGAAACTCGATCCGGAAACATTTTTCCACAGCATCCCTGCGCGCTGGGGGCAGGGCGACATCACACGACTCCGCCCAGGCGTTGTCCGAGCACGTGACGTTAGCAAGGTCACATAAGCCCCACCCCGGCGCGCCTACGGCAGGTTTCTCAGAGAACTTTTCCGCACCACAACTTGGAACCACCATACAAAAAACTGTGGGAGCATGGGAACAGTGTGCGAAAGAGTATACAAAAAGGAACCCCATAAGAACAGTGCAACACCGCAGTATCCAAGGGCAGAGAAAGAGAGGAAGAACAGAGCAGAGCCCTGAGCAGCCACCCCGCCATTACCTAGATAGCAACCCCCACCTCACCCCCGGAGACAGGTAACCTGCATAAAGGCATGACACATGTAGCAGGCCTACATCACACCCCGAAACAAGGAAGGGGAGACAGTCCCAACAGGCAGGAACAACCAACCTCTAGCCACCCCAGCCTAGGGGGCATTCACCCCCCAAGAAACAAGGGTAAGGCACGACTAGAGGGCCCCAACTCAGTGGAGGTAGAGGGGCCAGGCCCCTAGCAGCAAGAGGAAGGGAGGGAAGGGAGATATTGGAGGCAAACCTCCCCGACCTGGAGCAGCCAGAACAGCGGGGCATAGGAGCCCCAGAACCCTACCTTCCCAGAACCAAGAGGAGGGAAGAACAGCATCCAGACAGAGCTCCCATCAAGAGCAAAAGAAGGTACTCACAGAAGACATGGCCCCCCACAAGAAGGCGAGTACCAAGGACCAGCCCGGGGTCCTCGCAGAACGGGGAGGAAGGGCAGGCTGTCAAGGAATCTGCGGCTAGAATTGTCTCTACCAGATACATCGTTACTGAAGGTAAGTAACTCGTACATCTGATAGACTGCTAACCTCAGATTCCTTTACGTAGAATAGATACCCTAGCAATACCCCCGGGGAAGGAGGATCTGCGAAAGGACCCCACCAGACTGGACAGAACAGAAGGCCCACAGGGGATCAGATCTGTGGACCAGGGAGGTAACCTTGTCCCTACCAGGCGAGAGGACCCCCACAAGTCAAGCACTAGCAGCCCCAGAAGGGATGTAGGAGGAAGTAGGAAGAGTGGAGGCCCACACACTCAAAACAGAGGAACCTAGGGCAAGGCCGGAGAGGCCGAATCACCCCACTTCACCTCACCCCAGGGCAACAGAGCTTCCACCCAACGCCAGGACAGATAGAGGAACAAGAAGAAGAAGCCCAGAGGGTCCAAGGAAACCAAGGAAAGAGGCGAGTCCACCCAGAGGGAAGAGAACAGGCCAGCCAGAAAGGTAGCTATAACCAGAAGTCGCCAGGAGCATGAAAGACACTGAAGCTTCCCAGCTCTCAGCACAAGAGCAGGAAGGTGAGGAAATGGCGGGACCTATTTCTACAAGCTCAAGAAGCAATAGCAACATACAGATCGCCAAGGAGAACAGGCACCCGAAGGCAAGCAGCACTCCCCAGCAGAGCATAGCTATATATTAGATACCACTACCCCACATAGGGTACGGTAAGTCCCAAAACACGGGAATCCTCTTTGGAAGAACTTCCGCAGCAGAGGAAAAAGCAAGCGTCACAGGAAAAAAAATCAGCCCAGCGGAAGGCTTGACATCAGCCCAAAGAAAAACTGAAGGCCTAATCTCAGGGCCAAATCTGTGTACTATTCCAGCAAAAAACACACACACACAGGCAACAAGGGCCGTACAGCAGCCAACAATTCCAAAGTCCCAGCAAGGAGGACTCAATGGCCAGCAAACACTATCTGCAGCCAGGGCATCCAAAAAGCCCAAACCCAGCTCAACTCAGCAGTCACTGAGGAGGGGAAGGAGGAGGAGGAGAATAAGGCAGAGGAGGAGGAGTAGTAGGCAGGGGAGGACGGAGCCCTCCCAGGAACCTCTGGATGGCAGAATCAGCCGGGGCATGCAACAACAAGCTGGCATCAAACGGATGATCAATGAGCTGCTCCCGAATATGCTCAGGAAACACGCCGTCCGGAAGCCAAGCATGGCGACAGAGGGCGATGGAGGGCGACTGAGGAAGTCATGGCCTGGCCCAACACCTCCGAGATGTCCAGAGCGGAGCAGAGAATATACGCCGCCAGCTCCCGGCCATCCAAAGCATGATGCCGTAAGTCCACCTGATCAGTCTGCTGGGAAGCCGCAGATCCCAGAGACTCAGCTGAGTCCCACAAACCAGAGGAGACCCTCGCCAATACACACAAGGTGTTAAGGGCCCGCAGGGCAGCACTGGTTGAGGCGAAAATGTTGCGACCCCCAAGAGTCCAGCCAGCGGGCCTCCCGGGACGGCGGAGTCAACAGTGGCCGCAGGGAGGGAAAATCTGTCCTCTAGAGTGGACTGGTAGCAGAGGGGTGGAGGGAGAGGCACGTCGGGTCACGTGGCGCCGGAAGGTGACGATGCAGTAGGTGTTGAGGCACTGGTCTCCCAAAGCTGGATGCCTCCAAGCTCCTTGTAGGGAAGAAAGGAGCGAACCCTCAAAGTGGAGTAAGATCTCCATCCCACCAGAGACCTGGTGGAGAACCTCCAAGAAATGGTTCACCGGAAAATTAGCAATCGGTTCCCCCATGCGCAGTATGCCCACAGCTGTGGACCCCGCGTGTGCGAAGGCCACACCCGCCTCCATAGGGCCCTGCGGAGAAGAAATCAGCTCCTTCGTGGGTGACGGCTGTAGACTAAGATGGCCATCCCCGAAGCCAACCGGGACGGGCCAGGGCCAGACCTGAAAGCCTGAAGGCACAGAAGAATGGGGTACCTGCCGCTCCTCCGACAGGCACCTCGGCCTCAGAAAGGGCGGGGAGCCACCCTTCAACGCTGGTGAAAAAGACACCACGCGGCCGCCAGTCTCCAGGAAAGAGGACACCGAAATGCAGCCAGCCTCTGGAAAAGAGGGAGCTTCCGAAGACGAATCCGCTGCCCAACCTCTGTGTGGAGCCGTGGAGTCCGCACCCTGAGGTAGGGCGCCAGCACCCTCCGACGCCGAAGGAGAGACCATGTAGGGCTCCTCCAAGTCACACCGCACCGGGGACCGGACTGGGGACCGGAGTGGGGCCTGAGTCAAAGTGGCCAAAGGGCGTTGCCGGAAAGGCACCGACTCGACCTCCGCCAAGGCAGTCGCCTTCGTGGAGGGACGAGAGGGACCGGGGGAGTAACCCGAAATTCGCCCCCAGCCTCGGCCCAGAATGTTGCAGAGGCAGTCCGATGACCCATGTGGTGGTGCCAGAGACGACTCAACCTCCCACTCACCCTCCGACAAGGCAGCCGCCTGCGGGGAGGAACAAGAAAGGCCCAGAGGGGGACGAGGAGTCCCCACCCCACCTCGGCCCAGAGCGGGACGAGAAAAGGTCACCAACCCTTGTGGCGCTGCCCGAAGCAGACATCAGCGCCTGGACGGCATCAGCTCAGCCTTGGACAAGACCTTTGCCTGCCCAGAGGGCCAAGCGGGGCTCAGGGATGCGACCGGTGCCCCGGCGACACCACAGGGACCTCTGCGAGAGTTTGCGGCAAGGCAAAGGCACCGTGACGCGAAGGAGGGACCCCAGAGGGGCCGCACCCCAACAGCACCACATCCTCCAAGCCTGGATCCGAAACCGTCGGCGTGGAGCTGCCGCCGCGCGCGAGGCAAGGGATCCGCCGATGCCCCAGGAAGGGAAGGAGGAGGAGACGCCAGCAAGGCCTGCAAAGCCACCATGTATGTCTCCATCGGGACTCTCAACGCCCCCTCACCGGGAAACGGTGGCTAGGAGGACGACACGTGGGGTTGCATCACCGTGGGGAGTCCACGCCCCAGGAAGGCCGAACACCAGCCCCCGGGGACAAACTGCGACAGTTATCCACCGGGGAGCGACGCTCTTGCGACATCGGAGAAGGACGGGGACGACAACCACAGCCGTATCTGAAGCCATCTGCCGAAGCTGATTGAGGGGAGTAGGTTGACCTGGAGAGACGTGTCGATAGAAGTTTCATGCAGCGCTCCCACCGCAACTTCGGCTTCAACTGTTGACACGCCTCACAATCAGTGGTGCCATGATCCTCCCCCAAACATCACATACAAATGAGATGAGCGTCTGTCGCCGACATAAGACACCCACACGACGTGCAAGTTTTGAAGCCTGAAGGCATTCACACACTGTTCCACCAGAGAGAAGACAATTGGTGAAGAAAAAAGGGCCCAAACGGGCCTGCAGCAAGACTGGATCTGCTTTGCATGAGGAAAAGGAAAAAACTGATGTAGGCACGCCGGGGTGGGGCTTATGTGACCTCGCTGACGTCACGTGCGCGGAAGACGCCTGGGCGGAGTCATGTGATGTCGCCCGGCGCGCAGGGATGCTGTGGCAAAAAGTTTCCGGATCCAGTCTCATGCCTGGGGATAATTCTACGTGAAGGAATCTGCGGCTAGTAGTCTCTATCAGATTCTCATTTTCCTAAAAAATGTCTGGGACAACCTTCTAATTCACCTCCTTCCTTCTCAAAAACACACCCTTTAACTTTTAGCTTGTTTGTTGCACTCACTCGTCCAGTAACACCAGGAATTTTTTTAACACATATAATATTAGTGAGCTGATGCCCCTGAATAGCAACCCCAGTCAGAAAACTGTTCCAGCACCACTGGTGGCAAAGGAGCAATCCTACTAAAATCACGTGACCTAGCTTTGCAGGAAAACTTAGTACCAAGGAAAACCATGTGCATTCAAGGTAACAAGCAGAATATTGCATGATAGTTTTAGGAGTGACCTATAATTTTGCAAAATTTACACATTTTACATGTCTTACCCTGTGACAGTTGATCTGGAGTTGAAATTTGTACTGGAATGTGTACTATGGGAAAAAAATTTATGCAAAGCAGCACCGGTTCGCTTTTGCGCAATAACACAGTGCTCACTGTCGAGCTAAAACAGCTTTTATTAATACAAGCGAAGCCAATGATATCAGCATGTAACTCTGACTAAACATAGTGCTGCACAATTGTTTTACCCAGTGCTTAATTTGAGCATGTGGTTTGCAGTGCTCGGCACCGGCACTTAATTGTCAACACCGGCTCTTTTGACAGTTGATCACTAGGTGGCGCTGTCTGGCTACTTTAGAGATGACCACAACAACAGGTAAATTAATATAATATACAATAAAAACAACCATGTCCTGCCGCCCAAGCCATTCTTATAGCTTTGGAGGCCTAAAATAGTCAGAATTGTCACACTTGTAGGAGTGCGATGGTTGGTAGTTGTGTTGTTACTGTCATTAGCAGCCTTGCAGGGAGAATGTGTGGTGTATTGTGCAGTGGCCTTTTAACGAGAGTCCTGGAAGTTATTATTTAACAAATTAAGCACTGGTTTTAACCTTCACACCATGTAGCGCTGCTGATTTTCACATAGTGCTGATCCTATGTGTTTGTGCTACAGTAACATTTCCCTACAAGTTGTGGTACTTGAGATTCCTTTCATTGTTTTTAATTGACTTTTTCTAGACTTTTTTGTTTCGGAACATGCACCAGTATCAGTAAATCTGATAAAAGTGCAATGGCGACAGTAGGCCAGCACAGCTTACAGCAACCTCTACCTCTGCCAGCTCTGGCCATCACAAAATTAACACACCTACACACATCGCACTGCTACAAGTGTAACAATTCAGACTGTTCAAGGACTCCAAAGTAATAGGATTGATATGGCGGCAGATATTAGTTGTGTTAAATGTATATTGAAATAATATTAAACTGTTCTGCTCATCTTTAAATTACACAAACAGGGCCACCATGTAGCAGCTGTCATAAATGCCGGTGTTGACAACTAAGTGCCGGTGCCAAGCACTGGCAATCATCAGCTCAAATTAAGCACTGAATGACGATGAATCAAAAAGCTTTCTCAAATACAAAACCTAGCACAAAACTAAGGAAAACACTTCTGGGTCAGATCACAAAGGTCTGAGTAAAAGGAATATTATGCGTAAGTTATGGCTTTAGTTGCTACATATTCATTCCACAGTGACTCACTGCATAACCTATGCACTTCGCAAAATATATGCAGAGTGGTGAATTACCCAGATTTTCCATACTTCTATGATTGCTTAAGGTTGTCTTAACATATATCTCACTTGTGCAGAGTTCGTAAAATTCACCATTTAATTTTCATAGTTATTTTCTCTTTACATTTCTTTCTTAACTGTGCAGCATATATCTCTTACATGTCACCCATGCTACACCCAACATGGAAATATTGCACTAACTCAGATCGCTGTCTGCTTTACTTATCCCAGATTCATTTGGGTGTGGTGTGGGATAAGTGTACCCAATTGCATTTCTTAAACTTTGTATTGCATGTCTTTGGCCTCTTCTCAGAAAGCCCATGGGTGCGCTGACCTTTTTAGTTTGAGCATTCGAGGCCTATTGTAATTTCTTATGTTGGGTTAAAGTCATCCCACAGCTTTTTATTTGTTTGTTTCAGTATCTTTCAAAAATCCTTGCTTTCCAGTGGTCAATCCTGCCTCTGTGTCCCTCCTTTCTCTCTTCTATTCCTCCCATGCAGCAGTGACTAAATACTGTCTCATCACAATACAGTTCTGTTAGAACTGGCTATTTCTGGTAGGCTAAGGCTGAGGCCAAAGCCATGCAGAAACCACCATTCTAGTCAGGGCATGGAAGTCACACGCCAAGATAACCCCTGCTCACCCCCTTGGTAGCTTGGCACAAGCAGTAAGGCTAAACTCGGAGGCAATGTGTAAAGCATTTGCGCCAGCGCACAACAGCAACAACATACTAGGCACACCACAAAAGAGACTCCACACAAGGTTATTATAAAAATAACTTTTGTATTGTAAAAATACATCAGATAAAATCACACATATACATTGTGCCAACTGGCACGGGCAATATTCACATGGGATTATTCACAAGACAGGGCCACATGGGCCACTGTCATAATCAGCACTTAGTAGAAATGAAATACTGTCAGAAATTAGAATAAAAGAATATAAAATCACTGTAGCACAAAATGTAACAGCTAGAAATCACAGCCAGTATCTACTGGTAACAGGTAAGTACCACCTACGCAACCCTAAACACCTTAGGAGCATGTCACGCAGGGGACCAGGACCTCACTAGGACCACCTGTACTAAAAAAAGAACAACCACCTAAGAATAAAATACATTTAGGGGTATACACAAGAACACATTACCCATGATGCATGAAACACATTCGGAGGAGTAATAAAGCGAAACACATGATGCCTAAAACATTCAGAGGTGTTAAGAATAAAGCACATGATGCAATAAAATACATTCAGGGGTGCAGCGCAAGAAGACACATGATGCCTAAAACATTCAGAGGTGCCGTGCATGAAAAGAAAGACACATAATGCCTAAAAACATTCAGAGGTGCCAGAGCAATACAATAGCGCAAAAATCCCATGATGTCTAAAAACATTCAGAGGTGCAGTAATAACACATGATGCAAGAGAACACATTCAGAGGTGCAATAACCATACAATTGCGCAAAAACTCACATAAGCCACTACCTGTGGCAGTCCCTAGGCCACTGGCCTTGTTGGGGCTCAGACGCCCTGAGTCTCAATGTCAGGGCGCGCTGCCATGCAGCGCCAGTCCAAGAACAAGCCTAAACGTAGCAGGTGCCCACTACATGCTGGGCACCTGGAATCATGAAGGAAACTGCGACAGGGTCCTCACTGACCCTTGGGCGCAAACTGCACCCACTGTGGGAGCCACACAGGCTCCAAAAACACATTCCTCGCAGGTAGGAGAGGGCGGGCACCGGCAATGTGCCCCGACGCCCCCTCTAACTAAATTTGCCAAGCGCTGGAGCCAAACAGGCTCTGGGCATCACATGCCCCAAACGTTGGAGCTTCTCAGGCTTTCAGTAACTAAAAATGCCCATGAGCCTCTCTCAGGGAGGAAGCGGGCACCGACAACGTGCCCCGACACCATCCTCCCCTAACTAACAAGGCGTGGGCCCCTCTAGGCCCGAGCACCCATCCTCCTCGTTGGAGCGGCCCACTGCCACACGGGGCCGCTCTTGATACAGTGCCTCCACCGGCACCACCGAAATCCATCTGCTCCCTCGCGGAGCATCAACAGACCTGCCCTCGAGCCTCTCGCGGGCTCTGCAACCACGGTGGGGCGACCCATTGCCATTCGGGGCCGCCCTTCCTCAGTGCCTCGACCGGCACCAACAGTAGCCACACGGAGCCCCCCCCAGCCCTGCTGACTCACCGGGCTCTCAAGGGCGGGCTCCTCCTTCGCTCGCGGTGGGGGCAGGCACCGACAATGTGCCTCGTGCCCCCTCCGTTCGTCTCCTCATGCCGCTCCTCTCGCTCTTCGGCAGCTTCACCGGCGGCGGGGGCGGGCACCGACAATGTGCCCCGCGCCCCCTCCGCTCTCTCTCCTCTCGTTGCAGGGCTCCCTCGACACACGGGAGCCCTGTTCACCGGCCATCTTCTTCCTCGCCGCCACTCCGGTCTCTCCCCCACACGGCGCAGCAGCTCCACGCGTCCCTGGGCGGGGGCGGGACTTCCGGCCGGCCGCGACCGGATTGGCCGGCCGGCCAAGCGCTTCCGGGTTGCCGCGGGCAGCGCGGGCAGCGCGGGCAGCGCGGCGGCCCTTTCCTTAGACAGGCAGGCGCAGGCACCGTTTCCGGAGGAGTGGGCTCCCTCGTGGAAAGTAACCAATATCGCGGCAAGGTCCCTGGCAGTGTAGGCACCTGCCAAGTCTCACGCATCGGGCGTGAGACGCTAAAAACACCCGTAATATCGCAAAGAGTGCTCTCAAGGCGCTAGGGGCATAGACAAGCCCACAGGAACAACCCCTGCATCAAGAAGGGTCCCAGAGACACAGCACGTCCAACAATAAAGTCCCCCCTGGAACAAAGGGGGCAGAGTCCAGTCAGCCCCCAGTAAGGATAGCACACAGCAGGTCCCAGCAATAAGTCCTTCAGGAGTCCAGTAAGCAGGGGGACAGTCAGGAAGAGTCCTCCATCAGTCCATCAGGTGTCCAGGGGCTGGGCAGGGTACAGGGATTCCCCTGAGCCACAGCAGCAGCATGCCCCTGGCAGATTCAAGTTAGAAACAAGAACATTTTGGAAGGGGACACAGCCCCTTCTTATACACAGAAAAGTGTTTGAAGTCCTTTGAAGTCTTTGTGCAAGGGGGCCCTGAGCCCGATCTAAACCAGTTCTGGGGTTGCTGGAGCACTGGGATGTTTCTGGTTTCCTTCAGCCTGTCAGTATCAGGGTCAGAGGTGACATTTGGCCAGCAGGAGGGGGAGCCAGCAGGGTGGTCAGGCAGGCACAGCCCTGCACTATCAGATGCGACTGATTGATTGATTTCCTCCCACTTCCCTGGCAGCAGATGCTGCCTTTCATCCACGGGCTGACTCAGACAACCTCCGGGGCTCTGCAACTCCTGTCACCCTCAAACCAGACAGTTAATCCACAGCAGGCCCAGGCACTCTGGGCCAGGCTCACCAGCCAATCACACGCCAGAACCAACTTACACAAATATGCCAACTTCTAAAAGTGGCGCTTCTAGACTAGACACAATCATGCCGCATATACCATTATGCAGCTTTCACTCTCACAAGTTTGTATATATCAAACTCGACCCTGCACTCCCCACACATCAGGAACTACCATGGGCATACATATTCCCCATTCATTCCTATGGGAGGGCAGGTCACTCACCACGCATACACAGAGAGCTCAAGCACTTTACACTGTACCACAGTGAAAAAGTGCGCAGAGGCCTAAAATCACCAACACCAGGTTCCATAAACAGGCTAGGAAAAAGCAAGAAGTCTAGAGGTGAACCTGCCTAAAGGGCCGGGTCCAACAAGTTCTTTGTCTGTTCTCTGGGGGACTACTTTATTTCTTTGTTTCCTGCTCTTTTTCTGTTTGCCTGTGTGTTTGCCTGTGTGTAGTTTTGGTACCATAGCTGATTACATTTAAATATAGTTTTCCTCCCTCCCACCTCATCCTAATTCCACAGTTGTATTGGGGGTACTTCTTTCGACATGCCTCCCTCTTCGTTGTTATATTTTTTAGACTTTTAGCAATTTTTGCTGTCAACCGTCATTTGGGCTTTTTTTAGTAGGATGTTAGTTTGGTTTTGGGCTTTGTATTATGGAGGATTGGGCTTGTTTTTTAGTAGGTATGGGGAGATTAAGTGATTTGCCCGAAATCACAGGTTGTGGACTCGACCCCGAAGCTAGACCTTGGTTTCCCAGCTCCAAAATCGGCAGCTCTGGCCGTGAGACCACATCCTCTTCTTTTATAATTGTAAGGGACTAGCTTAATAATAAAGGTGTACAAAAAACGTGACTTAGCAGAACAAGCCTTGGCAGCGCCAAAAAGCTGGCTGTAAATGTCTGACTTTTTGGCTTTGCCAGTGCTTGTTTAACGCAATATTGCGCTCGTTGTCACATTGGGTAATGCTCAACAGGTGTCAGTGACTTCTCTTCCTAGTATCCTGCGGGTACAACACGTTGCTATAACCGTTAATCAAGCTGTGGTTCTTTTGTTCTTTCGCGCCATTCTCCAGACAGTATTAAGGGCATCCCTAGCAAACTGAAAATAGAGGCGGGCGCAGTGCAGACTTAGCAGGAAGCATTTGCCAGACAGCTTCAGCAGGGTCCCCCAGGGTGCGACGCCCCTAGGGCCCTGACCAGCAGTTGGTGGAGAGCTGCGGCCTGTGTAAGGGCCACCCACAGCAGCCGCGCCTTCTGCCCTGCTTGCATTCAGTCAGTATGCACAGGATGTTTGGTACCTGAGATATCTAAGGATGGATCAGGTAGGGAAATCCGGGACAGAAGTCAAGTGGAGTTCCCTGGAGAGGTTTGCATGCTAGGGAATGTAGTTTACTTGTGCTAATTTATTAAGGAAGAGCCCACGATTACGGGGAGGAGTAGAAGGTGTGGTCAGATGAGAGTACAGGGAATATTATCAAGGGGGTTTATGTCTGCTTTTCTGGCTTTAAAAGCCAAGAAAGCGGAGATAAAATTATCTCCCTATTACCCAGCTGTCGCTAACACCAGTTAACGACAGCTAGTAGGAGATAGCAACCATCTTGGGCCCCGCTTTGCATGTCAGTGATATTTATCACTAATGACCTGCAAAGTGGGCGTGCCAAGATGTTAGCGACTGAAAACAGTTGCTAACATCGCTATCTCCTATTATCAACTTTTGGAGATATTCGCGCTAAGCGCGAATATCTCCAAAAGCTAACACCTGCCCTGAGCAGTTCTTAGCCATGTTATCCAATGGGAGGTGGATAACATGGCTAAGAGCATTAGCTCGGTAATGCATGAATATCACTGACTTTTCAGCGATATTCATGCTTTGCGGCGATTTTTATCGCATTTGCGTTAAACCTTGGTAATACCAAGGTTTATTTGCGGTAAAAAGCGCTGCAGCTCAGCGGTAAATTTTTGTCTATAACCAAGCAATAGCGATAATTATCGCTATTGCTTGGTAATATGCCCCTACATTTGTAGTTATTGGTTACTAGGATCTTACGTTAATAGTTATTTTCATGACTAAAATGCCCATGTTTTATGACTTATTTGATTTCGTTGAAAAGGTTGCATACATCAAACTAGTATTCAAGAAAGACAGAGCCACCCATTAATCCCATGAGGACTGGGTATGTTCAATAACAGATAAACATTTGTCCTCAAAGGAATAATTTATACATTTCTTCAATAATTCGTAATGTTACTGTAAGTGATCAATCATTCATCCAAGGCAAGGTAGATACAGTTTCTTACTGTTTTTTATTTCCAACAACTTAATTTGTTAGAATATTTTATCGTCAAAATTTAAGCTTGGCAACAAAAATACTACAACAGTTGATAATTATCCGTAGTATACAACACCTCATACTAGACACACGGATCATACAAAATACCATGTATGATAGAATTTCTCCTGATAATACATTCTTCTTTGACATAAAAAATTATATCAATATCAGCAAGACGGTGTTAAGCGTCGACGTTTCGGTCCTTCTTCGGTTAATTAATTCCATAGGACCATCCTCAGGACCAGTTGCACAATTATATCAAGCACCATCAGCCGGTGATTGCAAGGCTTAACTGGGCAGAAATCTTCCCACAGCAGACTGTTCGTATGAATCCTGCCACTAGGTCGGGAGATCAAACCGGAATACACGGTGTACTTATTATTCACTTAATGATCAGGAGCTGCACGATTCAACTTCCTCACGCCTCGATATTACGGAAACCTCAAACTAGGGCAACTGGTCTGATTTTACTGAAGGTTTTAGATCGAGATGACAGGTTTTCAGTATCGTTATATATGACATTTCAATGTTTGTAGTGTTCCTATATGAGAGATTTGCATACTTCATGTGTGATAGTTTGACACACTTTCGCTAGTGGTTAGGCATGAAAACGAGGTGAAAGATTAACAGGAAAAATGAATGCTTTCTATACTACTTCATGGGTTAAAAAGTAGTAGTGTATGTGTTGGGCGTAGATCGATGAACAGTGTTAACGAAGGAGTCTTAATTTGTGGGTGAACCTTGCTGGAATCTGACTGATGTGGTATAGAACTGATTTAGAGGTTTTATTGTGATCAGTAATGAGGGAGCTGGGCCAAGGGACACCACACTATGAGTTTTATGGTGAAAACTCCTGCCTGCTTTATCACTGAGTTCTGTGGTCATCTTTTCCTTTTGGTGATGCGAGGACAGCAGCTCTGCTCAAGACATCTCAACAAATGTGGAAAGAAAGAACTATCACAGTAAGCAGACAGATCCCCTCCTGTATATAGTGTGATAAAAGCAGTCACCCAGTGCAGCAATCGTCCATCGCATGTGTTGGACCTGGTCCTTTCTGCAGGGCCATCCCAGATTTTTGCTGTCCTTTCATGAACCCACTTTTGTTGGCTTTTAGGACTCTGCACTTTTTTCTTGCTGCCCAGTGGCAACATGCTTGTTCTGTCTTCTGAAAACATGGTAAAATAGGCCCACAGCAGATTGGTACATTTAATTTAATTATAAGTCCCTAGTTTATGGTACAACATATTCTTTGGGCGGGCCGGCTAATTAAATGCCATATTGTGCGCTTCAGCATTCATTGTGTTGCGTACTAAAGTTGCTCTGTAAAGCATGTCTTGGGCCTGCCAGTGCAGGCTGTAGTGCACTTTTAAACAGCAGTTTTTACTTGGCAAAATAATCCATTTGCTAGATCTAAACCTATCTTTTTAGGTCAAGCCTAGTGAAAGCCACGCCCACTCCCCGCCCATATTTGTCATTGGCTTGTGTCATTGTACCTATTAAAGGCTGGCTTCTGATTCGTAGAAAGGCTTGTTAGTCCTGCCTTGGTACCGCCTTCTCTCCTTTAGTTACAACCCATAACGACTGGACCTTTTCCTTGGCTTGTTACAGGGTCTGCCTTATAAGTGGCTGAGCACTATTTTATTTATTGACACTTGAGACAATGACAGCTGCTTTTTTTTTTGTATCTGCATGCTGAGCTCAGTGCCCGCTTTAGGGACACAGTGCAGTTTTTTTGTTTGTTTTGCTAACTTTAATTCTAAGTGCAGTGCCGGCTTCAGGGACACCGCGCTCTGTTGCATTGTTTTTTAGCTGTAATACTAAGCGCGGTGTCCCTAAAGCATGTGCCGCACTCTCTTTTTTTTTTTTTACTTTCATGTTAAGGGCTGCACCGGTTTCAGGGACACCACGCTGAACCAGAAGCAGCTTCGGCTTCTTTGCTGCCCACTCCCTCCCCTCAGCCAGTCTGTGCCTGCCTCCTATTTTTGGCACCCTCTCTCCCTCGCATAAGGGGGCGAAGCTTAGCGAGTCAAAAGAAGCCTTTGTAATGGAAAGGGTCTTGCATTGACACGTGTTTGAGCTATTGGTATTGTAAATGAAAATGTCTTTTATTTATGTTTTGGTTTTTAAATAATAAATAAAAGGCATTGTCATTTGCAAAGCCAATAGCTGAAACTCGCGTAAATGCGATACCTATTGCATTGCAAATTCTTGTTTTATGTCCTTTCAGAAATGTGGCCTAAGGAACAATACTTGTAAAGCGCATGCTTGCCGAAACATCATGGCACCGAGTACCGAAAAAACTGATTAATGGGCCACACCCAGAATTGGAAGGCTTCAAATAGATGTGTTTTCAAAACTTTTCTACATTTTAATAAATTTACCTGAGAACAGAGAGATAAGGGGAGACCATTCCATGCTTTGTTGCTGCCACTGAAAAGGAACTATCTCCATATCTGCCGGTTCTCAGAATCTGAAAATGTAGAAGTAATTTACTCTTATTTTATGTCCATTATGTGCAGGTAATTCACATGTATGCTTCTGTTTTCTTATTTTATGTACATTTCGTTATAAATGATGCATAAATTAATGCACGTATTCTTGGTATATTATACCTGAAAAATGGTTTGTGTAGCTGCCGCTCTTCGCCTGCTCTCAACGGAAAAATAGTTTTATACTGAAAGGCTTGATGTGCCTCAAGTTTGGGCAGGGCCCCTGACAGAAGTAGAAGGGGGAAGATACAAAATAAGCATTGGGATAGCTAATAGGTCTCGCCATTGGGACCGTATAAGGGTTTAGCCATGCTGCACATTATCCTGGGTGCTGTGCCACCAGAATTTGAAGAGTTATACAATTACTACACACCGGGCCATGCAGTGTGATTCAGGAGTACATGCTTGGCTCAGGAAACATGTATGGGCAAATTTCAAGGCATTTAGATGCACAGACAGAAAGACAAGTACCTCAATGCAAGTTAACAGCTCTCTAACATTCTGTATGCGGCTGTATCACTACAGTATTGAACAGCCTATGAAAAAAAAGCAGGGAAGCATTTTCTAATGGTGGATACTTCACATCCTTCCTCCCCAAGGCCTCTATTCAGCAGGCAGCCTTCTCCGGAATTTTTCATTCAAGACACTGCATGCACTGTCCGTTTACCAGCAAGTCCCCGCCCTCTGTCCCAGCTCCCTGTTTATAGGAAATAATGAATAAACCTTTGTGAATCTCTTAAATACCTTTGGGTCAGTCGAGTTCCCACGCTCTAAAAATGCCCCCAAAAAGTAATATGACATAGTGTAACGTAACTAGCGCTCATGTAAAGCATGCCAACACCTTTGGGTTCCTCAGGTTCACATTATATAAACAAACGTCAGAGAAAATGCGACTAGAGTTGCCCAAGTCTTGACCTTAACTATCCTGCAAGGTTCGGCTGCTGTAGGTCCGGTGATCAAGGCTTGCTAAAACAACAAACAGTGAAGTGAGAGAAGTTTGGGGGAAATTCTCACACTTTGAAGTCAGAGAAAATTAAAGAGGCAATTTCGAAAACAGCCTCTGAAATGCCTGACATTTCATTCCGTTATTCGAACAGGACTGGGAGATTCAGTGACAGCCGCCGAAGACTGTCCACCGGAGAAAGGTAAACAGTGACACGAGCAAGAATCAAAGAAAAAATAGTCCCCCAAATAAACACATAAATACAGAAGAATAATGTTAACAGCAATTTAGTGGTCTATGTGGGAGGAAACCATATACAAAAAGGAGGGACAAAGAGGAAGGATTAACCACTAGCAAGCAAGCATTTTTGAATGAAAAGCAAAGGGACGAATAAAAAGGAAATGGGCGGCCTGTAAGTCCACAGAGTGAATACAGCATGTCTCCAAGGGATAGCGCTTGCGCTGCTTAGGTTTGACCTGACAGGGAGTTCTCTTAAGGTCCCCAAAATAGTTCCATGGGGCAGGATTCCCTATCCACACAGGAACAGCAAAAGAGTATGTTCCCTGACCGTAAGTCCTTAGGGAAGTTAACCCTTAAGTCCTATGAGTGTCATCAAATCAAACTAACTGTACCAAGCAGGGCACAGCCCCCCTCTGGTTGGCCCACATGGGGGCTGTATAGTGTAGCACTTGGTGAGGAAATTACCCCAGTTACATTAGGGGGGTAGAGAAGAGGTTACACTAGTGTCTCTTTGTTGCAGATGGTGCCAAGAATCCATATGCCTAGCAATGCTAAGAAATACAGGCAGTGGGTGACCATCAATGGGCAGTGGGTATACGCTCTGAGAGAAGCAGGAGCTAGCATGACAACCTTCAGGTTTTTGCTGGTGCTCTCAGTGCATGTAGTCCCTTATGTAGTCCATCAGGCTGTAGTAGCTGACAGCCACGTAATTCACTGTTGAGTGGCTCTGGTTCCCTTTCAATGGGGGGATCAGGTTCCTTGAGGGTTGAAGTGAGTCCATCCATGCCTGTGGTCTGTCTGCTCAGTAATGACCTGGAGCACACCATCTGAAAAGTGATAGAGGAGCTCCGTTCCCACCTGGAGATGGGGTTTCCTGAGGCCGTGTGCCTGACCAGAGAGGGTAGTCTGGAGGACTTGGAGTCTGGAAGAATGGCCCAGGTACAAGCCAAAAAGAAAAAGCGCAAGGGGTGTGGAACCCCTGCTCCTGAAACTCCCACCATCCGAAGGAAGGCAGGACCCCGGAACCTACAGAGAACATTGCTGCACTAGAAAACCTACCTGCACTGACTAATTGGCTGAAGTAAGGCAGTCCCACCAGGGAGGAGTTCTGTAGAGTGCAGACGGTGTACCCTACTCTGGAGGGCCAATGGCAGCGTGCTGAGGCCCAAGCAGCTGGTGACAGGTCTGGTGATCACATAAGTTACTTGGAGAATGGTATCCTATACAGAGAGCCAAAGGTTCCTGAGCCTGGTGTAACCCAGGTGATGGTGGTCCCTCAGTGCTCCAGAACCCTCCTACTGAATCTGGCCCATGATGTTCCCCTTGCAGATCATGTAGGGAAGAAAAATACCTTTGGCAAGCTTGTCACCCACTTTTATTGGCCTAGATGAAGATGGCCTCAGATGAATTCTGCAGTTCATGTCGTACCTGACTTGCCAGTGGGAAGCCAGGAGGGATGCGCAAGGCTTCCATACATTAGTCTCCCCTTTGAAAGGATAGGCATTGACTTTGTTGGACTATAGACTCCACGACAGCCCTGGGCAACAGGTTCTTTGGTGGACCATGCCACCCGGTAACCACAGGCTTTACCTCTGAGGACAGTGACGGCACCCACAGTGGCCAGGGCACTGATAGGGATATTTAGCCATGTGGGGTTCCCCAAGAGGTAGTATCTGACTGTGATCCCAACTTCATGTCAGCTTACATGAAGTCCCTGTGGGAAAAGTGTGGGTTAACATAGACGTTCTCCTCACCTTAACATCACCAAACTAATAGGCTTGTTGAGAGATTCAACAAGACCCTTAAAGGCATGATCTTAGGTCTCTGGGAGCCCGTGAGGCAAAACTGGGATGTCCTCTTGCCATGGCTGTTGTTTGTGTACAGGGAGGTACCACAGAAGGGGTTTGGATTCAGTCCCTTTGATCTTCTGTATGGGTACCCTGTCAGGGGGCCTCTCAGCCTTGTGAAGGAGTGATGGGAGCAAGCACTCAAGAAAGTTCCCCATGATATGGCCAGCTACATGCTGGTCCTCAACACCCTTATGAAGCGCTTCTATAAAAAGGCAGAGGAGAATCTGGAAACAAGCCAGGAGGTTATGAGAATAGGTATAACCAAAAGGACACTCTGGGCGAGTTTCAGCCTGGCCAAACATTGTGGGTGATTGGGCCTGTGCAACCCAGGGTCTTACAAGACTGATGGTCTGAGCCCTATGAGGTGAAAGAGCAAAAGGTGGAGGTCACCTATCTGGTGGACCTAAAGACCCCCAGGCACCACTTTGAGAGGTCCAAGATTACTATGCTCCTGCCCATGGATGATGGAGTGAAGGAGGAGAGTGAGCCTCTCCTCATCCTCCTTTCATCCAAGGAGCAGCATGGATCAGTGGAGGGTGCCAATCTCTCCCCTCTCCTGACCCTAGAGCAACTGAGGGACTGTTGCCAATTGTTGGGGCAGTTCACTTCTTGCTTCTTCCTAATCCAAGGGCTCATAACATAGTGTACTCATGATATTGACACTGGGGACAGTATGTCTGTGAAGAATAAGACCTGCAGGCTATCTGACAAGGTGAGAGCCAGCATAAAGGAAGAAGTCACCAAAATGCTAGAGCTAGGGGTAATTGAGCCCTCAAGCAACCCTTGGTCCAGCCCAGTGGTGCTTGTCCCCTAGGCTGCCCCTCCAGCTACAGCCCCTGAACTCTGGTTCTGGGAAGATTATCGGGGCTTAATGAAGTTCTTACGATTGACGCTCACCCCATCTCCCAAACTGATAAGCTCATTGAAGAGTTAGGGATTGTTAAGTTCTTCAGCATGTTTGATCTGACATCTGGGTACTGGCAGATCGCCTTAACTGAGGGGGCCAAATAGAGGTCTGCGTTCTCAACCCAAGAAGGCCACTTCCAGGTTCATAATATGCCCTTTGGGCTGTAGAATGCCCCTGGCACCTTCCGGAGGTTGGTCAACCAGGTCCTGGCTGGGTTGGAGAACTTGAGTGTCACCTACCTAGACAACATTGCGGTCATCAGTTCCAGCTGGGAGGACCACCTGTACCACTTCCGAGAGGTGATTCAGGCTCTGTAGACTATCAAGGCCAGTAAGTGCCAACTAGGGCAGGGTTCAGTGGTCTACTTGGGTTACCAAGATGGAGGGGGAAAGGTGCAGCCCTCCCCCCAGGCCACGATTCAAGCCATACTGGCTTGGGAACCCCACAAAACCCAGACATAGGCAAGGGCCTTCCTGGGTACTACAGGAGATTTGTCAAGGTGTATGACACCCTTGTTGCACACGTGACAGAGCAGACTTCGAAGAAGCACCCAGACAGGTGATCTGGACGGAGGCATGCCAGACTGCTTTTGACACCTTGAAGAAGGCCATGTGCACAGAACCCAAGCTCAAGGTCCCTGATTTCTCCCAGGAGTTCATCGTGCAGACAGATGCCTCAGAGCATGACATAGCGGCTGTGCTCTCACAGTTAAACGACGAGGGGCTTGATCAACCAGTAGACTTCATTAGCAGGAAGCTACTTCCTAGGGAACAGAGATGGAGTGCAATAGAAGAAAACATTTGCAGTAGTCTGGGCACTGAAGAAGTAGAGACATGCCAGTTTGGTGCTCACTTCCTGGTTCAGATAAACCAGAGACACCTCAGAGGGCAAATGCAGATGAGGGCGGAGAAGCCTTAACTGTTGAGGTGGTCCATCTCCTTACATGAAATGGACGTTAAGGTGGAGCCTTGCCCTGGAGCTGACCATGTCAGTGCTGATGGTCTATCCAGGTTTTTCCACCTTAGCGATGAGAACTCCCATATTGGTGGGCGGTTCTCCCTGCTTTCAGCTGGAGGGACAAATGTTGGACCAGACATCCTTGACGTGGTTTTCCGGTCATCTTTTTGCCTTCCATCTGACTTTTTTGCATGGTAAAACTGGCTTACACCCAATGGCACATTTAATTTACTTATAAGCCCCTTGTAAAGTGGTACTGCATGTACCCAGGGCCTGTAAATTAAAACTGCTACTGGGCCTGCAGCACTGATTATGCCACCCACTTAAATAGCATTTTAAACATGTCTCAGGTCTGCCATTGTAGTCTTTGTTTGCAGTTTTAAACTTCCATTTCAACCTAGCAAAGTTTTTAATACCTGTAAGTCGCCCCTAGAGTAGGCACTAGACAGCCCATGGGGCAGGGTGCAGTGTATTTAAAAAGTTAGATATGTACTTTTACATGTCCTGGTAGTAAAAAGCGTTTATATTTGTTTTTCACTACCACAAGTCCTACCTCTCCCATAGGATAACTTTAGGTTAACTGGGAGCAAGTAAGAGTATCAAGTTTGGGGTCTAGAAAATTCCATTTTAAAACCCTAGGTAATGGTAAAGTCAGATTTTAAGTCACAGTTCAGATAATGACACTTTTAGAAATGTGACATTTTGTTGTCCTAAGCATTTGGTGCCTGCAGGCTGTGTATTGGGCCACATGACTAGGTGTAGCTGGCAGCTGGGCTTTATGTATTGCAGACAGTGAGATTAAGAGGAATAGGTGTTGGCAGGATGGGCCTTCCCTGACTTGATGAGGGTGAGGAGCTGTCACCTACCACACTTGCACATCACAAAGGTTATGCCTGAGCACATTCACAAATGGTTTTAAACTAGTCTTTTGTTACTCAGGACAAGTTGCAGCCAGGGCAGGGCAGGGTAGGAAGGCAAGAAAATCCAAGCACCTCTGAGGATGGAAAACTCCAGAACCTTCTCCTATTCAAGGTGGACAAAGGTATAAATAATGGACACTCAAATCTAACTCTTCAGTACACCTCAGGATCTGTGAAAAACTCAGAATTACTACTGTGCTGCTCTGCAAGACGTACTGCTACTCTGTTGCCCTGCTGCCTGAGTGAGAAGGATTGGACATGCATCTTCAACCCAGGACAACCAGAGTGACTCCAAGGACTAGTTGGCTGGCTTCCTGATCAGAGCCTCAGGTACCGAAAAAGGCTCTAACCACCTTGAACCCAGCGCCTAGACTCTGCCTGCTGTGAGTCATACCCTCCAAGTGGTGCCATCCCAGTCCTGGGCCCTTGGAAGTGGGCCTGAGGTCCTCTGCCAGCCCATCTGTGGTCCTGTAGGCAGAACTGATGCAGTGCGACACATCGCTTTATAGTTCTGCATCAGAACTGACACATCACAGCACTTCCTCAACGCCGGACTTCACATCTCAGCACACCTTCTCCTCAGAACCAGTGGTGTGCAATGCATCTGTGATGCTGGCCTTTACATCCTAAGCCCCTCGTCAACAGCATCCTTGACAACACAAGACTTTGCATCGCAGCCCCACAACATCTTTGGAACCACCGGTGAATGACGCATCTTTGATGAAGGACTTCGCATCGCGTGCCCCTTGTCGATGGTATCCTTGATGACGATGCAGGATTCCACATCGCAGCCCTGCACCTTCCTGGGAACTGCCGCTGCGCAATGCATCCGCAAACCAGGATTTAAAGTACCTTGTTCCGTGGGCTTAACTTAGTCCCTGTATCCATCCTGCACTCCATTGTGGTCAGCCTGAAGTTGTGACTTTGTCCTGGTCGGTGTGACCAGATAACCACAGTTGGTGCTTTGTGCTTATAGACACTGTTTTTACTTAAAACATTGAGATTGCATATTTCTGGTTCTACTGATCGGATTCTGTCAAATTATTTATTAAATTTCACTCTATTTTTCTAAATTAGTGTGAGATTTTCTTGTGTTGTATTTTCACTTTATTACTGTTTGAAGAGCTGCATAAACTCTTTGTACATTGCCTCTAAGTTAAGCCTGACTTCTTTTGTGCCAAACTACCAGAGGGGTAAGAACAGGTTAATTTTAGGTTTTCTTGTGTTTCAGCGATTGTGGTTGATGCTTGAGTAAGGTTTAACCCCCCACCAGTAACCCCATTTCCGACAGGTTGTGTGTTTTGTTACATATAATGTCACAGATAGCAGCAGTAGGCAAGAGTTTGGTGTTGGCTACCCACTCAGACAAACCTGGAAGTTTTCACTGTGATGATTCTTGTCAGGTCCTGTTGAGAGGGGTTTTAAATTGTTTTGCAAACTGTCTCTTTCTGCAAATTTTTAATTTATAACTATTTACATGATGGTTGTAGGTTTAAGTGCACTTGAGTAGGCCTGTTCTGGTCACGGAATCAAGCCAATGGTAAAGGCTGTAAGCCTTTTTGGTTCATTGCAACGGTTGAGCCAGATTCAATAGGACTGATCTGTTTAATATTTAATTTTCTGACAAATACAGCAGGCCTGACTTACTTATTGCAATGAGCCTGTGTTAAATGCAATAGGCATTTAAATATGGATTGTTAATACACTGTGCTAAAGTTTTAGGCCGGTATTTTGTGACATAAAATCTCATAGCTTACTGTAGTACGAACAAGTTTTGGTTTTGGGGACAAACCTGAACAGACCATGTAAGCAGCAGGTGTGCACTATCACAATCTTTATTAGGTTTTCTTTGGAGGGGTTATATGTTGCTTTTACAACAGTAATTTTGTACATGGTACTAGCTACCCCCTCAAACTAACTGTAGGCATAAACTATTTGCACTGTGACAATCCTTTTTAGGCCTTTTTAAAAGAGATAGGATTGTGCTTTGTCAAGTATAATGGTGTATCCATTTGCACTTTTAAGGCTGTATGCCGATGTCTACCTTCTGGGACCACTTATGCTGAGTACATTAGGCCTGAGTTGGTTATGGTGACCAGCCAATTTTAACAGCTACAGCCTGATTTGTGCAGCTGGAAAAGTTATGGCAGATGCCTTAGGTCTGGTTTGTTTATTATGAAAAGATATGACAAAGGCTGTACGCCTGCCTTATTTATTGTGAAAATGATTTGTTGAAGACAATAGGCCTCTAAGAGTGAATTGTTATCACACTAAGAGTTTGATTTAGTCTTCATCAGAAAGGGTTCTCTATCGCGAACACACCGGAGTACCCTGCCCACCAAGCTCTCAGTTCAACCCCCCTATTTTGAGTCAGGAGGACCGTCAGTATTCTGTCAACGAAAAACTTCCTCCGATGGTCTAATAGAGTAGGGGCCGTTAGAGGAAGAGGACTATACACCATATGCACTAGTTATGGTGGACATGTAATATTGTTTTCCTGTCCATCACTGCCGGAAAAACCTGGCAGTAAGGGACAGGAAAAAAACATAATGATGCCCCCACACCCTGGGAGGGACCTCCTTTTTTTTCTAAAAGAAACTCCCAAAAAACTCTTGAAAAGTTTGACTGCTAGCCCTCATGATGGATGGTACCATCCTCAAACTTTTTATACAGTGACAGGTCCTGCTGTGAAGTGGTACCTGTCAATGTACTGAGTTGTCCATAAGACTGGCAGACAACCTTAGGGGTCAATCCTGAGGGGTGGAGTTCTCTCTGGATGGCACAGGTAATGTCTCTCGCCATCCCAACAGAGTACTGTTCATCAGCCAAACTCTAAACCAGGTCCTACGTTACAGGCTGTTGACAGGTATTCTTTTACATGTAACCTCACAAATTACCATAGTAGGCTAGAGTTATAGTGCTGGTCACCCACTCTTACAAACCCTGAGAGTAAAAGCTATTTGCTGTTAGGATTCTTGTTAGGCTCAGTTGAGAAGGATAGTATATTATTTTTCCCAAAAGTTATTGTGTATATATTTGTAATTTTGTAACTTTATTTATGATGGTTGCCAGTTTATGTGTATTTCAGTAGGCTTGCGGTGGTTATAGTCTGCTATTGTTAAAAGCTTTAGGTTTTATTGGTTTACCTTGAAAATTTATGTCAGAATACTTAGATGTGATCTGTTTATAAAGAAAATTTATAACACAACTTGTAGGTCTGAGGCACTTACTGTGAAGAGCATATGTTAAAGGCAATAGGTTTTCAAGGATGGATTGTTTTTACACTGTAAAGCCTGTAGGCAGGTATTTTGTTACACAGAATCGCATGAATCAATGTAGTAGGTAAATGTATTGCATTGTGAGAATCCTTGTTAGACCCTGTTAGGAAAGAAAGTATTTTGTTTTATCAACTGTAATTTTGTGTACTTTTGTAATTTTAGGGCTGCATGCCTGATGGTTGCCTTGTGGGAAAGCTTTAGCTCAATACAGAAGGTCTAAGTTGGTAATGGTGAACACTCAATGATAACGGCTATAGGCCTGATTGGCTCACTAGGAAAAAGGTATTTAAGATGCCACAGGTTTGATCTATCTATCATGAAACTTTATGACAAAAGAGGTAGGCCTGATTTATTTACTATGTGACACATATGTTAAAACCGATAGGGTTTTACAGGTGTATTATCTTTGCTCTGTGCTAAAACCTGCAGTCAGTGATTTTGTTGCATGCAATATCCCAGACTACCTTCATAGGGAAGGATTTTGGTTTTGGTTACCCCTTTTGACAAACCTTAAGGGTAGCAGGTTTGTATCGACCTACCAAATTAATATTCAATAAGCAGGATATTTTCTGACCCCTGTAAAGGAACAATGTGCAAGGTAAACCCATCAATTCATAGTTCAAACAACAATTTGAATTCTAATTTACAAACCAATCATTGTGCAAATTGCATTTCCTTGATTTCTGAGTGGTAGTAGTAGATCAGTCTTCAATAAGTAGACATCAAGATCGCACAAAACAGAAATCTGGGTTTCACTGTAATTGATTGACTATTACTCTATTTATCATCTTTTTACTGTGTTCATAATGTAAGCAATAGACCTGTAAAATTAGCAGTTTCTATAATCAGTTGATTTTCTTTGATATCTCCTAAGAGAAAAGGATTGCTGTATAATCATGAAGGATCCTGTCTAATTAAAATGGAGTAAACATGATATGGCGCGTGGACAAGACCTCGATGGAGTAGGACGCACGCAGCTCGAGCTCCGTCCTCCAGGGTCGGCCTAGGGCTCTTTCAAGCACTCACATGCATGGGGGCACAGTTTGTCTCCCCCTCATCCGCTCATAGCCCTCTGCAGATTCTGGACCATACGTGGGGGCTCAGGAACCGCAGTCAATCCCGAGACGGAGGAGACGGAGGGGACGGACAGCTGCAGTGATCCCGCCCGCCATTTTGTCAGAGGCCACAGGGAACGATCTTCACCAGCAGCAAGCCTGTGGGCAGGCCTGAACAGAGCACTCAGGTGTTGCTGGGGTGCATCTTCCTGCCCCGCCGTCCTCGCTCCTGACAGCGAGCCATGCTGGCCAATCTGAGCTGTTCTGGGAGGCTCCCTGTGGAGGCGGACGGCCGCAACGACTTCGCCCGCCATTTTGCCAGAGTCGCAGGAGTAATCCCCACCTGCCTGGGAGCCTGAATCCTGCTCGACATTGAGCGACGGGGATGCAGGTGTTGTTGGGGTAAGTCTGATCACCACTCGACCCTTAGGTATTTGCCCTTTCCTTTGATCGTCCCCCGAATTTCTGTTCCTTTGAATTAATGTACCTTTACAGTAACTGGACATCTGCAAATGAATGAGTGAGCGTGACTGTGATTGTTTGAATGCTCTATTGTCGTGTGGGATATTACTAATTCAGTTTTGATTATATTTTGCCATTCAATTTTGCACAATGAACCATGTTTTCCCATGAATTCTGATTAAAACTGATTTATGTATTCATAATTCTTTGTTCTGGTGTTTATCTATTGTGCCCTTGGAGGGAGACCGTTTGTATCAAGTGACCTCAAAACCACTTTTTGATTCAATACAGGTGGAGGTTTTTGTGTTTTATTGTACTTATTTCTCTCCCCTGCACCTCCACCTGTTCTCAGGGGTCCCCTTGTTTTATTGGGTAAGTCTTCCCACCCCATGGCCCCCACTCTTACCAGTGAGCTGCACTGGGGGCTCTGGGAGGCACTGAGAGTTCGGCGGCAGCCTTCCGGGACAGTTGGCACGGACCCCAGTATCAGGTGCCTGCCTGGTCTCTGCGACACCCCCTAATCGCCCACCAGATCGGGTGGGGGTGTGAGTATTGAGGTGAGGAGCGACTGGCCCCGGGGGAGGAGAAATGCCCCTAGGGGGCGAGGGACGTTATATCGGCCTTGGTACCCTCCGGGGCCCTGCGCCCCATCGTACTTGGTGATGCTTCATTGCTGCCCTCTCCTCCCCGGACAGTCGGGATAGTGGGGGGGACCAATAGCTTCCTCTGGCAACTCTGCCGGCACTGAGGCCTAGATAGGCCTGTGAATCCAGCCTTGTTGTGCCACGACGATATATCTTTCCACGCTGCAGGAGCCCTGGGCCGGAGACAGGCCTGAACATTTTCTGCCCCGTCACCTCTTGCTTTGTGGGTTCGGGAGCCTCCCTGCCTTTTATGGGGTGCCCTTGGAGCGCGGCCTGCGCGTTCGGTTGGACCTGGAGTGACCAAAGTCCCGGGCCACGTGCGAGCGGGTGCGACACGCTTGTTTCTGGCGATGGGTGGAAAATAAATGCTCCCTACTGTTGAATCTGACCCCGACAGTGACTATACAACATCCATGTCCCGCCTCAAATTTCTTACGACTGGGCTACTCATGAAGCCGGACTAAGAATCGCCACTTAAGCTGTCTGCCCTGACCTACTACATCAACCCACACCAGTGCTGCCCTCCACGGCCTTCACCTCCTGTGGGGGGGGATAAAACGCCTGCAAGCTGCAAAGTTGTGTACCCTGGCCTGGGCCTGGAGTGACGAGGGACGTGGGCCCCTGCTGTGCTTGGCGTCCGTGCCCAGACCTGGAGTGAAGAAGGGCCCGGGCACCCCCTCTCCCTAACTCCTGGGGTTCCCAATTACCATCGAAGCCCTGCGTGGCCTGACCACCTAATCTGTTGGTGCTAACTAGCGGACCGACTCTTGATCTCTCCGGTGAGCCCACCAGACTTGTACACAGCAATTTTAGAACCTCCCCTCTTAAGTCTTAGTAAACGGCTGCTTGGCGCTTCACTGGGCTTTGACTGGACTTGATTCTGCCTGGTGGTACTCTGGTCTGCAACCCCTACCCGTGAGCTGTACTACCGCATGGGCGGAGGAGCCTACTGCCTGGCCACAGGTGAACATTCGGGCTGCACCCCCCTCCACCAAAGCTATGACCAAACCCAGAACAGGGAAATCCGCACCACAATTAACATCCAAAGACACGTCGGTGACAAACTTGTGGAATAAACACACCCCAGCGCCCTCACAGGAGGTTACCGCGAAGGCCAGCAAGCTGGAGGCGGCTGAACATAACCCTATCACACAGGCGTTCATGTCCAATTTTCTCCAAGAAATAAAATCTGAGATCTCCTCTCTCAAGCTGAAGGTTAAAACCTGCCTTACAGACATTCGCCGCGATGTCACTAATCTTGGCACTAGAGTGGACGACCTGGAACGCACCCTCAATTCGCGCACGGAAGACCAGGAGGAGCTCTGGCGCCGGGTCTCAGCCTTGAAGAGCAACACATAGAGCTTCAAATTAAGCAGAAGGACTTAGAAAACAGAAACTGCCGGAATAACCTCCGCATCCAGGGGTTGTTTCGGGGAGCGGAAGGGCAGGACATAATGACCTATGTCGCAGACCTCTTCCAAGCAGTCAGGGGGGGTGACGACTCTTCTCCAACTTTGGACCGCGTGCACCGGGTCACCCCCTCCCCCGCGTGGAAACAACAACCTGGCCCCTGACATCATGACCAGGGTTCCTTTCTTTACGGAGAAGGAGGCAATCCTCTGGGCATCTCGCGCAGCTAGGAACGAGGTATACGAAGAGCACAGTATTCAAATTTGTCAGGATATATCCCTCCTCACCCTGCGCCGCCGTAGGGATTTCAAGCCAGTAACTGATAAACTGAAAGAATCCAATGTTAAATACCAGTGGGGCCACCCTTTCGCTCTGATTTTCCCCTTGGAAAGGAAATGTAGATCCTTGAGATCCGTTAAGGAGGCCCTTCAATTGCTTCGCATTTCACCTGGCTCTTGGCCCTCCTTCCTCACACGTGCCGACTCGGACTCCGGTTTTCCCTCCGCCCAGAATGGTTGAAGGTGCAGCCCCCGTACTAGATCCTCTAAAGCCGATGCATCCGCCCTCCAAGCCAGACAAGAATTCATCCACCACTTAAAAGCATTGGAGGCCTCACAATCCTCGACAGGGGGAGGTCCCCGGTCGGCCCCCCTTTCCTTTACTGGCTCAGGCGCCAGGGACTGATTCACTGTTATATGTATTTTCATTGAATTAGGAGGGAAATTCCCTCCTTACCCTACTGACGTAGACCTGTTCTTTTCCGAGGCTACTTGCTCTAGCGAGCAATGTCAAGATACCCTGTTTAACTACAATGTATGCTTGCATAGCTGGATGTTATTATGGAAACTTCAAATATGTTGCGCTCCTCCAGCGACCTATACATTCATGCTTCCCTTTACCCTGTTTTGTAACTTTCAGTTCATGACCCTTTTTCTCACCTCAGGCGCTTAACTCCATATCGCGTTGAGGGACCCTGGCAACACCCATGAGAAGGCCCCTGTACCTCCGCACTGTTAGTAAAGTGAGCCAGCCCCTGGAGGACGGACACTGACTACCCAGTGCAATTCCATGACCCACCCTGCCATTTCCTTAGTCCCCAAGAGGAGTGACTCCCTCAGAGCCGCCCTCGTTCCCACCATTGGGCCGATCCTGGACTGGAAGGGTCCCTTTTGGCCAAGTTGGCCTTTTTGTATATTGGTATTCTCTTTTCTCTCTGCCTGCCTCTTTACTATACTTTCTCCTTTCCTCCTTTTCTCCACCTGGGCTCCCAGGGAGAGGGTCCGCGCTCATCACGACAACTCAGCTCCTTGGCCAGAACTTATGAGAACCAATGAGGAAGTCCGACTTCTTCCTTGTTGGGGCAGGCTCATACACTTCCCCTACGTCCCGTTACAACTATTGCTTACACTTAAGACCCAGAGTCTAGCGGGAGAGAGATGTGCTGATCTACATCCCTGCCACCGCATGTCCTCATCCATAACGACCAATAGCTCATCTTAAATGTCTCTTTCTGAATGTTAAAGGCCTAAACACCCCAAACAAGAGGAGGCAAATCTGGCGCTACCAACTATTACAAGAGCCAGATGTCATCTTTCTCCAAGAAACCAATCTCTTACGCACTGATACTTCATGCATTTCTCACCCTAAATTTCCTATACAATTCTGAGCCTCTGGACATACTAAGACGGCGGGGGTAGCCGTTCTTTTTAAAGCAGGTCTTCCCGTACAGATCACACGCACCATAATGGATAAGGAAGGTTGGTTCCTCAAGCTGGCGATCTTACTGCAGGGCAAGCCACTTAACTTGCTTAATATATACGTGCCTGATCAAGCACACAATGCTTTTCTCCGTGACCAATTTCGGAACCTTCTCTCCGGGAGTGGTGGCACAGGATTATACCTTCTATTCCCATGCCCACCGCTTTTATTCCAGTATTGATTATTTCTTTATATCCCAATCGCTCATTCGCAACTTGGACTCTGCGATGATCTCAGACATATCTATCTCAGACTACTTGGAATTCACCCTGTCCGGTGTGGGTAGACACCCGAGCTCCATCCCTCGGTGGCGCCTACCCCCGCACGTCCTCCGCGACCAAGTTGACGTGGCTGAATTACGACAGGCCATACAATCATATTTCTCTACAAATGACCTCCCATAAACTCACAAACACATTCTGTGAAATGCTTTTAAAGCCACGATCAGGGGTACCATTACTTTTATCTCTATAGCCCGCAGGCGGTAATCCCGCTTAGTAGAAGATAACCTTACCCGCAACATTACATCTTTGGAGCAGCAAGGCCATAGGTTGCCCTCTCTTTCAACACGTAAGAGGCTTGCCTCGCTCCGGGGCCAGCTCAAAGCTCTTCGCATGAATAAAGCGGAGCACTCCCTCTTGGCGCTAAAACAAAGACTTTATGGAGGGGGTAACAGGGTGGGTTCTCTGCTGGAGTGTCGCCTTCGTCTTCAGGTAGCCCGTGGCCACATCCCTAAGACTGCCTTGCCTGGATGGGGATGGGCCATTTCAGAACGAGATAAACAGCTGGAATTTCGCACGTTCTTTTCCAATCTGTATAACCAGGGAGATACCTGTGTGGATCAGATAGACCCCTTTCTGGCAACCTGTCCGTGGCCACCATTAATTTCCTTTCATAAGCAGCAGCTGGAGGAACCCATCACAGCAACCGAACTTTAGAAAACATTGAAGAGCATGCCAGTGGGAAAATCCCCAGGCCCCGATGGCCTAACGCTGGCATTTTATTGCCTCTTTCTTCATGAGCTCCAGGCCCCTTTGCTGAGCCTCTTTAATTCCTTTGCAGAGACCGGGTCTGTAACTCCGACGATGGCCGAGGCTGAGATTGCGCTTGTCCCCAAACCAGGGAAGGACCCTACTACATGCGCCTCATATAGGCCTATTTCTCTATTGAATGTAGATGCCAAGCTGTACACCAAAATCCTCGCCCGCCACGTTGCTCCCCATCTCCCAGGCTTAATCGAGCCCGACCAGGTAGGCTGCATACAGGAGAGCCAGGGAGCTGACAATATTCCCCGAATAGCTCATCTAGTACAAAAGGCTCAACACCACAATATACTTGCCTTCCTCCTCCCCCTTGATGCTGAGAAGGCCTTTGACCGGGTTGACTGGTCTTTTCTCCAGGCAGTCCTTCAGCATATAGGTCTTTGGCCGGTTATGATTGTGCGAATTATGGCCCCATACGCAGCGCCCTCAGCACGCATTCGTGTTAATGTTCTCCTTACCCCATCCTTCTCCATTCGTAGGGGCAGGCATCATGCATGCTCGCTCTCATCTCTACTTTTTGCTCTTGTTGTGGAACCCCTGGCGATCGCCATCCGGCAAACGGAGAACATCCAGGGCATTGGAATGGCAGGACCGAACATAAGATCGCCCAACCTCACCCTCCCCCCCCCAGCAATTGGACGAGTTGATGGATGTTAATCCCTTCCAATGGGCCCCACTTTCAATCCGCTATCTCAGTATTAATGTTTCGGCTAATCTAGACACATGGACACAGGCGAACAGGTCGGCCTGCAGAGCTTCAATACGTGCTGAATTCCATCGCTGGAAATCGCTCCCCATCTCTTGGTTGGATCGCCTTAATGCAGTCAAAGTGACAATCTTACCAAAAGTCCTGTATCTTTTTCAGGAGCTCCCTACACCGATCCCCCATAGGGATATTCTAAGCCTCCAGCGGGACATTACTGCCTTCATTTGGGTAGGAGGTACACCACGCTTCTCTGCGAGGGTTCTATTGCTGCCGCGATACCGGGGAGGATTGGCCCCCCCTGACTTGCTTGTCTTTTACTGGGCATCACACCTACGCTACATATCGGAATAGGTGGTTCACGAAAGCGACAAACACTGGTTCCATATGGATAGGGCCATGGCCTGCCGTCCATTGGGGTACTTGGCCTGGTTACAGAGAAGCGCTCAGCATCGTAGTGCCTATATAGCCATTCCAACAAAGACAGTTTTGGAAATTTGGGATAGAGTCAGGGTGCCTCGCGGCCTCACTGCATTCCCCTCTCCCAATACACCATTAACCCGGAATTTCCACCGGCCTTGCACCCAGCATCCTGTCCGGCGTGAACTGCCAGTGAGTGCTGTATCATAGAACAACTGTTTGATAAAGGAAGTTTTAAACCATTTGACCAGTGCATGAAAGATTTTAATCTCTAGTTTACACAACTCTGGCATGTCATGGCGATGGAACTTCTTTCCCACAGATTGGCACACACTGATGCTAAATTTGAACGCACCTGGCAGCCCTTGATCTCACATCTCTCTAGGTTGGAACACGCTTGATCTGTCCCTCCTGGCTTGAGAGCCCATCAACTTTTGCTGAACCTATACTCCCAAGGGGGAAACCTATGAAGATGACACAAGCTGAAAGAGGAGGGAGTTCGTACCCCTCTTGTCATTCATTACGATACGGCCACATATTCCTCACGTAAGGCCCTCCCGAACTCCCTCTGGTCCAAGGAGCTGACACACTATGCTCTCTCCCCTTCTCTTATCTTCTCTTCACTCTCCCTTCTCTTCTTTCCTCCACCTGACCTCCGATTGGGGAGGTGTTACTTCCTCTGCTCTTCTCTTTTTCTTTTCTTTGTTCTCTGCAGGCCAGCAGTTCTGAGGCTTCCCGTGTCACTTAGTTGTATGCGCCACAGACATCATTATGCGCCAATGGTTTTAGACAGGGCAAGTATAGCCGGCATATGCTACCTCTAGGCGAATCTCAAGCGAGGAACTGCACAGTACCAAGGCTCCCAGATCTACATGCAACTGGATTGAGCTCATCGGTAACATTGAATAACAAGATGCCTTGCTACACCTCACATGTGTGCCTCCCTAAGACCTCTTGAGTACTGTACCTGTTCCCATCCTTGCTATCCAAGATTTCGCTGGCTCTGATACAGTGGCCACCCGGCTAGTCCAGCCGCAGACATCTGCACGATGCATTCTACCTGATCCTCGCTGGTATTATGGCACAGATTAATAACTTCCAGCCCAACTTCTGTTAGGATATATACGCCTGTTCTCCGGCAATGCATCCCACTGGCCCTGTATAACGATGACCTTTGTAGCTTGTATTTTCTGAGCCATCGAAATGAGCCATCACTTACTGTTTTATGCAGCTGAAAACATGAACTGAAGAAGATTTTATTTTTAATATGTGGACTTTATTTCTGAGCAAAGCATCAGTCATGTGTTCATTTTCCACAGTTCACCATGGAGCATTTATGTATATATTGTAAATAAATGTGCGTTAAGAAAAAAAAAAACATCTGCTCCCTCTGTAATGCCTTATAATGCTTATAATGCCTGCTGTCTGGTAACTGCTATGTTGAATTTTCTTGTTGTGTATAAATTCAAGTAAAGAGATTTAAACATAAAATGTAGTAAACATATACTAAAAACTGGAAACGTATTACATCAAGTGTATTAAGTGAGCAAGAGGAGTAACTGCTTCTGGTTACAATTAGTACTCAGTGTTTTCCTCATTAAGTGGGTTTCTACATTACACATTTAGGTGAAAGAAAATTAGAAAAGTTAATACAAAATAAATACAATGCAAATTCTAGGGATTCTAGACTGCCATACTTACCCCTTTACAAATGAACTTAATGTCCCATCAGACCTTAGTGGTAAGTTCTTGGCGCTGTCTACTACGATATGAAGTTCTCCAACAGAAGTTGATGATTTTCGTTCTGTCCCTAGAAATGTATATTATATACATAGTCTTTTAAACATTTTGGGTAAAGACAAACAAAACCTAACATTAAAAGCTGTTTGTTAACTTGAGTATTTCAGGAGAGAAGTAAGTGTGATGGGAACGAGCAACGTCACCATTTTCTAGATATTAACAGAAATTTTCACTGGCTTTGAAACCTCTGATTTAATGCTGTTAAATTTCAGAAAAATTAAGAGTAAAAGAAACAAATGCCCACATGCATCAAACTCCCGTTTTGCGTTTCCAAATTTGCGATTTTTACCGAATCGCAAATAAGGATTCGCAAAACGGGATGCATCATAGAAAGTGCTTAATATTTCCGATTCGGTAAAAATCGCAATTTTTACCGAATCGCAAATATTATGCGAATTCAAAATTGCGAATTCGCTATTCCCATTGATTCCTACGGGCCAAAAGGCCCATAAGAATCAATGGAAATTGCGAATTCACAATTTTGAATTCGCAAATGTTGATGCATTCCATGGGTGCAGGGGGGGGGGGTCCAAAGGACCCCCCACCTGCACCCCTGAAATGTATTTTTAAATGGATGTTTCACACACACATGTCCTAAGGACATGTGTGTCTGTAACATGACATTGTTTAAAATGCAAATTAGAACATTTTAAACATTTTTCGCAAATTACCACAAGGTTCAACCTCGTGGTAATTTGCACTTGCAAACTTTGAATTCGCAATTTGATTTAAGAATGATGCATTGCATTTAAGGAATCGCAAATTTGCGATTCCTTAAATGCAATCGCATTCTGGAAAGTCGCAAAATTAGCGATTTTCATCAAAAAATAATGATGCATCTGAAAAATCATTTTTGGAATCGCAAACGGCCGATTTTAAGGAATCGCACCATTTGCGACTCCAAAAGTGCTTGATGCATGTGGGCGAAAAAGTAAAAACGCCACTGTCTAAAGGTGACATGTATATGTTTGCAAAACAATAAGTAAAAAATGCCTCACAACAAAAATGAATGATAAAGAAACATTGAATGAAAGCAAAAATTCGCCTGCCAGCCCTGACACAGAAGACTACCTTTAGGTGGCTGTTCACATGTTCTCAATTTGATTTAAGAATGATGCATTGCATTTAAGGAATCGCAAATTTGCGATTCCTTAAATGCAATCGCATTCTGGAAAGTCGCAAAATTAGCGATTTTCATCAAAAAATAATGATGCATCTGAAAAATCATTTTTGGAATCGCAAACGGACGATTTTAAGGAATCGCACCGTTTGCGACTCCAAAAATGCTTGATGCATGTGGGCGGAAAAGTAAAAACGCCACTGTCTAAAGGTGACATGTATATGTTTGCAAAACAATAAGTAAAAAATGCCTCACAACAAAAATGAATGATAAAGAAACATTGAATGAAAGCAAAAATTCGCCTGCCAGCCCTGACACAGAAGACTACCTTTAGGTGGCTGTTCACATGTTCTCAAGCAAACTGCCGTCACTCACAGTGAAGAAAACCAACAACTAAAGCAGGCTAGCCCACTGAACTTTGCTTGATGCTGTGGTGGGGAGGAGCAAAATGTGAATGATACCTGAACAGACCAATGGATGAAGAGGGTTGCCCGAAAGAACCTATATATATGGTCTATACTTAATAAACTGACACTATTTTCTATCTCAGCATTTTGGGGCTAAAGTGAAGATTAAGGCACTAGGAGTCTTGCAATTGAACATACTCAGTAAGAAAACTGCACATGTTCTTAACCAAGGAGGGGCGGCATGGTACATTTTAAGTAGGCCTCTGCTGATGAAATGCTGAGGAAATGCACTGAATCCATTGAATTCTGATAGAAGCTTTCGATAAACTATAGAGTTGTTACATAATGTGCAAGCTTCTCTGAAGTAAATTAGGACAAATATAGCTATTTCAGATGGCATTGTTTTATGCTATGTACTATGGAAATACATGTCTCCTGGTTTTTACCATACTTTTGATGTAAAGAATAAGAATACTGGTGCCTGGCAGTCAAGCATGCTCTCCCAAATTACAATCAACCCGTTGTAACTCTGTCATGGCATTGTTGCAGGGATTCTGCTCAGTCACAGAACTGTGCACAGAGACTCAGGACCTCAGTGAATTAGGGTGTACCAAAAACTCACCTTAGTACCCAACATCCCCTACCAGACTAGCATCAGTGTCTCATTAGCTCTTCGTCCTATAGCAAAGTCACCAATGATTAGACAACCCAGAACATGCGACTTAGGATAACTCAGGTAAGGTGGGAAACATGAGCACTCTTTCGTTATACTCTCATACCAGTCCAGAACAGGGAGTAAAGGGAGACACAAGCAAGTTTAAAATGTTTATTTTAACGCCGTGATCTCAGGTGCAGCATCTTAGCTAATACAAGTAGACATATGATAAGAAATAAGATTGTCAGCTTAGTTACTATTCCATAAAATACAAAGGGAGAAAGCATGTTATAATGCTAAATGGAAACAGGTTAAATATATACCTATATTTAACCTCACTTGCTATTAGGTTATTTTATAACTAAAGAAGGTCTCTTAGGCTTGCATAGGCGACCCCATACCTCAGAGATTAGCAGGAGTGAATCACATTGAGTTCTGCACAAGATCTCAGCATATGAATGTTCTCAATCCCCCAGACTCATCAAGAACACATTTTGCGATTCCTTAATAGTGAAAAATACCGATTAGCTATTAAGGAATAGCAAAATGCTATTCATCAAGAAATCACTTAAAAATAGCGATTTCTAATAATTCCTTAATTGCGACTTGCAAATTGCGAGTCGCAATTAAGGAATATCTCCCTATTCATTCCTATGGGCCTAAAGGCCCATAGGAATGAACAGGAAGACCATCACAATTTGCTAATCGCAATTAGCGATTCGCAAATTAAGATTGCGATTTCAAGGGTGCAGGGGTGTCCAAAGGACACCATGTTGCACCTGTGAAATTGATGTGTGCACATATGTTGCGCACACACATGCCCTTAGGGCATGTGTGTGAGCAACATGAAACTTTAGTGCATTTTTCAAAGTTTTTGCTATTTACCACGTAGTTAGACTTCGCGGTAAATAGCGGCCCCAGATTGCGAATTCGCAATTTTAAAATGGCTCATGAATTGCATTTAAGGAATCTCAAATTGAGATTCCTTAAATGCAATGAATCGCAATTTAGCGATTTCTAGAATTGCGATTTTTGCATTTGGGATGATGAATCCCAAATGCAAAAATAGCGCTCGCAAAGGGCCAGATTCTCAGAATCTGGCCCTTTGCGAGCCGATTTCGGCTTGATGAATCTGGCTGATAGTGTGTTCAATCATGCCTACACAATGTATTATTAAAGGCGCCTGTATCTGAGCTGTCCACAGCTGCATATATATTATGTCTAGAACGTGCGATGATCAGTTCGAACAACAGCAACAGTGTTAATAACCGTGAAGGCCTCGGCACTCACTGTTCAGACTAAGCTTACGAAGCAAGTCTAGCAATGTAGAAAAACAAGTTATTCTCATGTGAAGCAAAACACTCAGCCTAACTCAAAACAATATCTAACGTGTGTGCCGTGTGCAAAAGAAAGCAAAAGGTAAAATGGCGTTTAAACTTCTAATAAGCTCATGCTAAATTAACACTGTATGAATGCTAGGCTCTGCCTCACTACACCCTCCCTTGATCAGAGCACGGATAAGAAATGTGGGCAAAGCAGGAACACAGAGTTCAAGTTTGAGAGATAGAATCAAGTTCAAATTTGCCATAATGGAAAAACAGGAGCAAACTACGAATTTTGAAAAAACTCCAAATTAGTAATTACATTTGGGTAGAGTAAAGCCAATAGGCCCAAAAAAAATAGTAACAAATCGCATGGCCAACACGTGACTCCAGTTGTGAATAAGAGAGAGCAGGAAATGCACTTCATTCCAATAGTGTATATGCACAGTACGTTGCAACAGTCTCCAACAGGAAGTCATTGTTCGCAACTGAAAACATTTCAGCCATTCAATTTAGTAACAAGAATGAACATACATGTTCCTCATGTACCGGAGCCTCTAGTACAATCAGAGGACAACTCGGATTTACTTCAATATAACTGCGTGTCAAGAATTCATGCACCGCTGCAAAAATATTCCAACGTCCCAGGACTCCATGCATCGCTGCAAAGGCCATAATCCCGCCGCCAGAACAAAGCAATTCATGAGCAACTAAGGGGCTCATCAGTTGATCATAATCTACGTTGGGAGACACCGTACTGCAGAGACACAAATCCAGAGCCCATTCGAAATCGCAGCTCAGGCAATGAAAGACAGGCTGGACGCATGTGAAAAAGGAAAATCGAAACGATAATCCATAAACTGCACTCAATGTAGCAAGAGGCAGCGCTCCATAAAAATTAAGTATTTGGTTGCGGAGCAGCAACAGCCGGGGCAAATCGTCTTGTGGCACAGGATGTGCATTGATTCTGAAATAAACAAAGTAGTAGAAGCACTCCGGCAACCAGAGTGAGCATCCACGGAAATCCACCAAAAAGGCTGGAAAAAATCGAATGAAAAAATGCCGGGAACACACCGAATATAGTTAGGAAAGAAGTCACAATGCAACTACTAACAACTTTAAAAAAGTGAGCCAGCCCTGTTGTTGAGGAGGCATTAAAGATAGTGTGAATGAACTCCCCAAAATGTAGGGGCAGATCGGTATTAATGAGGCATGCACTTCTGTGCGGGTGTTAGCCGCGTGAAGGACAAATGTTTCACGGGCAGAAGTAAGAGTGACTTCTTTCTGGGACAAAATAGCTCCTATTCGACTCATCTTGTTGAACTCTGCGTTCAAGATCGGAATCGACGGCCAGATGGAAACATCCAGCTACCCATGTGGAGGAGGAAACATGGCGCTTTTACAACAAACTACACGTTGGGAGACCGTAACGATGTAAAGAATTCCTGCCAGCATCCCACAACAATCTTCATTATTTAAAAGTAAATAACTACCGTTTGCTAGTAGTGTGAATGTGGGTGTGATAGCAGGTGTTGGTGTACCTTTTAAGACACAGGTCCAATTAGGCGCATTCTGATGACGCGAACCATGCAATTGGATATTCCTACACACTAACAAGTGATCAGGTGTTGTTTTGCAATCTTCACCATTCAAATAAACCTCTTTTCCCTCCCTTCGGCACCTATAGGTAAATGGCAGTGACCAAGCTTCATGAAGATAAACGGTACCCAGAGGGTCAAACCTGCCTAAAGCATAGTACTTCATGCAAGCCTCAAACTTGAACAGAGGGAAAGGTAACGTTATTAGCCCATGTACGAGCCACACAGCAGAATTTGTCTCGGCCACAGAAAACGGCAAAGGTTCTATCTTTTCAATATGTAACATAGAAAAAGTTGCATCTTTCATAGACATAAATTGCTGTTTGTCAGTCAAATTAAAAGTGGCAAATAATGAGGACATGTTCATGTAATCCCAAGGCACTTTCCCAACCTTTAATGTTTGTAAAGTCCATGCAAACTGCATAATGGAACGCAATTTATTTTGCCCATGGTACAAAACAGAGACATCTTCTTGCATAATATCAACAACAGACAAAACAATATTATCTAATGTGTAAATGCGGGAAGAGAGCGTGTTAATGCTGTTATCTACGACTGCTAGCACTTTTTCAAAATTAGCTTGATCTATAGCTCTGAAGCGGAAGCAGCCTCAATTTGGGACAGTTTCCAAACTTCGTTGTAAATAGCATATATCCACCTTTTGGATATGCCAGAAGCAGGGCCCTTGACAAAGTCATTCAGATCAACATCGTCAGTCAATTTAGACAAATGAAGCTTAACTGATGCTAAAGTGGAGTGTTTGAGCCAATTCTGACACTGCTTGCCTACGGAATGGGTATTTACAGAATGGTCACGCTCAAAACGGGGATCCACCCTAACCTGTGTGTAGCCAGGGGCTAAACCCAGAAAACGATGTCGGCAAGAATCTGCACTTCTTTGCCGCAACAGCTAACCCTTAGGATACAAACTGGATATGTTAAAAGTAGAATTCAGCAACAGGGTCTGTAATTCTCTGATAGTAATGTTGGTATTATTATCCCAACTGGGGTAATTTTTTAGTTGTAGCCAATCCAAAGCAGGTGGTTTGTGAAATAGTCAAATTCAAAAACAACATATGTTTCGAGATGAGACATGCATGATGCAAAGCCTCTGTGCCTTGCACTTGCCAACTTTTAGAACCCCAAACAGATTTAAGATCAATAGTATATTTCCACAGTTCATAGCCCCCAATAGCCAATTGGTCAAGTAAGGACTTGGAATATAATAATTTTGTGTGGGTCAGTCTAACTTTGGAAGAGGACATTTCGGTCATCTTAAAATAAAATGCATTAGGATTTCACTGATTAAAATCAGTAAAATAAGTGAATCCCTTTAGAAGAGAATTTGAGCTGCCTTCCACAGGAGCAGGCCAATGTTTCAATTGTGTATAATTAACCATATTCCTCCTTGTGTTAGCCTTATGCAGGTAGTGATTGCCATTGTGTTGATAACAAAACAAGTCACCATAATTAGCTGAATCTAAATATAAATCCTCAGCATCAAAAGCACCATAATACTTCAAATCTGTATACAAAGCCTCTACGGCTTGAACATCCCAATCATCAGAGCATATATTTTGTTAAACCACATCCCCCATAGAAACTCTTAGTATGTTTGGGACGTTTATAACCCCTGTGGGACCATGTATTTGAAATTTTACTGCATCCCATACAATCCCATATAAAACGGGCCATGCAGTAATGTTTACAAAACTCAGGTCTCTCTTCAATCTGTGTGATGAGGAATGGGGTGCCAATGTTCCATTAATATGTCGAATAGCTGTCCTCTCTTCAACGTAGTGTCCATTAACAATACGGAAAAAATACACCACAAATCCAATCGACATAAACAAAAAAATTAAAATAAGCACCAACCAAATGTAAGTCCAAGGGGGAAAAACAGAAAGTTTTGAAGGGGACTTCAATTTGGTAGAGTTAGTGTCAAATGAAAATCTGGACTCAGTGGCCAAACAGGTTTGTAAATCGGGCATCGACAAGTCTGTGGGGTAAGTATACTCAGTCTCATCAAGATGAGCATCAGGTGGGGTACTCAGCAAGGGACTAGAAACTGCAGGCATCTCGAAGGCACCGTCAGGCCTGTTGTTAGGAGCTGGAGCCAAAAACAGAATTTCTCAGTATCGATGGACAGGAGACCGCAGGTGTCATGTAAATGTAAATGTGTGGGATTCTTGTAAAGCGCACTGTTACTCTACCCGAGTGTCCTGGCGCTGTAGACCGCTGGGGAACCCGTCCTGGTTTTCCCTGTGAGATGGTCCCTTTCTGGTTATCTCCAGGGTGAAACCAGGCATCCCCGGCGTCTGTGGGGGGCCGTTGTAGAGATGAGGCAAGCTTAATGCCCAGAGTTACCGAGTGTGTTCCCTGGTTAGAGTAGGCACTGAGGCGAGAATTATCGAGTCCGTTGACCCCTGGTCCACGACCCTGCCGCGCCGGGAATTGAACCCTGGTCCCGGGCCGTTCTCTGCTTACAGGTCTGCCGCCTCTAACCAGTGAGCCACACCTCTCCACGTCATACTAAGAAGAATCGGCACTCTGTGTAATTTGACATTGTCAATGGAGATGAACCCTTTTTTCCTTTTGACCTGGAAGTGGAGGTAAAATGACTGTTCTTGTGCCCTGAGAGACCAAATTCTTTCTTGTTCTCGCTCTTCTCTCGGACCAGTTCTCCACCTCAGGGTAGCCAGCCAACTACCGGAATCTGCAACACAGGTTCAGATGTGAAGGGCAAGTGTTCCTTTGCAAGACTGTCTATTGCATATTCTGTAAAACATTACAATGTTCATCTACACGCAAAAAATCCCACAAAGACACGCAAATCTCTTATGACAGTTCGTGAATCAGTACTTCGGTGGGGCCACATCCATACATAGCGCGTGCAAGAATCCACTGCAACTAAGATGTATTTATACGCAGTATCAGAGGAAACAGGACAGCCGCAGTGATCCAAATAAACACAACCAAGTGGTTTATTGGAAATGTACAACTGTGTTTGAGGCGGACGTGCAGCAGACGAAGGCTTGATTTGCTGACAAATGTCACATTGAAGGACATAATCACGCGTCTGTTCATACAGTCCCTGCCACCAAAAGCGAAGTTGTAGCTTAGATACAGAAGCCGAAACGCCCGCATGTGCAGACGCAACACCCTCGTGGGCAGCTGTAATCAGCGCTGACCTGCGGTCCGCATTGGGAATCAATCTCTCACCAACGTCTGGTATTTTCACATAAGGAACTTTATCAGGACTTAAATGATAAGAATACTTTGAAGGAAATCCAGTAGGATATTTACTTCCCTTCTCAGTAGCGTCAATTGCTGCCAAGATGTCATCATCAATCTTACTTTTGGAACATGTACTGCTGCAACCAAATACGTCGAAACTGCTGTCTTCGCGGCCTCATCGGTCAAACTATTGCCAACAGTGCGAACTCCCACACGCTGATGACCAAGAGTATGAATTACATACACGAGTGGCAGTTACTCTTTAAGTTCAGCCACTCGAACCCAGATCATTTTGTGTTTTATTGTGCTACCTTTGGAGTCACGATAGTCGTTCTGAGTCCAAAAGAACAGATTGTCATTGTAAGACTGGACACAGTAGTAAGAGTCACTCACAATAAGAGTAGTCACACCAGGGTCTGCGTACTCCAATGCAAGCATCAGAGCACGGAGCTCTGCTAACTGGGCGGTATATTCCTCAAATGTCTGTGTATGCACGACATCGGTCTTGAATTCTCCATCCACCATGGTACCAACCACAATAGCGCAAGCTGAGACATATGCGTGCTTAACCCATGCGCAACTTGCGCAGAACCGTCAGTTTAAATAATACAATGGAAATCCTCCAAAGGGCGCATAGTCAAAGGAGCAGAATGAACAAATTCATCCTGCAAATACTCCTGCGACCGTAAGGAGGCATCAAAAATAAACGTGACATCCGGAGACGTCAATGATGTTGCCTATTGTAACCACTGTGGGTGCAAAGCTTTGGAATTAGGTACACTGGCTTTCGTCACTGCCTCCAAGGCAGGATACGGAGTAACAACCAACATGCGTTTTCCCTGCGACAGTGCGTGCTCCTTCAGAATGGCCATTTGCACTTCTGTCAAAACTTTTTCCGCAGTGGAAAACTGCAGTTCAGCCGAAGTGTACAAGTGTGACTTGTAAGCGATAGGTACTGTGTCACCTTCGTTAAAAGTAAGGTATGTGAAACCCACCGCCCCAGGGTCGATTCTTATCACCAGGTTGGTGTGGTTATCACTAGCCATTAAGAATTTAGATTCCAGAAGATCAGTCTGCAAAGATTGCAAAATGGCTGAATGTTCAGGCAGCAAGCACGATTTGGTAAAAGTTGGTTGTATCAAAGCATATAATGGCTTGATATACTGGGCATATTCGGGAATGTAAGTACGCCCAAAAATGTAAAAATCCCAGCAAGGATTAAAGGGGCATATTATCAAGTGGGTTTATCTCCGCTTTTTTGGCTTTAAAAGCCAAGAAAGCGGAGATAAAATTATCTCCCTATTACCTAGCTGTCGCTAACACCAGTTAGCGACAGCTAGTAGGAGATAGCGACCATCTTGGGCCCCGCTTTGCATGTCAGTGATATTTATCACTAATGACATGCAAAGTGGGCGTGCCAAGCTGTTAGCGACTGGAAACAGTCGCTAACATCGCTATCTCCTAATACCAACTTTTGGAGATATTCGCGCTAAGCGCGAATATCTCCAAAAGCTAACACCTGCCCCATAGCAGTTCTTAGCCATGTTATCCAATGGTAGGTGGATAACATGGCTAAGAGCATTAGCTCGGTAATGCATGAATATCGCGGACTTTTCAGCGATATTCTTGCATTTTTGCCGTTTTTTTCCGCTTAGGAGATATACCTTGATAATAGCAAGGTTCCTAAGCAATAAAAATCGCCGCAGCTCGGCGATAAAAATATCGCCGCTAAGCCAACATAGCGATAATTATCGCTATTTGTTGGTAATATGCCCGCAATTTTTTCAGTGTTGTAGGAGCGCGCAGTTGTGCCCATTTCTCCAAGAAATGAGGAGCCAATCCTCGACCTTCATTGTTGAGGTCATAGCCCAGGAACAACACTGAGTACTCTGCAATGTGAGATTTAGCAAAGTAAAGTTATTTGTACTCGAAGTCCGCAAAATTGCACCTGGGTCGATTCTCTCTAAAAGAGAAACTATATGGACAGCAAACACACCTGGACTATTCTTACAGCCCATTGCCAAACGCTAGATTTTTTTCTGTGTGCCACCACTGGTGAAAGCGGTACATTGACAACTTAAATCGGAAAGATTGTGGGCAAAAAAAACATTGGATATGTCAAATGTGGTTTTAAACCATTTACGCACAAGACCATCCACTAGGGCAGAGCCGTGGGTATTCTGTACTGCACAGGTACGGCAATGCGAGTTTAGATGCCGGTAATCCATTACCAAACAGTAAGAACCATCAGGCTTGGTCACAGTAAAAAAAGGGATATTTATCGGAGACACACAAGTTTCATTCACACCTTGATATTGCAATTGTTCAAGGATCTCTGCGACTGAAGCTTTCGCTTCACGCCGCATGGGATATTGAGGTTAAGGCTGTGGTATAGACCGCAAGGGAATATCATGTTGGGGGAGAATTTATCCCAACCACAGTGAGTACGGTACAAAGCAGGCGCAAGGGTCTTAGCCCACTCTTCTGCAAAATTCAGCCCATGCTCCTTTGACATTGTGTGCGCGAAACTAGGGAGGATCCCCTCCTTCCCTCTCTGAGCTGCGAGAACAAAAGGTTGGGGCCAGTCAACCTCCGCTAACAATATGTCGTACGTAGTTGTAAGATTTTCCCAAAATACCCCTTTTATGGTATGTTGTATGTTACCTTCAATTAATAGGCTGATTTCAAATAACCTATCAAGGGGAGCTACTCTAGTATCAGCTGTCTCAACAACAACAAATTTGTCAGTCGCTGTCACCTTCAGTAGTGGACGCAGGGCCTCTCGCATTATGGTAATCTCCGCCGCGCTGTCCAACAGCTTCAGCACCCACGTCTGATTCCGAAGCTGCGTTCTCACTATCTGTGCATATCTTGCTGTTGAAGCGGAAACTTTCTTTTTCTGAAACTAAGGTCTTTTCTGGGAGGAATCGTCCTGCTTGCTTTGTCCGTCTTTCGGGCGAGGCTGGTCGCGACTCTGCTGGCCATCCCTTCCTCTGCCGCCTCCTCCACCACCGGACAATGAGGCCGATGTGTCCTGTAAAGAATGAGGAGAACGTTGTTCAGGAACCTGAAATCGATCATGTGACTTAATCGTAGCGCGGTCGCGCAAGTCATAAGAGCGCTCAGTAGACGCGGGTGATGCTGGACGGAACTCCTGTTTCTGTTGTTGTTTTCCCTGTTTTTTGTTTTTGTTCCAATTTTGCTTTGGAGCTTTGGGCTGATTGTCTTTTTCAGACTTTGATCCCTGAGTTTGTTTTTATCTTTAGCAGAAAAAGGCTTGACACATAAACTATTACGGCCTATGGTCTTATAAGCTGTGATAATAATTCTCGGTAACTGACGGGGTTTATCGGCACCGGGGACTTCGCGTAAGGCATTAGACACTTGGAAGTTCACCGCATCTCCCTTTATATTAGAAAGGACGAGATCGGGAAGCACATCAAATGAGCCAACGAGTCTCATTCCCAATTTAACCGCAGCCTCAGGTCCGTGTTCATCTTGAACGCGTTTAATGACCGTCGGCAGGACAGCCATTGACGGCCTGTCGAAGCACCTCGTGTACACTGCAGCAAAGATTCTACCCCATGACTCCCAGTCACTGGCTTCGGTACCAAGTCCTTGGGCAAACTAATTGTAACAATCCTGTGCTTTTCTACAGGACTCAAATTAGGAAAAACTGCTTCCAGCTGGTCAAATTTCTTGGCAGGTCAGAAAGGCATATCATCCTTATCCTGGGGACGCTTGCCCATAACCGCATAACCATGACAGGACTAAGCTTCATCCTGCTCGGTCCAGCTGGGGGCGCAGCAACACCAGGAGCCCCACCCTGGAAATTGCGGGTAATATATTGAACCAAGGCCCTAATAACTCCAATCCCGGAGTTGTATAGGGGCCTCAAGTCAGCAACGGGGACTACCCCTGCATGAGGATGCAGGGTAAATCCAGCCAAAACAGGCCAAGAAGCGCCTGGAATGGACAAAGGACCCAATCTAATCGCCGTTAATCTGTGGGGAAGGGCGCCATTAAACAAAACACAGTGCTGACATGCAGAAATCGTAATTTCCTGTGTCCTATAAGGAACATATTCCCCGGGCACCACTGTGTGAGTGTAAGTGTGAAACATCTGAGTAGCCGCATCCATAGCTGGAAATGTCACCCATGAGTAGAAAATCTCAAACGGGTAAGCTACCTCAGCACTCACCACTAAAATAACCGCCATGCCCTCCAAGCCAACGTTATAAACCTGCAAATGATTGTGGACCTCAATGCGACTATGCTGCGGTATATCAACATCAGCCATAACAACACAGTTAAGAAAGGTACAATGCAAAACAATGTAGCACAACTGGTTAGTAATTCAAAAGGAACCCGTTTTGAAAGATTCAAGCTTGAAAAGAACTATTTAACTATATGTAGGTTTATCCGTCACCACTGTTAACCGGAAACAATAGTGAAGGTGTTAAGGACTGATATAAGCACTACTCAAGCGTCATGAAATAAGACCACCAACGTATGGGTGCCATGTTGCTGGGATTCTGCTCAGTTACAGAACTGTGCACAGAGACTCAGGACCTCAGTGAATTAGGGTGTACCAAAAACTCACCTTAGTACCCAACATCCCCTACCAGACTAGCATCAGTGTCTCATTAGCTCTTCATCCTATAGCAAACTCACTAATGATTAGACAACCCAGAACAGGCCACTTAGGATAACTCAGGTAAGTTGGGAAACATGAGCTCTCTTTCGTTATACTCTCATACCAGTCCAGAACAGGGAGTAAAGAGAGACACGAGCAAGTTTAAAATGTTTATTTTAATGGCATGATCTCGGGTGCAGCATCTTAGCTAATACAAGCAGACATATGATAAGAAATAAGATTGTCATCATAGTTACTATTCCATAAAATACAAAGGGAGAAAGCATGTTATAATGCTAAATGGAAACAGGTTAAATATATACCTATATTTAACCTCACTTGCTATTAGGTTATTTTATAACTAAAGAAGGTCTCTTGGGCTTGCATAGGCGATTCCATACCTCAGAGATTAGCAGGAGTGAATCACATCGAGTTCTGCACAAGCTCCCAGCATACGAATGCTCTCCAAGTGTGTTCAATCATGCCTACACAGTGTATTATTAAAGGCGCCAGTATCTGAGCTGTCCACAGCTGAATATATGTTATGTCTAGAACGTGCGCTGATCAGTTCGAACAACAGCAACAGTGTTGATAACCTTGAAGGCCTCGGCACTCACTGTTCAGACTAAGCTTACGAAGCAAGTCTAGTAATGTAGAAAAACAAGTTATTCTCATGTGAAGCAAAATATTCCGCCTAACGCGAAACAATATCTAACTTGTGTGCCGTGTGCAAAAGAAAGGATAAGGTAAAATGGCGTTTTAACGTCTAATAAGCTCATGCTAACTTAACACTGTATGAATGCAAGACTCAGCCCCACTACAACATCCTTTGCTCCAGAAATAGGACATCATGGTAATAACCAATTCTTACACCCTCCTTTTGTAAGCCATTTCACCCATAGCTCATAACTCAGACCAACTATCCTCAAGAACTTTGCTGAAACCTCATAGATATTACTCAAAAATAGTACTGTTTATTTCTATCTGTGTATCTGACAGCGGATAAGATGTTGAATAAAAACAGTTCAATTTGATCTAGTTGTTTTTTAACCACTTGTGCCAACTATGAATGGGGTGGTAATCCGGCATTATAATGAGTTTTCAGAGAAGGCGGTACTTGCGATGATAGATGCAGGTCCATGTTAACAGCTAAGTTAACTGTATGCTCAGGTTCTTTAGGAATAAGTAACAATATTGATAGTACATATAGAACTTCTGCCAAAAGTTTGTCTTATATAAATACTTCTCTTGGCCCTGTATACTTGTGATTTCCTTACCCAAGTATTGTCTACATGAAAGTGAAACTATGTCACTACTTAAACCCTTGTTCAGGGCCTCATGCTACACATATCTTATTGGTACATACAATCTTTTATTTTTTCATGCTACAATTGTCCTCCTACATTTATGGTTCCTTAATGAGTCACTCTAAAATGTCTTTAGAAACCAGTATCTCCCTAGCTGTTTCAGACCAGATTACAAACTTATTTGTAAATTGAATGGGGTGATAGGCAAAGACAGAGCATTAGGCAAGACTTTCTTATTTAGATTTCACAATGCACCTGTGTTCTTAAAACTACAATGTATGATATTCCCCCAAACTTAGTGGGAGGATACATTTCTATTTTCCAAGTTCTAGGAGTATTAATATCTAGGGCATGAAACCATCTTCCGCTTGCCTGGCATGCTTCATCATCGGGATTCCTCCTAGTTGGGCAAGTTAATGGTACACATCTCAATGGGCTGCTATATGCTAGAACTCTTGATGTACATCTTTTAGGAAACATTTTCCCATAAATTGGGGAGTGATGCTAAGAGTAGGGGACCTTCAAAAGATACCGTAAAATGATCTGAAGGTGAACAATTAAACTTTTTATTAATGTTTCCTGCTGTAAAATTAAAATCAGAGGGAGGACACCAAGGATTTGTATTGTACCTCTTGTCCTATTACGTGGTCAGCATGTTTCCGTTAACATCTAGTGTCCAACAAAGGATCAGAGGCATTCTTTAAGGCCAAATTAGGAGCCCCAAATCAAAAGCCTATCCCCTTCCACTCACGATAAATAGCACTGTGTATGGAGGTGGTTCTACATGCCGAAATAAAATGTAAAACTTGCAAAACGCTATGCTAAACCGTCCTTTTAATATTCTTTGAGACTAAGAAAAATATACCATACCGCATGTTATTCATATACCTCTCCTCAAATGAAATACTTTTAGACATAGTTTTTCAAAAGAGCCTTTTATGAAAGCATAACAGTATACACGCTCATTACAAATGTAAAAAAGTTGACCACAAAAATGAAGATGTTGGCAGAGTGTGTCGGTAAGTCTTAGCCTATATACTCTCTGATAAGGCCTCCTTAAGGAAGAGACATGTGAAGCTTTTTGTGAAGTCTTGTTCAGGGGAAACAATTAGGGACTGGTAATCAGTCTGGTATCTCAATCATTGTTAAACAATAAAAAAACACAAGATAACCCCAGAGAAGGCTCTTACTACTAAGGTGACGGGTCTACCCAAAATACAAATTGTAGTTCCTCCTCATGTCATACTGGCCTAGAAAAAATATTTAGAGTTTGATAGAGGACAGTGTTAGAAATAAGTGAAGATCCTTTTCTTGATTAGCCCCAGAAAAAAACACACAATAATCCAACTAAATGCCCAAGTTAATAACTAAGCTGGAAAGGAAAGTGATTGTGTGGCTGCCTATGGGTGTATATCTAACTACAATATAGTATTTATATAAAGCATTGCCTTTTTCTGTCCAAAAAGTAATTACAGTGTGCAACCTGGAGAAAAACAACATCCATCAGGATTCTCATTTAATCATTGCATACTGCATGTTACTGCTGTTGACATCTGATGTTGCATTAGTGTAATGAACCATCTGCCCTCACAAAGGCATTGTGCTGCCCTAAGGAAAATATGCTCAGATATGACAACTGGTGCTGTCAGTTTCATTTCACGGCAATAAACACTCCATAATGTTCACAGTGACTCTACTTCTGTGGTGATAGCAACACCCCATAATACTACCAGCGAATGTGCATTTCTCCAATAAAGTCTTTCAGCCATTACAGGTTTGTTGCTAGGCTTCAACATTCCTGCCAAAGATGACCACATGACTTGGGGATGGGCAGGCACCATATTCATTTTTTTTTACCTCTTCTCATACCCTTTGGGACAACATCTATTCAGATTTGTCTTCTTCACAATCCACAATCCACTTCTGCACTCATTCTGAGTGCAGAAGTGGCTTCGAAATCTGTAGCAAATGGAATTTTTTTAAGATTTCACATCTTGAGATCTGTACAAATTAAGCATCCTGGTTTACTTCTATGGAAGATCCTCCAGTTGTCACTTGGAGGAAGTTGTCTGGTAAAGGCAGTGTGCAAAGCTGGAATATCATGCCATAATACCATTCCTAAAGACCGTTATTGTCGGTTTGGAATTTGAAAAGCCGACCCAGGCCGTGCAATAGCAGTGTTTTTTTCCCCTGGATAGATTTTACACCCAATTTTCCCGAATAACTCAGAGTGAGGAACCAACATGTGAACTTCTTCCACTTACAAAACGGGCTCTGAGAAATGTATCCTGGATGAACATTCAACAATCCTTCTTTGGTGACAAGACTATTCCGTTTCATCATCTTGCAGTAACACAAACTCCTACAATCACATATTCCTTCTAAAAAAGCAGAAATTCTGCACACATGGACGTCTGTAACAGGGCAGTCCCAATCCTACATTTTAATGGAGTGTACATTACCTTCTGATGTCTCAGCCACATACTGAATCTTTCCATCCAGGGAGGATATCACTAGTTTTGCCTGGATCTCCAGCTCCCCGTTGTACTGCTCTATACCCTCTTCACAAGTATTGCGCTAAGGAAAGAAGCAAATGCCCAAGTTTACTATTCCGCAGCGGTCTTCACTCTCCTTTGCCAACCTTTAAGTTAACATAGAGACTTCCAAGCAAATCCAGACTAGCATTCGTACAGGAGCCTCAGTACAAGGGCAACACACACCCAGGTGTTCTTGTACACTGAGAAGGCACATGCGCATAGGTAACACACACATAGACACCATACACAAAGACAAAACATATACAGGCACTGATGCAAACAGGAAGCACATTCACATAAACCATATATACAAACAGGGATGCATATGCATCCACAGACAACTTTCATATAAGCCTGGAGGAAATTTCTAGCACACCAGTCTAATTTCACACTATTTCAGCAATTTTGTGTTACATTTGTTACACAAAATTCACAAAAATATGCTTTTGAGCCACATCACGCAATTAGGCATAATTACAAACTATTCACACTAAACATTCACCATGTGCACACAGGAACAATGCGAATCATCAGAACACGAGCAACTTCTGTTTGAGGCTTTTTTTGGGGGGGTGGGGGGGTATTTCTTTTTAGAGTAAAACAAGTCCTGCGTTCAAAGTAGATTGAAGCCTATATGGCTACCAATCCTTGTATACTGAATGGGCATTTTTAAGACAAGCACATTTGATTTACTGTGGAAAAAGGAAAGCACATACACAGTTCTATGAGTCAGGCAGTCGGATTACACCAGTGACCAGCTGAGGTATGTTCACTGTGACGAAAGCAATTCAAATCGTATCATGGCATAACTGTCATTGTTTTGCATCCTCTAAAGATTGACCTGAACGAGGGTTGCAAGAAGGAGCATTCATCAAGCCATATCTAAAAAGGGCTAATTTTGATCGTGGTCAAGATGCTAATTAGAAAGTATTTCTGGAAAATGTCATGGCATAATTTGTACATGTGCAGCAACTTCCTTCCTTCTATCAAAGCTATATGTTGAGAATGATGTGCCTGAAAGAAATTCTACCTGGGTTCTATCTGTAGTTTACTGGGACTTTAAACGTGCTACCAGTTCAGGACATGAAGAGTCCTTTCCATTTTACTTCTTGGCGCTATGTGGTAAGAACTGGAGATGGGGGTTTCACTCTCAATTTGCCTGAGGCTAAGTTAACCATTGTCCTATAACTCCTACAATGCACACAAATCCAACTGTTATACACTTAAACTCTGACCGGGAACATAAAAAAACAAGGGTTTACAGGGACATTATAGTCCAGTTCATAAATTACAAGCTCAAAATCATAGAAATGTAGCTGTTATAGTTAAAGTTATTTCAAGTAAGTATAATTTGTGTCCTAAGGTAACTATCACTCGTGCCCCCATCAAGCACAGTTTTATCGTCAATAATTTCAGTGGAAATGTTGCAGTGATAATATGAATTATGTCATGCAAGATGTCATGAGTGATGAAATATGTGTTGTAAGTAGCATTGTACGGCGAGGGCATGAGTTATAGTTACTTGAAATAACTCTAACAGCTGAATTTCTATTGTATTGTGCATGTAAATTCTGAACCTAACTATAACATCCCTGTAACCATTGTTTTTTTGTGTGAATTCTTAAGGTTTTTCAAATTTGTAATTCCTAACTCTAACGTCCCTGTAACCTTTGCTTTTTCAGTGAATTTCTATGGGTTTTTTTAACGCTGCAGTGGGTTGGCTGCAGGACCTGGGGCCAACTCCATGCATGCAGCCAATCGAACACCGCGCATGGCCTTTGGCCCTGCACGGCAGGGGTTGCCCGAAGGCCCTGATCTGCGGCAATTCCTTGCAAGCAGCCAACGCCCTGCCGCGCAAGGCCTTTAGTCGTGCGTGGTGGAGGGTTGGCTGAATGCACCCAGCCTCATGCAGGATTGGTGACTGAGTGTGGGTATTTTTTTTTCATTGAGCTCTGCATCCCACGCATCCGTCACGGATTTCCACTCAGGCTGCACTGAGAACTCGGTGGATCTGCGGATCAGCCCAAAAAAGAATTTTGGACAAACGTTTGCCCGTGAGGGGTCTCTCATCGGTCTTTTGGGGTCAGGATACCTATATCATGACCCTTTATGTCTCTTTTCAGTTTTATTTCCCCGCGCTCTGTGCCGATAAACAAAATGGGAGCCACAACTTTTCTCTCAACTTACGGCCAGCCAATCACGGCCTTGCTTTAGCACATGGATCCACGGAACCGTGGATCAGCCCCCAAAAATGTTTAGCACATTTTTTACCCATGAGGAGTCCCTCTGGGAGCCCTTCATCTATCCTATGGGGTCAAGATACCTATATCCTGACCCTTATGTTGATTTTCAATTTTATTTTGCCCCCCTCGCACAGAGCCGATAAACAAAATGGCAGCCACAACTTTTCTCTCAAGTTGCGGCCAGCCAATCAGGGCCTTGATTTGGTGCGTGGATTCATGTCCCTAGATGTACAAATTTATTTTTCCTTTTAGAATTAAAAAAATGATGAACAGATTTACACCAAATAGCAAAAAGGGCTCTTTTTGGATCAAGAGCTAGCTTTCTGCCAAATTTGGGGTAATTCCAACCAGTTTTTCAGGCTGTAGATGTCTTAAATCTCTATGCATGGTGAAAACACGTTTTGAGACCCCCCTTTTTCTTGGCCCCTGCTTGATGAATCACCCCGAAACATTTTGTACTAGTTTTGGAAATTTCGTGAAGGTTCCTGAAACGGCACCAAAGTTATTAGTGAAGAAAAACAAAAATTCCTATGGAAACTAGGTCATAACTATAACTACCTACAGGTAATCATGATAGTCGGTAGTTATAGGTAGGACCAACTTTTCCCACAGACAAAGTGTTTTTTGTTTTGCTAATGACTTTGGAGCCTTTTGATGAATCTTCACAAAATTTTCAAAACTAGTTTGCCACTTACATCAGCTGCTGTCTGAAAAGTTTTGGGGTGATTCCTCAAGGGGTGGTCTGAGAAAAGGAGGGTACGAAAATGCTTTTTCCCCCATGCAACGTCTGTAGGAATTTTGCAATTTTTACACAGAGCTGCAGCCCGAACCGCTGAACTGAATTTGGCAGAAAGGTAGATCTTGGTCCAGAAAGTGATCTTTTTGTTATTTGGTGTAGATCCGTTCAGTAATTTGGGAGTTATTAAAGAAAGACATTTATAGATATCTAGGGACGCAGATACTTTGCGGATCCACCTGTGGGTACCCGCGGTTCCAGGGGAAAAGCAAAGCTCTAATTGGCAGGCTGCAACCTGGAAAGAAAGTTGCAGCTCCCATTTTGTTTTTTTGGCTTGGCCCAGGGGAGAGAAAATTAAAGTGCCAAAACACATATGGGGTCAGTATACAAATATCACATGACAGGAAATCGCCCCAAAAATCTTTTTGGGCATGAATTGAGGATCCACAAGAACCTACGGGTCCAAAGCCCAATGGGAAAATTAACCCTTACCTACTAACACACAAATCCCCCCCACGCCCTGCCAAAGGCCATGCCCAGCATGGAGTTGGGTGTATGCGGGACGGTTGGCTGTAGCATCTTTCCTACGGCCAACACCCGCTGCCCACAGCCAAAGGCGTGCACAGTGGCAATTGTATTAACGCACAGTAACTATATTTTACTTTACGTTTAAAAAACATAGGAATTCACGCACAAAAAAAGGTTACAGGGGCGTTATAGTTAGGTTGATGCTTTACTCATACAAAACTATAGAAATTCATAAGTTATAGTTATATTTATAGTTATATTTATCTGAAGAAACTATAACTCATGCTATTAAGTTACTTTAATATAAGAGTCATAGTTTCTTTTCAGAAGTATATTTATAAGGATAACTATAACTTCTGCATTTCTATGGTTTTGTGTGGGTAAAACTTCAATCTAACTATAATATCCTTGTAACCTTTGGTTTTTTTTGTGACATACATATATATATATATATCCTCCCCAACTCCTCACCACGGGATACGCCGTCGCCTGCCTTATCAGCGTGGGTGTCGTCGTGGGTAAAAGACCTCCGTAGTCAGGTCCTAAATATTAACACTCGAACACGCAGCAAACACCACGCTTTGACGACACCATGTGCTGGCCAATAGTTTATTAAAGTCAGCCCTTCGGACGCGTTTCGCCTGACCCGCAGGCTTGATAACCGAAATGTTATGTCTCATAGCGGCCAATATAAACGTTGTGCAAAAAACAACCAATCACGTGACATTAGAACTACAAGGAGAGTAGCATGGATAACAGACTTGTAGTTCATAACACAAACTCGTATCGAGACATGTTGATAAAACAGGACCATGCATTTTAGACAAACTCCAGGAATTAAGCATTGCTGTATATACAATTCAAACACAATTGTGTACATATTTCACAGCTCGCATTATCCTTGTACTTATCTCGCTCTTTTTTTAAAAAAGGAGGTGCTTTTTTCAAATGCAACTTTATTTGTCCTGTCTCAAATTCCTGTCTAACATTAGCTTTTTAATCATGCTAATATTATTTAATAGGGCATGCGCGCAAGTGCGCCTAAGTGTTTTAAAGCCCTTCTATGTATTAACCACAAGTATACCGCCCCAATAGGCTAAATAAACACCTGTTGTTTACACTTTGTGTTTAACTACTGTTTATAGTATATCTCACCCCAGTGGGCTTGTTTACTATTCAGTTTTTGTATCTCTCTTTTGTTAAGCGAACCCCCAATCTCTCCCCTGTTACAAAGTGCAAAAATTACATAAAAATCATACATAAAACCTTAAAATCGAACTTATTGTGACTACCCTAGCCATTTCATAAATACTCTCATTATTTTAGTAAATGCTAAATTATTACAGAAACCCTTACAGGTGAGTGATTAGGTCCTCTTCTACGTTCAAACCAGTCGGAGCTTTAGTGTTTAACTCGACAATGTATCGAGATTCAAGGCATCTTACTTTTTTCTCCCTGTCCCCACCTCGGATACTCTGCGGCACACTGTCTATAACAAAGTAACTTAAGCCTGAGTCATCTTTATTATGTTCTAGTTCAAAGTGGCGAGCGACTGGGTATGCTTTATCTGCATTCCGTATTGCCCTCATATGTTGTAAGATCCTTATGTGGGCAGGATGAATTGCGCTACCCACTTACTTCAGGCCACATGGGCACTGAAGGACGTAGATGGCATATTCTGTTTTGCACGTGAAACAGCCTCTTATCTTTTTCACTCTTTTCTATAGGCCCGGTGTGTATGACTGTGTGTTTTTCCCTTGCCTACAGGCTTTACATTTCAAACATTTCACAAACCCCGGTTTTCTCTTAAGCCAGGTAGAGCCCCCTGTGTTAGATTTTTGTGTAAGCATTTTGGAAACTACCATCTGTTTAAAAGATCTGGCTTTCCTGAACGTTATTGCCGGTCTTTTTGGTACTAATGGTTGCAATATCGGATCATTATAGATCAAGTGCTTGTGTCTATTTAGAATGCTTCTGACCTCTCAATGCTTCCGATTGTAGGTGGTGATCATTCTGACTTGATTATTTGGGCCATTGCGTTTGTTTTGTGCTTTGCTGTCATTAAACAGAATGTCTTCCCGGCTTCTTTTCTTTGCTTTGATGATAGAGCTACGTATATTGTCATTTGTATATCCTCTTTCCTTGAACCTAGAGCTAAGTGTAGTGAGTTCTGATTCCCTGCAGTTGCGTATGACTCTTAGACTCTCCCCATAAGGGATACTTTTTATCAGACTCTTCGGATGGAAACTTGCTGCATGAAGCAGCGTGTTTCCTGCCGTCGGTTTCCTATACATGTTTGAATGGAGTTTGGAGTCTTTGACAAACACTGCTAGGTCTAAGAAATTTTATGATGTGGCACTGATATTACTAGTGAATTTCAAAATCAAATAATTGTTCTGGAGTTTTTTAATAAAACCTCAAGCTCATTCTTCGGTTCCTCTCCAGACAATAAAGAGATTGTCGATATAACAACTCCAGTGTAAAATGGGTGGAAGAGGCAGAGGAAACCAGACAATACGAGGAGGAGGAAGAGGACAAATGGTGAACACAAGCCAAGGCGGAAAACCAGGAGAAGCAGGAAGCCGAAGATACCCACTGCGCAACAGAGCTTTACCGAAGAAGTATTAAAAACCAAAACTAAAGTCCCAAAAAAGGATCCCAAGGTTATTGTCAATCTATCTGATTACCAACTAACTGAACCAGAGACAGCTGTTCTAAGCAAAGGACTAACATTTTGTCCTGATAAGCATCAAGATGAAGTTGAAACGAGAATCGACGTATATAAATATATACCCAAAATAAAATTGAAGAAATTCTTCGCTAAAAAGAAAAGAGAGACAACTGAGCAAACTACACTGCAACCAGAAACATTCACAGTAGCGGATGCTGCAAGACTAGAAACTGCATATCAACTTATACATCAGATAGACGAGACAGATCTGAGTAACACTCAAGTAATAACTGACATGGGAATCCCTATTGCATCACATTCCAAAACCAACTTCAAAAGAAAATCAAAATTCTGCCCAATAATACACCCTGGGAATCATATGGATGTATACCACGACCTAATAGTGGCAGAACCTGAAACGATGATCAATGTGAATAACAGCAAAGAAAATGTGAGTGAACAGGAACAAGCAGCTCTAAAAGCTCTTCAACTAAACCCCCTAATTGAAATCAAGCCAGCAGATAAGGGGGGGAACATAGTCATCCAGAATAAAACAGACTATGTAAAGGAAGCTAATCGGCAACTTAATGACGAGGCAAATTACAAACTACTGCAGACTAATCCAAGTGTCAAAATGATGCAAACGTTGCACAAACATATCAGTGAATGGTATGAAAAGGGATTACTAACCAAGGAAGAGAAAGATTTTTTGACAGTACTACACCCAATAACACCTACAATATACTTTTTACCCAAGATCCACAAGACTCTACACAATCCACCGGCTCGACCAATAATTTCTAGTTGTGGATCTTTATGTGAAAACGTTGCATCTTATGTTGATTACTTCCTGGCACCCATCGTCCCATTGCTCAGCTCGTTTATAAAGGACACTGGGGATTTCCTCAGAAACATAATGAACACTAACTGGCATCCGGAATATTGGCTGGCAACAATAGATGTTGTATCTCTATATACGTCGATACAACATGACGTAGGGCTGAAAGCAATTAAATACTTTTTACAACAACGCCCAATCTCAGAAATCAGACACACAAACAGGTTGATCGACATGATAACATTCTGCCTGACCAATAAGATCTTCCTATTCAACAAAAACATATACGCCCAAACATGTGTCTGTGCAATGGGCGTTTCCTTCTCCCCAAGTTATGCCAATTTCACCATGGGGTGGTGGGAGAAAAACATAGCTTGGGGAGAGGAAAATGAACAGTATACCGCGGATGTGGTATTATGGTTGAGATTTATTGACGATCTCTTTGTCCTCTGGAAAGGTCCTAAGCAAAAACTAATTGAATACATTGGTGCTCTGAACGAAAACAAAGTAGGACTGAAATTCACCTACAACATTCAGAAGCATGAAATAGACTTCGTAGACACCAAGGTCTACATAAAAAACAACAAACTTGAGAGAACAGTCTTTAGAAAAAAGACCTCTACAAACAGTGTTCTGCATGGTACTAGCTTTCATCCCAACTCCTTAAAGCGAAGCATTCCGTATGGAGAGTTTATCCGCATGAGACGAAATTGTTCTGAGGATGAAGAGATAGAAAAAAGTTCAATGAAACAAAAGAACGATTCACTGCCCGTGGATATAAACACTCAGACATTGCCCATGGGGAGCAAAGAGCAAGAAACAAAACGAGAACAGAAACACTAATACTAAAAAACAAAGAATCGAAAACGGATGATGACAAACCACGAATGATTCTCACCTATTCTAAAGAGAGTTTCAAAATAAGACAAATCCTGACCAAATATTGGAGTGTGCTGAAAAAAGATACAGAAATTGGATCTCTAATAAGATAAAGACTGCTGATTTCGTAAAGCACCATCAATACAAGATACTGTGGTCAACAGCCACTTCCGAATAATAAAGCCATTGACGTGGTTGGAAAAAAGACAGCATGGATTAACAAAATGTCAAACATGCAAGTCATGTAAAATTGGTCAAAACCTCAAAAGCCTAAAAGACCCTAAAGGACGAAAATTCGAAATTAAAGAGAAAACCACGTGTGAGTCACAATTCGTTGTATACCAACTTCAATGTTTCTGTGGGAAAAAGTACATTGGCTCAACAACTTGTGCTCTCAAAAAGAGAATACTCTAACACATTCGATCAATCACAAATAATGATTTTAGCTATGCGATTGCCAAACATTTAAAAACACATCCTGGTAAAACCTGGAAGGATATTACCTATGCAGGCATAGCTGTGATTAATGAGAATGAACGAGGTGGTGACCGAATTACGAAACTACGACGTCTCGAATCAAAATTAATAATCAGATTTAAACCCAGAACCCCTATGGGATTGAACGGGGATGATGAGATGTATGTGCACCTGTAAATATGAACTATAAGGCACAATGAACATGAAAGCAAAAACTATACCAAGCTGGACAATTTAGAAATTTGTTTAAAAAGTAAAAGATGTAGTATTTTCAGTAATTTTTCAAATGACACATTATAAAGACATGTAATTTAAGCAAAACAGTTAAAACCTTTTTTTTTATCAAAGTGTGTAAGGTTTGCAAGTAATAACGCATGCACAATTGGGAAAGGATAAATACGGCAATTAGCCATTATATACCCAATGACTATTGGTCATTAATGTGAGAGCATATTATTATCAATTCCACTTGTCATTGTGAATTGTAACAAAATTAAACCGGTTCTTTACATACTATATGTCATAAACAAAGGCCTCACATCTTCTTGGTAATTCATTACCTATGCTCACCCAAAAATCCTTTGCAAAGCGTAAACTTGCAGACCAGCAACACAGCGATAAAGCTGAGAAATAGCACGCAACTGCAATTGCCTACTGTTCCCACAATGCACCGTAACTTGCCATGTGAGAGTTTCAGTATAAATATGCAAGACAAACAAAGGACTAATGTTTGTAAACCGTGACCAGTGACTTGTATAGTCCGAAATGCTTAGGTGGGAGAAACCTACAGGAGAATAAATACAACCAAACAGCATTGAAGTGGTGTGCTGCGTCTTCTTTGATGAAGAAAACTTGTTGTATTAATATATATATATATATATATATATATATATATATATATATATATATATATATATATATATATATATATGTAACAATCACTATTTCGAAACTTCACTATGCAAAACAAGCAACCTCAGTGTTGAAGAACATGTAAACTGCTCTTCAACTTAGTAATTGAATACTGTACACTACACAGTGAATGTAAAGCATTACCTTTAGCAGACAAGTAAAATATACCACAGAAACTGTTCATTTACATCTTTCATTTTAGTTAAGTAGTTCTTACCTTATGCAAGCACACCATTCCACTTCAAGCAACTACTGTCAAGTCTTACAAGTAATTTTATTTGAGAAATAACACACTCCGAATTTCCTACCTACTTCAATCATTGACTTTAATCAATGTGTTAAATCTCCCAGAGGAGCATTGTTCCTTTTTAAAAGCTAAATACAGGCCTTACCTAATTTCTAAATAAGAATTTTAACTATTAATGCTGCTTGTAACCCACTCAGCACACCTGTTGTTCACTCTGAAGCCCAAATGACAGTCTTTCAAAATGATCAGGCAACATGAACACAAACCCTTTACCTCAATGTTGTTAAATTTTGGAAGGTTGACAGTTGACCTGAATAATAATGACCTCAGTTTCCACTTCTCAGGTGAACACCCTAAATATTGATTCCAAAATATCGAATGGCCAGAATATTGATACAAAAATATAGAATAGACAGAATATCGAATAATCAAAATATAGATAGGACAGAATATCGAAATTGGGGTAGGAAATATCGAATTCCACAATATCGAATTTTATAATATAGATTCCCACAAAATCAAATTTTATAATGTAGATTCCCATAATATCGATTTCTTTTTGGTGTTATGTATGGTAGTATTTGTGTAAAAATTATGTATTATTTTTCTAATGTATGTTTAATTGTTTTAAAGTAATGAATGTTATGTAATTTAATTTTTGCGTAATTTAATTCCGTAGCGGGTTGTGGGTTTATACGGGAATAGGGTGGGAAGTAATTTAATTATATTAAATAAATATTAATTTTAATTTATATGTATTGATAAATAATTGATTGATAATTAATTATTAATTCGCAATTACATTTTATAGATTGGTAAGTCATTTTTATTAATTGATGAATTGATAATTCTGTTAATTGTATTTTTTATTAGGAGCGGGTTGTGGGTTTATAGGGGATTAGGGTGGGAAGTAATTTAATTATAGTAAATTAAATATTACATTTTATTTATATGTATTAATAATTAATGAATTGATAATTATTTTTAATTGGTCATTAACACCTTGGCTGCTAATGGTTTTCCCCTCCTGTGCTGCATTCCCTCAATCCCCATTGTTCATGACAAGGTCAGCTCGTCATAAGCACAGCTCCACTGTGCCTCATGACGAGCTGAGCTCGTCATGAGCAGCAAAGGGGTTAATGTTTATTAATTGGTAATTAATTATTATTAAATTGGTAAATAATTTTTATTAATTGATTAGTTGATAATTATGTTAATTTTATTTTTTATTATTAGGAGCGGGTTGTGGGCTTATAGGGGAATTGGATGGGAAGTAATTTTATTGTACTAAAGTTAATATTTATTTTTATTTATATGTATTGATAATTACTTGATAATTAATTATTTATTGGTAATTAATTTATTAATTGGTAGTCATTTTTTATTGGTAATTAATTGTTATTAATTGGTCATTATTTTTAATTAATTTTTTATTGGTATTGATAATTAATGTAATCTTATTTTAATATTAAATCATTTTTTCCCTACTGTTGCACTCTCTGGATTGGGAATAGTAATTTTTACCGCCCCCCCCCCGCTATCCAACGCTTTCCCTACTGTTGCACTCTCTTAAGTGGGAATAGTAATTTTTACCCCTACGCTATCCAACGCTTTCCCTACTGTTGCACTCTCTGGAGTGGGAATAGTAATTTTTGCCCCTACGCTATCCAACGCTTTCCTTACTGTTGCACTCACTGGAGTGGTAATAGTAATTTTTACCCCTACGCTATCCAACGCTTTTCCTACTGTTGCACTCACTGGAGTGGAAATAGGAATTTTTACGCCTACGGTATCCAACGCTTTCACTACTGTTGCACTCATTATTAATTACCATTTTTTTTCAAATTAATTTAATTATTTTATTTTATTTATTTTTTATATCTATATAATATGTTTATTTATATATGTATGTCAATATATTTTTAATAATGTTCTAAATATTTTATAATTAAGATTAGTAATTATTTTATAGTATTATTAAGTAAATTTATATTAAAAAATATATGTAACATTTCATTTATTATTTTTACATTTTAAGCTTTTTTACATTATTTTAATTATGTTTTATTTAATTATGTTCATTATTTATTTACACGTGTAGTAATTTTTAATACATTTTAAAAATTCGATATTTTAGCTAACTATATTTTAACATTCTATATTTTGGAATCGTTATTTTAGTACTTACCTGTTTGTAGATAGGCATTCTATATTCTGTCCCTTGATGTTTTGGCATCGATATTTTGATAATTCGATATTTTGTCCCTCGATATTTCAATACTGATCCCACTTCTCAACCAGCTTCATGTTAAGTTCCACATTACAAACTTGGTGGAATAGGTGTAGTAGTTACCACGCATGGAAAATACCCTTACCCAGAGTGAGGTATTTACCACACGTGTTTTAAATACCTGCTATTCAGACTTTTTAACTTGCAAATGAGACATAACATGGTCCAGTATTAACCAATTTGAATTCAGCATGTTTCGCTTTTTTTTACAGGTCTTTTCCCCACATACATTTTGGCAGGTTTGACCAACTGGAATTTATCAGGGGAAACTGCGAGGGAGAGATAGTTATCAGAGAACTCATGATTCCCATTCCTGTACATACTCTTGTTTGCACAGGGATCGGACTTTAGCCCTGCACTACAAATCAGGGCCATAATGAGTATTGGAGCTTAGTTCACAGTAAAACTATGCTCTTGGGTACTGGGGAACTCTCTCATGATAGTTTGGGGAGAGATGCGGGTGACTCACAAAGTTATGAACTTCCCAGAGTGCAAGGGTATCTTCAGGATTACCTCAGTAAGTTTTGGGGTGGGCAATAAATTCCGCTCAGCCGGCAAAGTTGGCGGGGTTTTAGCTTCTCTGTGTTATGCATGTAATGTGGAGTTCCAGCCAAATTTCGCGAACTGCCGCGTGGCAGAATTTTTTCTCACACGAGCGATAATTGCCGTCCCCTAGCCTGATTTTCTGCAGCTAGGAGGGCACCTGGCGAGATTTTTTGTCATCGCAGGCAGTCACAACCATTTGTGATTAGAAAGCTGCTGCTCGAGTACAAAATCTACTCGAGCTGGACCAAGAAACAGCAGCTTCCGGTGCACTGCGCTGTGCCATTTACACAGATTTTGCAGAGCAGACCAAACTCCTGGCACTAAAAATCAGTGCGATTAGTTAATTTCCCGCCCTTTCGTGGTATTCGTGGAATCTCGCAGTGTTTTCATGTAGCTCTGTGGAATTCCGCAGAGTGAAACTCCGTGAGTCCCGCCCACCCCTAGTAAAGTCTGCAACTCCTATCCTTCACCCCTTCTCTCTTCAGCTCTTAACACCTACTCTCATTGCCTCCAATCCCGACGTGCAAACATTCTCTTTCACATCCGCACCAGCTTTGACATTCCATTGATGGCACCACAGAAGTCTTCAGCTTTATATGGCACCGAGAGATTCTAGGCAACAGCACACACACAAAGACATGTCAACTAGATAAACAGTTTAAACCCCTTGAGATGGGCAACTTAGGAAAACAAGACAAAGTCACTGAAATCGGTCCGATTTATTGATAATGGCATTCCTGTGAAGTAAGTTAGCATCACTCCTGTTAGTCAGTCACTTTTATAAAAACATCTGAAATGTCCTCATAGACACTGCATATGAACATTTGCACAAGGCATGTTTAGCCATACAGAAAAAGGCTGGAAATACTAGACCAGTTTTGGTGATGAATTACGGTTTTGAGTAGTCTTTGAAGCAGGGGCAGTTTGGGAACAAAAGAAACGTTTTCTCTTTTGGGTGTTGCAATCATTTGCCTTTCTTAATAGCCACTCCTTCATCACTAGCATTTTTGCTAAATAAGTGGGTTAATTTAAATGCTCTGGTCAGCCTTCGGTCAGCCTTCACTCACTCTTTTTGGCATGTACCGGAGACAAGCTAAACCTGCACAGTGCAATTCTCCATCACTTTTTTGCCAGTGTAAACCAGAAGGTTCTCACTCATACACAAAATGCACTTTCTGGATTCAAGTCCATACACAAGCATATTCTCATTTTGAAAATAAGGACTAATGCTTTTACACTTTTTCTTTACCAAGTGGTAGCTACTGCATGCATTCCTGACCATACTTGCAATTCAGCAATTCAGCAAACACAGATGATGAAAGGAGTGCTGGAACTTCTCAACCACTCACCCCCAGTCAAGAGTTCTTAATCTAAATCATTGTTCTTGTGCCCATTATGCCATCCCTGTTTGGACCCAGCCATATACAAATCAGTCTTGTACCTGCTCCTCATGGATACAGTCCAGCCCAATCTGCCAGACCAGGTCCTCCCTGGAGTGGAAACAAGCATCCTGGGACCGGTTTTGGGCTAACAGCCCTCAACAGCCAGGCTAGCTTGAATCCAGTGCCACATCAAGCATGGGACTCACGTCTGGGCATACCCATGGCCATTTAGGGCAAGCATAGCAAACACAACAAGATGATGGACGGAGTGCTGAATCTTTTTAACCACTTACTCCCAGCCATGAGAGCTGGGTTTAATCCATTATTCTTTTGCTTACTATGCCACCCCAATTTGAACCCAGCCATATGCAAATCAGTCTTGACCCTGCTCCTCATGGGAACAGTAAAGCCTGAACCGCAGGCCAGGTCCTATCTGAACTGGAATCAAGTAAACTGGGGTGGCATAGTGAGCAGAGAAGATTGTTGCGGGTGCCACCATGGTACCCCCTCTCCAGGTGATGCTGAAACACTGCTACTACTACCGCACACAGGGTCGCAAGCGCACCCACCTCATCCCTCAGATGGAGAACAAATGGAGCACTAGTCTCCCTACGCAGTAGCCAGGCCAAAGGTCTACCAGACCTGTTCCCCACCCAGTCAAAGCACTGCCTATAGTGGGTGCGCATAAATACACCCAGCCTATCCCATTTGCCTGCAATGCTCATACACAGCCACAAATCTTCTGGTTGGGCATCCTAGCCCAGAGCTACGCGCCACTGCAACAACTCAAGCTCCCTCTTCTCCTGATGCAAGTCTCACTGGGGCTGCCTACGCAGCCCCAACAGTCAGCCCCAGAGAGTGGGCTCTCCAAACCTTCTTCACGGCCTCTCATTCGATTTGTGGAGACCCTGCAGTCCCGCAGTTACCTCCAGATAGTCTGTCAAAGCTTGCAAGAGTTTTTCCTTGCCCACTGCGTCAGTCAGGAGTTCAGCTGGGAGTTTACACAGCCTAGCCTGTTTTTCCGACCCCCCAAACCCACCCAGAGCCAGCTCATAGCACAGAGATGAGTTATCAGACACAAATTGTGCTAAATGAGTCACCCCGTGCAAATCCCCTGGTTGCACATCTGCCAATGAGAAGCTATCCAGTCTACTGTAGATTTTGTGTGTGAATGAGTAGCAGGTAAAGCCCTTATCATGCAGCCAGTGGGCCCCCCAGGGATCTCAAAGCCCTAGATTATCCATCGCCTCATGTAACGTCTTAGACATACAAGGCTTCGTGTTGAGTCTAGGGGGTAGCCTGTCCACCTTCCCATCCAAGACACAATTACATTCCCCCAACCACAATATGGAACCCTCCAGACCCACACTTGTCACTTCCTGAAGCTTTTAAAACAATTAGGGATCGTCCACTTTTGGTGTGTACAGATTTACCAAGGATACAAGCGTCCCAAGTTTTACCTACAGGACCACATATCTCCCCTCTATATCCACCTATGTAAGCACAAAGAGGTCCTGGGGCGACCACTATCAGCACCCCCCCAGCATAAGTAGAATAGGGCGTGAGGAACACCTACCCCTTCCATTTCTTCTGCACCCTCATGGCTGAGGTGTATTTTTTGGAGGCAAGTCATGGACACCCCATGGCACTTCAAAAATAACAACACTTGTTGTCTTTTTATGTACGTGCTTAATCCCTGAACATTCTAGGTCAATATCTTAAGGCCTCCACTCATAAATGCACCTCGTCCAAAAGCTGTATGCTTTCCTGCAGTGCTGTGTGTGGCAATCAGACCATGTATTCATAATAATAACCAAAACTGCCATAACAATTGAAATAAAACAATACACATAGTGTAACTATTTTTCTACGTAGGTCCACCTCACATGTGCCAGGACCATGCATATATACCCCAATCTATCCAACCAGGATAATAACCCCCACCTTCCCAACCAGCACCGCCTAATCGCGTATGCCATCTTGCGCTAAGGATCCTGAGTTCCATCTACATGTCCACATAAAGGTCAGCATACCGCAGCCCCACCTAACCAGACCCCAACAGAGTTTTGCAGTATCATTCTACTTTGAAGTTCTTGTCTGATATGGCATTGACATGTGTGGATTGACTATCTGACACCCAAGCCTCTGTTGTGGGTAATTGTTGGCCCAGCTTAGTCACCTGCGAATCCCCTGACCCAGTCACCTGTATTGTACCATCTTCCTGGATTGTGACCCTCAGCCCATCCAAAGCAGAACCCTGGTATCTGTCCTGCCTGAAGAGGCCCCTCGAGGTGCCACGTTCGAACTGTGACTTTGGGCGGGCCCCAGTATCCACACTCCGGGCAGGGATCTTGTTCCACACTTCCAACCAGACCCAAATCTCCTCAGGGTACTCAAAGAAGTGCGCCTTCGCATTGACTAGGACTTTGAGCTTGAAAGGATATAGCAGCATGTATTTAAAGTTCATGTTCTGCAGCTTCTGCTTTACCTCACAAAATGATTTGCGCTGCTCCTGTACCTTCTTGGTGTTGACAGCGAAAATGGTGTTCAAATAATTTTCAATCTTTGGAACTGCCTGTTTCCTGCAGCCCTAAGGATGCAATCCCTGTCCTTGTAGTTTAGGGTCTTTGCTATGAAGGCTCGGGGGGGTGGGGACCCATCGGCGGCGGAGTCACCAGAGCGCGGCGCGCTCGTTTAGTGAAAAAGATATCTGAGAGTCCCTGTTGTTTCAAGGGCTGCCAGAACAACTGTTCTACTAAGCCTTCAACTGACATCCCTTCCACCCATTCCCAAAAGCTCAAGATACGCATGTTGCTGCGGTGGGATCGGCCCTCTGCATCCTCTACCTTAGCCTACAAATCCCCCTTTACTGTGGTTATTCTGGCCATTTGCTGCTTATGAACTGCCACCTCCCCATGCAGCGTCTCAATGTTATCCTCCACTGTGGTCACTTTTTCTGCTGTTTTACGCAGATCCACCCTGAGCATATTGACATCAATGGACACTGTTTCAATATTATGCTCCAGAGCAGTGAGTTGTGGATAAGTGTGGCTCACTGGTTAGAGGAGGCAGACCTGGAAGCAGAGGTCAGCCCGGGACCAGGGTTCAACTCCCGGCTCGGCGGGGTCTTGAGTCCTAAAATGTCCATGGACTCGACAATTCTCGCTCTGGTGCCTACTCGATTCACGGGTTCACCCTCTGCGACTCTGGGCAATAGCTTGCTTAATCTCCACAACGGCCCCTCGTGGCGGGATGCCTGGCTTTCACCTTGCGGATACCCAGCCGGGGTTATCTCACAGGGGAATACCAGGACGGGTTCCCTAAGCAAGCGCTTAGAAACCGCTCGGTGATTTGCGCTATATAAATTCCTGTACATTTACATTTACCCATGTATGGCCACCAGCAGATCGGCCCAAGAGGGCTCCCCCTCATGCTCCAGTGATGTGGCCATGGATCCCGCCCCCTTCTGGCAAGTTGCCCGAATTGAATACTGCTGTGGGGTTGTTTATTGGGTAATGGTGTTAGCGGCCGCCCTTGAGAGCCGGTTTTTCCCCATGATATGTCCACCGGGGTTCCTCTGCTCTGCTGCGCCTTTCTTCCAGTAGCCTCTCAGCAGACCACCGCAGCTCCTCAAGGTCACTCCAGCCACCACTGGATCACACATGCTCCAAGGACCTCCAGTCACAGCAGAGACCAGCCTCCACTCGGGCCACTCCATCTGTGCAGCTCCAGTCACACCAGCAAGTTCTCAGCCAATTATGAAAGTGTGGGCCACTCTCCTGGCCCCTCCAGGCCCACTACAGGAGGCTCTTGTGTGTCTTGGCAGTCCTGGGCTCCAATGGCATTCCCCTGGGGCCCAGCACACGTGTGCCCCCTCCAGCCCTCCTGGCCATGGCTACCCCTGTTCCAGCCAACTGGCCGAAAGAGACCTCAGGCCCCACTCCACTTCCAGTAGGGGGCAACTGCTACCCCGTCCAGACCTCCTCACATCAGCTGGGACACAGCACTCACTGCAGCTCTGAGATGTCCTGTCTGCTCGGCAGGTCTCGTCTCTGCAGAGCAGACTCCCAGCTTCCCCCAAAATAGCCTGAGTGGGCCCTGTCTCTCCCTCAGCCCATCATCAGGGCTTGTAGACAGCCTCATGCTCCGGAGCCCAGCACTCTTTGACTCGGTGCGGCCTGCTTCCCGCCTGGCCGCCCCCGCTAAAGCTGACCTGGCTCAACCCAGGGGAGCCCTCACTCCTCCAGTACATCTGGAGGGCTCAGATGCTGCCTCAAGCCCCTGGAGTCCACCGTCTGGCGACCCCTGCTCCAGTCAGCCAGGACACCAGGGATCCACCACCCAGCACTCATCCCTGGGGGGCAACAGCTGCCCCAGTCGGACCACCTCACAATAGGACTGCACCCTCTAGGGCCTTGTGACCCGCCAATGCAATCAGAGCCGCCACCACTTGTTAGGAGTTGCAGCTTAGGCCCAGACTACGTCCCACAGGCCTCACACACTGGGGCCACTGCGCTCTGCACCGCTACTCCTGCAGCACAATGGGTGCTCTCAGGACTCAGCGCTGTGCAGCAGGTACTTGACAGGCCATTTTTTCCCCTCAAGGGCAATGGCATCTGCAGGATGTAGCAGGATTACAGGGAGGCTGGCAGGGGCTGCGGGATTTCATGTACTGTCAGACATCTTGCCCAGCCTCACCCTCAAGCAGGAACTTGACACTGTAATGTCAAAAATAGGCCCACTGTGATTGTAGTCTGCTTGGCTTTGGGGAGAAAGGCGTTGCTGGTTGAGGGGGTTTGCCTGTGATATGAGAGGTGCCTTTGAAGTGTGCCCCAGGTGTTATATGTATAAACCCCAGCATACCTGCAAAGCAGGATTTGACATTCAAGAAGGATTTAACACTAAAAGGTAAATAGGATTCTCTCAAACACACCATGCATATTTTGCAGAATTCTGAGGCCCAGGATCAAGACTGATTTGCATATGGCTAGGTCTAAACTGGGGTGGTGTGGTGAGCAAAATAATGATGGATTTAACAAAGAACACTTGACTGGGGGTGAATGTTTTGATTTGTTCTGCATTCCATCCATCAATTGAGTGTCTTTTGCTTTCAGAAAAAAAGGTCTTTATAAGATAGCACATTTAGGTAAAGCTGAGCGTCATCATGAGAGATATGTTCTAAAAGGTGAAAACTTCTCAAATTCCACAAAGGGATGAACAACACAGATAATTACAACAAATCAGCAATATCATGGGTGTGCTGCCCTATTACTAAGTTACCACCACATCTGCATACAAAGTCAGTTAGATTGAGAATTGTCTGACAATTCAACACCAACCAACATTTCCCTTAAGTGTCTGTATAACTTGCTCACCTCAATCTCCAATTCGCTGTGATGCTAGTTTCCACCTGCGTGCAGTGCTTTATAAACCAGGAAGAGTTCAATAAATTCTAACAGAAGTGCTCTGTGCTAGCACACAAACACATTGCTTCAAAAACGACACCCAAGAAATAGGGCCAAGGTGAAAGGGCAATTGAAAAGCATACATATAGGACATCTGAGTGAGATGAAAAAAAATAATAATAAGATAAGCTTGAAGTTTATCCTAAAATTTAATTAATGACAGGTTTGTGTATTCTTATAATATACACGTTCTCTTTCGTACAAACAGTTCTATTATGAATATTTTTTTAATAGTAATTCTATATAATATCAGGGCCTACAATTTCACCTTATTAGCACTAGTTTAATACCTGAATTTACAACATTCAGAAATTGAAAGTGGTCATTCAACCTTTGCAAAATGTCTTTTACTTAATATCACCATATGTGGCACTTTGTTTTTGTAACGTTTGATCCTTTTGAGTAAGAAGCAAAATATTATTGAAATTGAAATTTATAAATTTTGCAGCAGATGATTATGAGGCAAGTTTTGTAAATTCATAACCATGTGGAAAATGCTGTGGCTGCACAATTTCTTAATTGAAGTGCCCCTGAAAGAGAGTGAGACATGAGCTAAGCAGGATTCATCGATCAACACATAATACTATTTCAAGTGGATGCTTTGTTTCAATCCTTGAATTAGATTATACACTCTGGGAGATAGGCGTGATCAGTGATTAATTTGTGCCAGTATTTTCGGGTGCTCAGCGTTGGCACTTCTTTGTAAACACTGGCACGATTTTCTAAGAATCCACCACATTGTGGTGCTGTGTGTATTTTTGAGCAAAGTTCTTTAATGAAACGTTTAATTTTTTAATATAGCTTATAAATGTTAAAATACTGGGACTTAAGTCTGTGGTTTAAGTGACGTGGGTGGTGCCAGCTGCAGGGGACTGGTGTGAAATATCTTATGCGCTGGCACTCGATTTTTTACAAATTAAACATTGGTCATTAGTTGCATTGGCAGCCTGTTACAGTGCAAGCAATGCCTTCTGTAAGATAGAGCCTCTCTGTACAGTGTACTAAAATGAAGTACACTATATAGAGACTGCGTGACAACCCCAAAGGAAGACAGAGGCAGCAAGAAGATAATACGAACTCTCTTTTTGGGTAGTGTGGGCGAGCAGCTAGGCTTATCAGAGGACAGTGTTTATTCATTTGTTGTGCTCACAGAGGCAATAAATGAGACACGCACTCAAGAATAAATCCAAGAACAATTTTGTATAAAAATAACAAGTTTCTTTATACATATTTGAGAAGCAAGACTTCAAATCGGAGATATACTTTGTAGGTTTTAAAATACTTCAATAAATACTTTGTAGGCTATGGTATTAGGAAGAAAAGGCAATCCAGTTCAAAGTATGCCGTACTTTTAGTATCTAGGAACATGGCAGTAGATACCGTCAAATATTTACCATTGCGTTCAGTGGAGGAAGCCCAGAATGAGTATAGCTTTAATGGAGTTCAATCGACTGCCAACATAGTTACCGTCATGGTCGCAGGCAGCAGGTCACCGTAGTTCTAGGGAAGCACCACCAACCCCAGAGGTCACGGTTGCTGAAATTAAGGTGTAGTCTTGGATGGTGGAATACCGCCAATGCAGTTACCCTTGCAGTCGCTGGAAGGAGGACTCCACCAGGGAGTTTCGGAGGACCACAGCACCTGGGACGGTTGGAGGTCTTCTTGACCGGCTGGATGAGGCCCAGGACTCAGGTACAGAAGGAATTGAGATGCACCTGGAGCAAGTATCCAGCCCATATGCTCTTTATGGCTTCCCTGTTCACTTACAACCCCCAGGATGGGCTGGATGTTGTTAATATGCCCTCACATAGGATACACTGCACGCTGCCTTATGGTGGAAGGCTGGCCGACTTACTTATGTCATATGCAGGGTAATGGTGGCATAGAACACAGGGCTGTGTACCATGTCAACTCTCTGGTTTGTCCTGCACCTGGGCACGCAGCCTGCGATAGCAGCACTGCCCGATCCGGGTGAGGGGTCCGAAGGGGATTTTCTTCTGTCTCCATGCCCTGGGTACCAAAGGTACCATTTACTGGGGCTTACATGGGAAACAGGAATTGTGCCAATCATGGCACAGTTTTTAGGGAAGGAGATCTTGCCCTGGGAACCTGGTTAGCACTTACAGTTTGAAATTACATCAGACATCAGGCAAAAAGTTGGGGGCTAACTGTGTCAAAAGTGGCACTTTCCTACACCTACAGGCAACATCTACCTCCGAAAAGTGCAAACAAATGAATATGCCTACTTGTCTGGGTTGGGACTATGGAGGAAAATATTTGGCAAACACCACTTTCTTCCTTCAATTTTTTTTTACTTGCAGTGAGTACAATTAACAACATATTTCATTTAGGTGCCTGAATCTTGGCAGATTTGCAGCTTTGCAACGGAAGTAGAAAGGAAATAACAGTAAATAATTGGCAGGAGAAAGAAAATCAACCAAGGAAGCTAAAATAAACATGACTCACAAGCTGTCACGAGGCCTGCCGCACGAATTTAACTGCGTGAGTTTGAGCTTGTTTCCTGTAGAGTCTAATACAACAGATTTAGGCTCTCCCCAGCAGTTGGTCTTTTTGAGATTGGCTCTAGTTAAAGCCTTTTTCGTAGGCTTTGAGATCACTACTATGTGGCCAATTCTCTTGACCAGCTGTGCAACCCCAAGAACAAATATTATCTGATGTTCTTGGCACCGCAGGAACCAGCTACCACTGGGAGCACGCTGTGTTTAGGCATTGACTTTAGGCAGCGGGGATGACTAGAAAATACATTTGTGTAACTTGCTTTTGCATTATAACGTGAAAATTGGGAAACATTTTACAAAATGCAAGTCTGGCATTTGGTGCTATATTTCAGTTCAAAAAGCACCCTTGTGTCCATACTTGAAACAAAGAAGTATTTTGCATTAAACAAAAGCACAAAAACAGAAGCGCCTTGTTCTAATTTACGAGGATGACCAGAAAAGAAATTCATGTAACTTACTTTCGCATAATTTTGTAAAATTTGGCAAGAATTACACAAAATGTAAAGCTGGCATTTTGTGCTATATTTTAGTATAAAATGTGTCCTTGTGTCCATTTTGGACACAAAGAAGCATTTCATTTTGGACACAAAGAAGCATTTTGCATAAAGCAAAAACACGAAAAACAGAAGTGTCGAAAACGTTTGAGTTGTTCCTGTGCTATAATTTTCCCACAAGCATGGCGTAATTAATTGAATTTTCAGCACCAATGGTAATGCAAAATTCCTGAAATTACGCAAATTATAACGTCATTGACTGAAATTTCTTCAGTGCCTACTCAAGCAATTAAAAATTGCTTTTGTAAGGCGGCCTGGGGTAGAACATTCATTTCAACTTGAATTGAGACAATCAATAAGAAAACAAGTTACTTACCTGTAACTGTAGTTCTCCAGTATTGGAAGCTTTCATAGATTCACATACCTGAATCATTTCCCCGTCGTTGAGACAGGAGTCTCTGGTACATAAAAAAGCCATGGTTAGCAGTATAGCTAACTGAACAAGCATTTACAATGCAATGGTCTCGGCATTATTAAAGGTAGAGCTATTGGCATTGCTCATGACTTTTTTTGGGGTGTTTTTAAAAAAAAATCATAAATAAATGGCATCGTCATTTACATTGCCAATAGCGTAATCATTAAATAAATGGCATTGTCATTTACAATGCCAATTGCTTAATCGCTCGCAAATGCATGACCTATTGCATTTACACCCACACAGAGCCACACACACAGTCACCCACACACACACATACAGAGCCACCCACACAGAGTCATTCATATACAGCCACCCACACAGAGCCACCCTCACACAGAGCCACCCTCACACAGAGCCACCCACACACAGAGCCACCCACACACAGAGCCACCCACACACAGAGCCATCCACACACAGAGCCATCCACACACAGAGCCCCCCACACACAGATCCACCCACACATAGAGCCACCCACACATAGAGCCACCTACAAATATCGCCGCCCGACCTCCGGGATGTGGGCCTAAAGGCTGTGTAAAGAATTGAACAGGAAATAATGTATTGAAGCGCAGAGATATAATGTTTATATGGAAATATATTGTGTCCTGTAAGTCTGCAACAAAATAGACCCACCTACAAAAAAGCTATCCACACAGAGCCACACACACACACACACACACACACAGCTACACAATGGTGGCTGGTGACATTTGAAAGTGGTGAGGCGTAAAAGATTGAGTGAGCGCCTGGTGGCAAGCGAGCATTGTGAGCACACCATCATAAAGGGATTTTGGGGGTGGGTTCTTCCCCTGAGAAAAGTTTGAAAACATAGCGGGCAAATGGTGCATTTTCAAGCATATTTGAGAAAGCAAGAAGCAGTTGTTAAAGTGTCTGCATCCAGATATATAACCCAGCAACTTACATACATTTTAAACCAGACAGGACTTTTGGCTTTGTCAATGGAGAGTAACCATGATTTTGTTCGAAATAATATCGAAAGTGTTTCAGTTCTGAAATTGTGAGTCTGCAAATTAAACATGTCGGGGTCATGGAAGGGGTAGTGGTCTTCAAAGTGTCTCAGTCATGCCTTTTCAAGTCATGCCTGTTCAACTGACTTTAACACCTATTTCTCACCTCTCCCACACGACCAAATGCCCACACAATCTCAGAGTGAAATCTTTTATGGCTAACTCACATTCACCCCTCACTTCAAAAATATCACAATAGTCCTCAAAAGTATTTGCTATCTCCTTGAGTGACACCTACCACTCACTGTTCTTGAGGTTGTACTAAATTGACTTAACTGGAGTGTAGTTGGTACAAAATGCAGCACCAAGAATTTTGACCAGACTGCGGTTACATTATGACATCTCACCCAATCCTTTCAAACTCCACTGGCTGCTTGGAGTAGTGAAATACAGGTGATAGCAGATTTTTAATAACAATTGCCTCAGGAGATCCGAGTGCCGTTTTAGCGTTACTGGGAGGGGTATAATCACCTAATCAAGCCTTACCTGCCTGCCTCAAATCTTACATTACAAACTATTAAAAATGTAATAAACAACATATACCAGGGTAAGTCGTTTCCTGCTGGTTAAGCGCTCAGAATGGCCATCGCATTATTCTAGGTTATAATAATAAAAATGACAGTTCTCTCATTGATCAGGTATACATCTGGTGTGACACATGTAAAAATAAACACGAACAATGGGCAATGAATGTGAATATTTTAAGAACATTCTAAAAGTCCCATAACACTAAGAGAAACTGGTGTATCATTAACTTAGAGGTGGCGGCTGCATGAACGCAGGTTATCCCCGAGATGGAGAAGCCCTGCTTGGCTTAAAAGCGTGTATTGAGCAAATAAAATTGGAAACTCACCCCTTTTTCTACCCGATCAGTTATCATTGACCTTTTCCCCTCAAGAACAATGACACGATTGATGACCCATCATCTGCGTTTCTGTTTTTTTTTAGGTATTATGCTTTAGTGGTCACATATTTCAAGTCGTCTTTGGATCGCAAGTGGCTCGAGCCCCTGTGGAACAAGTACTGGGTGAACACTCTTAGCTCCTCTAGCTTGCTCCATCCTCACCGCATCTAAAGCACTGTAGCAGAACTCCATCCACCTAGACCACACCCCCGGGACAACAGCCGGCTGGTCTGCAGCACAAGGAGACCGAAGAGCCCCGACCGGGACCGGGTGAAGGAGTGAGGCGTCTGTGCGAAACTCTGGATCGGAGGACTGCAGCCCACTCAGCACACGTTCCCCCGCGCTGTGGCTCTCCCTGCGCTGGAGTGACTGTTGACTGGGCCCCGCATCGCAGCGCTGCTGCTTATCCGTGTCGCGTGCCCGGAGATCCCGAAGCCCAGCCGACCATGGTGGGGCCCTGACTGAGCACCAGGGTGATCCCATGAGGGCTGCATCGGCCGGTAAGGAGAGATTGCAGCAGTGCTGGTGGTCCTGGCTCTGGTTCCCCGGGGCGCCGGCTCCGGTGTGCATAGCCTGCTGAAGACGTTTGCGGCTGCCCGGGGCTCGGCTAGCGGGGGCCAGACTCGGAGCCTGGAAGCTGCGTGGAGGAGGCTCTCCCTAGATTGACTTGAGAGCGCTCCACTCTACGAGGGATTGCAGCCCGGCCGCCCCTGTACTCTCCCCATCCTGATTGTGGTGCCTGACGGGCAGAAGCTTCCAGGTTTTTTCCCGCTAGGCATCTAATCTCCCACATTCCACTTTATTATCGGCGCACATGAAGCAGAAGGCCGGTGCCCGGCTCTTGTGAGAGCTGCGACCTCATCAGCGGGAGGGGGGGAAATAGACACAGCGCGGGCAGAAGGCAAGACAAGAACAAGAGGACAGCGAGGAAGAAAACAAAATGGCAGCATAAAGCTCTGAGATTTTTCGGATTTGGGGGCGTGTTCGGTGTTCAAAAAGGGGCGTGGCCAAAAAGTGGAAAGAAGAACACCGAACACACCTCCAAATCCGAAAAGGACGGAGCCTATTTGGAGTGACGGCTCTCTCCTCCAATGGCTGGCCTCCGTTTAGGAAGCCAGCCAATGGGAGAGAGCCAAAATCAGAGGTGGGATAAAGAGCCCCTCTAAGAAACATAAGATCTTGCTACTTCCGGTTCTGCCGAACCGGATAGTACCTCGACCTAAAAAGGCGTAGGCCCATTTCCCTTTTGCAACCCATAACCTTTGTTATGTAAAAAAGGACCAAACTTTTCCCTTAGCCAATCAGAGCCACTCACCCATTAGAACCCTACTGAGGAAACCTTTTGCCCCTCAGATATTCGGGCACTTGTGCTATAATACTTTTCGTGCCAAATCCGAGGTGAGCCTCTCAGAGGAGGAGGGTGGGCGTATGTGAATCTATGAAAGCTTCCAATACTGGAGAACTACAGTTACAGGTAAGTAACTTGTTTTCAAACTCCAGTATTGGAGCTTTCATAGATTCACATACCTGAATCAGAATAGCGAGCAGTAAATGATAGCACATTTTTTGTCACCTTCCTTTCACAAATATGCAATCCATGATACTTGCACATAGTAGTAACCATATCGATATATACATAGACATATTGCTCCTCCAAGACATATCCAATATCAATCAACAATAAAATGTGCTTTTCTTACCAAACAAAGGAAGGAGGGATGAGAAAGAGGCTCACCGTCATTGGAAAAGGTTCCGCAGTACTGCTTGTCCCACTGCTACATCGCTTCTTGCATGAGCATCTAGGCAGTAATGCCTGGTGAAGATATGCGTACTCCTCCAGGTGGCTGCTCTGCAGATGTCCTGAATGGAGTCGCCTGAAAATAGAGCAGTTGAGGTTGATACCGCTCTCGTGGAATGTGCACGAGCACGTGCTGTCAATGGTTTTCCCGCTGCTTGATGACAAAACTGAATGGCACTTGAAATCCATCGTGCGATTCCCCGTTTTGATAACGGAAAACCCTTCCTGGGGGGACTAAAAGCCACAAACAACTGTGTAAATTTTCTAAAAGGTCTTGTCCTTTGCAAATAAAACTTTAGGCAACGCTGGACATCTAGAGTGTGGAGAGTCCTTTCGATGGTTGAGGAAAGAATCTTTTTAGGATTAAGGGCTCATTTAAATGGAAGTCTGTTGGTACTTTCGGGATGAATCTTGGATTCGTTCTGAGGACTAATCTGTCTTTTCTAATTTTGAGAAAAGGCTCTTGCGTCATAAGGGCTTGTATTTCTTCCACCCTTCTGGCTGATGTTAGAGCTATTAATAGAGCCACCTTCCAGGATAGGAATTTCAGATCAGCTTTGTGTAGTGGCTCAAATGGTGGTTTCATCAGTTGTGATAAGACAATGTTCAGCTGCCATAAAGGTGGTGGAGGCCTGATGGGTGGGTAAACCCCTTCATGAATTGCTTCACAATTCTTTCCGACCACAGAGAAGGACGTGCTGAATTTCTTCTGTATCTTGAAATCGCCGCCAAATGCACTTTAATAGAGGCATGGGCTAATCCAGATTTCGCTAGCCTCAGTAAATATGGGATGATCTGATGCGCCTCTGCCCTCAGAGGATGCAAGTCATTCTCCTGACACCAGAAGCAGAATCTTTCCATTTCATCCTGTATGTCCTATCAGTGCTTTCTGCTCTTGCCTTTGCCAGGATTTCTCTGCATTCTGCTGGAATTTTAAAGTGATGAAATTCTCCATAGTCAGAAGCCAGGACGCTAATTGCAATGATGTCGGGTCTGCATGCCGCACTTGTCCCTTCTCCATAGTTAGCAGTGCTGGTATTGGCCGAAGACGTATTGGCTCAGTCTCTGATAAAAGGAGCAGCTCTGTGAGCCAATGCTGCCAGGGCCACCAAGGGGCCATCAGTATTATCCTGCACAGTTCTTTCTTCATTTTCGGGAGTACTCGTGGCAGGAGGGGAATCGGCGGAAAGGCGTAGGCAAAGACGCCTGACCATGCCAACGAAAACGCATTCCCCCATGATCCCCTTTGGTGACGCCAGCTTGCAAAGAATCGGCATTTCTTGTTCCGGGCTGTGGCAAACAGATCCATCGTTGGTATTCCCCATTTGGCAAAGAAGGTCATCAGTGTGCCCTGATCTAGCTCCCACTCGTGACAGGTCGACTTCTGCCTGCTGAGAGTGTCCGCTGTTATATTTTGATCCACTGGAAGATGTATGGCCTTCAGAATCACACAGAGATCTATTGCTCATTTCTATATTTTCTGAGCTTCTCTTGACAGAGAGAGAGATCTTGTGCCTCCCTGTTTGTTCAGGTAGTGCATTGCAGTTCTGATCTCCCTTCTATTCTTGGCAGGAAGGCCAACAATGCCAATCCTATTGTCCTTAATTCCAATAGGTTTATGTGAAGGTGTTGTTCCTGTTTGTTCCATCCGCCACTGACCTGTAACTCCTGTAGGACTGCTCCCCATCCTTCGAGAGAGGCATCCGTGGTAACTGCCAATGGAGCTGGTTCGATCAGATAGGAGAGATCCACCGAGATGTTGTTCCTGCGAGTCCACCACTTTGCTACCTGCAACATTGGATGCGTGATTTTTATCTTGTCCTCGAAGGATTCCTTTGCTTGGCACCACTAAAGGTCTATCTCTTCTTGTAATGGCTGCATCCGTAAGCGACACAGGGGAATGAGTGGTATGCATGAGGACATTGTCCCCAGAAGCAATTTGTATCTTCGGACTAAAAGAGACTTTCTTTTGCTGAATTCCTTGGCTAGAGAAACGAGTCCCAATTGTGTCTCTATGGATGGGAATGTTTTGTTTTGTGATGTATCCAGGATTGTACCTAGAAACTTGATCGTCCTGGATGGCTGTAGAGATGATTTTTTCACATTTAAGGTCAGGCCCAGGTCCGCAAATAACTCCATGCAAGCCGCAGTTGAAGCTTGAGCTAGCTCCTGCGATGGTGCCTTTACAAACCAGTCGTCCAGGTATGGAAATATTTGGTGTTTTTGTCTTCTTAGATAGGCAGCCCTGGCGCCAGACATTTTGTAAATATTCTCTGTGCCGATTTTAGGCCGAATGGTAGCACCTTGAATTGGTAATGGTCTTTGGCCACTGTAAAACGAAGGAACTTTCTGTGGGACGGATGGATGGGGATATGAAAATATGCATCCTGTAAATCTAGGGAGGTCATCTGATCTCCTGGGTATAAGAGTAGCAGAATATCTGAATGACTGTTTCTTGAGATAGGCATTTAGGGATCTTAGGTCCAAGATTGGACGCCACCTGAGAGCATATTTTCTGATCAAGAAGAAACGGGAATAAAATCCTCGTCCTCTTTGGGAGTTCGGCACCAGTTCTATTGCTCCCTTTCGGAGCATTGCTCGAATCTCCAGACGCATTTGAGGTAGGTGTTTTGCTTCTTGATATGTAGGTGGCGTGAGAGGAGGAAAGTGTATTATGTGGAGGACCCATTTGTCCGATGTTATCTTGTGCCACTTTGGTAAATAATAAGTCACTCTGAGAGGCGCTAGGGGGCGCACAGCGGAATGGCTGTTTGACGTGACAGCTCCGCCGGGCAGGCACCAACATTGCGGGAGTTTGAGCACTAAATGTCAGGTCTATAAGGTATCAAGCATAAAAAACGAAATGGGAAGCTGCCGGGACTAGGACAAAATACTTTGCGTAACTGAAGGACCGCGCTTCAAGGAGAAATCGGAGATTTCAGCCGATAGCGTTCGGAGGCTAAGATGGCGGCCGCCAGCAAGGCAAGGTTCGGAACGCTCTCCTGACATCGTAAGGTGAAACGACTACTGCAACTACCTGGCCACTGACCGGGACATCAAACATCGGATATATGCGAGGAAAACTGCGAAGTGGCGGTAAGGCGCATATATGCTAAATGTGGAAGCGCAGAAAACAGGACTGTAAGGGCAGCGAGACCTAAAATGGCGGCGCCCATAGACACAGAGACAACACGATTATGATGGTGATGTGAGTCTAAGACTGCGCAATTTACACTCTCCACATAGTATGGCATGTATAGGGACAGCAGTTGTGGAACATTTGGGTCATTAAACGAGCGTGTAAGAGGACAGCGCGCAGTGGGCAACGCAACCCCATTTGAACACTAGGTCGGCTGGGACTACAAAATGGCGGCCATGGAACGCCCCACCAGAGTCAATACCGGCAGTAATCGGAGGCACAAAGCTTAACTATCAGAATCCTGGGCATAAACCTTACACCTTTACACAAACAAGGGACAAACAGGTGCGTGCACAAGCGTAATTCTTCACATGCTGGTGACCGATGAAGGAGATTCGGTATCACATAGAGAACACCACCAGTACCTTCTGACTAATAGAGCTAGAGGTGGCCCAGGGGGAAATGTGGGTAAAGTTAATGGTCGGATTCCCAGTCACCTGCCCTGGGAACCCCACTGATTGAACACACAATGACGAGGTCCCAACGAAAGGTGGAAAAACATGAAGTGGTGGGCTAAGTGAGACTGGTCGTTATCAGCCCAGAATCGTATACATAAAAGCCAACTTCCTGCGTAGGAGGCGCATATCGTGACGCTATAACGTTCAACCCCGCCATCTTAAGTATAAACGGGGTGCTGTTTACGAGCACAAGCGGCCTTCGCAGTGGTTTACATAGCGCTGCGCACGACGTAGGAACGACCCATCCAAATAGACGAGGTCGCGTACCAATTCACGATGGTGAGGCCAGACAGGCAGCAACCCAAGATCACTTTTGAAGCCAAAAAGACACCGAAGGGAGCTGGAGAGAGGGCGGAGGGCGGTCGACCTTCGGATGTGCAGGCAGAAAGTAATATGGAAGCCATTCTCAAAGCCATACAGTCAAATCTGCAAGAAATCAACGGAAAGCTGGACCACTTAACATGTAGAATGGACAGCATGGCGGCGACCATGGAAAAACAGGGGGAGCGACTAGACACGGCTGAAACGCGTATCTGGGCGGTCGAGGACGAATCACAAGCTACGACGAGCAAGTGTAATGGTATGGAAAAAGTCCTCGACGTGATTCAAGCCAAGGCCGAGGAGTTGGAAGCTTGTTCCAGACGTTATAACGTTAGGATAGCACGACTACCAGAATCGACAAATACAGGCCGCATGGAGACCTACATCGAGCAGCTATGTAAAGACATCTTTGGAGCGGAAGCATTATCGTCGATCTTTATTATCGAAAGGGCGCACAGGTCGCTCGCGCCAAAACAACCTCCGGGCGCTGCACCACGGCCAATCGTGGCTCGTGTGCTAAACTATAGGGATCGAGATACTATTCTACGACTTGCACGTGAGAAAGGGCCAATAAGTCATCAAGGGAACAAGCTGGAGTTTTATCCTGACCACACTATAGCAGTACAGCAAGCACGAAGAGAATTCGTGGCGGCGAAAGCCAAATTACGAACAATGCAGATACACTATGCAATGCTCTATCCTGCTCGTTTGAAGGTAACGTGGGAAGAGAAGTCGACTATTCTCTCCAGTCCCAAAGCAGCTCAAGATTTTATAAAGAAGGGGTCAAAACAGAATAAATCTGCGGAAAGCAGAGAACGGAGGCAAGACTCGGACTAATGGACTGGTGCTACAATGGTGAATGTAAGCAGTGATGGCCGACCAGCAGAATTAACGATATGTGACTTGGGTAAGCTTCACCGGGGTAAGACATTGATGGAGATGATGGTGAAGGAAGTGGTAAGTGTGTAGCCAAACTGAAGGCCTGAGTTGTGCTCTGGACTGCCCAGTTGGAACAGCGAGCATGCATAGGACACTAGGTAATGAACTCAACCATATAGATATGAACAGACTGCAAAACATATGCGAAGCGCAGGATTAGTATTACAACACTGTGCAGAACATTGTCTGAGAGTTCTTGAGCACACCTGGAACTGTTTAAATGTTACATGTATAATGGCGCATGCTGACAGGCTTGTTAACTGTGTTGCAGATATGGGACTGCACGCGGAGATTGAACTCACAAGTCTGATGAATGTAACTTGTTGATACTAGTCATACATCGGATCTGCACTACAAGCCTAATGTTTAAAATAATGAAGTAAGGGGGTTGTTTATTGCTAGTTATTACATGTAGTAATAGAGTGGCACAGCTGCGTGTTATTGTCATATTGTTAAAACACAGGTACTGTTGTGATATGATAGCTTACGGGCCTAATTCCCAATGGAAACGTTTACTTAACACAGTGAGGATCTGCCCCCACCCATTAAGTTGGATGGTGCAGTGTACCCTTGGCGGACCTCCACATGGGTGATCCCCGTACAAGTTATGTTATCAAGGGTTGTTAAATGGGGGCAGCGGCTTCGGCAGGATTGGGTTGCTGAAGTGGGTGGGGATGGGTAGGGAAGGGGTATTGTTCAAGTTCAAAGACCAAAGCATTTAAGATGCATTGCTGACATTCATGTTGTTAGAAGATTGCCTGTAAAGGGTGATGTGCTGTCTAGAGGACGTGTAGGTGCTGAACATAGACACTATAATGTCAAAAAGGCTATTGGAGTGCCACAAATTCTGGAATGGCTCAGACAATGAAAGTTGATAGGAACGCACATCTGAACCTCATAACATGGAACGTACGGGGCTTCACGAACCTGAAAAAAATTAGGCAGATATTTGCATGTTTAAATAGGTGAAGAATAGATATAGCATTCCTGCAGGAGACCCATATTGCGCCTAACACACATAAAACTATTGGTGCGAAATGGGCGGAATCAACTCACTCATCTAATTATTCCTCATATTCACGAGGGGTCATAACATTAATACGGAAGGGAACGAATTTCAAAACGAGTGAGGTGATATTGGTTCCAAATGGGAGCATGGGAGGTACGTCATACTAACAGGGTTGTTAAGGGGGCAAAAGATAACACTAGTTAATGTATACGGGCCCAATGTAGACACACCGGAATTCTTCCAAGAGTTATGGAACCATATGCACAAGATGCGCGATACGCAAATATTGTGGGGAGGGGACTTCAATGTGGCACTGGTGGATCAAGTAGATCGTTCTGCGAACTCTATAGAACCGCACAAGAAAGCCAGAGCGAAAATACTAGATATTATGGCAGATGTACCTCTGAGAGATATATGGAGGCAAAGATACCCGGCTACTATAGGAGCAACACATATAAACATGGCTCATAATAGCTGGTCCCGCATTGACTATTGGCTGACATCGGATAACACCTTATTATGGATGAAGGAATTGCGCACTCTACCTAGGATGCTTTCAGATCATAACCCAATATTGCTTGCACTCAAGATACCATATTAAACCCCGCCTCCATTCTCGTGGAGATTCAATGCCAAGGCCATCAAGGACACAGTCTACGCTGACACTATCCTACAGGCAATAAGGGATTCTTTTCAATTAAACTAATCTACAGTAGAAGACCCGGGTGTTTTGTGGGAGGCGTTTAAAGCCACTATACGTGGAGTATGTATTAGCACATCGGTGGGGATATTACGTGACATAAGAAGACAGATCCAGAGGTGTGAATCTCACATGACAGAGCTAGAGGCATTATATGAAAACACACATGACACGGCACTGCTGGGAGATTTGAGACAAACACACACTGAACACCAAACCTTTCTCGAAGATGAGCTCAAGTATATCACAAAAAGACAAACAGCTAGGAGCTTTGGGGAAGGGGGATGACCAAGCAGAATACTGGCAGCCAAGATATGTGAAGGGAGAAGTCCACAGACAATCTTACAAGTAAAAGCAGAGGATGGCACTCTAATAACACATATGGAGGTCATTTTACAATGCTTTGTGAATAATTATAGCGCTTTATACAAATCAAAACACACAGCACCTCCCTCAGAAGTTGTGAGCTATCTGGAAGATGTGGCAATTGCGTGGCTGTCAGATAATCAAAGGGAATATTTGTCACTACCTATAACTGTGGAAGAAGTGACAGAGGTGATACAGTTATTGCCCAATGGGAAAGCGCCGGGCCCAGATGGATTCACGTGCAAATTTTATAAATCATATGTGGATATATTAGCCCCCCACCTAGTAGCGATGTATGGGAAGGCCTTCGATCAATCATGTATGTATGTATGTATGTATTTGAGCTTATATATTAATCAGTACTACCCCCAACACTTACAGCCCTCCTAAAACCAGCAAAGGACCCAGAGATATGCGAATCATATAGGCCTTTGTCGCTGATAAACGTAGACTCCAAGATATTAGCTAAGATCCTTGCATTCAGGTTGCAGCCATTGATGACGAATCTGGTTCTGCCGGATCAGGCAGGTTTTATACCCAGTAGAGCGACCTCCCATAATACTAGAACTCTATTTGCCTTGTCTCACTATTTAGTACTCTCTACCAAAGCGGTGGCGGTTATGTTGGATGCCGCCAAGGCATTTGATTCAATGGAATGGCAGTACATAATAACGATACTACGGAGAATGGGATTCCCATCGATGTTCATACAGTGGGTGACGTTATTATACACGAAGCCGGTGGCGAGGGTGAGGATCAATGGGTATATCTCAGACATGTTTATTGTCGAGATGGGGACACGACAAGGGTGCCCTCTTATTATTCGCGTTGGCCTTGGAGCCATTGGCTTGCCTGGTCAGGCAGAAACACATATAGTCGGCGCTACAGTTCCCTTCAAGACCACTGCATATCTCATTATACGCGGATGATATGCTCTTATACGTCCGGGACCCCACTCAAAACTTGGCACCGCTATTGAGGAAAAACATAACATTTGGTGGACATTCTGGCCTTACAATAAACTGGGCCAAGTCAACAATAATCCCCTTAACGAACACGACTACGCCACACGACACTGAATTTCCCTTGGAATGGCAGACCGAGCCGATAAGGTATCTAGGGGTCTGGTACCATACAGATCCTGAAGTGGTAATCCGCACGAATTACGGCAGGGTTAATTCTACCCTAGAAGATAGAATAGACCGCTGGATACAGCTACCGCTCTCACTCGCAGATCGGATTGGGATAGTGAAATTGAATATCCTACCTAAATTCCTATACCTTTTTAATAATATACCTATACCTCTCCCGAGTGCAGTTTTTAAAAGCATACAGTCTTTGATACTTAAATTAATATGGGCGGGAAAACAGGCACGCGTAGAACTTAGAACGCTAACGTTACCCTATGAGAAAGGAGGTTTCTGTGTCCCAGACTTCTTACTATATTACTTATGCGCTCAAGCGCATTTTGCAATTTACTGGTACCACAAAATACCACATCTCACACACACTGCAGTAGAGGAGGGAGATGCACTACCGGTGCCACTCACAGCCATAATAACGCATACATGTCCACCGTTACATGAGGAAGACATAAACACTATCGACACTACGGTGAAAGCATGGCAGAAGCTGGGACATCTAGCGCATAAAGTGCCGTTGTATGCACCGGCTTTGCCTCTACACTCCATCCGGAATTATCGGTGACTGAGGAGGCTGTCGGTATGGATTTATTGAGGCAGGTAGGATTCGACACAATGGGAGATTTGTTTCATGAGGGGCAATTCCGGCAGGCTCTGGACCTAACATACATTCAAAACCAAACCTTAATGCTCAAATTCACTTACTATAGACTACAGAGGGCGATACAGAAGTTATATCCAGATTACCCAGCTGAACCAGTAAGTTTAAATACACTCCAACTTATATTGACGACCTCAAACACTACACATTTGGTATTGGGACTCTATAAAACAGCACAGGCGGAAATCCCGTACACTACTGATAAGGCCAAGTCGAGATGGGATGCATGGCTGACTGACCCCTTAACTGAGAAGCAATGGCAAACGACATGTGCATTAGTAAAATTACTCACGCCTAATGCCAACCTACGCATCATACACTTCAGATATGTCCACCAAACATATTACACACCGGTTAAACTACGTAGATATGGCCTACAAGAAGAGGCGACATGCAAAAGGTGCGGAGCAGATGGAGCTGATTTCCTTCACCTAGCATGGAACTGTGAGAGAGTACGGGAGTTCTGGGAGGAAGTGTCCACAAACATAACTAAGATGGTAGGAACTGAAATAACATGCACGATAAAATGCTGTTTGCTAGGTATATTGCCAACTGTAAAAGCGGAACAGCGCAAGTTCTGTGCCATAGCATTACTTTTAGCAAAGCGTCAAATTGCTCAATGTTGGCGAGCACAAAAGCATCAAAGGTGATCCAATGGTTTCGAGATATGTCTTCTTGTAGGGATCGTCTATTGACGTTTGAAGAGGAACTGCCAACCAGATCTAGACCGAAAGATTACTGGTGTTTCTTTACAGACTATATAGGCACCATTGATATGGATGAGGTACTGTAATTCCACAACTGTCGCTCACTGAATGCACAGACGATGGGCAGCAATGATCACCTTTACTATATTGATCAAGAAAATGTGCATATAATGTCTTCACATGGATAATGAATGCGGAAATGTAATGGTCTGAGTTACTGTTTGCAATATGATTGTAGTTTGTACTCTTTAATGAAAAGCAATAAACAAAAAAAAAAAATAAATAATAAGTCACTCTTCCACCCAGGAGAATATTTGAAAAGATTGAAGGGAAAGGATCTGCAATCTGTAGGTTGTCATTGTCTTCTATGATTATCTTTCCCAGACGAGCTCCTCGTCCTCTGGGAGTGGACTTAGAGTAGCCCCCAGAATTTTTCTGTCCATATTGCTGCCAATAGGGCTGCGAAGAGGAAGAGTAGGATGTGTATCTTCCCTGCTGGTAGCCACCTCTATACGAGGGTTGTTCTCTTCCACAGGCGGCTCAAAGGTACCCTTCGGTACTGTAACGCACCCAAGGATTTCGCTGTATCCGTTGTCTTTTTTTATACTTTGAAGGTTCTCATCCACCAGGCGCTCAAAAAGATCCTCCCCATCAAAGGGTAGGCCAGAATTTTATTTTGGACTTCTGGCCTAAAGGAAGTGGTACTCAGCCACCCTTGGCGCCTCAAAACTGCTGCTCCTCCGAGGGAACGAAAGGCCATGGTAGCTATGTCCATAGCGCAATCAATAACTTCAGCCGAAGTTCTCTCCCCTTTCTGCAGAACTTTCTTCGCCTCCTGCTTAGAGTCTTCCGGGAGGAGGTCGACATAGGGTGCTATACCGCACCACATTTGTCTGTCATATCTACCCAGGATGGCAAGGGCATTAGCAGCTCTGACCAGGAGCGCTGACATGGAGGGGAATCGTTTACCTGCGTTATCTAAACGCCGTCCCTCCCTGTCCGGAGGTGCTGCAATAGGTGCTGCTCGATTCTTTGACTTTTGCTACGCTGCCTGCAAGATGATTGAGTCCGGTTTAGGATGGCCCAGTAAACACGCCGGGGCGTCCCCTGGCGCCTTATAAATTTTGTCCAGCCTCGCCAGTACCAGTGTAACCATTGCTGGAGTTGTCATGACCTGTAATCCTTATTTCCATATGTGGTCAATAATTGGTATAGACCTAACTGATTTCTGATAGGGCTCCTTAAAGTCATACAGAAAACATTCTGCTTGAGTTTTCATTGTTAGCTGAAATCTTTTTGCCGCTCTCTCCATTAAGTTGTGGAATCCACCAATATCCACTGGTGGAGAATCCGCCGGTACTTGGGTGGGTGATGGTGGAGCTGGGATCAGGTAATCATCCCATTCTCAGTGAGGCTCCGTTAGCTCACCTTCTTCGTGGTCTTCATCATCTGTGGTCCCAGGATCCTGCAGCTGTTGGACCTGAGGTGTCAGCGGAGCAGTGTCTATCAGGCTCTCCCTACTGCGGACTGGACTGGCCGGAATTGAACGAGGACGTGAAGGCGGAACATCCTGAGGAACCTCTGATGTAGGAAACCTCTTTTTATAATCCGTTTACATGGATTGCAAATCCATCAACATGGATGATGGCATTTCTACCATCTCTGCGAAAAAATACATTTAGGAAAGAAGATATCATCACGGTCCTAAGCAGATAGCAATCCAACAATTCATATAAATATCAAGAAGAATATATTTGAAGAATTTCAAAATATTTTCTTTTATTGATTATTTAATTTGATATAGTATTATATGTTACTCTTTGGACATTGATTTTTATACAGTTCATTTAATCATAAAAATATAGTTTCTCAATAAACACAAAAGACAAACAGTTTCATGGCTAAACAATATGATTGATCCTAAGCGTGTTTCGGCTTACAGCCTTCATTAGGAAGCCATGATTAATTTTTCCAGGATAAACCTGAAAAAGGGGGCGATGGAGATTATATCAATAATTGCCCAATTAAGCGGATAGATCATATTCTTGTGCCTTCATGAAAGAGGTGTTCCAAGTGGACCCTCTATATGAATACCAGGATGAAGGTGACGGCATATGCAGCAGTCATGAAACAGCGTGACACTTGCGCCTAGAGCTAGTTTTAGCTTGGCGTTACATGCAGAAATGAAACTTAGATTGAAACGACCTCAACCGATAGTGTGTATCAATCTTATTTGGTGGCGTCTGTCTACAAACCTCCGTGTTGTTTAAGTTTTTGAAAAGCCTGAAACAAGGAGAAAGTGGTGCGCGCTCGTGGCGGCAGCACCTTCAAAATGTCTTGTACGATGGCATCTGTCTATAAATCTCCGTGTTGGTTTAGTATTCGAAAAGCCTAGAACCGGGATAGAATGGTGTGCACTCGCGGCGACAACACCTTCAAAGTGTCTCTTCCTGAGGCTCTTGTTGATAGCGGTGGTATGAGATGGTGTGATAATCTTCATAACCTTCTTCTTCATCATCTTCTTGCCATTTTACATGGAGCTCAGATGGGCTTGTGGCATACCCAAAGGGCCCATCATTCTCCTCATCATCTGACTCTTCCTCCTCCAAAAGGTGCGACGGGACCAATGGAGTAATTTTACTTGGGGAAGTCACTGCTGGCGTGATCTTCTTACTGTTCTTTTCCGGAGTTAGTCTCGTCGACGAGCTCGTCGACGAGATCGTCGTCGATACCACCGTTGACGAAGCTGTTGTCAGTGCAGTAGATCCATTTCTCGCTGACGACATAGTAATCGTCGTCGATGTTCCCGTCGATGACCTCATTGTCATCACCGTCGACGACGATCTCGTTGTCTACACCGCCGTCATCATTCTCACCGCCCTCGACATTGTCGTTGACGCTCCAGTTGTCGACGCTGTTGTCGTCGGCGCTCCCGTCGTCGACACTCTGTCGACTCTCTCGTCGTCGACACTCCCGTCGTCGACGCTCCCATCGTCGACACTCTCGTCGTCGACTCTCCCGTCGTCGACACTCTCGTCGTTGACGTTCCGTCAACGCTCCCGTCGACGCTGGCTCCAATACAATTAATGGTAGCTCTTGTACCTTGGTCGTCGCCGTAGATGATGGTTCGCTCAGGAGGGTTCTAGAGGGTTAGTGGCTATGATTGGTTAAGAGAAAAGTTTGGTCCTTTTTTTACATAACAAAGGTTATGGGTTGCAAAAGGGAAATGGGCCTAGGCCTTTTTCAGTTAGCTATACTGCTAACCATTGCTTTTTTATGTACCGGAGAATCTCGTCTCGACGACGGGAAATGATTCAGGTATGTGAATCTATGAAAGCTCCAATTCTGGAGTAACTGTGATGTCCAGTGAGTGTTGATTCTTTAGAAATAAGATACAACTTTTATTTTTGTTTAATCTATTGCCTAGTGATATTATATCGCTCTGTAAGCTTACAGTGCTAATTTTAGTTTCTGACTAAATTTGCAGGGATCACTCTGGTTGCCCTCCACATATCCACACATTTATCAGGGCAGCTGCTGCTCTAGTTGTGCGATGCTCCCTAAGTGCAGCATCTGGTCTGTTCAAGTACGACAGAGCATCCAGTTCAATGAACAGCTAAGTCTTACTGACTACTGGAGAAAAATCCAGTTTGAAAGCATCCTTGACCTGAGCCGTCATTCACGGTTGATCACCAAGGTGATGTTTGAGGTAGCATACTGCAGGAGAAGTGGCTGTCGCGGCTAAGAAAGAATGTAACTGTGAATGAACACCTCTAGCAAAGTAGCTGTTCAGGAACAGATCCAGTGCAACCGTTGCACTCAGTAAATAGCCCCATGAGCTACAAGGGAAAGTCAAAAGAGGAAAAGACTGTGATCAATGAGCACAGAACAAACCATTGTCAAGAAGGGCGAAGAGTACTGCAGGCAGCCTGTGTATTCAACAACATTGTGCCTGTAGGATCTTACGCTCCTCCTTTACTCACCCGGTAGTTGGGTTTCATGATGACTCTGTCCACATCTGAGGGAGATGTGGAGAGATCGGAGAGAGCTCCGTTTAAGTAAATCACCATCTTTGGCTTGGGATAGGTACTATCTTTGTCAATTCTTCACAGGTTTCAATCATCATTTAGGTACAAAGGGTATTTGGGTCTTCGAAGCTTAAGAAGGCTGATTGTCAGCGTACCAGGCTGTCAACATCCTTTTTTTTCCAAGTCTGAAGAACAGCTTGTCTTTTTCTCAGATCTCAGGAATGTTTGCTACTCCTTCAGACGAGACAGTCAAGAGTCCTGCCTCTGGTGCTCTCTTTTCCTCTGTAGGCAGAGCACGACAAAGTAAAAAGATGGTCTTAGGGCTAAACTAAATGGCTACAATACAAATGGCTACAATACAAAGTTCAGCTTTTAAAGCAGGTTCAGTCAGGACAAGTGCACATTACTGTTCATGTTGTTCAGCACTTACAGTAAACCAGCCTCCAAAAAATGACATCAAAGGTGTATGTATAGAAAAAATCACAGGATGAAGCTGCTAGTCTCCCCAAAACGTACCAATGAACAAGACCAAATTGCAGAAAGAGTAACTAAGATGACTACTGCTCCTGAGGGATTTGAGGTAATTTTGTGAGAAAGGGTGTTTTCACAGGATCAATGAAGTTACCAGCAAGACAATCAAGAGCACACTCCCTGGTGAATGTCTAAAAACCCCATCCGGACTGGTCCGCGAGAAGGTCATGAGGAAACAGCCTGGAAGCAGTGGCTGTTCCTGGTTAGGTCCATGGATGTGGCTAACTGATTGCCATGTTCTGTCCTAGAGCACAGCAACTAACTATTTGAGGACACCAGGTATTTCACCCATCACCGCACCCTCACCAAATCCAAAATATCTTACACCCTGTATTCAGTATGTTCATTCAGCACTAAAAGCAGAGGAGTTGCTGCAAGTCTCGGGCATTTGTGAACTGGATTAAAGAATGACACATGGAAGATCACATGAGCTCCTGTGCCACCATCATAGAAAAATGGTCAGGGCTACCAGAAGTACTAAAGGACATGCTGGCACTAGCCAAAGGACAGAGGGAGATGCTCCCACTAGAACAATTAATCCAAAAGGCATTAGCAGTGAAGACGACGCCACCAGAAAATATCAACTTTCTCCCAGCAGATGGCCGTGCATCCAAGGAGCCGCAGGAACGTCCAAGCAATAAGAACATCCCAGAAGCACAAGGGAACAGGAACTCTGAGGCCCGACCACTTGTCCCCACTATCGACGTTTCAGAGGGTAATGCATCCCCGGCAGAGAAGGTGGATGAAGCAGAAGCAGGGGCAGAAGCCCCGCTGTCAAGGAAGGCCAAAAAAAGCTGAAGAAACAACTGAAGAAATCCAAAGCTAAAAGAAGACCAATATTACCAGCACTACCAAATTCTGGAGCTAGAGAGAACAACAACAATTCAAAGCCACTTTTCCCCATTTTCAACTTCAAACAGGTAAGCAAGGCCAAGACGACAAGAGAAGAAAATTCAGTATCAGGGGAGGATCGAAGTCATCAGAAAACTCAGTGGGAGGGCTCACAAATAGTTGGGCAAATATTACCTCAGTAGTTCGGCAGCGCACACTACAGGAGGCCGCCAGCATCCAATTTAGGGCCTTTAGCTCTCCAGACCGGGAGCCCCAACACAGGATGGCTATATATCTTAAACGCAACTAAGAAGAGCAGCAAGAAGAACAAATAGACACCAGGCAGGAGATGTCCATAAAAACTCACCAAACCTGAATTTCCAGAGGTAAACCGCCTGGGGCGATGGACAGACACTCCGCACCTCCAAGCATAATAGTCAATCAGTAATCCATGAGGTGATGCTCACGCCCAGATATACAGCCAAAGGCTCTTTCGACATTCTGAACAGTTCCACCATCGTCCGCCACTTTGGCCAGATTGAACCCTCGGCACAGATCACTTCAGATAACATAGAGTGGGTACAATTTAGAAGTCTGGAGAGGGACACCCACGGTTATTCCACCCTGGTCGGATCCATAAAACAGCCGTTCTCAGCAAAGCTTCACATCTCGCACAATGGGGTATTGAGGTTACTGCCCTCAGTGAGCCGAAATATCCACACGTTCTTATACCCAATTATGATCAACATGAACCTACATCAATCCTCAAAGGTACAATGAAAAAAAGTCTAAGTGGGAGAGAGAAACCAGGGAGACTGAGAACCCTGCTAAATACCAATATATCGCACAGAGATACGCAGCGTAGAGTGCAGTCGCTCCAGCAAGTGCTGGCCCATTAGGAGGATATATGGCAAGAGTGTCCCTAATCAAATATACAGCAATTAATACAGAGGATACTCAACCTCAACTAGTGGCCAAGATCGTAAGCTAACCTTCATTTCATGGAATATTGCTGGGTTAAGTAACATCTTTAGAGATAAAGCCACACTAGACTATCTAGCAAAGGGGGACATATTATGCTTTCAGGAGACCTGGGCCTAGTCAACCACTCCAATTGGTGGCTTCTATGAACATCACACATCAGTAACCAAAAAGACCATCTTTGGCCGTCTGGGGGTTTATACATTTTTCTAAGTCACGCTTGCAAATTTTAAATCACAGAAATAAAAGTAGAATCATCTGACCTCCAACCCATTACAATTGAGGGGCTGAAAAGGGGTCAACAGCCTCATCCCCTGCTACTAATTAATTGTTACATTAACCCAACTAAACTTCAAACGCAACAGGCCATGGAATCCTTAACCAGCATCCTGCAAGACATACTCATTAGTTTTGAGCATCATAATGTGATAATTGCGGGAGACTTCAATACGAGAGGTCTGGGTCAGATCCCTGCCGCACCCAGCAATGGGAAGAAGTCTGGCCCATTGATCTCACTCCTCACCAATTTTAACCTACATTCCACTCATGGAGTAAAAAAAATCAGCCTTCCCTCTTGGATCCCTAAGTTGACCTTCAGGAATGTTTCCACCATAGACTATATTTTCGTCAATGAAGGGCAGGCTCACAAACTATGTGACTTCACTGTGGACGACAGAGATGAAAGCGACCACAGACCTCTCTGTGCCTCCTTTAATCTCGCCCGGGAACTGAAGGAAGCCAAGGAAAACAATTGGCGCAAACACAGGCGATGAACATCATCTAGCCCTCAAAATAATAAAATGAACGGCCAGCCTTAGTCATAGCCTGTTGGAGTATGTAGCCAAAAGGGAGACGGAACTAAAGACACAAGATATAAAGAACATCACATATTTTTGGGAAACACTGATAACGGATTTGCAGAAGAAATTGGTAACACCAACCAACCGAGAAGCAGCCCACACTCAAATCAATCCTTGCCGGAACGAAAAAAACTGAGGTGCCTGACACAAAGTAAACGCGACCTTAATAAGGCAATTAAGGCAACAAAGAAAGGTATCTACTTGTCACAGATGACCTCCATCCCTGCCTTGAGTGCCTTATATAAGAGTTGAAAAGACAGTTGACAGAAAAGAACTGGCCTAAAGGGTTCTCACTAATTAAAGAAAAAGACAACATATCAATATATCAATAGTCTGAGCTCTGGAAGCCAGCGCAAAGACAATAGTGTTGCAGGCAACGTGTGGGAACAGAACGTGAAGGGTCTGTACACTAGTGGAGCAATCAAGATGGGCTCTCTCAGCTCAGAGCGATCGCAGGTGGCAGCTGTAACCATTAAAACTCAGAGCGCGCAGAAAGAAATTACAGAGCCCAGTCAGCCCGTCACTTATACAATGGAGGAGACTGTAAGGTACATTAGGGCGATAAGAACAGCTGGGGTCCTGGCCCAAATAGCATTCCTCCCAAGTCTTTGAAGCAGCTCCTGCCTTTTTTGCATCCATACTTACTTCGCTATACAATCATTCATTATTCACAGAAATTTTACCAACATCCTGGAAAGGCTCGGTCTTATTTCCAAAACACAAAAAGGGAGACCACTCGAACCCCGCTAATTATAGGCTCATAGCACTGCTTGACATAGAAGCAAAGGTTTATACCCGCCTATTACTAAGGGACCTAGAGGCTTGGTGGACAAGAACGGTATCCTCCCGCCTTTTCAGACTGGCTTCAGGGCAAATAGTTCCACCATGGACAACATCTTAGCGTTCTCACACCTCTCGAAGCAAGCCTTATTGAGTAATAAGCTGCCTCTGTTTTGCTGCTTCATAGACTACTCCACAGCCTTCGACCAAGTCAATCGAAGACTTGGGGAATCCCGGAAACCCTGCTAAAAGCAAAAAAAGCCCTTAACGAGGGGACATGGGTCCGGGTCAAACAAAGTCCAACAATCATAACACCAAGAATTGAAAATAACACCGGACTAAAGCAAGGCTGTGTTTTGGCCCCCCTACTATTCAACTTGTACACGGCAGACTTGGGGCCAGCCTTGAAAGACGCCAGCCTAGTACCTCCAAGATTGGGGAATTTGGCCTTGGGACTCTCCAGTTTGCGGACGATACAGTGGTCATGGACCACACCAGGGTGGGTCTCCAAAAAGCATTAAATAGTCTTGCAGTATACAACAAGGAAAATAGCCTACAGATCAATGTGAGAAAGACCAAGATAGTAATCTTTGGTAAATACCCTCACAAAAAACAAGCAACATGGTCTTTGGGTGAGCACCGAATCAGGACAGCTTCATCCTACAATTATTTGGGGGTATGGGTGTCGGAGAGGGCCACAGCAGCCAAACACATAAAGGAGTTAACACAGAGAATTACTAAAATAATTCTGTCTCTCAGACGTCTAAGCCATCGCCTAGTAAGTCCATCTATAGAACCCATGCTGACTGTACTTAGGGCAAAACTAATTCCCGCAATCACTTACAGTCACTTAGCCTTCCCAGGGGCACTTGAGATAGTCATCAATGCAGCCCAGATAAAAGCTTACAAGACCATGCTACAAGCTCCTATGCAAGAAAGGACCACCAGGCTAAGGCTGGAAATAGGATTAAACAGACCAGACTTGGCACTACAGGAGGACATATTAAAATATTACATCAGAGTACTTAAAGCCCCTGAAAACAATCTTAAATATTTCCTAAAATTTATTTTCAGGGAAGCGGGTTTCCCATGGCACTCCAAGTTGAAACAAGCAATGGACCAACTGAAAATCGAGGCAAAGAGCATGCCCCTTCACGAAATTCCTTATTCTGCCTGGACCAAAGCTGTGAAGCGCCAAGTCCAGACCATCTCGTCTGAACTGGATCGTTCATCACTCCGGTACAACGCCCTCACACTGGTCCTGGATAAGTCATATACTCCTGGGAAAGCTCAACTGTATTTGCGAGACTCACTTTCAGCCCCAGCAAGAAAGAAAATTCTGTACTTGCTCCTCACGGCCCTCAAGATTTCGGATTTTAACCCAAAATGGGCACGTACTGACAGCCTCATCTCCTGCCGGTTATGCAATTACCACAGAGAATTCTGGCTACATCTCTTATGCTGCTACCCAAAGCTGGCCAGCGATCGTCGTCGTTTGCTGCGCCTGGCCCTAAGGGACATGGGCTTCAGAACTTGCAGTGAGGCCTCGGACTGGTGCTTTTCAGAAACCACAACTTGCTTACTTGCCAGAGTTGGCAAGTTTATCCATCAAATTAGAATTGCACTTGATTCCCATCAAAAGGCAGCAGAACTCAGGGTTCCTGTCATTTTGTAATGAAAATCATCTGGTGTCCTAACCCTGTTGGTTGTCACCTAAACCAGGGGTTTTTCGCAAGGTCACTGGAATCATAAATTAAACTTGGGGCCCATCAGGGGGCATGCTAAGAATTTTTTTTAATGACAAGTAATTTCACAAAGGGAATGACCCTGTTGGATTTTTATATAGCCATTGATCCCTATAGGAGTAAAAATGCGAAAGGGTGGTAACCCAATATTTTAACTCTTTTTTTAATTGAAGTTTTAAATGGACATAAAGTAGTAAATAGAGCCCTTGTAGCCACAGTGCTATTTTAAAGCTGAATACCGGGTTGTTCCTGGGGGAAGGGTGGTTGGTGGGGGGGCGCTGTTCATGTGTTTTATACTGTAAAGATTTTAAGTAACAGCACAGTTAATAAAAGAAATCATTAATAACAACACCAATAAAAAAAGTAATACTATAATAGTGTGATGGGAACATGAGTTAATGCCAAGGGTGGATATGAAGCTCTACAACCTCAGGTTCATCTGATGATGCTATGACATTCCTTGATGCACACTGATGTATAAAGTTACTCATTACCAAGAATCATTATTTGTGGCGGGTAAAGATTTGATTGGGAAGTGATTCTAGTGTGCTTCTGAGAAAAAAAAATAAGACATTTTATGGAGTTATATATTACAGTACTAGACAGGAAATCAAAAAGGAACCTGATAAGTAATTACAAATTGGTAAAATCTTGGGACTAACCACTCCACACCAGTCGTGGCTCCTCCCCTGATGCGGAAGTGCGTCGCCCTACTGCCTTGAGGCACCAAAATAATGAAATGATAATAACGTAATGGGATTGTCATTTTATTTTGTCCTCCTGTTGCAGAGCTTTGTGTGATGGGGCGGGGCTGCAGAGCAGGGTAGGAGTGGTACAACCCTCCTAATTGCACAATGACTGTTTGGACAGCCCTCTCGGGCCACCCAAACCAATCATGCGCACTTTCCCTGTTCTCCATGCAGATGCAGACTGCATTACAGCCTGTATGGAGAACATGCCCAGGCCCCCAGTTCCTGGCTGAACGCCGAACCATGGCGCTCAGACCAATCACAACGCTGCTTTGCAGCATTGTGATTGGTCAGGGGAGCCTGTGTGCTTACCAATCACGGATCCAGCATTGTGATTGGTCAGTGGTGCCTGGCTGTGTGGAGTCCGAGACAGAGGAGAGCTGGAGCGAAGATGCGGGACCCAGCGGCAAGGTAAATGTATTTTCAAGTTCCGGGCAGTGTCAAATCAAAACATAAGCAAAGCCACCTAAATTGTCTGGCCTTGAATTGATTGAATGGCAGGAGGGTTTGCACAGGACCTGGTCTCAGGGCAAGCCTTATACCCTCTGTGCATGACCTTCAGCCATGTGTAATGAGGTTTGGGAGCAGGGCCTGCAGCTGACATTGTACAGCCGGGTTTGGGCAAACTGGGTGATGTTCTGGCTCAAATGTGTAAAACGACTGAAATTCACCAGTTACAGTCATGAACACACATAACACGCGCCATAATTCATGGCATCTGCTATGCACAAAACACCAGTTTGCCAATAGCACAGACACACAAAAACAAATAACAGAAGAACAACATGGTGGGCGCAGTGAGTTACGGCATGTGTTGTGTGCGTTTATTAAGATCTTCAATGAGCAGCATTTATTGAAGTCCAACCAAATTTAAAAGGCACATGGGGGTACCATGCATTTGCGTGCACAAAGCAGCAGGCACTGCGCGGTGCCTGACGCTTTGTGCATGCAAATGAGATGCATGCATTTTTAACATTGCGGCGGGTGCAGCTTGAAGCTCCACCCGCCGCAATGTTAAAGATAGAGGATGTGACCGCCACCCTGGCGGTCACATCCTAATCTGCTCGGAGGGAACGCCGCAGCCCCAGCGGACATTCCCTCCTCCTCAGGGGTCGCGGACGGACTCAAGTCCGTCCGCGATCATAATCGGCCCCTTATTCTGTGTTTACCATCAGCTGTTTATTGTGCTGTGTTAGTGCAATCGCTGTGTCTATTGTTAACCCTTTCAGTTAATAAATCCTATAGGGCTGCATTTCAAAACCTTCTGAGGACAGAATTCAAATTGAAAATCATAAAGGTTTATTCAAATTTAAGAATCAGTACAGGTTGCAAAAAGGAGTTAGTCAAGTTCAATTCAGCATCAATAAAACAGCAAATCATGCACATGCAAGAGGCTCTACATAAAGTGATTTACACAGGAATTATATAGCGAGAACTATAGTATTTTTTAACAACGACAGGACAAGCACAGAATCTGCTCAGTTTGAAGTCGAGAAGAGTCAAAGTATAAATCAGTAAACTAAGGTGCAGGTTTTTCTACCAAAAAGGGCACGTTTTATAGGTTTTAGCCAGTGAAAGCCACACGTTCGACATGGCGGGATCTGACATAATAAGGCTGCACTAATAAAGTTAAATATACATAAACCTATTACTTTTCAAGACATTATGATACGTCAAATAAGGAACATTTAGGAGCACCTACATGTGTGCATAATTATAGAATGGTGTACTTGGGCAACTTGGGAAAGCACATGACAATTGTGCAACAAAAAATTGAAATGCGCAGAAGAGATACGTGGTTGAAGAGAACTCTTTGATGTAGTTTGAATTTATTTATTGTTCCTGTTACTGTAAACTTAATGTCAGTAGATGCAGAGTAGGCCACAGTTATGTCATCTGAAGCCAACTAAACATGTTTAAATTAACCATTGTAAACACTGTGATCTGTACAGTTCTCTGCCGCTCTCCTAGTTGTTTGCGCCGTGTAAACACCTATAAAATATCTTATAAACTTCACAATTGATAGGACTTCATATCTCATTTTTTAGCGGTTCACACAAGGTGATTTTGATATTTATTGAAGTGTCTTTACCAATTAAAAGTAGTGAGATAGCGTCCTTATCACGAATCTAACCCTACAGGTTGGAAAAAAAGGGAATTGTATTACTTTGCAAGACTGTGTATGTTGCAAGTGTTGGGAATGGGCCTAGTGGCTAAAATGTTTGGCATTGGAATATGGGGAACCGCATTTGAATGTCTTGGTCACCATTTTTTGATCCTGGGCAAATGGCTAAATCTCCCTGTGCCTAAAAAGGGAAAAACGTGTACCGTACTCATGCTTTTGAGCTAGGCTTCGTTCTACAAAAACAGCAAAAAAAGTCAATTTAGCGGTTCAGTAATACACTTTAAAAACAATTTTTAGTGTCCAGAAAGAGAGAAGTAGTAAAGAATATTCCGATGTTTGAATAAGAAAGGAGTCCACAGGTTATTTAGGCTAATTATCTCTTGCATTATTTTGGCATTATAAGGAAATGTGAGATTTCAGGCTCTTCAGTGGCTTCTGTAATCAAAGTTGAAGAAGCACTGGTTCCCACTGAGGGAGTATGTGAGAGTATTGTGGTACCTGCAGTAGTAAATATGAGACAACCTACCCACAGGACAAGTGCTTCAGTTGGTGGACTGTCAAGTGCATCTGGTGACTGATATGTTCCTCACTGGTTAGTGACCCAGAAGAGAGCTGTTTGATCGGCCAAAATGTTGCAGCCCCACAAAAAACAATTTCACATCATGAGAGGCTAATGGGAACGATGGTAAAATGTAACTCCCTTTGTTATTGTCGAATGTTTTTGGAATTATAAAGGGGACAATGTATGGTATTATTGGAGCAACTACAAGGAATACAGAATGTGGTGGAGTCAGATGGAGTGGTAAGTTAGAAGACGATTGAAATGTATTGGTTTATACTGAAGGGTTGGGAGCAGCTGCCTCACGGTAGAAGAATATTATAAAAAACAACAATGTCCCAACTGGTATTAGTTAAAGACAATTAGTAAAGATATGTAAATACATTATCTGAAAGGAAAGCAAGGAGTCTCTATGTAATTCTGACAGGTGCTAAAAGCATCATTTTATGTATAAAAGATTTTTTGAAAAAGGAACAAAATTATAATTAACAGTTATAGCAGCACTGCAGTATATAAATCACAACAACTGAAAAAACAACACAAATTGTACGTGGTGCTCTAGGTGTGACAGTGAAAACCAATATAGCGACGCAGGTGACAATGTGCAACAGCGTGAATGGCACAAGGTGACTGGTGAATAAATATACAGTGTATTCCTGAGTATACGGCGGTTCCAGATGGATTAGAAATTCATTTTACAAGTATTCAAATGTTCAACCTCTTCGTATTTCGCGCCAATATTTGCACTGAAAGGTCGACGGCGTTTCGATCCAGATTACTATAGGATCTTCATCAGGACTGGGTCGTGGGCAGTGCTGCAAGAGGACAAAGAGAGCAGTGTTGGACAGGGGGAGGGTAACGCGGGAATGGATGGTGGACACCTAGAGCACCACGTACAATTTGGGTTGTTTTTTCAGTTGTTGTGATTTATATACTGCAGTGCTGCTATAACTGTTAATTATAATTTTGTTCCTTTTTCAAAAAATCTTTTATACATAAAATGATGCTTTTAGCACCTGTCAGAATTACAAGGAGAGAGACTCCTTGCTTTCCTTTCAGATAATGTATTTACATATCTTTACTAATTGTCTTTAACTAATACCAGTTGGGACATTGTTGTTTTTTATACTATTACGCCCCAATCCCAACACGGTTGACGGGTACCCTACTCCTGTTTTATCTACATCACGGTAGAAGAGGCACTTATGAAAAGAGACACTTATGAAAACAGACATTGCTCTTCCTGGATCAGCTGATTTATTGATTGCAGTCACCTTGCAAAATGCATCTTAATACGAATAAGCTAGTGTTTAGCTACCTACAAGATTTCCCTACCCACTATAGGTCGTGAGGACATATAGCCCACAACATTGTTTTAATGTTTGGACTATCAATGACTGCTACTGCAGATTCAGTCAAAAGCCTTAGAAATTGTTATATTAAACTCAACCACCTTTGTTTCGGAGATATAACTTTACTCCGCCCTATGTCCAGCAATTAGGACATGCCGGATTGATGCACCTAACAGGTCTGCATATTTTGAACCCAACAGAACGTTGGTGGAATTTTCTATATTCTTGTATGTATGTTTGCGGTATTGTGCAGACCTACCCAAAAGGCAACAAGAGCATCTGTACAGTTCTCCGATTGATTTTCTTGCTATGTATCCTAGATCTGAAACTGCATTTAGAAAAATAAAGCAAATCATTCTAAACCAACCATGATCTTCGAATCACAGTATTTGCTTCGTGTTTTGTTTTGCAGAGCGCACACCATTGCGATGGAACAGGAACCATGTATTTCATAGGTTGTGGCTATAACGCTTTTCCTGTAGGCTCGGAGTATGCTGATTTTCCACACATGGATGACAAGCAAAACAAGTCACGTATTGAAAAAAACTCACCGCCGCAGCCCGGATTGGAAAGGAAGCCAGGCAACCTGTTTTGGGACGGGGGCGGGCCGCAAATAGGAAGCAGACGGGAGCCTACCCCGCGCTCCTGTAGCCAGCCGGAAGATTTGCGTGTGAGCTAGCGGGGCTCCCGTGGTCGTGGAGAGCCCCGCCTGTTGCCGAGACTGACCCGCTGGCTGCCGAGGGAGACAGGGACACGCGGAAAGACCCCGGTAAGTGTGGGGGAGCGGGGGGTGCGTGCGCGCGCGTGTGTGTGTGCGTCTGTCTGTGTGCGTGTGCGCGTGTGTGTGCGCGCGTGCGTGCGTGTGTGTGCCTGCCTGCGTGTGTGTGTGTGTGCATGTGTGTATGTGTGTGTTTGCGCACTTCAGGGAATCTGAGACAGGAGATGTGCACGGCGCCGGCCTGGACGTGCGTGTCCACAAACACCAATCTCCGCGCGTGCCCGACCCCTGTCTCAGATTCCCAGGAGACGGGCAACATTAAATAATTCGCTGGACGCAATGCTTCGCATTGCTTTCTCCAGCTCGACCTAAAAAGGAACTGCACGGAAAACACTATTCCTTCATGGTCGCAATAAAAAATAAAACTGAGCGGAAAAAAACAGCTTACTACTGAATGAGAAAGAAACAATGCTGGCTAACACACATATAGGTTTCTGGGTTATTAACAAGTAGGAAAGTTCAGTAAGAACGACAAGCATGTAATGTTCATTGCCAAGCTACACATCATTACAATATATAAATATGCATGTGGCTGGGTGAATGTCAAACCATTGGAAACAAAATGAACCTGTGCTATGCACTTGCCTGTGCTTTCAGCTGGTACCAGCTGAAGGACTGTGAGGAATTGTCTTCAAAGTTCCAAGACTCCAGCGGGATCAGCACCTCTCCAAGGAAGACTTTACGCCTCAGTGTCCCTGCGTGCCACACAGAGACCTGCAGCATTCGAGTCTCCAGCAAGCAATAATCGATACTGTACTGTAAGATCACAGGGAATTGAATAAAACAGATAATAAACACAAGGCATTCCCCAATGGGCTACTGTATTCCCCATGCTGTATACTGAACTAGGACAGTCCACGTCAACGTCAGATAGAAAGACAAGATGATGAAGAGAGTTAAAAAGAGCAAGAGAATGTGGTCGCAGTCTCTGTCGTGGTCACCAGACCGCAGGAAAGGCATGCCTGTTACAGTTACAGCTTGAATGAGCATCTTAGGGATTGGCATATGTTCAGTCTCTCGTAGTGATGTGATATATCTTACAGGTATTATGCATGCACACTGAAGATTTAGAGGTTTGTGATCCCTCACTGTGTTTAATGACTGCATGTTGTCCGTCAGTGTGGCAAATATTGAGGCATGTGTGCTACGTCTCACTCTGGTCCGAATCAATTGTTTGGTGTGAAAGGACAATGAACTCCCAAAAGAATATGATAAAAGGTAAATTAGCACCGCTCAGTCTCTGAGGGAGGCTCCAACTGGAAGTCAGTTAAGAGGCAGCTGTAGCCATGCGCTGTTGCATGTGGTGTGATGCAAGAGTGGTGTCCTCCAAAAATGATCTTAGAACTGGAGCGGATGTAGTCCTGATGAAAAGAACGAGGTTGGATGGGTTTTGTGTACAATATGAGTGATATAGATAAATAGAAAATCGAGATATATAAGGAATGAACACTGTCTTCAGATACAATTATAAATCGATTTTTACCTTGTACAAAAGTTTCAATCATGAAATGAACATACATAACATTCAAACCTATCTACTTGTATTCATTCTGCCATAACATACTTCCTAAAAGACACTATACAAAAATGCAAAGAAAAACGTTTGGAAGAGAGGATACAAAAAACAATTAAAATTATTTGACTGATTCAGATAAGTAAAAAAATAACCTCTCACACACAGGCATAGTAATGATTACAGAAATTCTACATGGTTCTGTTTATGCAGAGAATTAAATAAAGATAGACTTGATGCTCCCAAAGTGGTAATGAATCTTCCTGTGTCTACAGCCGGGGAATGCAAGAGAACTTTCAGCTTCCACCCAAAAGAGGTTTGCCAGCTTCTCGGGATCCATGACTTGTATTAGGAGTCTCTGCTGTCTGAATTCCTGAAAAGTGGCAACCACATACGTGAGGGATTCTAGTGTTTGCAGAAATTGGGTCCTGAAACTTCATGCTGAGATGCCTCTCATGTCTGAGCTGTGGTCTACTTTCCTGTGATCCATATAGTCAATCTTGGCCCACCTTTACTGACTCTCAGATCCATTGATAGTTCAGTGTGGCTTCCAGTAAGAAAATAAATGTGCTAGTGATTGCTAGAGGTGTAAGGCAGAGGTGCGTTCTCGCCCCTTTCTATTTTCGTTGTACACTAATGCTGTTGAATCCGCTCTAGTGGGTATTATGCCAGATGTGCCTTATATTAATTCCTTGCAGGTACTGTTACTTCTCTATGCGGACGAAGCGAACAAGTTACTTACCTTCGGTAACGATATATATGTAAGAAACAGTAGTTAGTATTAGATTCCTTATCTTAGAATATCCCCAGACGTCAGTCTGGATCCGGGAACTTTTGCGTAGCAGTACCCTTGCGCGTCGGTAGACGTCGTCTGCAGGTCCGCGTCCGTCCTCGGCGTCGTTGGCGCCGGGATGACGTTGCTGGAGTACTTAGACGCCGCCCTTGCGCGCTGACGTCAGTTCTGGGCTCGAAGGCGCCGCAGAGCCCGTCGGAGGAGAGAGCGACTTCATGGCCATGAGGAAACGCTCGATCTCCTCCGGCATCGTGTCCTGCCCAGGGACCGGAGGGTATGAAGCAGGCCGCGACACCTGCGACTCCAACGGAGCCGCGTGGGTGGTGTCACCTGAACGCGCGAGCGTCGGGGGGAGTGGGAAGAGCGATGACGTCTCTTCGACTTCTTGTGCTTACCTGACGACTTCCAGCCCGAAGACTGATGGTGACTCCCGAAACTATGATGGCTCCGACCCCGCGACCGGTCCCTCGACCTCTGTCCGGACCGGGACCTCTCACGGCGCGGGGCCGACTGCCGGAGCTCGAGCCACTTGCGGGACAGCTCCCGCCTAGATTTCGACGTCAGGGCTCGGCAGTCGGGGCAGGCCCTGTCGTCGTGGTCGAAGCCGAGACAGTGAAGGCACCGGCGGTGAGGGTCGGTAACTGACATCAGTCGGTCGCAGTCCTCACAGGGTTCAAATCCAGGCATCCCTACTGGCCCCGTTCGGAGTCGAGAAGACTTCGAAAAATGATCAAAAAGGATCGAAAGAGTTAGTAAAAAATTGACTATGGGTACCACTTTTTCCGGATCTGCTGAGGTTCTGTAAATTCTGTCTTGTCCTGTGAGGTTATGGTTCCGTCATGATTTTGGTGATGTTGTACCGTATCTAGTAAGTACGGCTAATATGGAGTGAATTTGTCACGTTAACTAGCGAGTTCATTACGTATTCAGAGACTTTGTCTTGAATATGGGTTCCATTTTGTCCGTGCCTCCATTTTGTGTTGCCATCATGTAGGCCGATGAATGTGGTCGAACGAATAAAGCGGCCTGGCCTTCTCGTATCGGTATACACTAACTAGGTTCTTCTTGACTCTAAGGTGAATTGTAAGGAACTGACACCTTCACCTGAAACTGACCTTGCTAAGCCAATTTCTTTACACATGCCTTATCTTGCTCCTTATCTGTCATTGTTTCCTTTCTATGTTTCTTCATTACATGCATTGTGCTTTCAATTATGGGTTTGTCCGGCTTGTGGAGATTGAATTTGGGATGTTCCTAATAATTAACTTTGGGTTGGGTTACGGCAAACTGAGTTTTCTGTCATGTGATACTTTGTTTGAAAATGTACCTTATTGGCTAGAATGTTGTGCAGTGGGCGTGCATTTATAATGTGAATATTGGGTATAAAAAGGGATGTTTCGCCTTAAAAAATTGAGCAGTCTCCTGAGAATATACGATATGCTGTATTTCTAGGATCTCTGTTACTAGCTGCAGCTAATAAATTTGGTCTTTGTGTCACCCAGAAGTATTCTGTGTCTCTGTATACCAAGACAGGTGAATCCGAAGACTTTGGGCGTACCCCTGGCGCGGCTGGGTTTAAAACCCTGTTCTTCAACTGGCGCCCAATGTGGGGCGACTTCAGCGGTACCGGTCCAAGCCCGAAGATTGTGAGGAGCTTCGTGAGGAAATACTGGAGGAGGGCCCCCACTTCATCGGCCCCTGTATGTCGACTGTGGACCGAAGGTTTTTACTGCGAGGCTTCCCCCTTTCCGACGGCTACGAAGGACTGCTGCCCTGACTGTCGCCCTGTCTTGGACCCTCTTGGGATGATTTGTAAGGCGAGACGTTAGACGGTCTTCTGGTGGCATGACAGACATTTTGGTTAAGTACAAGTGGGTCGCTCCCACGACTTTGTTTGGTTTCTTGGTTTTGATTTGGTTATTGCAATTACCAAAGCAGAGGGGCTCGTATATTTGCGAGTATATCGTTTTTTGATAACCCCTTGAAGTTTGAAGCTAGATTAGTGAGCTATAAGATACCTGGTCTTAGCAAATTTAGGAAATGGTTTTGTTATAGTTGTAACAGGGATTCCCGATTGGAGGACTCGTGTCCGATACCTCCGGTTGGAACTCCAACTTATGAGCTCTATTCAAAGCATGGCATGGGTCCAATTACTTTTAATGAAGTATGGATCCGCTATACAAAGAAAGATGGTGTCTTACGATGGCCCCAACATGGTAGTTTCGAATCAGAGGTTTTAGATAACCTAGAAGTTGCGCTATTTAAGAAGAAAGCCCGGCCGGCGATTTTTGACTCTTTCTGCCTCTGGCGTAAGGAAGCCAAACAGCGAGAAATTAAACAAGCTAAGAGAGATAGGAAAGAAAAGAATATATCGATACTACAAGCTGCTAGGCAGTTTAAGGAAGATGAAGAAGATCGTGCAATTGAGGTATCAGATAGACAACATTGCATGGCCATTGACAAATGTTATCCGGCTTTGCCACCTCTTTTTCCGAATGCGACAAATGACCGTGAAAAGGATCCTTTGATATCGCATTTGTTGAGATTACCACCCCCTTATGTGCAGAGTGCTACGGCACCTCCGCGACCCCCAGTTGTTCAACCCCCTGGTGTTGTCCAGCCACCCGTCCCTCCACAGTTAGTTCTTCCTCCATTGGCGCAGCCTTCTTTAGGGCCGCCAACTTTGCTAACAGTTCTGCCTCAAACTCCTTTGCTTTCCTCTCCTTTACCTTCGACTTCCTTTGCTACTGACCCTACGTCTCTGTCACCTCAAAACACTTTGTCTCCTGTCCTCATGTCAACTTCTTCTCCTTCTGCGCGAAAGCGAATGACTGAGACTGTTGCTAGTCTTTTGTCTCCACTCTTTGGGTCACTGAATATGACCCCGGTTTCGGAACTAAGCAGAGTCGTAGTCAGCTTCCTGGTCCCGAAGAGCGGGCAGTGTTGGATCTTTTGGCTCGTAGATGGGTTTTAAATGTTTCTAGGTATAATTTACAAGCAGTTATGGATGTTTTCTTACAGTGGGATCCGCCTAAGCAAAGGTATGTTTTTTATGTAATGTGTACTTTCCTTCGTGGAGAATGGGAAAATAATGAGTTGGGTCCGATTCCGCAGGAAGTGCTTGATGTTCAGTCCGAATTTGCTAAAGGGACGATAGTGGGTCCCGATGTTGAGGAAGCGGTACAGACGCTTCTTGAGTTTAGGTGTAGACTTCCTTCTCAGTCGTTGTTTGAACCTGACCCTTCTGTTAGGAGGAAAGTGAAGCAGTACCCGATGAGAGAGGTTCCCCCTGTATGGAGAGAGGAAGTTGTGGCTAATATTAATCAGGGTATTGTGGCTGTACCGGCTCATTTTCAGCGAGTGTGGGTATATGTTCCTTGGAAGAGAGCTGAGGTCCTGGCTCTTAAACAGACTTTGCCTGACCCCCGTAAAAATCCTGCTGGTTACTACAAGGAGTTGTCTCAGACAGTTGATGCGTGTGTTATGAATTTAACTGACGTGGATATGTTGTTGGGTAATGTAGTTCCTCAACCCTTGTGGGCGAAGATCTGTCACGAGGATCATGCGGCAGAGTTAGGAGATACGTGGGTTAATATTGTTGCTGCAGATGGTCGACAGGTAGGAGCTGCCAAACCTGAACCCTTAGTTGCAGAATTACCCAGTAGGAATATTAATTTAATGAAAACGTTGATGCCTCCTATGCGGGTGAATTGGGACAAGTTAGCAGCATGCAAACAAAAGAAAGACAAGAGTGTGTCTGATTTCTTCACTAGGTTTGAGGAAACATTTATTGATCACAGTGGTCAGGACATGAGTACAGAAGGTGGTCAAAGGTTGTTCGTAGATAAATTTGTTTTTAATTTTCTCCCTGAGCTTTCTAATAAGTTAAAGGACTCCGAGAGTTCATGGGCTGTTTCTTCCTCGGCCCAGATATTGGCTACTGCACAATACTACGAGAATAGAGATAAAGATGAGAAGGATAAAGCAGAGAAGAAGACTAAAGAATTAAAAACAAAGGTTCTTCTACAACAGGCGTATCCACCTCGCCCTAATCAGGGGCAGCAACATTCCCAGTTTCAGCAGCCCCCACAGTTTCAGAGAATGTTGCAGAAGCCTGAGTCTTTTCCTCCGCTAGGCCCTAATCAGTGTGCTTATTGTAGGGAAGAAGGTCATTTCAAGAATAGTTGTCCGATTTTGCTACAACGTACGAATGGTATGTCTGATCTGAGAGGTCGTGGTGGTTTTCAACAAGCACCTAGGGGTAGAGGACGTGGTACTATTCCTCAGAATGAACGATCCTTTCCCCCTCAGAATTCTATGAATTATTTTGATCAACAGAATGTTCCGATTGTTCAGTCTATTCAGTACCACACGGTTGACTATTATGTTGAAGCGAGAGTGCTGGTTTTAATGATAGCTAGGACAGCCATGGACAAAGGGAGGGAGTAGTGTCAGTTCCAGTAGACCAGAGTGGACCTTATGTTGAAGTAATTACATCAGGTGTGGCAGAGCCTTTTCTTTTGGATACTGGTGCGGCTAAGAGTTCTATCATGCACTCTAAACTCCCTGGCGCACCTTTGTCTGGCTTGATGAATGTCTCAGTAGGATTTTCTGGCGCCCCAGTTCGTAATCCGGTTTCTTGTCCTTTGCCTCTTTCTATTGGGCCTTGTGAATTGCAAGCACCCCTTATTCTAACGACAGGTTGTGGTGAGAATCTGTTGGGTTTGGATTTATTAAAAATGTTGCATGCGACATTACATTGTTCTCCTTCGGGAGTACATCTTACGTTGGGTAAGAAAGTGATTTCTTCGATGTACTTGTCTAAAGATCGGCTTCCACTGGAATTGTGTACGCTCCCTGATACTCTCTGGGCTACAGGTCCCAATGATGTTGGCCTCTTGCAGGTTCCACCCTATGTTGTTACCCTCAAGTCGAATGCTAAGCTACCTCGCATTCCTCAATACAAGATCTCTAGTGATGGTGAAAGAGCTCTTTTAGCGATTATCTATGATTTGGTTGAGAAAGGTGTGATTGAAGAAACGAGAGGTAATGTGTGTAATAGTCCTGTTCTGCCTGTTCTTAAGCGTACTAACTCTTCCCAGCCACCTGTGTATCGGTTTGTGATCGACCTTCGAGAGGTCAATTAGATTGTTGTGCCAGAGTTTCCTGTTGTTACGGACATTACTGCCTTACTGACTATGATCCCTGCTACAGCTGCTTGGTTTTCTGTTATCGATCTGAAGAATGCTTTCTTTAGTATTCCAATTGCCGAAGAAAGTAGGGATATTTTTGGCTTCTCTTTAGGAGGCCGAAGTTTCAGGTTTAAGCGCGCTCCTCAAGGATATTGTGAGAGTCCCTCCATCTATAGTCAGGCTTTGAAAACTCAGCTTGATGCTTTTGTCTTGCCTTCTGGTGCTACTCTTATACAGTATGTTGATGATCTGTTGGTTGCTGCTGATGATGAAGAGATTTGTAAAGCAGTTACACTTTCTTTGTTGCAACATTTGTCTGACCTTCACTATATAGTATCACCTTCGAAGTTGCAGTATTGCCGCCAAGAAGTGACCTACTTAGGTCATCTCTTGTCGAAGGAGGGAAGACGATTGACCCCAGAGCGTATTCAAGCGATTGCTCAAATGACTGTGCCATCCACACAGAGAGAGGTGCGTGCCTTTTTGGGTATCACCTCGTATTGTAGACATTGGATTCCAAATTTTTCTTTGTTAGCGAAACCTTTGTTGGCACTTACTCTTAAGGACACACCAAACCCTCTTCCTTGGTCTGCCGAATGTCAGAAGAGTTTTTCTGAATTGCGTGATGCGTTGTGTTCTGCTCCGGTGTTGGGTACTCCTGACTACAGTAAGCCTTTTACACTCTACGTACACGAGAGAGAAGGTTGTGCGTTGTCAGTGTTGACGCAACAATTTGGAGACAAGCAGCGCCCATGTGCGTATTTTTCAGCTACTTTAGATCCGGGAGCTAGGGCATTGCCTAGTTGTTTGAGAGCTACAGCGGCAGCGGCTGTTTCTATCCGACAGTCTGCTGGTTTGGTATTGGATAATGCATTGATTGTGATGGTCCCACATGCAGTGGATACCTTATTGAATAGAACGAGGACTCAGCATCTTACTAGTGCGCGTTTGTCAGGTCTTGAGTTGACGCTTTTGGCTAGTCATGTGCACATTAAGCGGTGCAACACATTGAATCCAGCTACATTGTTGCCGATTTCTTTAGAGACAGATGCTCAGGAACAGCATGATTGTTTTCTCCGGACAGAGGAGGAAACGAAAGGTAGAGTTGATCTGAAAGATACTCCTCTTTCGAATCCAGATGGTACCCTATGGGTAGATGGTTCATGCTTTAAGCTTCCGAATGGCGATACGACTGCAGCGTATGTGGTTACGACTTTGCACACGATTGTAGAAATTGCACGTATTGCACAGAATTCAGCTCAAGCAGCAGAGTTGATTGCACTGACGAGAGCGTGTGTGTTGTCGAAAGGAAAGAGAGTGAATGTGTATACTGATAGCCAATATGCATTTGGCGTGGCTCATAGTTTTGGACGTTTGTGGAGAGAGAGAGAATTTCTTACTTCCCATGGTATGAAAATTCAGCATGGACAATTAGTGAATGAACTTCTTGAGTCACTTACTTTGCCGACACAAGTTGCGATTGTAAAATGCAGTGCACATAGGAAAGTTACGGTTGATGTTGGTCGTGGCAATGCGTTTGCGGATGAAGTAGCGAGAGAAATGGCGAAAGATGTGACGAGTCGTATGTATATTGCAGGTCCTGCTAGATGGGTTATGAGAGAAGGAATGTGTGAAGATACAATAGAAAGTGTGAAATCGATTCAGGCAGAAGCTACTGAGAAAGAATTGAGTGTGTGGAGAGAGACTACGGGAATGTTGGATTTGACTGGCTGTTGGGTTGAGTTGTCGGAGCACCAGCGATGGTTGTTGCCTGATGCGTATGTGCTTCCAGTGGTTACAATGGCTCATGGATTGGCTCATATCAGTTCAAAAAGGATATGTAAGTTGTTGGCTCCGGTATGGCAGAATGCTGGAATTCCTAAATGTGCTGAGAATCTGGTTAAAAACTGCATGATTTGCTTGATGCATAATCCTGGCAAGGGAACCCCAACTCCAGCGGGTCATTTTGCTCCTCCAACGTATCCGTGTGAGGTGCTACAGCTAGACTTTATTCACATGGAAATATGCAATAACCTGAAGTATGTCCTTGTGGTTGTTTGTGTCTTTTCCAGATGGATAGAGGCCTACCCCCTCAAGGATAATACTGCTTTATCTACAGCCAAGGTTTTGCTCAAAGAGTATTTCCCGAGGTATGGTTTGCCGAGCATGGTATGGAGTTACAACGGAAGTGAATTCGTGGGTCAGATTATGAAGAAAGTGTGTGCGGGTTTGGGAATCAGGCAGAAATTCCACGCTGCGAATCACCCTCAGTCAGCTGGTTTGGTCGAGTGCTACAATGGCACTCTTAAACTTAAATTGGCCAAGATACAAGCAAGCACTGGCCTTACATGGCCTGAGGCTTTACCGTTGGCACTTTTGTCCACTAGAACAACAGTACATTCTCGTGTGAGACTTAGCCCATACGAGATTGTTTTTGGACGCCAGGCAAATGTTTGGGGTGTGCCGAGGCCGAATAAATACAGTGACATCGAATACCCTATGTTGGTTGACTACTTACATGACTTGACTGCGAAATTGCGTGTTCTTCACCAACAGGTGCATGATACTTTACCTTCAGCCTCTGTGGATGCAGGTCACTCGATTCAACCTGGCGAGTGGAAACTTTCAAAAGGACAAAGAATCTGGAACCGAGGTGGACAGGCCCATATCAAGTATTATTGGCGACTGGGACTGCCGTCGAGGTTTGCGGCAAGAAAAACTGGGTGCACGGCACCCATTGTAAAAGGGTACCCTTACCCTTACCATACGATCAGTGGGTCAAGGACGGTATTGCTGATTCTGAGACTGAAAGGGTTCTGAGATTTGTGTCTTTTACTGACGCACGTTTGAAATGGACTCAGTCGGAAGGTGCGGATGACGAAGTTCTGCAAGAAGCTGTGCCATCGCATTTGACACTTGGCACTACGCAACCAGATACACTTTTCCAGGATCAGACGGTGCCTGGTATAGAACGCTATAATCTGCGGTCTAAAATGGACAAATACATTTGAATCTTTTTGAGAATTATACTCTTTCAGACAAGAAACTTTTTTGTTCTATTTTTCTTTTTCGAGCCACAATCCGAGCTCAGCTGCAGGGTCACGGTATAAGTTCTTAAGGGGTGACCCGCGTATTGACGAAAGGTCTGCGGTTCTAGGGACGTCTAGGAGGCCTAGACGCACACTTAAGTGAAGAAGGAAAATTGCCGTGAGCGGCACGTTAGAGGATGGAGTTTTTGGTAACTGAAAGAGTTGTTGAGGAAATGGATTTTAAGACAAGATTTTATACATTAATACGTAGCAAATGTTTTATCATATGGTGTTCTTTTATGTTTTTAAGTATCACATTAGCTTGTGTGGGTTGGATTGTTTATGCTACACCACTGAAATCTGCACCCACTTCCCAACCTATGCTTTCCTTTACTACTGTTACTTTGCACCAATTTTACACGTTGCCTGAACATGAACAGACAAGGAGGTCAGAATTTGTTAACAATTTGTTTATACAGCTGTTGCATCAACATCAGTTGGTAGTAAATACCACTAATTGCTGGGTCTGTGGTCTTATGCCTCATACGACAGATAGAGGTATGCCTTATTTGGTTTTGCCTTTTTCTTTCAAGGGGTCTGTATGGGCTTTTCAGACTATGTTCATCTATGTAAATGAGGTATATCCCTTACGTTCCATGAAAGACAATCCGAGTAATAGTGCCTTGATAAAGGGAATAGTAGATATGATCCGAGATATTGATGCATATAATGCTATCCCTAAGGATGAGGTGCAGGCTTACGTTGGTTGGAACGTGACTGGATACAGTACCAGTTTGACAGAGAAGGAGAGACGAAAAAGGTCTCCCCTGATTTGGATTGTACCCCATCGAGGCCACTTTTGTTTGCAAGGTAGTGGTCGAAATCCGAGAGCTCAGCTAGGCAATAGTGTGTGTGTTCAAACCTATGTCTATTCATCTCAGACTTCTCCTCTGTTCATGCCAGCTAAAGGCACATATTTTGTTTGTCACAACAGAGCCTATACATGGTTGCCGCCTGATTTTTCGGGAACTTGTTATGTGGCATTTTTGCTTCCCCCTACATACACTACAACTCCAGACTATCATAGGACAAGATATGGTAGAGGTGTCTTCGATCAGGAAGATACGGCAGCACAGGAAGTAGGAGACTTTTTCAAGGGTTCCCTACCATTTTGGGGTCCTATGGCCAAAAGCAGGAATATACAACAACTTACGAGAGTGGTTGAGGCCTCTATAAATGAAACTGCAGGTGCCCTTAGTAATGTTACCACTGAGCTTCAAGCGGATCGTCTTATGACGTTGCAGAATCGTATGGTGTTAGACATCATACTTGCAGATCGAGGAGGGGTATGTAAATTGATACAATCTAGTTGCTGTGTTTTCATACCAGATAATGCCCCTACAGTATACCAAGCCATCTCTAGACTGCATAAGATTTCTGAGTCTATTCCTGTGGACGAAGGAGACTGGTCGTTGACTGGATGGTTTTGGGGACTACTGTCTAAATGGGGATGGAAGATTCTGACATTATTTGGTATGGTTTTAGCTATCCTTTTCTCTTGCTGTCTTTGCATCCAGTGTGGTCCCGCCATTTGTAGTCTTTGTGCTACCTTGTGTGTGCCGAGACCAGTCTCGAGAGAAGTGGAGAGTAGTAGGATGATGCTCCAGCAACACCTTGATGATCTGATGAATATTGATATAGATCTAGATTCAGATTAACATGAGTTTGGGTTATTGCCTACGTAATGGCAAAAGGAGCGTCTGAGGTTCTGTAAATTCTGTCTTGTCCTGTGAGGTTATGGTTCCGTCACGATTTTGGTGATGTTGTACCGTATCTAGTAAGTACGGCTAATATGGAGTGAATTCGTCACGTTAACTAGCGAGTTCATTACGTATTCAGAGACTTTGTCTCGAATATGGGTTCCATTTTGTCCGTGCCTCCATTTTGTGTTGCCATCACGTAGGCCGATGAATGTGGTCGAACGAATAAAGGGACCTGGCCTTCTCGTATTGGTATACATTAACTAGGTTCTTCTTGACTCTAAGGTGAATTGTAAGGAACCGACCCCTTCATCTGAAACTGACCTTGCTAAGCCAATTTCCTTGGTTGATCGTTGTCTGAGATTGCCAATCAATGTTCAGGACATCGTTAACTTTTAGTTTCTTTACACATGCCTTATCTTGCTCGTTATCTGTCATTGTTTCCTTTCTATGTTTCTTCATTACATGCATTGTGCTTTCAATTATGGGTTTGTCCGGCTTGTGGAGATTGAATTTGGGACGTTCCTAATAATTAACTTTGGGTTGGGTTACTGCAAACTGAGTTTTCTGTCATGTGATACTTTGTTTGATAATGTACCTTATTGGCTAAAATTTTGTGCAGTGGACGTGCATTTATAATGTGAATATTGGGTATAAAAAGGGATATTTCGCCTTACAAAATTGAGCAGTCTCCTGAGAATATACGCTATGCTGTATTTCTAGGATTTCTGTTACTAGCTGCAGCTAATAAATTTGGTCTTTGACGCCACCCAGAATTATTCCGTATCTCTGTATACCAAGACAGGTGAATCCGATGACTTTGGGCGTGCCCCTGGCGCCGCTGGGTTTAAAACCCGGTTCTTCACTGCGCTGCTGGCGCGGAAAAAAGAAGAACTGTCGTCAGCGTGCAAGGGCGGCGTCTAAGTACTCCGGCGACGTCATCCCAGCGCCAACAACGCAGATGACAGTCGCGGAGCCGCAGACGACTCCTACCGACGCGCAAGGGTACTGCTACGCAAAAGTTTTCCGGATCCAGACTGACGCCTGATGATATTCTAAGGTAAGGAATCTAATACTAACCGTTTTCTTTCAGATAGTGATTCTAGCTCGCACTGGTAATGCACTGCGTAGGCTTGTAACAGAGTATACTAAATTCATAAATGATCTGGATATGAAAATCAACTACTCCAAGTCCTTTGTTTTAGTGACAGGTGCAAAGCAGAGGAAACAGCCTTATATCCATACTGAAGGGGGCAAGCTGGGAGTTTTAGATTGTTTTAAATATTTAGGGATCATGTTTGACAAACTAAGTAACTGGATATGTGTGATCTCTAACAGGGGTTCACAGATGGAAAATAATATCGGGGCTCTTTTTAAATTTGTAAAAAAGATTGGACTAAAACCCATTGAAGTAATAAAGAAAATCTATGAGGTCAAAAGTGTATCCGCAGCCATGTATGGAGCAGCGGTGTGGGGCATTGTGGACTGCCCTAAACTTCAAAGCACTGAAGAGACTTTTTTGAAAAAGTTAGTTTCCATGCTCTAATTTTAATTGCCATATAGAACTGGGGGTCCCTTACATCATTGATAAAATTAGAATTTTTACCTATCCTAATGTGGCATTCGGTTTGGAGAAAGGAAACTCTCTAGTTAACTAGAGATATAATTAATCATGTCTTGAAGTTAGATGATGAGAGAAAGATCAGCTAGCTAAACAATGTGGAATCTATGCTTAAGGCAGCTGGGTTACATCATCTCTTTGTAGATCCATCGTCATGTTGGTCTATCTCAAAAAAAGATCCGAAAAATCATTTACTCTCTAGATTAAAAGAAAGGAGGAAGAATTCTAACATTAGATTAACAACAGGTAGGGCATTCCTCGCCGTCCCAAGTACCATGGTAATATCCAAAACGCCAGAAACTGACCAGGAGCAGAGTCGCCATCCCAGCCAGCGGAGCCGTCCCAGGAGCACCATTACCGCCGACCTTGCTGCAGCTCCACCGTCGAGTACCTCCCCCCCCGCCGCAGCCTCACAACAACAGCGCTGCCGCCGAGTGGGGGTGAGGGAAAGACTACACTTCCCAGCAGCCTCCGCGACCGGAAGTCGCGTTGAGGCGGAGCGCGCCAGGAGGCGCTTAAAAGCAGCCTTCAAACCTCAAAGGAGTGGGTAATATCCAAAACGCCAGAAACTGACCAGGAGCAGAGTCGCCATCCCAGCCAGCGGAGCCGTCCCAGGAGCACCATTACCGCCGACCTTGCTGCAGCTCCACCGTCGAGTACCTCCCCCCGCCCGCCGCAGCCTCACAACAACAGCGCTGCCGCCGAGTGGGGGTGAGGGAAAGACTACACTTCCCAGCAGCCTCCGCGACCGGAAGTCGCGTTGAGGCGGAGCGCGCCAGGAGGCGCTTAAAAGCAGCCTTCAAACCTCAAAGGAGTGGGTAATATCCAAAACGCCAGAAACTGACCAGGAGCAGAGTCGCCATCCCAGCCAGCGGAGCCGTCCCAGGAGCACCATTACCGCCGACCTTGCTGCAGCTCCACCGTCGAGTACCTCCCCCCCCCGCCGCAGCCTCACAACAACAGCGCTGCCGCCGAGTGGGGGTGAGGGAAAGACTACACTTCCCAGCAGCCTCCGCGACCGGAAGTCGCGTTGAGGCGGAGCGCGCCAGGAGGCACTTAAAAGCAGCCTTCAAACCTCAAAGGAGTGGGTAATATCCAAAACGCCAGAAACTGACCAGGAGCAGAGTCGCCATCCCAGCCAGCGGAGCCGTCCCAGGAGCACCATTACCGCCGACCTTGCTGCAGCTCCACCGTCGAATACCTCCCCCCCCCGCCGCAGCCTCACAACAACAGCGCTGCCGCCGAGTGGGGGTGAGGGAAAGACTACACTTCCCAGCAGCCTCCGCGACCGGAAGTCGCGTTGAGGTGGAGCGCGCCAGGAGGCGCTTAAAAGCAGCCTTCAAACCTCAAAGGAGTGGGTAATATCCAAAACGCCAGAAACTGACCAGGAGCAGAGTCGCCATCCCAGCCAGCGGAGCCGTCCCAGGAGCACCATTACCGCCAACCTTGCTGCAGCTCCACCGTCGAGTACCTCCCCCCCCCGCCGCAGCCTCACAACAACAGCGCTGCCGCCGAGTGGGGGTGAGGGAAAGACTACACTTCCCAGCAGCCTCCGCGACCGGAAGTCGCGTTGAGGCAGAGCGCGCCAGGAGGCGCTTAAAAGCAGCTTTCAACTCCCGCGTCGCGGGAGCGCGCGGGGCAGCGCCGGGCTAAGCCCGGGCAAAGGGCGGGCCCTCTGTGGCCCTCCGGGGACCGAGGAGCCCGGGACGGGGCCACCCCCCTGAGATCCTGCCCAGCTGACACCAACTAAGGTAAACGCCCAATGCTAATCTAAATCATCTGCACTCGCAAGCTATTACCTCTTTATTCAGCAATATTGCCTACAACTGAAAATAACTTTGCGAGGATGAGTAAAAGTCGAAATACCCCCGTGACCACAAGATCAGCTACCAGATTGAAAGATGTCACCAACAGCCCTCTTCCCACAATAACCGCCATAGACTTAATGCTACAAAAAACGATCAATGTCGTGGCGGATGCTATTCAGGACTCCGAAAGACGCCTTTCACTTACTCCAGATTTATGTTTCCCCGACCTCTCTTTACACACCACAGGTAACATAAACATTCTGGATAACACTATAAACTCTGAGGAGTCTATTCTAACGTTGTCATTTACAGGGCTTCCTAGCCCCCAAACAAGAGACAACACGCAAACAGCCTTGCTTATTTCACCCTCAGGCAACAGCAGGAACAATAGTCTTGCACCCACCGGTGAAAGCAGTAGCAGCACCCATATGTCACCTATAGCTCACTTACACTCAGTAGCCCCTTCCTCGGGTGGCTTTACATCTACAACTACGAAACCGGTTACTAAAGTCAGTCGCTTGATAAAGAGCAAAACTAGGTCTACTGGCACACGAGGCAAACCCAAGTCATCTATTGTAAAAAAACAAAAATCTCACCTCAAGGCCAAACACCTCAGCTCAGCTAAAGATATTTGGTCTACATTTAGACTGGCTAAACCTGCCCCAGAAAAGGCGACCTTATGTCCCTTCATAAGCAGTCAAAACCCAGACCTGTTCTTGAATAAAGAGACGACAGCACCCACAAACACGTCTATACACACCACAGGAAGGGCTGATCATACAATGATAAATACAAAATCACTTCTGAGTGACCTTGAGAGCTTGATCAAGTCCCTTCTGTTACCTATCAGTGAGAGAGTCTTTAACATTGAGAATGCCTTAGGGAAGTTTGAAAGTGCCCAAAATGACGCAACATCCACCCTGCTTAAAACATTGAAGGTATCACAACCAATTTCTACCTTCACGCCAGCCAGTAATTCCCTTACTTTGATTAGCAATAAAAATCCCAGGGTAAAAAAAGCCATAGCTAACCCTACCCTTGCTAGTAAACAAAATCAGCCAAAGACTCCTCTAACCACCCCAGCGACAACTCAAGATAGAGGTACCATCATATCCCACCCAGTGGCAGCCATACCAAGTAGCTCTCAAACCTTACATGATGCAGAGACAGAAGATTGTGAATGGGCCGCTGAAAGTTCCCCAATCAAAATAGCAACTACCCAGGTAGAACAAACAAGACCAACCAAAAACCCCAAACAGGGCATATCTTCAAATCAATCAGGTGCAAACACGACAAAATCGGTGGTAGTAAAGAGCCCACCTCATGTTAACCTCCCGCCTGAATGTAGCCCGTACACCATTGTAATGATTGGTGTACCTAAACTAACGGGGGACAGGGTAGAAACACATGGGGACCTAAAAAATAAGGTGAGCCATTGGCTCACAACTCATAGACCGATCCCTAAACATATTAATGGTCATATTGCACAGGTAAGAAGAGTAGACTGGGTAGGAAACAGATTTAAATCGACCGAGGGTGATTGTATAGTGGTAACCTTTGGGGATAGCCGTGCTGCCAGCTTTATAAGTAGCTGGAAAAGCGGAGTGACAAATAGCTTGATCCGTACCATGGCTCTAAGTTACTTTTATCCAAATAACCGTGGTCATCGTCGCACACAAGTGCAGTCAACCTACGGACAGGAGGGGCTGCTTGAGCCAATAGTTGATAACCAATCAGGGGCCCATACACTGCCTATTGGCCCATATACTCGAACAAATCACATCGACTATAGGCATGAACAGCCATGGCAGAGCAGACCTAGCAACCATCCTAGCAGATATCAGGAGAGAAGCGAGCTTTTTACTCGTCCCCAGCAGCAGCTTTTCTCACATCCCCAATATTTAGACACACAATATGGGGTTCCTATTTCTAATAGGTTTGATGCTTTTTATAATATCGACTACTTAGACGAGATCGATTGACAAACCGTATCTCCATCCTCCTACCCTATCCCTGTTGAGCCCCCAACTAAGGTAGCTCCCCTTTATAGAGCATCAAGCACCTGTCCAGAGTGCATAAGTGTTTCCTCCCCGGAGGCCAGTGAAGCGCCTAGGGCAGCCCCTTCAGTACAACTCCAAGTAAACACATTGAACGCGAATGGGCGCAGCCACCCAGGTTCCACCAATTTAACTCAACGCATAGTAACCATTAGCAATGTATCGCAAGAACACTTAATAATGGATCATGGGGCCCAAGCAATCTCTCCCCCCGCAGATCAGGCCCTGATAGCAGGCTTGGGCCTCACCGAACAACGCTCCATACATCTTTTATCCTGGAACATAGCCGGCTTAGCCGTTAAGGTTAATGATCCTGTGTGGTTAGCCTATGTAAAAAATTATACCATTCTATGTTTTCAAGAAACCTGGCTAGCAGATGAAAATGCATACATTGAGGGCTTTCAAAGTTTCTTCTTACCAGCAACCCCATCAAATAGCGGAAGATCTAAAGGGGGCCTGGCAACTTACATAAGCCTTGCACTCAGCTGCCAGGTCACAATCAGAGCATCGGACAACAAACATATTCAAACCTTAGTGCTCAGGAATGGTAAAAAGGCACTGACACTTATTAATTTTTATAATGCCGTGTTATTAAACAAGGAGTGTAACATTCTCAAATTACAAAACTTTTTAGAAATAAAAGCGGACAGTCTACCTCGAAATATCATTATCGCTGGAGACTTTAACGCCTACCCCTGTGGCAACCCTGAAACGACACCTATTGGCCTCTTAGGCTGCAACAGGAGGTCTGGCTTTCATTTTGATCACTCGCCCCGAGGCACCAGTATTAATAACTTAATAGATGGAAGGAATCTAACCGGCGCCATGACCACACTGGAGGACTCACACCAGTTTAACGTCCCCACGTACAAAGGCCACGGTAAAGGCTCCTACATAGACCACATATTCCTCTCAAGAGATCCAGTTGATTTAGCCACTGACTTTGAAATTCTAACAAACATCTACAGCGACCATAACCCTTTGTCGATCAGGATCGGAGGTGACCTTTTTGATCATAGGAAGCCCCTACCTGATCACGGTGTCTTAAAACCCATCAACGGAAATCGTCGTCTGAAGTGGTCAAAGGTTAACAGCGATTCTCTGTATGACTCAATTACCACTAGTTGCGGTAATGACCTAGATCTTTGTGTTTCTCCATCTACTTTGCCCGAAGCGACTCTGATTGCCTTTGCTGCTGTTGTTGAGAAAATTGGCCAAATGCTGTCAATACCAACAAAGGGACGACATGAACACCAACCAGGGTGGTTTGACCAAGCCTGCTCAAAGGCCGGACAAGACCTAAAAAAAGCACTTAAGGCTACCCCAAGAGACCCTGTTCTTATTAAGTCATTGCGATCTAACTACAAGACAGTGCTGGCAGCCCGGAAAAAAAGAAGTAAAAGCCGGTGTTTGGGAGAAGCTATGCGATCCTGCAATTCTGGGTAATAGCTCCAAGTTCTGGAGCATCGTAAACAAACCTTTGTTTGACGTCCCCTTAAATTCTATTGTCGGGACCAATATACCGGAGGAAGAGTGGATGTTACATTACAGCACAATTTTTAAAAGTGATAATTTGCAAGCAGACTTTGTTTTTAAATCTTCTGATGAAAATGTGTTGTGTTTCACAGTGGGGGAGGTAGAAAAGGGGATACAAGGATTAACCTGTAACAAAGCACCTGGCCCCGATGGTATACCACCCGACCTATTTAAATCAAACATTCACCTATGGGCACCAGTTATCACCGCAGTTGTAAATGCAGGTATTCTGGCTGGTTGCCCAAAAGCCTGGGGGTCCTCCACCATTGTCCCTGTTTTTAAGAAGGGTGATCGTGGTAGTGTTACATGTTACAGACCCATATCCCTGATCAACTCAGTCACAAAGGTGGTGGGGGGTATTATCCTAAACAGATTAACAGCCTGGGCCAACGACAATAACATACTGTCTCCAATACAATATGGATTCAGACCAGGCCACTCCACGATAACCCAATGTCTGAATCTATATTTAATAAACAGTAAATACACCCTAGCAAGAAAAGGGACGATCCATATGGCCTTTATGGATTTATCGTCCGCGTTTGACTGTGTAGACAGAGGCAGGCTATGGGAGGTGCTGTTAAAAATGGGGGTGGAACAAAACCTGGTCAACCTTCTTGTTGACCTCCACTCGGACACTAGAGCAAACGTCCGTTACACCCATGACTTGAAGGTAACCAGAGATTTTAGAATAACTCGAGGTGTCAGACAAGGGTGCATCCTTGCCCCTTTTCTTTTTAATCTTTATATTAATGAGCTGGAGGAGCACCTACTAAAAACTGGTACAGACTTTCCTTACATTGGCAAGAAGGGCTTACCGGTCCTATTATATGCGGACGACGCCGTTTTAATATCTAGAACGGCGCTCGGTCTCCAAATCTTGCTAGATTCTTTTAATGACTTCATGAACTCCCGTGGCCTGAGCATTAATAACTCGAAATCCTTTACAATGACGACAGGCGTATCTCCAAAAAAAGTATATCCTCACTTTGTAAATGGAGATAAAATACCCACTACAAAGACTTTCTCGTACCTTGGTGTTCTTTTTGACCACAAATTAACTTGGGCACCAGCAATACAAAAGAAAAAGGGCGAGGTAGTGCGGGCCAACGCAGCAATACTGGAATTCACTAGAAAAATGGGCAATAGTCCGGTGGCTGCTGTCTTGAAATTATATCAAGCCAAAAGCACCGCAATTGCACGCTATGGAAGTGAAATATGGGGATCAGAATCACTAGGTGCCCTTGAAGTCACTGAGAATAACTTTTTAAAACAGGTCCTAAGGTTACCCAGGGGGACGGCCAACTTCCCGGTACACGAGGAACTTGGCATCCCACATCTAAGTGATAAGCTGGCCGTGAATCCTTTGTTATGCTGGCTGAATAGCTGGCTAAACACAGCCATACCTCTCACCAGAAACATTCTTCAAGAGGCACTACAGTGGGATGGTAGACTTAAGATCCCATGGTTAAAATACGTAAGAATGTGGCTTTTTGAACTAGGTCGACCAGATTTATTTTTATCCCCCGAAACAATAACCAAAACTGATGTAACCTTTGTTAGGAACACTTTTACGTTGTCCAGGTGTATGATACGGGAGGAAAACGAATACAAGAAAAGCAGTGTGAGACAGTATGCCTTAACCAAAACCTGTTTATACATGGAACCCTACCTGTCCTGGCCCATGTCCGGTTATGACCGTTTTTTATTAACAAGGTTCCGATTTAACATGTTCCATCTTTTATTAGCTGTACCTAGTGGAGCGCACAGAGGACAAGTGTTGCCAGCTTGCGGCTGCGACAATAAGTCTCCGCAAGATCTGGCACACTTTTTATTTTTCTGTCAATTTTATACACTCCCCCGTAACTTGTTTTTAAAACCTTTACTTAGGCACCTGAATTTTGTACAATACAGACCTGCACTGTGTCACCTTCAAATGTTAAATAGTGAATGTACCATGTTTGTATGTAGCTTCTTAAAACTCGCAGTTAAACACAGAAAAAGCATGGAAGGGTAACTAACTCAGCTGCTGATTGTACCCCTACTTCTAATGTCTTTTATTCTTTTTAACCATATTATTGTGTATATGCTTGTGAATGTCTTGTTGTAATACTACTCTTCCTATTTTATTATTACTGTACGGATTAACTTGTATGAAATGCTCTTTTATGATTGTCTCATGAAAACAATCGAATAAAGATATTCTATTCTATTCTATGTCAATGGATGCGAATGCAAGCTATTTATCACTTGTTACCAGCTTGCAACACAGATACATATTTGCGAGATTTCGGTTAAGCTATATCTCCCTGATGTTAGGTCTTCCTGCTAAAACCTATGTAATCTCTGAACTGCCTCTTTGAACATGTGATTGTCAATCTCTTAAGAATGATTTTAATGTTTTATTTTTTTGTAAATGTTATCATGAACAAAGAAAAAGGTTCATATTCCCTCTTATGCCAAGTTGAAATTTAATCAGTGTTGTGTGGCCCTTTTTTATCTACAGTTATTACCTGATCCTTTTACATGTTTTTCATTGGTGTCTTTTTTTCTGTCTGATATAAAGAAGAGAAGAGCAATTTCTCAATCTGCCATCTACCTTATGGATCAAAAAAATCAACAGTGTAACTAATTTTCTGCATATTTGAGTTTTCGCTTTTTAATGTGTACTATGTGTAAAACTTGTAATCTTAGCGTGTTGTATTCTTGTAAATGTTGTCGAATACTTTTTATGCCACCATTTTGGTTGGTGAAATAAAGTTATCTTTGATTGATGCTTGTGATTGGTACTACCTTGATCAGCCGCCTAGTGATAATGCATTTCCTTGGCTCAGTCCTGCCTGAGCTTGACGAGCCTAGTGAAAAGCAGGCAACCTGAGTTCAGCCTAGAAAGACAGGATCCACTGCAAGTGTCTCCAGTTGAGATGTGTGGATGTATGTAGGTGAGTGTATGTCGCCTACAGGTTCAGTGAGCAAGCAAAAAGAATTATGTGCAACACACATACTGAGCAAAAAATAAGTAATCCAGCACAGGAATATTTCCTGTGCCTGGAAGAAACAGGCTAAGCAAAGACCAACTTGTGGAGTGCCACAGGAGATACAGTGATAAATAGATTGTTTGAGGTTCATGATTGTATCACACAGGGATGTAAGTCTGTCGGATCCCTAGAAATCCAAAAACAGTTTATGCTGGGTGAGATGTTAAGACTGTGTACTGGCTGGAGGATAGAGAGGCAGCACTTTCAAAAGAATGGGTGAAAAGAGGTTTGAGGGGCTCCTTATGTAGATTGACAACCATGCAGTGTCTCTAGTGAGATATTGCTTGCTGATCTCCTGAAGATGGCAGGGGGTGAGAGCCAAGGTCAGGGAAAAGAAGTAATCACAATTTGAGCACAGTAACTCCTTCAAAAGTCAACGTTCTTAAGCAACAGCTCTAGTTCTTCCTCAGAGATCGGATGGAGTGCCCCTAGGATGGATTATCTTTTCCTCTTTTTTAGGGCCAACAGAGCTTTATTTCAGTAGAATTGAATACCTTGAAGATGCATGGCTGCAGGCATCAGTGGCACAGATTGGGTATGAAGAAACCTGGTCCCCTGCAATTTAAAGTGCAGAAAAAACAAGAATGTTTGATCCTTTAGGCTCTCCTATTCCCAGAATGTCAGAGGAGAGGTTGAATGATGGACCCATGCATGCCTTTACAATGCAGGTATTACAACGAACGCATAACTACCACACGTTACTTTAGCACACAAGTCGTTACAACAACTTGCCTTAGGGAAGCGCTGGACTTTGGAATAGTATAATTTACTATTCCAACTCCAGTCTGTGAAACAGTAGTGAAGGTGTTGGACTTCACATCCAACACCAGTCCAACAACACATTCCCTAAAGCAAGTCATTGTAATGACTTGCGTGCTGAAGAAACACAGGGTAATGACGTGTTCGTTGTAGTGCCCACATTAAAAAGGCACAGTGTTGTTTAGACTGCATGGTAAAGGATTTTTCCCCAGAGGAGACAGCCTATCCCTGTGAATAAAGAGAAGCTGGGAACAGTGGTTACCAAGTTTACTACAGGGAGCCCCTGTCTTCTGGGAAGACTAGTGTTTTGGTGATGTCCGGAGGGTGACATAGCAAGGAGGATCATTCCAGAACACACAATGCCATTTCCACATGTTCAAGATTAAGATGAGGTGAAAAGTTGAGAGACAACCAAAGCAGACCACCACCTTGAAAAGCTGCTGTGTCCCTTCCTAAAAAGATTAAGCACGAGCTGCCCTGAATCCAAATTGGAGTCTTCTTAGCAGGTCTGGTGCAGAAGAAGTACATATTGCTCCATGAGTGTGTCACTGCCCCCTCGCTGACTTGCATGGCCAACAGAAGATGTTGGGGTATCTTCTCACCTTGATGGCCAGGCAAGCTCCTAACACTGATGGTGTACGATGCCCACACTGTGCCAACCTGGGAACCAGGGGTTACAGTGCTATCTTTTGATCTATGGACTCGATGTGGAGCTCGGAAGATTCCTTGATGGTGGGAACCACACCTCTTCACCCTGGGTTCAAGATGCCCTTCACTCTGTCTGCTGAAGTGAGTCAAAGGGGACAAAGAACACCAGGAGTGGAAGACAAAATGTTTCCGCCCCTCTGACCTCAACGAGGCTTCTCACCCTTGGAATGGGGAACTCAAGTAGTGACTGTGTAGATGTGTGCAAACTGGCTCCATCCTGCAACATGGTGGGAGCAGAGCCAGGTGGGACTCGACTTCCTTGGTCCTTCTCTTAACGCGTGACTCTCAGAGGCATGGGTAGAGTCAGCAAACAGAAAACAAGCTCCTTAACCGATCCAGAGCCAGGGCCACTCAAATTATGCGGTACTGGAGAACGGAATTATATGCCAGTGTTTACTAAATTAATTAGTAAGAAAAGGGATAGTTTGTGCTATAATAGGAAACATTCTGTGGCAGAATTAATACCATATTAAGTCACTATTACACACATAAATACTGTCTGGTCAAGAGGTTTCACCTACTTCGTACCATTTTAATGCCCGAATAAAGCAATCACCGACTGACAAGTGACCAGTTAGTCTCTGCAAACCATGTCGCAGATAATGGATTATATGTCTAGTGTGGTAAATCCATAATTACAAAGAAAAGATGTGCCAACAGAATCACTTGACCTTCCCTTATAGATTGACGTGAAAGAAAGTGACCAATGTGTCAAGCTAAAGAAAAATACATGTGTTTTGTCCTTGGCCAATGTGGTGGTTTCATAAGAAATGTTTCGGCTTCAAGTCATTTCTTAGAAATAGGATTGTGTCATTCAACCGTTCTATCCCAGAAAGTACTCACATAATCCAACTCTGGATGTGTACCTTTAAGATTTCATAGAAGGATGGGTCCACTGTGTTCTTTTTGAGACTTGTCTTCTGTTTACTCTGGGGAGATTTGTCAGGAAGCAAGTATATCTTTACATACCTAGGAAGGTGAGCATGAGAGAGAGAGACCGAGACAGAGAGAATGAGAAAGAGTGTGAAACAGAGAAAGAAGGAGGGAGAAAAAGAGAACGACATGAAAAGGGTGCGAGAGCAAGCGAAAGAGACAGATTGAGGGAGGTAGAGGGATACAATTATTAGATGTTGGGATTATACAATGCATTTGATAACTAAATATATGTCTTCATGTCCTACAGCACACCAAGACATGGCTGACTAGATGCACCTTTCATATAATGTAGGGATCCATTGATCTAACACAGATACTTTGACAAACAGTTACAAAAACTACACACATACACAGTACATTTTATTTTTATTTTTTTCCCAGAAACTGTATAGCATCTCATATCAATCTGAACTCCATTTCCTCCAAACTATTGCTTACAACAGTGATCTCTGGACAATCCACACATTTTGTCAGGCTGGAGATTTGTAATACGACATGAGGACCAGGAGAAGAGCAATAAACTTATTGAAAGTACACAAGCAATAAGAAAAAGCAACCAAGGTGGAGCTGCTCAGCAACATCTACCAGATCACAGACTGTGTACCTCTCTGTGGATTCCAACCACCTTGGCAGCTCCAACAGCCATCCGCTTCCCTCCTGGACTTTGAGGACATGAGTCACAAAAAAAGTGTACTTTTGCACAAGTATATGTACTCCTATGCACAAGGGCAAAGGTACATCTTTTGGGAATTTACACACATTCTCGATAGTATGCCTGGAACTCCCAGAGACCCCTGCAAAAGTTAGGTATGGTTTATTCCTATTTTCACCCTGGAAGGGGCATCACTCTTTGGTGAAGTAAATCTCCAACCAGTTCCAGTGTGGGAAAGGATCATACGAGAAGTTTGTGAATGTCAACAAACGCAGTAGTCTGTCAGTTTTATCAAGCTCTCACAGCAAACCATGTCTTGAAACTAGCATTAACCGCCCCTAGTGTAGCTTTTACTATTTTGTGATTGTGTTATGTTGTGGCATACAATTTCACAGTAGTTAGTATGTACGCCAGGCAGGTATTCTTTTGCGGAAAGCTTTTGGGGGTGCAAATTGAGCCATTCTCAGTGATCAGCAACTTTCATGCTGCAAAGCGCTTAGCCTCACAATTGTTAGAGCATTAAAGCACATACAGCTTGCATGGATTTACGGATGGTAGTCCAAACACATGCTGAAAGGATGTAGACTTTGGTACAACAAATTACTATTACTGATGAATAAAAGCTCAAGCTGACAAAAGTTGAGGACCATGTCGTAACACAGGCCCCCTGCAGCCCCCATGGTGCAGAGGGGGGAGGGGGGAGTTCCAGGGGGACCCTGCAACAGATTTCTCTGGCCAGAAGCCCCTGATTGAGTCCGGAGGCGGTCCCTCAACGTCCCTGGCAGGGTGTCCCCCTCAAGTTTCGTTACGCCAGTGGTTGGGGATTCAAACCACGACCACTCTGGCAATTAAACTAACGCTTCAACAACTATGGTTCATGAATAAGTGCTCCAAGTCCTAGAACCTCAAGTTTCAATCACACCTAAATTAATAATATGACGCAGACATAGAAAAAACTTTGTGAATCATGCCCACAGACTTTTTCATCATTTCCGCCATGTTTGTACAGTACCTCGAAAAGGTTGAAAATGTGTGGAAACAAAATTATGCACGTGTGACATATTTAACATTTCTAATACAGTAGTTCTGATGTGTATATACACTGATTCCACATTGTATCACATAAATATATGACCGTTATCACCCGCAAAACGCTGCTGGTACCACACACTTACATGCGAAAGTCTGCATGGAAGAAGCAAAACGTGTGGGGACAGCACACATATTCAATGCAATAAGGCAATTATTGCATCTCAGTGCATGCCCTTCACAATGCTCTGACTGTGTGTGTATGTATATGATGCTGGGTTATTGGGGGGGGGGCAACAAACACACAGTGGGTGACGTGGGTAGGCTCCACGCCACCCACCTTTTATTAGCTGGGCCAAGGGGGATGAGATCTCATATTTCTCAGCAATTGTGTAACTGAAAATGTTTGATGGATATTGCTCTGTGGGCAATAAGGGCGTGGTTCAGCAAAACGTTGTCAGTCTACACCTGTGCACTTACAACTAAGTAGACCGCTGTACAGATAGATATACGATTTTTTTTATAAGTCAAAGAATTCCAGAATACTCATTGGAAGATGCCGCAGTCTCAGTTTTTCAGGACTCACAAGCATAGACAGTAACACATGCATATATCTACCTAATGTATATTTAGGTAATTTAAAAAAAGGACAGTTGCCAACTTTTTGAGAAGCTCTGTCCCCTACACATACACTGATTGTGATTGTGTTTTCTGTCAAGCCCAACCAAGGAAATAGATTTTTTCTCTCAGCACACTTTCACATTGCTGAGCAGACAATGCAATTGTATACACTTGTGTATCCAGCAAACCATTTGTCAGTAATAAACAAAAAACATACTATATGCTGACTTACAATATAGGTTTTTAAAGAGAAAGTGCCCCTCAAAATATGTTTTGTGCATTGAACGGCCCGTAATTCAAAATTCCCCCAAAAATGTAATTCGTTATATTTTTAAAATGTAATTTCTGTTATTTTTCTCGACATTAACAGCAGAAAAATAGCAGATGGCAGTCACAATCTTTCTTTCTCTCTCTCTCTCTCTCTCTCTCTGCTTTTCTCTTTCATTTTTCAAGTGGAGGAGGCATGTGTTACATTGTTACTTTATGGGAGCACTCATGTCTGTGGAATTACATAAAATAACAAAGTATCACAGGCTTCTCTTGCTCTTGAAATGTTTCATATAAGTGAGGAGGAGGGAAAAAGATGGAAACAGCCGCACGCTAGCTTTCTGCTGTTGAAGTTGGAATAAGTAACAGAAATTGCATTGTAAACAATACAGTGACTGGATGCTTCGGTGATAATTTATTGTTGGGCATCAATACTAAAACTTGTTGAGTGAAATGTACCACTTTTAAAATTCTGTGACTGGATATATATATATATGTTGCTAAGGGAGTACACGGGTGTGCAGTAGAAAACACCAACACGACAAATAATTGAGAAATCGGACAGGCAGCAAGATGGAGAAAAGGGAAGCGAAACGTAATGACTTATTACGCCAAATGTTTGAGAAGGGTTCTGTGGAAAAGGAAATTGGCGGGGCAAGTGTGCAAGTTAAAACGGACATCAAATCGAAACTAAAAAACTGGGAGAAACTGAGCAGAAAGGAAATTAATAAGTCTTGGAAATTGATCACCTTAAAGGAATACCTAGAGGTAAAACGGGTACCCAGAGGATTAAGGATCATGCTCATGCCGAGTCACCAAGACAGTTCTAACGAGTTATTACAAGAATGGGGAGAGTTCATCTTACAGTCATCCTTGGGACTAGTAGCAATTCTAGTCAAGCATATTGAAATCGGCCTACAAAAAGTGAAAGAACAACTGCATGAAATGGAGAAAGAGCTTGCAACATTAAAGCTAAATGCCGATATGACAAAGTTCAAGGAAGAACTAGAACTACAAATTGAAAAGCATGAAGATACTGTGAGAGAACGCAAGCATCAGAAATTTATCAGGGATGCAACAGATTACGCAGAAGGTCGAATCTTCTCATTTTCAAAAAAGTTTGACCAAATGAGACAACAAGTATTGAGCACCAGCTCCATAAGTCTATCAAGCAGCGCATCTTCCTTGATATCGGAGAACAACGAAGGAGAGCCTGGAACATCGGCCGCTATAGGACAACAGCCTTTTTTAGGGGACATGCGACTGGTACTGCACCAAAAACAGTGGGAGCAGAATCTACCCCCTCGCCAACAACAAAGAGGGAGAGGGAGAGGACGCAGATGGCCCCAAAAAGACCAAAAAGGAGAGGAAAAAGGAGCAAAAAGCAACGAAGGAACAAAAGTGGGGACAGAAACGCGCAGCATGCGCAGGAAGATGAACCTATAGAGGACGAACTACAGGTGGTCAATCTATCCAAAAGGGCAATATCGACAACAGAAGAACAACTTCTGAAAAAGGGAATCAACTTCTGTCCAAAGAGAAAAATGAACTTAGCCCAAGTCCGGATAGATTTTTACCTTTACATCAGGAAAATAAAGCTAGCCAAATACTTCGCGGAAAAGCAGAAAACTGGAAGGACCAACAAAGTTCCCACACAGGAAAGGGACACAGCCTTATCAGTTAAAGACTCGGAAGCCTTGCTGACCCTGATAAACTTAAATGATGATGTGAATCATGACATCGCCCTGGAAGAAGCTTGCAAACAAACAGGTGCGGGACTGAGCGGGATGAAACCCAAATCCAAGTTTTATCCTCAATTGGCCCCTGGAAACAAAATTGATCTTTTTCAGGAGGCTGTAACCCAAGACTTATACAAACTCAAGAACACTAAATACAAAGACAATTTAACAGAATTGGAGAGGAAGGCGCTCGTGGAGCTCGCTGCAGACAATCAAATTGAAATAAAAATGGCCGATAAAGGCGGAAATGTGGTAATACTGGAGAAAACAGCATACATCACGGAAGCGCACCGTCAATTAAGAGACACAAAGTATTATGACAAATTGAGAAAAAACCCCACCATGGAAGTAAAGGAAATGGTGGATGCAAGACTGTTAGAGTGGTCAGAAAAGGGCTTAATTGACGAAGAAGAAAGAAAATATCTAACGGTGGCGCATCCAGTAACCGCAACCATATATTTCTTACCTAAACTGCACAAACACCCGAAAATGCCCCCGGGACGCCCTATCCTATCTGCTAAAGGCTCACTCCTGGAACCCATTGCCAACTATATCGATCACTTTCTAAATCCGTTTGTATTAGACCTGGATTCCTATATACAAGACACGAGTGATCTGCTCAGGAAACTTGAAAATACCCCATGGCAAGACACGTACAATCTGGTATCCATGGACGTCATCTCCCTTTATACCAACATAGGGAATGACATGGGCCTAACAGCGTGCAACTATTTCCTCAAAGAAAGAAAAATGGAATTTGCAAACCACAACCAAATGATCTTGGATATGATCCAGATTTGCCTGACCAGAAACATCTTCATGTTCGGGGATGAACTATATTCCCAAAACAGCGGGACGGCGATGGGATTTTCCTTCAGTCCCAGCTATGCCTGCTTAGCGATGGGATGGTGGGAGAAGGAAATCGCTTGGAGCAACAGCAATGAAACAGCACTGAACAAAGTAATAAGCTGGACTCGATATATAGATGATTTACTCATCATTTGGGATGGCAGCAAAGAAGAATTCCAGAGATACTTTGACATCATGAATAATAGCATACCAAACCTTAAATTTAGCTATGTTATCAGCAATGAGAGGATTGTATTTCTGGGCACAGAGATCTACATACGAGAGCACCAAATTCATACAACATTGCATCGTAAATGTACTGCCACCAACTCTACATTAGAAGCAACCAGCTTCCACCAGCAATCCCTGATTAGCAGTATCCCATATGGGGAATTTTTGAGAATCCGAAGGATTTGCAGCGAAAACGAAGAGTGGGAAAAACACAGCACTGCAACCTCGAAGAGATTCGAAAAACGCAAATACAACAATGGCATTGTGAAAAAATGCTGGGAAAGAACAGACCAAAAAAGCAGAGAGGAATGTCTCCAAAGAAAACCCAAAAAATTAACAGAGGAATCAGAACCAATACGCATGATAATGGACTATTCTAATGAGAGCAAAAGAATTGCAGACATCCTCAAACGCAATTGGAAAATACTTCAATTGGATGAAACTGTGAAAGACATGGTAGGATCACATCCAACGATCACCTACAGAAGGGCAAAGAACCTCAAGGATCACCTGATCCACAGCCACTTTAAGAAAACAAAAAAAGATGATTGGCTAAAAACAACGGGGTTCGTGAAGTGTTATGCCTGTAAGGTGTGTCAGATTGCCAAACCAACTAAACAAGTACAAATGTCAAACAAAAAGAATTGGGAGATAAAGGAATTGATTACGTGTAAAACAACACATGTTGTTTATGTCGTTGAGTGCCCATGCCCCATGAGGTATGTGGGCAGCACAGTGTGTGAACTGAAAAAACGTATACTTGAACACGTGCGTGCTACCACCCACAAAGACAAGGCTAATGCAATAGCCAAGCACATGGAACTGTATCATCGAAGTGACTGGAGCCAATTAAAATTCTTTGGTTTGGAAAGTGTCCCCAAGAAAGAAAGAGGGGGAGACAGAGAAAGGATCTTAAGACAAAAGGAATCCCGCCATATCCTAAACCTACGAACCTTAACGCCCTATGGGCTGAATCAATCTGAAGAGCTTTACATACATTTGTGAGAGTTTCGCTTTGATAAATTGTTTGGTGCCCAATATATACCCACACTTTCGTGACTGGTGATAATATGAGCAGAGAAAGAAAGCAATGATGAAAATGTAAAACTACCAATGGTCAAATTACTTAAGCGGGCGATAACACTATGATATGAACCGAGAATAAAGCATTATGGTGAATGCGTGGTACCTAGAAAGCATTACATTAAGTGAAAATACAAAATTATACCTGAATAATTAGTGATACCAATTGTACTGGTTCTAAAACATGATTCCCAAACATATAATGTCATCCCACTAGAGGGAAAATATCAGGAGTAGATATTGCAGCTGCTTATGTATGAATGGAGCTAAATTAGTTACCATACACAACACAAAATACTGTTAACTAATCCCACCAGAGGGATCCTAGTATCACCAGTATGTCACAATACTTTTAATCGCAATCAATGAGATGCAAAATGTGGTAAAAATTGGGCAAACATGGAGTAATGTTAACACTTTGGTAAAAAAACTACATGTCCCATAAAGCTTAGAGGCACTGACATACCCCTAACAGGAAGTGATGTATTGAATACAATGTACTGCAGTATATCTTGAAGGGGGAGTCTAGTGAGCGGTTGATCGTGAGCAAGGTATTTGAAATACCGAAATGCGTAGATCGGAACATCTGCCTGTGGAATGTAATGGAAAAATAAAAAACTGCAAAAGATAACCCGTGGAGTGCGACCCATTTGTTTCCTGTGAGGGAGCTGTGGAAAATATATATATATATATATATATATATATATATATATATATATATATATATATATATATATATATATATATATATATATATATATATATATATATATATATATATCTTAGATCAGGGCAGAGACATGGATCACATTTGGAGAATTTCACATTCACTTTTTTCTTCACTGCATTCTCCTTCCTCCTGACAAAAGCTAATTTCATGCTTGCAACGCATGTGAATAAGGGATAAAGGTTTAAAAATATGCACCTCATAAAACAAAAATCAACTTAGTGGCTTATTTAGTGTTTGGTGGACAAGATACTCTGTCACAAAAATGGTGGATGTCCCGACAGCTGTATTACAAGTTCAATATAGCCAATAGAATTTGTAATATAGTGAACAGGATATTAACCACATTTTAACAGAGTATCTAACCTGCCAAATTCATTATAAGGTCCTTGGTCTTTTACGCCTATTTTACCTCCATTCCGCAAATCCTGATATAAAGGGCAAACTATAGAAATCTAGGCATTTTTGATTTAGATTCTGTTTTTGACATACTTACGGGTTACATCTTTTCTTTTTCTCGTCACCATATGCTAGATTCTTGCATGCCTTAATGCAGATTTCTAAATTACTGGTTTTGAAGTTGAATTTGATTGACAGTTCTATTTCTCCAGTGACGACGGTGTTGTCAAAGTTTCCTCCATCGCTACATGTGCTGGAGATACTGCATTCACTGCCCTGAAAAGGGGGAGAAAACATAAAAAATCCAAACTTTGCATTATAAAACTAGAAAATCAAAATTCTAATATAATTTAAGAGCATTCTGTAAAAACATTTTTTCTACTCTTCATCAAGATGTTAACTTTATGTTAATACTGAACTGAAAGGACACCTATTACTTACTCCTTGAAAGATGCAAGTTGAGTACTCCACGCTCACCATGCTAATGAAATATGCATATTTCATACCTGAACGGTTAATTATACATAAAAATGTCATATTTGATAAGACTGTATTCTGCAGTTATCTCTTCCACACCAATAACAGCAACATTATTCTATATTCCATGTTATTCCATTGTTGCAGTTTATTTAGAGCCATGACACTATGATGAGTACCAGCGTGTGCTTCATAAATTCTTGATTAAATGATTGAGTGATACTGTAAATGTTGAATTTCATTTTTTCTGTTAACCACCTCACCCTCATTGAGCTACGTATTGTGATTTTTTTAATTGAAATGCTAGTGCTGTTTAAATAAAGAAATAATGAAAGAAAAAAAAGAAAGAAATACGGAGTATTTGATGTTGTAGCCTTTTAAATTCAGAAGACGAAGCCTCCAGTGTGGAAACATGAGAAATTACTTATTTGTACTGTTCAAAATTCATAAACATCACACTGAGAAATATCGAATCCAGTACTTCGATTCAAACAACTCTAAGAAATTCATGGTGTTACTCGAGCTTCTGGTCAGAAACTCGTGGCACACCCTGAAATCATTTCACTTGTCAACTATTGTTTAAAAGATTCCCTAAACACTTTATGGTCTCAAATTTCACTCAGGTTTCCACCCTAATAAAACACTTGAAAGTAATTTAAACCAGATGCAAAAGAACATTGATTGTGTTCTGGAGAAGAACCCAGAACTTCCCCCTCCCAAATTCCCTTGGATTATCTACAGTGATGCTTAGGTAACTCTGGGGGTCGGGGGGTATTGCCAAGTATAAAGAGGTGTACTCTGACTGTGTCTCAGGATTGAGGAATGGCCAGAGGATTCAGTAATTCTGCTCCCAATTCCCCTCATCTTGTTCTACTAGTTCTACTAGTTGTTCACAGTGGATACTGGCGTGTGACTAACTAATGCTCAGTCATGACAGCGGTAATGCTGACATGTGATAGGTTCTTCTTCAAGCCTGGCCGTCAGAGATGGTCCTTGCTGTTTGGTAGCAGTGCTGAGAATTGTGTCCCTTCTTTTGGTGCTTCATCTACCTGAACCTACAAAATTCTTCAGAGATATTAACAGTATCATCTTAAGGAGTTTAGTGGCCCCAGGCAAGTTATATTTTAAGGGCCCCTGTTTAGAACAATTTTAAAATTCTTTACCCATTTTCTGCTAATGCAAGCCCCATGATGTCAAAAAATATTGAATAATACTTTAAAGTTAGAGATCGAGAAAAAGATAGATGGGAGCAAGGAAGAACGTTAACTTTCTCGGGAACCCCTTGGAAGGTGGGGGACTAGGGCGATTGCCCACTTTGCCCATGCCTTAAAACATCTCTGGATATTAATAAAACCCTTATGAAATTGTTCTGCTCAGGTAATAGGCCAGGGTTTTCGTGGATGAACTTGAAATGTATTACATATCCATAGAGTGTTATTTCCATACCTTTCAACTGTAATGCACGTCTTTATTAAACTCTTTACATGTCAACCATCATCAGTGTGGTATTGCATTGGTGATCAAACCTTCTTCCATCATCAGTCACACTCGGTGCAGATAGGCCAATTCATTCACACTTCCTGCATTTGCTCATAAGCAATGTAATCGGAAGTCTGTGCTACAAAAGTGGCGTATTTTACCAAGCAAACCGTGCAAGATTTGATGAAAGGTAATAATATATCTGATGATAGTTTCATCAACTTTAATGCAGAACAACCTAGGGCTACTCTTGAGTATATACTAAAAATCCACACAATCAATGCAATGAGAATTCATTTTAGAACAATTGTGAGGAAACTAGGCACAGAGTGTACGTGACGAAAAGGAAAGTTGAAGTTTTTTTCAAAAATGATGTTCTTTCATTTATTATTAGATAAATATATCAAAAATATTTAGAGGATGTAAAAGCATATACATGTTATACATATAATATAATTGGGCAAAACTGCCTATAACTTTACATTAATTCATCATTAGCATCCTCAATCAAAAAACATACACACAAAGGGCAGGCTTGATAAAAATTGGCCAAAAACAATATGCACAATGCAAGTAATATCAACATTAGGCACTGATTGATATTGATGGTTGAGGCTAGTTGAAATGATTCTTCCAAGTTGATCAACTTTTTCATCTGGTTAACGGGAAAATAAAGATAAACATAGCTAAGAAAAACTGGAACTGGAAATAATCAATGAAATGTGGCCTCATTAAAATGAAATAGGGTATTTTTTCTGATGAACACCTGATTCTTTTCTCCTATCTACAATAAGAATTCAAAGTGAAAATTTAAGTTCTACACTACAGTGCAGAAGTCAGCAGAATTTTTTCTCAAGAGCAAGCAAATTAACCAAAACAAGTCAAATAAAGTGATCATATTCCCGAACAACTGAGTGGCAAGATTTCATGTTCTCTATTTCTGTAAAAACTAGGCCTAGGCAGAATAATTCATTCCGCCAGTGGAATGAATATCTTGTAACTTGGAATTACTTTTAAATTCCACCGTTCTGCCAACAAAATGTATCTACAGTAATTATTTGTTTCTTAGAGGGTGCAGTCCTTCTATATCTATAAATCATTGCAGATTAAAGTATATTCTGCAGTGCTTTTTAAACATAGAAGAACTGCTCCCTCTTGCAGCCTTGTTTTGAAACAAGCAACCACTGCAGGCACAACCTACAGGGCCCTAACAATCTCTGCAGAAACTACTGCAGAGTATGTAAGGGTGCAAAGGGGTGTGCACTGTAGTGATTTTTAAACAGGGCGGGAAGGGGGAGCAGTCCCTTTATGTTTAAAGACCACTGCAGGGATTTTAAAACATAGAGGGGCTGCTCACTCTTCCCGCCCTGTTTAAATCACTGCAGTGTCTAGTTGTCTACCCACCGAGAGGTATGCACAACAGAGTGATATGCAGTGGTTTTTAGAGTTTAGGAACCACTGCATACCACTCTGCAGTGGCACCCTTACATACTCTGCAGTAATCACTGTAGTGCATGTAAGGGCGCTGAGTAAGCATGGGCGGAAAATCCATTTCGCTCGCGGATTTTGCGGATTTTCGGTAAATTCGCAATCCGCGAGATCCGCGAATCTCCCGCAAAATCCGCAAATCCGCAAGCAGCGGATTTTATGGCTTGCTCGCACTGTTCGCGTGAGTTCGCGGCTTGCCAGTACAACTTCGCACCCCGCGAGTAAGTGCTAAATTGCAGAAATACGATCTTAGCAAAACTGAAACTACTTACCAGGTTCAAAAGTTCAGGCTCATCATTAGTAGCCATTTCCTGTAGTGCTTCCTGAGGGGCCCCTCCAGAGTTCAGTTGCCAGTTGCAACTATTATGTGACCCTGCTCTGAACCTCAGAATAGTTACACATATGCCACAAAGGTCCTGAATTACAGCTAAGGGAGACAAGCAGGAGCCAGGCTGGAAGTTAAAATCCATTAATCAGCCCCTAATTCATTATTGTCAGTTGGGGCAGGGCAGGTGTTGTAACTAATTTTGCAACAATGAAAGCACTTAGCAAGTGCAAAAGATCACTAATCAGGAAGCACTAAGGAAGCAGGTGCCAGCTAAAAAAATATTCTGTGACACATTAATCAGCCCCAAATTAATTCAGGTCACTTGAGGCAGGGAAGGTGTGCTTTGCTTTGCCGAAAATAATGTACACTGGACAACCAGAGGGTGTGGTGATGAAACAGAGGGTGGCATGGGTGGGCCAGAGGGTGGCATGAGTAGTCAGAGAGTGGCAGTGGTGACAGAGAGTGGCAGTGATGAAGAAGAGTGTCCCAAACAGGCTGGACACGTAGAAACAACAAGTTCGCAAAACTTGCGACCCGACAGGTAAGTTCGCAAATTGCGAAATTGTAAAAACCCTCGCAAACTGGCAGAAACACGCGCGAACACAAAAAAAAAAATCCGCAAATTCGCGGGAATTCGCGGATTTTGCGGATTGCGAGTTCGCAAATCCGCAAAATTCGCGAACGCGAGATTCGCAAAATTCGCCCATGCTTAGCGCTGAGTGGCATTCGGCTGCACTATTTTCCTAGCACAAATGCATCCTCACACCCATTCTTTGATGTGAGGGTGCCCACTCCGAACTGCCACGGAATTCCGTAAAATTCGAATGGAATTACGCCCATCCTTTGTAAGAACCCATACATCTCAACCAAAACCTTGGCTAATCTGAAGCCGCTCTATGTAGCGTATGCTTCAAGGTAATGTCAATTACACCACATGGAATTCATTTTTAAATGTTCAAAGTAAATGTCAACAACTTAGTCATTATAGTTCTATCCTTATCATGCCACATGGCACCCAGTTAAATAGAAAACAGCTAGCTTGCACTGATGAGTGCGGGAGATGTGATATCCAGGAATCATCTATCAAAAACATGCTCCTTCATTGCCCTGCCCTGAGAGGTTTCTGTCCCTAATGCATTCACTCAGACTTTACATATGGTTTTCTGTTAATTACATTAATGTAAGTATAATTAGTGTGTAGCCCCTAGGGCAATCCAGCAGTGCTAGAAGGGCTGGTATGACAGGTCAGCATGTGGCCTGTCTAGTATTTAGAACATTTAGACTAATTTCTAAATTCTTATGAACTGGTTTGAGTGAGAAGCAGCCGCGGTGCGTCCATTGGGGCGTAGGGGCGTAGCCCCACTAATCCTGGATGCACCGTCGTCAAGCACTGCACACTAAAAATATTTAAAGGCCTCATTGGTGGCAAAGAATGTAAGCGCAGCATAGCTAGTATGGCCGGGAATTCGGGACACACCCGAGGCAATCTGGAGTGCGCATGGGGGTGGGGCTGGGCTGCTGCAGCTTGAGTGACAGTCCACACTCAGCTGCAACAGTCTACGCATGTGAAATTTTGGGCTGTAACTTGCCCGAGCATGCGCGGTTCAGCCCTCTACTACCTTCCCCTTAGAGATGGACCAGGGGGGTGCTGCTTCTCACAGCAGCCCGCAGCCCTCGGGGTTTCAAAGGGCGAGTAGTGACTGTGCCCCCCCAGCCAATCCTGGCGCTGCATGCAGCGCAGGATTGGCTGGTCCTGGCGCACAGCCGCACTTAAACCAATCACTGTGTGACTTCATGTGAAGCCATGCAGTGATTGGCCATTTGGCGATGCGCGCGCCGCTGGCTGGCTGCTGTACTAGCAGTGTGTATAGCCAGGTCGGTATCGTTAGGACTTGTGTGCAGTGCAGTCCGACTCACCACGTGACTGTTCAGACACTCACTCTCCATTCCCTGGCAGAACTGGACAGTGTTTCGGAAGTACTAATAAGAGAAAGGTGTCTGACTCTGTGGCACTGGTAGGATAGCCTTCTTTTCAATTTCAACCACCCTATATTACTTTTCCTCTGTGCCTTTAAAATGCGCGGGAGGGACCGGTACAGTAGTGCGTGCCTTCATTTTTTCAAAGAGATTCTGGGTCTGGGATAGCGACTTAGCGAGTATCAGCACCACTACGTTTCCATTTCAAACAGCACTGCATTAAATGTGTTACAGGACAGTGAGGTAAAAATCACCACCAGACACCGTATCTGTACATCTCGTAGGGCCTCTGGAGGGGGAGGTTACCGTTATGCCACTTAATAAGACACGTGATGCAAATTTACCGTAGGCCTATTTAATCCGGTCAGGCAGAAGGTGTGTCCTCCAGTAGTAATGTGTAGTTGAGTTGAGGGCAAAACGTTATTGCAGTGTGCACACGTGTTGGGCTGTAGGTAGGCACGGAGATGAATTCTCCCTCTGATATCCGCCCACAGATGTCTTGCGGTATGCCCCGTGGAGAGTCTGGGCCCAGCTCACTGTCTCCTACAGTTGAGGCTTGGTCCGCATCCCTCAGGACTCCCCCGCGCCACCTTCACTTCCGTCCCTCTCCCACACATGTCTCCTTTCCCTGACTTCCAGGCACTTTCACTGTGCACGAGGAATAGGAAACTCAAACAGAAGTCACAGTCATGTTGTCCTTGCTGGTGCGGGGAATGAGATTTTGATACCTTTTCTGATCACTTTGATACCTATCTCATTCTTCTATTTGGATCGATTATTTTCTGTCATTGAGTAAAAGACAAACCCCGCATAGGTTAAATAAACCCCATTAACTGACGCAACTCTGAAGAACCACTTACGACTGATGAAGTTTTAAAAGTTTAATATAAAATCAGAATAAGTTGCATATACAATCCTCTCAGGATAAGATTCAACCAGTATACAGGAACTAGAAGGAACATAAATTCCCTAAAGAACCTCAGTCTACAAAAGAATACAATTAAAATCAATTCAAGAATCAACAGATTAAAAAGCATAGACACAAAGTGGTTCCGTTGCGTCATCTACAAAAAGAATAAACAAGTTAATTCTGTCCCTACTCTATACTAGGTGACATCCCTACTTCGCAAGTTCCTTACCTAAAAAGGTGTCAGCAGTTTGACTTCCAAAGAAGTTCAAACTCTCTTAGCCTCTAATGGTAACTTATATCGAGAAGCAGTACCCTCTCTGCCTACCCATCCGCTCTCTAAGGGTCCTCGGCCTACTGCTCTCTCGCGCTCTGTTCTTCTGTTCTGCGCTCCTAACCTCTCCTCCCCAGGGTGCTGTCCCTAAATACACAATCTCAGTATGGGTGGAACGCCCCTTGACGCCCACCACGTACACATTCACATGATGTCATTTCTAGCTCTTTCCATAGCTTCATCTCTTCGCGTCGTCCGTTAAGTTGACCTTGCTTCGTAGGCACCATCTTCATCTTCTTGCTGGTGACTTCATTGACATTCCAATTGACACTTTCAGAGCAAAGTCTATCACCTCAACAGACCTTTAGTCTTTACGACTGTATTCGTAACCTCATTTGGTCCTGTGAACGGTCATTTCTAAACAAGACCCAAATTCCAAGCGTCTCTTATCTCACTTAGGCCATAAACTTCGTTCAACATTGTCACCTTAAATCTAGCAAGACCTTTGACTCTTGTCTCGCACATTCAGATCAAGGCTATCCCCTGTTCCTGTGAGCCCACTAAATTACATACAGCGGACTACACTCCTGCGAACTCTTGGTCAGTTAGGTTAAAATCACACATGACCAAACCTTTCTAACATTCCTACAAACTCTTCTACACAGTATAACCTTTAACACACATTTATATATAATCAAATTTAGCAAATTGGTGATTATACGCGAATGCATTTTACATATAACACAACATTTATTCTCGTGCTTACATAGTGCTATATATACTCTGCACATTTCTTCGCTTTACGTTTCGTCTTCTTTCTCCGTTTAATAATTACACACATATATTCAGTTTTGCACGTTCTACTGTCCTTAAGCATTTCTATACATTTCTATATTAGTCCACTATGTATACGGGCCTTTCTAATTCTAATACTTTATAGAGCAGATACAGATACATTTCCTATTACATTGGTTACATCGGCTAATTTTACGCTACAAGTGTTAACTTCACGTTATAGATTCCACGTTTGCGTTATATGCTTGTGAATATGGTACATATATACTTTTTATTCAAATTGCGCTCTCTCAGTTCCCCCCTTTGATGACCTCTAGGAGTCATCACTAAATGCAATTTGGATAACACCTTACACAGAACTAGTTACAAGATTCCCTCTTTTTATCGTTTCGAGAGCTCTTAAACTTTTGTACTGTTGATCTTGTAAAGCAGCTAATCTCCTTTCTTGCTCTCTCATGGATCTTTGTAACCGGTTCGACCTATACCATTTATACAATTTCACTAACCCTAACAATGTGATTATGCAAATCAATACTATTAATACAGGTTTTAATATGTACCACACAATGCTTTTACCAAGGTTGGCAAACCAACTTCCAACCTTTCCTACTCCATGACCTACTTTTTCCCAAACATTTACTTTTGTTAAATCTTCGATTTCTTTATGTATCTCTGTAATGTTTTGTATGACTTTCTCAAGTGGTTTTGAATTATCTGGTATGTAAGTACAACATTCTTGGACCTTCAAAGCCTTGCAGACTCCGCCCTCTTTTGCTAGCAGTACATCTAAAGCAAGACGGTTCTGAAGAACCATTGCTCTAATCGACTGCATCTCTCCTTCTACTAGCATCAATGACCTTGCAGTACTTGCAGATAATCTATCTACAACTGTAGCTAGTCTCCTGATCTTAACATCGTTAAGTATTAAACCTAACAGAGGAAACATCGCTCCAAATATGTCTCCAACTACTTCAGCATCTCCTATTTCCCTTTTCGTTCTTGTCGAAGCCTTTCCTTCTATGATCGCTAAATCCTTTGCATGATATATTTTGGGGAAGACAATTGCCAAGTAACACGAACCATACCAATTGTCAGGCAGTTTTACATAGGCATTTCTTCCACATACAAAATATACATTAGGAATCGCTTGCATCCCTTTCATGAAATCTTTCGTATAGTACTCTAACCTAAAAGCATGTTCGCAATTTACTTCACCTACAAATACACTCTCATAATACGTCTTGCTTCGAGTTAAACATAACTTTCCTTTCTGCGTTCTATCCAAAGCTATTGGACCATTGCTACCCTTCTTCTTGTGTGCTTTTTCTTCTTCGGTCCAATCTGTTTTCCATTGTCCTGACATTTTTAGAATCTTCTGCCTTCTGTATCGGTCATCTACTTGTCCTATGAACTTTTTCTCAACTTCTGACACTTTGCAAGTCAGATTATTTCTGCGTGCATATGAAGTATCTAATGTATCCCAAGGAAGAAAGAACTTTGTTAATCTGTCTTCCTTTTTATAATAGTCCCACTTATTCATTTGTTTATAATTAGGGACTTCAGGCAGTACCGAATCATAATTTGAAAAGTAGTACTCGAACCCTTCTCTACCATAAAATATACTGAGCAATAAACTACATGTTATCCCATAAGTCAGTGGGAGATGATGATATCTGATGCCTTCATCTACGGAAGCCGGCAATTGCATACATACATAACATTCTTTGGCCTCCATGGCATCAATATACTCATACAATAACTTGGCATATGCATTTGACCTAAAATTCCCCTGTGACTCGTCTACGTGTAACCTACGAGCTTCATTTGCCAGTAACGTATTTTCACGGATGACATTGCTCTCCTCCTTCTTCCCAACAAGAGCAGGTTTCAAAGTCGTTACAGGCTTTACATCTGTTGTCTCCTTTACGCTTGTATGTCCTACCATGTATGATGTGGTAACTACTGTAATAATAAGAAAAATTACTACTGCTATTAGTGTACCTATTATGCATTTGGCTTTTCGGTTTGGGTTGCCATTCTCCATGTTATCAAAACAGCGTAGCTCTTCCCTTTACGAAGAAAAGTTTTCTTTTCAAGTCTTTGTCTTGCTTTATTTGCTTTCTCAGTCTGTAAAGTGCTCTTTAGCAACAAAAAGTCTCTTTTCACAACAATGTCTTTTTCTCTTCAGCAATAGACAACCCTAACCCTTCTCCGTCCTCTAAATGTAATCCCTAATTTTATTCTTCTTTCCACTCGGCGCTAGGTTATCTTCTTCTTTATAGCTTAAATACAAAAGTCTTTATGCATCTATAATGATTCTCGTACCTGCAGCTCTAATAACATGTTCCAATAATTCTAAACGAATGACTTTTTCTTCTTGTTCTGGTATTTGATGACCAAAAGTCGGAAACTCTAATCGATTTAGTACTAGATCTCGGATCCGACTCAAGTAAGGGGGTATGGGAAGTGTGAAAGTCAGTAACCCCTCAGTCTCGAGTCCAGGCGTCAACATCCATATCTCCACTGCCACAAATGGATCGAGATTGATCACTTTCACTTCTTTCACTCTCCCAGATTTCTGTCCCCAAGACATCTGCTAGATAAGTCCACTCTGGGGTGGCGTACCTTCTGCAGGGCACACGTACCCTTCTTGATCTTCTTGGACTCTCAGAGCCTGAATCCGTAGTTTCTTCTTCTTGATCCGACCCTTCAGAAATCGGGACAAGGGTTCTCTCTTGATTTGCCTTTAAGCTTGGCCTTCTCCTTCTCTCTGGCCAACTAGCTTCGTCACTCCTTGTCCTCCTACTCCTTGTCCTTGGACTTGTTTCTTGATCACTCACAGCTTGTTCGGTATCTGATTCGAACACCCAGGTACTCTCTTCTTCTGAGACGACTTCGGTCTCACTGGTGTCCTGACCGTCGTCAGCCTGCTCCGACACAGGCTCAGCCTCTTCGATCACCTCTACAGCTTGGCTTTCCCCCTCTGTGGCTTCTCCGCTTTCTGCTGGATTCTCATCCGAGAGAGGAGCTGTTTCTTCCAGAGGTGTTGGCACTCTTCGGGTGTGTGAGGCGTGTATCCAGTTGGGCAAGCCTCCACACTTTACTGCAGTGTTCGTAACTAGTATGACTTGGAACGGTCCTCGCCAGCGCACGTCTAGACAATTTTTCCTGACATGCTTCTTCACCAGGACCCAGTCCCCCGGACACAAGTCATGGCACAAGTCTTGTGCTGATGGAACCTCTGCAGCCTGGACCTGGAGGGACACAGAATGAATGGCATCAGATAGTCCCTTGCAGTAGTCCAAGATCAAATCGTCTGTGATGTTTAACAACGCTGCAGTCGGAACCGATGGCAATCTCATAGCTCTTCCCATTAGCACCTCGTGTGGAGAGAGACCTGTTCTTCTATCTGGTGTGCTACGTATGCTCATAAGAACCAATGGAAGTGCATCAGGCCAACTCAGAGATGTCGATGAACAAACTTTGGCAAGTCTGGATTTTATCGTACTGTTAATTTGCTCTACGATCCCTGAAGCTTCTGGTCGATAACTGCAATGGAGCTTCTGATCGCTACTCAAAGCTGAACATAGCATCTTCACTATTTCGCTGTTGAAATGAGTTCCTCTGTCCGATTCCAAAGAGGATGGCACCCCGAACCTCGGTATCAACTCTCTAAGCAACAATTTTGCTACTGTAAGTGTATCGCACCTACGTGTCGGGTAAGCTTCAACCCATCTAGAAAATATACAGACAATCACTAAGACATATCTGAGTCGATTGCACTTGGGCATTTCAATAAAATCCAGCTGTATTCTATTGAAAGGCCCCCCAGACCTCCCTATGTGACTCAAAGTAACTGGTGTTCTCTTTCCTACGTTTAGTTGCTGACAGATCGCACAACGCTGACATACTGCTTCTGCCGCTACTCTAAACTTCGGATTAAACCACGTTTGTCTGAATACTCTCACCATAGCATCTCTACCTATGTGTGCTGATCCATGCAATTTCCTTGCCATTGGACTAACAAGTTCGTTTGGTAAAACTGCTCTCCCATCTGCAGAAATCCAAAAATTCATTTCACTTTTAGTACATCCAGCTGTTTCCCAGCCCTTTTTCTCATCATCTGGTGCATTTTCCTGAACACACTTTAACTCGTCCCACGTATCTACAGTGTCTAACAACATAGTCAACTCAGTTCTTTCCTGTATTCCCCCCACTTCTACATTGGTGTGAGAATAACCTTGTTCTGCACAATAACGTGCAACTTCGTCTGCGTATCTGTTGCCTTGCGACACAAAGTCAGTATTCTTCGTGTGCGCGGCGCATTTGACAACCGCTATGGCTGTCGGACCTTGTAATGCCTCTAACAATAATTTCACGAATTCTCCATTCCTAATAGGAGAACCCGAGGAGGTCATGTAACCTCTTTGAGACCATAACTGCCCGTAATCGTGAACTACCCCGAAACCATACTGGCTATCGGTGTATATGGTGACTCGAATTTTGTTACCTGCTAAACAGGCACGGGTCAAAGCAATAATTTCAGCTACCTGAGCGGAATGTACTCCTTCCAGGCAAGCGGCTTCCACAACTCTGGTAATTGTACAAACTGCATAAGCTGCTCTCAGCTGACCGATATCGTCTCTTACGCATGAACCATCAACAAAGAATATTTCATCAGGGTCAGTCAATGGCTCATCTACGATATCTGGTCTCGGTTTGGTGCATAGTTCAGTCACATCAAGGCAGTCATGATCTGTACAAATTTCATCATCAATCTCATTTGGAAGTGGCATCAAAGTAGCAGGATTCAAGACGGAGCATCTCTTTAGGGTCACATTCTCAGCAGCCAATATGACTTGCTCGTAGCGTGTGAGCCTGCTATTCGTCAGATGCTGAGTCTTAGTCCTGGTCATTAACAATTCCACAGAATGCGGTACGCACACCACTAACTGATGTCCCATGACCACATTTTCACATCTTTCAAAGCTGACACCCGTTGCAGCTACGGATTTGAGACATCCGGGCAACGCTGCGGCTACCGGATCTAATGTAGCCGAAAAGTAAGCAACTGGCCTACGCGCATTGCCGTGTATCTGGGCCAAAACTGCTAAAGCACAACCTTCTCTTTCGCAGCAGTAAAGCAAGAATGGCTTTTCGTAATCAGGCATTCTTAAAGCCGGGGCACGACACAAGTCCTCCCTCAGCTGCAAAAATGCCATCAAACAATCTTTGTCCCATGGTACCGGATCACTTACTCCTTTGTGCCTCAGTTGTAGTAAAGGTTTTGCCTTCAGTGAAAAGTTGGCTATCCACTGCCGACAATAACCGACCATGCCTAGAAACATCCTGACTTCTCTCTGTGTTTTAGGCGCGTTCATTTTCATGATCGCCTCTATTCTGTCTGGAGACACCTTCCGTTTTCCCTTTTCAATTCTGTGGCCCAAGTATTGCACTTCGGTGAGACAATACTGCAATTTACTTGGAGACACCTTGTGTCCGTTCTCGGCCAAGTGATTTAGTAAGGTGATGGTGTCTACCTTACAAGCTTCCTCAGTTTCTGACGCCACTAGGAGGTCGTCTATGTACTGGACTAGAACCGAGTTCTTGGGCAATACTAGACTTTCAAGATTTTTCTTCAGCAGCTGGTTGAAAATCGATGGGCTTTCTGTATACCCCTGGGGAATACGACACCATGTTAAAACGCGATTTTCCAGCTTAAAAGCGAAAAGATACTGGCTCTCCTCATCTAAAGGAATCGAAAAGAAAGCCTGGCACAAGTCTATCACTGTGAACCATTCAGCTTGGAACGGTATCTGAAACAATATTACTGATGGATTCGGTACCACTGGACAACATGAAACAACGATATTATTAATCTTTCGAAGGTCCTGCACTATTCTGTATTTGCCACTAGGCTTCTGCAAACCCATGATCGGGGAGTTACATGGACTTCCCACGATCTCCTTCAGTATTCCCTGTTTAATCATGGATTCGATCACAGGCTTTATTCCTGCAATTGTCTCCGGTGTCAACTTATATTGGGGTGTTCTTGGATACTCAGCATTGGGTTTTACCATGATCTTTACCGGTTCTACCCCTTTTATCAGTCCTATTTCTTCTCCGGTAAAATCCCACACTTCAGCTGACACTGTCTCCTTCAAGTCTTGTGGAAGCTCCTCCACCGTTAGGGTAGGATATAGTTCCACGCATTCCTGCGAGTTTACAACCTTAAAATCAGCATCATCATCGTTAGTCTGCACTTCTACTCCTTCAGGCGTGCAATATATGGTGCAATTTAGTTTACACAACAGATCTCTTCCTAACAGACACACAGGGCTAGAATCACAAATCACAAACTGATGTTCATCACTGTAATTTCCTATCTTCACTGACACTGGTTCTGTCAGAGGGTTTGTCATTCTCCTATTTGCGACTCCTACCACCTGAATCGTCTCTCCCGACATTGGCAAACCTGGGACTACCGCCGATCTCAAAGTGGATCGAGTGGCCCCCGTGTCTACCAAAAAGGTCGTAGGACGTCCAGCCACCTCAGCTTCTACGTATGGTCCTCTCTGGTCTATCTCCAGGGCTGCTCCTAGAGTACAGTCTTCTTCCCTATTCACTCGTTGCCCCGTAAGAGGATCAACGTAGTAGCATTCTTCTCCTCCTACGAACAGTGGCAGTTGTCTATAGGTTTTTCCTCCATTTGCAATGCGAGGCGGTTGAGGGAACGGTGCTCGAGGAGTCTGAGTCCCCCCTTTGATAAACTTTTCCTTCGGGACTGCTGCTCCCTTAACCATGCTGGTTTGAACCTCATCCTCCTCCTGTTCTATTTCCCCCGTCTCGACATTATAGGGACACTCGCGTCTCCAATGTCCTACCTCGTTACACTGATGGCACCTCGTTGTCTTTTTCAGTGTCGCGATATCTACCCTCGGTCTCGGTCTTTCTTCCTCATCTCTGCTTTGATTATTCTGTTTCTTTACTGGTGTTCCTGTTCCCTGTTGCCGCTGTCCACCCTTTCCAGCTGATTGCATCTGCACCAACATCAGCTTTTCCTTAAGTTTCTTTGCTTTTGAGTCTATTTCATCGCTACAGTACCTTGCATACCTCAGAATCTCATCTAAAGGTTTGTTCTGCCAACAAATCAAATGCTGTTGAATCATCAGGCTTATGTCTGGCCTCAATCCTAGGACAAACTTCGACACAAACTGTCCTATGTCTTTGGGGTCCATCACATCCAACCCACTGTACTGTTTGAATGCTTTCAGCAATCTCTCATAGAACTCGTGAACGGTCTCTTTAGGTTCCTGAGTTGTTCGATCTATCTTAACCCAGTCTATGTCCTGCACCGGTACTTTCTCTTTTAACCATGCAATTACCCTCTCGTACTTTTCCATTACTCTCTCTGATGGACCGTTTGTCTGGGCATCCCTCGGGGGTTCACAAGCGGGCCATTCAATACTAAGTTTGCATGCCGTCCACAAATCTCCGGGTACTACGATATCAAACAGAGTGTTCAAATCGATCCACAGTACCTTAGAGATCTTCACGAACCTCTCTACCTGCTTATACCACTCGACGGGGTTCTCCCTGAGCTTTGGAAAGGAATTGGTAAATGCCGCTAAATCCCCCCTACTCCAGGGCACATGCACGTAGCTTCCGTTCGCGATTTCTCGCACAGAAAAAGCTTCCATTCGCATTAGCTCTCCATCTTGGGACCTCGCAAGTGTACTCCTTCTGACGGATCCCCTCTTAGACCATCTTTCCTCCCATTTATCCAAATCCCTCCATACTCTGATACTCAGGATCAATTCCTTTATGTGTACTTTCAGCCCAATCGTCCTACGATCATCCAGATCTTGATCCGTGCAATTTAGCCTATGGTTACCCTGTAACGCTTTAGTTCGTGACATGTCTATCATATACCTGTCCGCCAACTCAGATAATTTTTCATGAACTGACCTCGCTTTTCGAGTAACGTCCTTAGACATAAACAGTATTTCATCATGATCATACAGCTCTATCCTTTCCATTGGCAATGTGCCGTCTATTATTTCATCCAAGTCTGATTTTAAACTCATTACATCGAGCCGTTTTGCCTTTATCTCAGCTTTCAGTACCTCAGTCCTAGGTGGTTCGCTTACATCCCTCTCACCCCCACTACGAGCCCTACGTATCGGTGCAGGTGAGTTATGAGGCGTCCTTCTTGTTTCTCTTTGTTCCCACCTCTCTAGATCCCAAGCTCTCCCATCCTCCCTTGGGGTATGGTGGAACATTGATCTATTCCCCATTACTACATTCTGTCTTTTCGGCTCGGTCTCTCTAGATGCGAGATAGGATCTTCCGTTCTGTTCCACATCACTGCAACTTCCTTGCTGTCTGGTGTCACTTAATAAATGGAAAGGTCCTTCACGGTCCTCCATGTTCCCGCGATCCCGTCCGTGATCACTGGATGTATGGCGAGACCTTTCGCGACTCTCTATATTCTCGTGACTCCAATGTCGCACGTTTTCTCCCGGGGCATGGTGAGTGCACCTGAAGCTATCTCGGTACTCCTGCGTCTTTCATTCTCCCTCACTAAGAATGAGGCGAGGCACTCCCCCACACCCTGCACTCCTGTCGTCGCACATTTGTCTACTGCCGCTAGTGGTATGGCAAGTATCTCCCTTGCTTCCTTGACTCCCTCTCTCCCACTCAGGGCTGCTTTCGTCAGCTCCGCAGTGAGAGAGGATCCTGTTATCCTGATCTCTCCATTCTGCTTCTGTTTCTAACTTTTTATTCTGAGTCTCTTCGGCAGCATCCCATTCTCTCAAGTACTCCCTTAATTCCTTAAAGGATTTCGGTTTCGGTCCCCTCAAATCCATCTGTCCTCTCTCCCTCTGTTCTATCCAGGGACCCGTTGCTGAATCCAATGGGGTACTCCGACTCCTTGGTCCTAGCAACTGCCTTTGGGAATTGATCGTATTATTCCTACTCTCCATCTCTGCCCTTTCCCTGTCCCATCGTGCCTGTTCCTCCTGCTGGACTCCCTCTGGGTTGTAGATTGACACTATAGGACCTATGGTAACGGGTACTTGTAGAGCATCTGGCAATTGATACGACCTTGCATGCTGCGTTTCTGGCACCTTCTGGACCACGAATCTTCCTACTACTCTCTGTACGGGACTAGATTGAGGTACTTCCTCACCTTTCTTGGGATCCCACTCTGTTACTGGGAGCGGTTTATATTCCCCCCATCTAGCTCCGTCCCCTTGCTGTAGTTCGGGACTTTCGGCTTCTCTGTTGTACGGAGGTGGTCTATCTAATAGTAGCCTATCTATCAGATCCTCATCTGGCTCGCTATCCTCATCTTCCTCTAGGGGTTTCTTTTCTCCCGTAGTCTCTAGCATTGTGAACAGTTTGTCTGCTTCTATCTTTTGCACCCTCCACTTTTTAGCTTCATCATCCCATTTAGCATCCTGCACTGCTTTTACCGATCGTCTCACTCTTTCTTGGCGCCTATTCAAGCTCTTTTCGTGTGCCGCTCTAAACCATGCACTAAGGGCTTCGAATTGTGTTGGCCTCGGTAGAGGTCTCGTTGCAAGCATTACTGCTTTCAGTTGGTTTAATACTTCTAGCTTAAACGTCCCGTATCTCGGGAACGTCAGTTCCTTATTCCCTTCTGTTAGCTTATTCCACTCAGAGATCCATAGTATTGAGTGTAAGCCTACATTCACTGCCATATGGTAAGCTGGTGTGCCCTCTGGTGGAGCTTCTTCTCCTGCATACAAGTTTCCTCTATCTCTCCTAAAGATCGCCCTTAAACGTTTAAAACACTTCATTTTCAAGAATCTACGATTTTCCTTAATTCTCTTCCTTGTTTACGTCCTGATGACAAACCACCCAATCCCTACGCGGCTCTCGCTAATCGGCCTATCCCAGCGCGGTTCTACACTGACCGACCAATCTCAGCGCGGCTCTACGCTGACGTCACTCGTCCCCTCTGCAGCAGTTCCCCTCCTTTCTCAACTCGTTTCACGGTCTTGCATGCGTTTTCATTCATACGCCGAAAAATGACTACTTCCGTCCAAGCGATCACTTTTCTTGACTGTACGTCCACAGTCTAACTGTAATTGTCACCTCAACTGACGAGACGTCTTTCCTCTCACGGTCAGACGCTCGCCTTAACTGATAGGTTACTTACACACAGTAAACGTCCGACCAGCGTCCGTTACTCATACACTCACTCTGTCACTCCCCCTATCATCGGTCCTGCGGTCGATCAATGGTACCTCATGACCCCCTTTACAATGGTAGACAATTACTCTGGGTGTTCGATACACCCGAACCACTTAAGCTCTCCTTGAACTTAAGATTTTATCCGGTTGCGCGCGCTCACAACCTTCCCTCAATCACACTACAGGCATTCAACTCCGCTTGACATTACAACACAGGTACAACATAAAACACCGCAATCTGGCAACGCATGACCCTTATACTCACTCTCGACCGACTCTGCTGCTTTTCTCTCGACACACCGTCAGCACCTTCTTCAGCAGGGATTCTTCTTCTGGCCGCCGATGACTAGGGACCTTGGGGTAATCTAGACCTGACCTAGGTTGTCTTCCTCAAGAAGAAAACCATCTTTCTCTGCTACCAACTGCGGGGAATGAGATTTTGATACCTTTTCTGATCACTTTGATACCTATCTCATTCTTCTATTTGGATCGATTATTTTCTGTCATTGAGTAAAAGACAAACCCCGCATAGGTTAAATAAACCCCATTAACTGACGCAACTCTGAAGAACCACTTACGACTGATGAAGTTTTAAAAGTTTAATATAAAATCAGAATAAGTTGCATATACAATCCTCTCAGGATAAGATTCAACCAGTATACAGGAACTAGAAGGAACATAAATTCCCTAAAGAACCTCAGTCTACAAAAGAATACAATTAAAATCAATTCAAGAATCAACAGATTAAAAAGCATAGACACAAAGTGGTTCCGTTGCGTCATCTACAAAAAGAATAAACAAGTTAATTCTGTCCCTACTCTATACTAGGTGACATCCCTACTTCGCAAGTTCCTTACCTAAAAAGGTGTCAGCAGTTTGACTTCCAAAGAAGTTCAAACTCTCTTAGCCTCTAATGGTAACTTATATCGAGAAGCAGTACCCTCTCTGCCTACCCATCCGCTCTCTAAGGGTCCTCGGCCTACTGCTCTCTCGCGCTCTGTTCTTCTGTTCTGCGCTCCTAACCTCTCCTCCCCAGGGTGCTGTCCCTAAATACACAATCTCAGTATGGGTGGAACGCCCCTTGACGCCCACCACGTACACATTCACATGATGTCATTTCTAGCTCTTTCCATAGCTTCATCTCTTCGCGTCGTCCGTTAAGTTGACCTTGCTTCGTAGGCACCATCTTCATCTTCTTGCTGGTGACTTCATTGACATTCCAATTGACACTTTCAGAGCAAAGTCTATCACCTCAACAGACCTTTAGTCTTTTCGACTGTATTCGTAACCTCATTTGGTCCTGTGAACGGTCATTTCTAAACAAGACCCAAATTCCAAGCGTCTCTTATCTCACTTAGGCCATAAACTTCGTTCAACATTGTCACCTTAAATCTAGCAAGACCTTTGACTCTTGTCTCGCACATTCAGATCAAGGCTATCCCCTGTTCCTGTGAGCCCACTAAATTACATACAGCGGACTACACTCCTGCGAACTCTTGGTCAGTTAGGTTAAAATCACACATGACCAAACCTTTCTAACATTCCTACAAACTCTTCTACACAGTATAACCTTTAACACACATTTATATATAATCGAATTTAGCAAATCGGTGATTATACGCGAATGCATTTTACATATAACACAACATTTATTCTCGTGCTTACATAGTGCTATATATACTCTGCACATTTCTTCGCTTTACGTTTCGTCTTCTTTCTCCGTTTAATAATTACACACGTATATTCAGTTTTGCACGTTCTACTGTCCTTAAGCATTTCTATACATTTCTATATTAGTCCACTATGTATACGGGCCTTTCTAATTCTAATACTTTATAGAGCAGATACAGATACATTTCCTATTACATTGGTTACATCGGCTAATTGTACGCTACAAGTGTTAACTTCACGTTATAGATTCCACGTTTGCGTTATATGCTTGTGAATATGGTACATATATATTTTTTTTCAAATTGCGCTCTCTCACTGGCAAGGGGGAAGCGCTGAGGATGAGACGGGAAGAAGAGAGTGGCATAAGAGACAGTGGCCTTTGCTCAACCTGCAGACAGCACTTTAGGAGAACCTGACAATTTCATAGGAGACAAAGTAAGTAAGACCTCTAGGCAGGATGAAAAGCGTGCGCAGGAAACGAGACCAGTGCGCAGGAGACAGGCTGCGATCGCTGACCTACTAGATGGGGGGCTTTGGAGTCTGAGAGATCCATAGAAACTATTGATTGTACCCAGAGTGAACAGGGGGCGCTGCAGCATAGACAGACGTGGAAATCAGTTTGTATTTTTGAAAAATAAATAATTCAGTTTCCAGAGGATAAACCTTTATTCGGTTAACCCAAGTGTTTATAGATTTCATAATCACAAACCCTCGAAGGAAGAACTAGGCACTTCTGTTCGCTCAAAATCCACCTAACTCAAAATGTGATAGATAAAGATATCATTTCTCAAGATTATATGCTGGGTATTTTTCCCTTAAGCTTTAGAAATCATCATTTGATAAAACATGACTTCGGAATGATGTTATAAAATCGGTGACGGGTGCAGCACCCTGTTTTATATTATCTCTCATTTCTTTGATCTCTCTGTTTCTTTTCCATTCTCGCATCCTCTACCCCTCTCACTCTGTCTCTCTCGCTCCTCATCTCCTCTTTTTCGCGCCCTCGCTCCCTCCCCATTTCTCGACCTCTTGTGCTCTCTCACATTTTCTCTCAGTCTCCCCGTTCCATTCTCATCTCTTCCCTTTCTTCCTCCCTCTCACACCTTTATCTGGTTCTCTCTTACTCATTATGTGCTCCTCTCCCCCTTTCTCCTTCTTTGCCTTTGTCACTCTTTCTCGCCTCTCTCCACCTCTTGCCCTCTCTTCTATCTCTCTCTGTCACTCCTGTTTGTCTCTCTTTTTCTTCATAAGCTTCTCCCTTCTCCCTCTCTCATCCACCTGGCCCACTCGATATTTCTCCATCTTTATCTCCCCCTCCATCCCCTCTCCATTTCCATCCATCGCTCTCTCTTCCCTTTCCCATCTTTCCTCATTTCTCCCTTTCTCTGGTTTCGTTTTCTCCCTCCCTCGCTGCCTCTCTCTCTCTCACTTTCGTTCTCTCTCTCCCCCTCTCTTCCTGTCTCTCTCTCTCCCTCTCTTCCTGTCTCTCTCTCTCACTTTTGTTCGTTCTCTCTCTCTGTCTGTCTCTCTCCCCATCACTTTCGCTCTCTCTCTCCCTTTATTTCTGTCTCTCTCCATCACTTTCGCTCTCTCTCCATCGCTTTCCGGGGCAATAGGCCTAAAGGCATTTACATATTGTGGAAGGGTTCAATAAGGATGTGCTCTATTAAGCTCTGCTGTTTTGCATTGCATTGCGTACAGCGCTGTACTTTAATGTGCTGTGTATTGTTGTGTTGTATTATATTCTGCTTTGATGTTCACTGCTCTAATCGAGCACCAAGGGGTTTCCCGTATTGAATCGGATGTCAGGATTTGTGCTTTTGTCGTGTGCTATGTTGCACTGTATTGCACTGTTGTATGCTATAGTTTTCTGTACTGTATTGTGCGGTAACATTGTGCATTGTGCTTTCTATACCAGTCTTATGTTTGCTCCACAGTTCTGAGGCTTGCTGGACTGTGTTGTGCTTTGCTACACTATACTTTGTGGTGTTTTACTTGCCTTGCTGCACTGTACTGCGCCCTATTGATTTATACAGGAATGGCCAGCAGCCTGTGCTTTGCTGTACAGTGTTACACCAATCAGTGTTAGCTCTGCCACGGTTGAGCTCACAGCACTCTGACTCACCGACTGGGGTGATGGGATATTAATTAGGGAGGAAAATGTATGGAAGTGCATTTCAGAACCTTTGAGCCTTTTGAAGCTTGAATTTGGACTCTAAGCTTCACAAGGAGGTCTTTAGCTGGGGTTATATGTGGCACTTCAGAAGTTTTCCAATCAGAAGATATAGTTAACCCGGTATGCGCGTTTCTTAACAGGGTGGTGTCAGTGGGAAGTATGAGGTTGATTTTATTTTATTTTGGTTGTGATTAGTTTAAAGAGCTCATTTATGAAAGAGAGCTGTTTCTATAACGCTGTTATATAGCAACAGGCCTCAGTCTCCTTGAAGTAGGAAGGGGGAGGTCAACATTTTTGTTTTCACAGTGCATTTTGTGAATAAAAGGTTCAAACAATGAAAAATAAATAAAAAACAAAATAAAGCAAGTCAGAGTGTTTGCAAAGTGGCTAGATTGATTGTATTGACAGAAATAATAAAGATGTCATGATAACACTGATGGTTAATCTTTATCCTAGAGAGAGATCAGAGTTTTGTCTAGTGGAAGTTTTGACTCATGGAAAGGTAGTGCAGAAGGTTAATGTGCTTGCTGCAAAGAACCTGTACCTGTTGCAGATCACAAACTGCACATGATGTTTAGATGTTTAGTTGTTTGTTAAATAAAAAACATCTGTGAGGTACTCAGAAATGCATTGTATCTCGAAGTCTGTTATGAAGATCTGTGGTTATACTGAATAAGTAGCTGCCTATACTGAATAAACTACCTATGTTATATGACATCTCGTTATTAATGTAATACCTGCACTTTCACAATTGCTTTATTAACCTTCCTGCTTTCTCAAATTTGCTTGAAAATGCATCATTTGTCCACTCTTTTTTCAAAATTTTCCCCCCGAACCCTCCATAGGTTGTTCAGGCTTCGCTCGCTACGCTCGCTCGCTAAGGTGAAGTATGACAGTAATTTTACGCCCCACTACTTTCAAATGTCACCAGCCGCCCCTGGTGAGAAGGACGATTCTGCAAATGAAATTGCATTTTTGATGCGCCCTAGACAAGGAGCTAGTGCTGTATCGTAGGCTTTGAAAAAGAACGCACTCACAGCTCGAAATGATTAACTCCTGTTTGACCGAAGACATTTTCATTTTGGTACTGCGACTTGGTGTTCTGTTTCCCCCTGTCTTCTGGTTTCATGTCTTCAGCACCCGATAGCTTTTGGGGGGCATATTATCAAGGTGGGCGATAGAATTTTCGCCGCTTAGCGGCCGAAAACGGCCGCTAAAGCGGCGAAAATTGTCTATCGTCCTATTAGCAAGCTATTAGCAAGCTGTCGCTAACAGCAGTTAGCGACAGCTTGTAGGCGATAGCGAGCGGTTTGGGGCCCGCTTTGCATGTCAGCGATATTTATTGCTAATGACATGCAAAGTGGGCGTACCCAACCTATTAGCGACTGAAAGCAGTCGCTAACATCGCTATCGCCTATTATCAAGGCAGACCTAGCGATGGAAATATTCGCGCTAAGCGCGAATATCTCCAAATACTAACACCTGCCCAGACTAGTTCTTAGCCATGTTATCCAATGGGAGGTGGATAACATGGCTAAGAGCATTTCGGCGCTAATGCGTGAATATCGCTGTATTCTCAGCGATATTCACGCATTTCGCCGCTATCGCCAGGTATTTTATCACTTTTGAGATAAACATTGCTAATAGCACGTTATCTCAGCCATAAAATCTGGAGATGCTTGGCGATAGAAAAATTGTCGCTAAGCCTATTTAGCGATAATTTTCGCTAGTTGTTGGTAATATGCCCCTTAGTTCTAGTACAGCTTTATAACAAGTCAGACAAGAGAGACATCTTTCGTATGGGTAAGGAGGTGGACTCGGAACAGATATGGAGGACAAAGGTCTTCCATGGTCTGGGTCTTCAAACTGCACAGGGGGGTAGCCCTATTGAATTACAGGGTGTTTAGAGTTGTCTGAGAGCTTTGCTGTTGTAGTCTCTCCACTATGCTACACTGTCTGCCGAAGTATTACTGCAGTTGGGAAAATAGCTTTATTTTTGCAGAGATTGAGAATCACAATTTATTATGAGGTGACTGTTTTGAGTGACAGCTGTGGGAGGTTTACTTCAGTCAGTCAGCATGGCTTAAAAATGGGAACACAGAACTACATGAGTTAGCTACATTTAAAATTAGTTTATGTTGCAAGCTTCCCCTCTCTAAGCCTCACTTAAATCAGAGCCTTCAAGGAGGTAACCAAAACTGATACCCATCCACTCCTCAGAGCGGATGAGCTTGTTGATAGGTTAGGTGCTGTAAATGTTAGGTGCATCTGTAATGGCGGGTGTCTGGGATATATCTGTGCTAAGCGGATCCTAGAGCCTGAATCCACAGTGCTCTCTTCTTCGGTTGCTACAATGGATCCTTCCCCAGAGTCAACTACAACCTCATCCCTTTTAGCCAGTATCCAAAACTGGTCCCATATGAAATGAGCAAGGACATCTCTGTCTATACTCCTGGACATCCTCCACTCTTGTCTCATCATCAGTACTTCATTGGATCTATGGACATGGTGCTGAGGTCAATTCCCAACACTGTGTTCCTGCATTGCTTATGCGTGTCACCTTGGTGCATAGAAGAAAAAGAAACTAGATTTATGGCAGTACATGCGCAAACTGGAAATGGCCAATGCCACCACTGTATCTTTGGCTTCTGAATGTTAAGCGCTCCACCATTTACTGCCAATGTCCGAGCCCCTTTTATAGGGCTATGGTGCAATAGGGGCTACTGGCCCAACTGTAGTGTTGAGGCCTTCTACTTCTGATGTCCTCATACCTACCTACTATGGATCCCGAGCAACTCAGCCAAGTACCACTTCTGCACTTGAGTTTCAGTGGTAGCTGAGGATGAGCAGTTAAAGACTCCCTCAAAGGGGAAGTGTGGATACAGGCCAGTGATCATGACTCATAACTCAAAGTGCACACAATACAAACAATAAATCATTATCCAGTCAAATACTTCCTTTTGTAAGAAAAATAAGTATTTTTAGTTCTAACTTTACACATTAAAAGGAATACCGATATTCGTGAGCAGCAACACAATCCCTTGAGGTCGGGTCTCTAGAAGTTGTCATGCAAACCCTTGTCCCACCTTCTTCCTTAAAATATGGTTAGGGTTATTCCCTGTTTACTAGTAGCTGCATCCATGAAATGCCCACTAACAGGGAGTACTCAAGAGTTCTCTTTTGACTCTTAAGGATTTACTCAAAAGTCTTGCAGGCCCAGTTCTAGTCTTTCCCTCTACGTAGGTACAGATGCAGCGTGTGCCCTCTCTGCCGGCGCTCACAAGTCCTTATCCTGTTTGTTAGGAAAGAGAGCTGGAAAGGGAGAAGACAGCCCTTGCGAGAGAGAAATTTAGGATTGCAGCAATGACAACTTCATCTGGGATGAGTGACTCTGCATCCAGTTCAGGCCAGGTTGTGGCCAGGGTTCCAAAATATCATGTGTAAGTGGAAGGTCACAATATGTTGGAATCGTTTGTGAGCTTTGAAGTTGTTACAAGGAGTAGGCCTTAAAAGAAGTGTCTAAGGCAGCTGCCTTAAGAGAGCACCTGGTATTGGAAGGGACAGTCATCATTGGAAGGATACCTGTGGCTGACCAGGACCATATTACATAAGTCCCCCGGGGGTACAACAGGTGTTTGCACCCGCTTTGTGTACCCCCGGGACACTTCGGTATTACAGAAGGGGTTGTAGATTCTTGTGCGGCCCTTTCTGTAATACCAAAAGCGCTGGTGCACATAAATCGCCAACACTATCTGCAGGGGACATTCCCTCATTTGCATGGGGGTGTGCCGTATTACAGACGCGGACGCAGTGGTAAAGAAGCCCTCAGGTGGCACACTGAGCCATCTAAAAGGTGGTTCACTGTCAGTGCACATCCTAATTGTAGCCCTCTGGAGGGGGAAAGGGGGTCCCATGGACCCCCCAGACATCCACTTGTAGGTTGGTGCAGTCACTGACTGCACCCACCTGAAAGGGCATCTCTAAACTCCTTCAAAAGCGCAGGCAACAAAACATGGGGCGACTGTAAAGCAGCCACTCCATTTATCACAGGAATGCGCTGCCCCAATTGCTTATGCGTGTCACCTTGGTGCATAGAAGAAAAAGAAACGGGGCGTGGCTTGGACGCCGATGGCGATGGTCGCCTGAGAGCTCGGCTCCGGGACTGAGCCCGCATTGATCCCTGCAGATCGGAGTCCATGAGGCACCCTAGTCCCCGCAAACCGACGATCGGACTGATTGGGACCCACTGGGACACCCGGTGAAACTTGAAAACCGGTTGATCCGACGGAAAATCGAAGTTTGGGGACCCGCGGAGTGCGACCCAAGATGGCGCCCGGACCTTCTCGACTCCTTGGCCGGGACCCTTAATCCGGAGGAGCATCGTTGGGCACGGCGCACCCTCCGCCTCCTATCTCCCTATGATGTGATGGTCTGGGTGTTGCTTTACTCAGACTCTGAGCACGGTGACCGATCCCGGACGGTCTGAGGTCCGGACTATCGTTGACTTTGGAACACGGACGTCTGGCGACCCTGTGTGTGGAACCGACCCCCTGTGCCGCACCCGGCTGCACCCCGCCGAGTGACTGAACTTCATGGGCAGCACGGCGCCTTGGCGCCACAGAGTCTCCGGCGGCGTTGGTGACTCTCGTTCTAGATCCTCATCGGCCAAGCGGGCCTACCCGTCCTGGCGCCGATTGTCCCCGCCTCCTTCTCGGTGCCCTCCGACGACACGGTGGTGGCGCGGCCCGGGGTTGCGGAAGACCAATAGGCCCTGGAGACAGAGATCGATGACCCTCGGCTCCACGACAATTTGCCGGGAGGGGCATAGTCGACGCCCGCGCTCGGTGGTGCCTCTGGCTGATTTTCCACCGTGGGACTCCAGCGCCATGGGAAAACCGAGAGGACCCAAAGGGACCACTCCAGCTGCCTCGGATTCGGAGGCGCCGGACAAAGATGATCGTGGGGACCCGGAGAGCTCTGGAGGCCCTCACTTGCAACAACAATTTGACCGGGTCTTGGAAGCAATAGCGACCACGCGCTCGGCCCTCCAGCAGGACATTGCCCAGGTTGCGACGAGCCTGGGCCTCCTTAGAGCGGACCATGGCAAGCTCTCAGATAGAGTCAAGGAAGTGGAAGGCTCGGTGAAGACCTTGGAGCCCGCGCAGAAGACCCTGGCCGCGACGATGAAGGATGCCCTATCCCGAATTGAGGCCCTGGAGCGGCGAGCGGAGGATGCGGAGGGACGTAATAGGCGAAACAACATTCGAGTGGTGGGCCTGCCGGAAAAGATTGAAGATGGCGATATGGTGGCCTACTTGGAAGCCTGGCTCCGGGACACGGTGGCTCCGGAAGGCCTGTCCTCCTTCTACACCCTGGAGCGAGCACACAGGGTGCCAGCGAGGCTGCCGCAGCAGGGCCGCGCCCCACGGCCGGTGGTGGCACGTTTGCTGCATTTTAGGGACAGAGACCTCATCCTTAATGCCACCAGACATAATGGCCCTTACAAGGTGGAGAATAGCCAGGTGAACATTTTTCCGGACTACACGTATGAGACCCAGCGCAGACGGTCCTCTTTCCTGGCGATCAAGCGCGAGCTCCGGAGCGAGGGCATCCAATACTCGCTCCTGTTTCCCGCCAGGCTCCGCATAATCGTTGATGACAAGACTCAGTTCTTCGATTCCCCGGAGGAAGTCTGCAACTGGCTCGAACTCTATAGGGCTGGTAAAGATGGTTTCAGCTCGTCATCTCAGCTGGCAACAGTACCTGGACAGCGACGGCGGTCCAAAAGGCTTCGGAGTCGCCGCGGCCAGACGGGCAGACCTTCGACCGTGGAGACATCGGCGGAACGGAAGGGAGTGTTGGAGATGTTGTCTACGCTGTCTGGTTCGCGAGAAGGCCCCATTATTGAGGAAACGGACCCTGGAGACGAGGGGGCGCCAACGGACTCGGAGGAATCGGTGACCGACAGTGTCCACTTGCCGGTGATCACTCCTAACTCGGTTGAGGACCTTTTGGATGGACAGGGGTGATGGGGTGAGCTACTTCCATTTGGGTGGGGGTCTGCAGCGGGGGTGGTAGGGGTAGGCGATTACCCATGAACTCCGATGTGAATAGGGGAGGGGTGCCCTGCTCGTGACATAGCTTTTGTTTTGGGCTCACTTTGGTCTCGGTAGCCCGAGAGTCGAGGGCCCATTACCGGCGCCCAGCCCGCACCTAGCCCTTAAGGCCTTCCTGCGGTGGCGACCGCAGGATTAGTCGGGGATTGTGGGATTGTTAGGGGTATGGTTTGGATGGGAACTAGATGGTACTATTTGGGTCCTGTTCTGGGGAGGGTGGGCAGGGATTTGTTCCGAACGGGGGTTGTTGTTTTTTTGGTTGGGGAAAATGGCCGCCATCAGTGTTGGGTTGATTGTTGCTCTTTCTTTGTTGGGTCCGGGGTGGAGAGACCCGGAACGAACGATATGGGACAATGGCTGATGTTGCTAATGTGAAATGCATTACTTGGAACGTACGAGGGCTTCACACTATGTCTAGACGCCACAAAGTCCACGCTTATTTAGTGCGTAGAGGGGTGCAGATGGCGCTGCTGCAGGAGACCCATCTCAACAAGGCGGAAGGGGCGGCGCTACAGCGTAGATGGAGGGGGCAGGTCTTCTGTACTTCGTATTCAGCGTATGCCAGGGGGGCGCTGATTTGGATCAGGGCTGGGGTTCCATTCCAGGTTACGAAATCCGTGGTGGACCCGGAGGGTCGCTACGTAGCCATCTCAGGCACACTGGGGGGGAGGGACCTGAACGTTTGCTGTGTTTATGCGCCTAATGTGGACCAACTCGCCTTCCTCTCCAGGTTATCGGGCTCGTTGGCCCACTTCTTCTCTGGGCCCCTCCTGCTCGGAGGGGATTTCAATTCAATAGTGGACGTGGAGGCCGACCGCTCGCACCCCCCCCTCCCTGACTCTCCGGTTCACCGTGTGGCTAAAGGTAGGAGAGAATGGCAGACGCACTGGGGGCTCACGGACATCTGGAGGGCACAGCACCCCGATACTAGAGACTACTCCTACTTCTCGGGCCTGCACGAATTGCACGTCCGATTGGACGGGTTTCTGGGCTCGGTGGAGTTGACTTCATCAGCGGTCCGGTCTGAATATTTGACCAGGACTATCTCAGACCATAACCCTCTCTTGCTGGACCTTCGCTGGTTTCCCGGGGTTCCCGCTGTGCCCACCTGGAAAATGCGACGGGAGATCTTGGAGGACATAGTTTTTAAGGCGGACCTAGAAGATAAAATCTCGGAATATTTCGCGTCCAATGGGGGTACTGCGGGATCGAGGGTGCTGGAATGGGACGCCTTTAAGGTGGTGGTCAAGGGCTACTGCATTGCTAAAAAGGTGGGCATGCGGCGAGTCATCCTTGATGACTTGGCTGTGGCGGATTGGAAGCTCCGTAAATTGGAACTCCGCCGCCCCGGGCGACCGGAACTTCAGGAGCGCACGGCGGCGGCGAAAGAGGCGGTGGCGGCGGAGGTCGAGCGGTTGCGCTGCTTCGACTATAAGGCCTATACTGCTAGGTCGCTTGCGGAGGGGGACAGATCGGGCGCATTGCTGGCGTGGTTAGCTAACCCCACACGCCAAACTTCCCTAACGACGTCCATGCGCACGGCGGAAGGGGCCGAAGTGCACACTCAACCTGAGATCTTGAGTTGTTACCTGCGCTACTATGAACGCTTGTACCGCAGCTGCTCAACCAGGGACCCCTCCCTGATTGAGGACTACCTGCGACCCCTGGAGCTCCCAGCGGTGGAGCCGGACGTAGCGAAAGCTCTGGGCTCCGATATCGAACTGGGTGAAATCCGCAGCGCCATTAAAAAGATGGCGAGGAAGAAGACCCCGGGCCTAGACGGCCTTCCGATTGAATTTTATTCCGCCTACGTTGACCTCCTGGCGCCGAGGCTGCTGATAGTTTACAGAGAGGCAAAGCGGCTGGGTCGACTCCCCGGCTCGATGTGTGAGGCCTTAGTGGTTCCCCTTCTCAAACCGGGCAGGGATTCATCCGACCCGGCGTCCTACCGTCCTTTATCCATGTTGACGGTCGATTACAAGATACTGAGCAGCATATTGGCGTTGAGGCTGCTCAGTCACATGCGCACTCTGGTGCACGAGGACCAGGCCGGATTCATTCCCAAGCGAAACACGACTATGAACATCCGCAGGCTGTTCCGTTTGCTGGGAGAACCGCTTGTTGACGCCCCGTGCCCGGTGGTCCTTTCGGTGGATTTGGAAAAGGCCTTTGACAGCCTAGAATGGGACTACCTGCGCAGTGTCCTACTGCGGTTCGGCCTCGGTGAGGGCTTCGTCAGGTGGACTACGGTACTGTATGCCTCGGCATCGGCCAGGGTACGCGCAGGCCCGCTGATTTCCTCACAATACCCGGTAGAGAGAGGCACGAGGCAGGGTTGTTCACTGTCCCCGCTTCTCTTCGCGCTAGCGGTGGAGCCACTGGCGCTGCTGTTCCGATCCGGAGCCCACTTTGGCGGTTTGCGGACACCGTCGGGCCCACATTATGTCTCGCTGTACGCTGATGACCTGTTGCTCTTCCTTGAGGACCCAATTGATGCCTTGAATGGGGCTGCATTGGCGCTCACGGCATTTGGGGAGATCTCGGGCCTTCGGGTGAATTGGGCCAAGACCTGTCTGTTCCCGGTTCGCAGGGGCACGCCCAGCCCCGATATCAGTAGGGAGATTAGATGGGAACCTGACTGCTTCAAGTACCTGGGGGTGTACATCTACCACGACCCGACTGACCTCCTGGATGGGAACATAGCTCGCAGCATTCGCGCACTGCGGGGTAGCATGGATTTCTGGGCTACCCTGCCGCTCTCGGTGGCGGGGCGAATCGCTCTGCTAAAAATGGTGGCGCTCCCTCGGCTGCTGTACTATTTCCGTGCGCTGCCGGTTTGGATCCCGCCGGCCACCTTTCGTCTGCTACGATCAATGGTGGTGGGATTCCTCTGGGGCTCGGGCCGCCGGAGAGTGGCCCTCAAGACCCTGACAAGGCCGAAAGCTGAGGGTGGTCTAGCGGTACCGGACTTTGAGAAATATTACTTGGCAGCGCAGCTACAGACCTTCACTCAGGAAGTCGCCAGGGAATTCCGAGGCCCAGAGACCGAGAGGGGCACAGGGATGGCTAGGCATGTTATCTCCTTCATTGCGCTGCGTCAACGTCTGGCCTTGCAGGACCTGACGCTCGAGGAAAAGACCATTCGACTATGCTGGAACCGCGCCCGGGGACGGTTGCGGCTGCCGTACGCACCCGAAATACCTCTGGGTATGTTGACGGCCCTGCCTCACGGCGGTGATTAGTCACGACTAGCGGATTGGGAAGACGCGGGTCTGCAGCTGGTGGGTGACCTTTACGAGGATGGGGCGCTACTGCCCTTTCAGGAGCTCATTGACCGCTTCGATGTTCCTCGTGGCGACTTTCTTCTGCACACAGCCCTGGTCCGAGCGATTCAAGCGCACTGGAAGAACGGAGTGGAAGAACCTCCTACATCCCCGGTATGCCAGTATGTCATGATGTCCGCGGGTACGGTCAAGGCGGTCACATGCCTGTATAACAGACTGGTCAACGAGGGGTTAACCCCCCTCACCACCTTAAGAACCCGCTGGGAGGCGGACGTAGGGAAAGAGATACCGGAGACGACCTGGTCACAACTCATGAGGCGGGCCTGGAAGGGCACGCGCCACGCCCGTTTTCAATTGGTCCACTTCTATGTACTCCACAGAGCATATTTGACCCCGGCGAAGATCCAACAATACTTTGCCACGGACTCTGCGGACTGCCCCAGGTGCCGCGCGCCTGGGGCAGACCTCCTCCACATGCTGTGGTCCTGCCCGGGATTGTCCTCCTATTGGCTCGAGGTGGGCGACACCCTGAAGAGGGTGACGGGGAGGTCCTTATCGGTTGATGCGGCAGTGGGACTCCTGCACTGGTTTCCACATACCCCCAAAAATAAAATTTCTAGTAAATTCATCGATCTAGGGCTTCTCCTTGCTAAGCGGGAGGTGACCAGGAACTGGAAGGCAAGAGTTGGCCCTACGTGGGCCCGGTGGCACAGCGAACTTTTGAAGTGGGCGCCAGGGGAAAGCACGCTGCGATACCAGCTAGCTAGGAGGCAACACAACGAGAAGGCGCAGGAGGCAGCGCTAGAATGGGAGACATTAGTGCAGGCCCTCAGGGATTATTGCGCTTCCAGCGACTCTGAAAGTGAGGATGCAGCTCGTCCCGAGTCCCGATAGACAGTTATACTTTCTATGTCTGTAGAGTTCCCGGGAGACTCTCCCATGATCCCTTCTACATCTCTTACCATACACTGATGGCGGGGTTGGGGAGGGTTCTGCTTAGTTCATAGAGTTTTGGGGGGGTTTTCCTTTTGCTTCCCTTTTTTGTAGGATGGTTTAGAAAAGCAGATGACGGATTATAGATCATCCGGACCGGCCTTGCCCCCCTAGCGGGCCCTCACTGGTACTCGCCGCCCGACCCTCGGGTTGTGGGCTGAATGGCCGTGTAACGGGATGTCTTACTGAGAGGGGAGGGAATGTGTTCTATTATTTTCGATTGAACTTATAATGCTGGTCCACTTTGTAACTTTTTACTGATTCCTGCAATAAAAATATATTTCAAAAAAAAAAAAAAAAAAATAGAAGAAAAAGAAACTAGATTTATAGCAGTACATGCGCAAACTGGAAATGGCCAATGCCACCGCTGTATCTTTGGCTTCTGATTGTTAAGCGCTCCACCATTTACTGCCAATGTCCGAGCCCCTTTCATAGGGCTATGGTGCAACAGGGGCTACTGGCCCAACTGTAGTGTTGAGGCCTTCTACTTCTGATGGCCCCATACCTACCTACTATGGATCCCGAGCAACTCAGCCAAGTACCACTTCTGCACTTGAGTTTCAGTGGTAGCTGAGGATGAGCAGTTAAAGACTCCCTCAAAGGGGAAGTGTGGATACAGGCCAGTGATCATGACTCATAACTCAAAGTGCACACAATACAAACAATAAATCATTATCCAGTCAAATCCTTCCTTTTATAAGAAAAATAAGTATTTTTAGTTCTAACTTTACACATTAAAAGGAATACCGACATTCGTGAGCAGCAACACAATCCCTTGAGGTCGGGTCTCTAGACGTTGTCATGCAAACCCTTGTCCACCCTCTTCCTTAAAATATGGTTAGGGTTATTCCCTGTTTACTAGTAGCTGCATCCTTGAAATGCCCACTAATAGGGAGTACTCAAGAGTTCCCTTTTGACTCTTAAGGATTTACTCAAAAGTCTTGCAGGCCCAGTTCTAGTCTTTCCCTCTCCGTAGGTACAGATGCAGCGAGTGCCCTCTCTGCGGGCGCTCACAAGTCCTTATCCTGTTTGTTAGGAAAGAGAGCTGGAAAAGGAGAAGTCAGCCCTTGCGAGAGAGAAATTTAGGATTGCAGCAATGACAACTTCATCTGGGATGAGTGACTCTGCATCCAGTTCAGGCCAGGTTGTGGCCAGGGTTCCAAAATATCATGTGTAAGTGGAAGGTCACAATATGTTGGAATAGTTTGTGAGCTTTGAAGTTGTTACAAGGAGTAGGCCTTAAAAGAAGTGTCTAAGGCAGCTGCCTTAAGAGCTGCCTTAAGGGCGACTGTAAAGCAGCCACTCCATTTATCACAGGAATGCGCTGCCTCTGGGGCAGCTCGAGTTTGCGGCTGCCCTGGGGGCAGTGCATTCATGGTAATACAATACATTTTCACTGCTAGCGCCCGGCGCACCTTTTTAAAGGTGCACCCGGTTTAAACAAAGAAAATGCACATTTACTGTGATACAGTCCCAAATGGTCTATGCGCGAATGAAGGAAGCTCTCATTTTAAAGCTTAGGAAAAAGCCAGCTCAATACCTGCATAGATTCCATGACTGCAAAAGAGTGGATGGTATTCCATTTGAAACTTGGATTTGTGGTGTATTGCGTGATTGGAATGAGTGGGTAAAAGTGATGGAGACCAAGTAGTTTCAGTCCCCTAACCGCTTGATAGTGACGCAGCGACTCAAGCAGGAGTGATCTGCCCTACTTAGGCAATACCTGTCTGATCTGACAGAGCGGCATCCAACAAAGCTTGTAATGTTAGCTGATGAGTCTTTGGCTAACAGGTTTGACAAAGGGTTGGAGCAGCATAGGTATAAGTCAAAGTGGGAGAAGAACTCTCCACAGACTGGTTTCAAACCGGGGGGTAAGGACCAGGGTAATACTCAAGGGACTTGAGGAGGGCCCAGGAAACATGGTAATGGTAATGGTGTATCTGGGAAGAAGCATCATGAGAAGGGAAGTCAAGGAAGCCCTTCCAAGTCCAAGGTGGTGTCTTGTTCTAAGTGCCACAAGGTGGAACACTGTAATAGAGATTGTCAAGAGAAGAAACTTGCATTGGTAACACCCATGTTAGCAAGCATGTTCAAGTGGGTGAAGGTACTTGAGTGGGATCAGTTGCGCTCAACGTAGTAACTATGGACATTTGGGAAAGGGAACCAAATGCTCGGAAGCAAATTCATCCTAAAACAATGGGATTTGTGCAGGAAGTTAGTATCAATGGGAAGAAAGTGCCTGCCCTGAGGGATACTGGAGCCTTCTGCACTATGTTTGCGAGGTAGAACCTTAGGCCTAAGGAGCCGTAGTGGCTGGTATCAGGGCAGAGTGGCAGGGATGAGACAGAGACGACAATACAAAAAAAATAATCATAAACAAGAACTTACCCGCTACCCGCCACATTGCCGCTTTTCTGCTACTCACTGCAGCACAGGTTACCAGTCTTCCCTGTGGCCAATCCAGACGTTGCTCTGATGCATGAGAACAGCATCAGGATTGGCCTGAGCGCCATGGATTTGAGCTCCCAGAGCTCCCAAGTTGGAGACAGCTCAGTGCACATTTCAGTTTGGCTGTCCTGAGATGGCCTGCCAAATCGACTTGCCCACTGATAGCATTGCCAACCACTCCCCCTCGTGACTGCCCCAACAATGGCCCCTCCCCCAAGACATGGCCCGACCCATAGAACTTGAAAAATAAAATGACAAAAAATCTGTTTTATTATCGTTTCATTTTTCAAGTTTTGAGGCTGCTGGCAGCGGGTGGGGTGGGCGCTCATCCACCATAGCAGAGAAACCTCCGCTGCTGAGGAGATACTAGAACCAATGATACAGGATTGGCAGCCAGTGTTAAGGGCATGCAGCATCCACTTACTAGGGCTGTGAGTGAGCTTAATGACAAGGCAGCCATGATTGATGTTGAGGAAAGGGAAAAGCAGGGAGCCAGATGTCTCTTGGGCAATGATTTGATTGCCCGAAGCTTGGTGCCAGGACCAGAAGCCTTTATGGCTTGGACAACAGCAGCTGTGTTGAACAGAGCAGAGGCTACACATCACTCTCAGAAAGAGGCTGGAAACATCTCTGATTTGCAAGGGCCAGGACTATGTAGTCTTCAGGAAAGTGGAGACTCTGGGAAGTCAGTGACCTTGGAGGACAACACTTCTGAACCAGAGGGACAGGAGGATGAGGTTCCTGAAGCAGACCATCTGCTGGAGTCTGGGTTGCTTTCTGAGGTGCACGGTTTGTTAGATGCCAGAGGGTATACCTGGGAAGGTATCTGCAAGGCATAGGAGGAGTTTCCTATGCTTGAGGGACTTCGGAAGGAAGCCCAGGAACATATCAGCGAAGTAGTGTTCAGAAAACACTATGTTGGCTAGAAGGATGGTCTACTTTATAGTGAACCGGTACATCCTGAGCCAGAAACTAGCAAGAGGCTAGTGTCTTCATTAGGTCACAGGTACTTCCTGTTGCCACTGGCCAAGAAGTGCACTTAGCAGGAAACTTAGAGATTAGAAAAACCTAGGTTGAACCCTCGGTTGGCCAGGGATGAACAGAGACAGAGAGAGGTTTTGTAGAACTTGCCAGATGAATGGTAAGACAGGAGGGAAAACTAAGGCACTGTTGGTGCCTTTATCACCTGTAGGAGTTCCATTTGAGCGGGTGGGAATAGACATAGTTGGTCCCTTTGGCCCTCCCCCTCACTGTCTGGCAACAAGTATATCTTGGTTCTGGTGTATCATGCCTTTCACACTGGCGATAAGCAGAAAAGGACCTACATTGGAGAAAAGGCCATTACTAGAAACAAAGAGGAATCATTATTTCTGCAAATAGGGTGGAGAGACATTAAGAGTACTTTCAGGATTACTTGTTCTTGCCTGATGATGTACCACAGAGGAGAGTGACAGGTAGCAAAAGCGCTCCTCGGGATTTTTTCTAGGATCAGATTTCCAAGGATGGTAATTTCTGACAGGGAACCAACTTCAACTTTCTTACATGGGGAGATGTGAGAGCAAGCTGGTGTGGCATACCACTTGTCCTTGTCCATGGCATACCACCTACAAACCAATGGTTTGGTGGAGTGGTTTAACAAAACACTGAACAGTATGATGGAACCTCAGGAGAAAGTCAGATCTCCTCCTGCAATGCCTCTTGTTTGCCTAGCAAGAGATTTCAAAGAAGGGATGGCATGTTTCAGTCCCTTTGAACTTCTAATGGACACCCGGTGTGGGGTATACTCGCCTTAGTTAGAAAAGGGTGGGAAGGAACCTCAGGGTCTCCACAGAATGATGTGGTAGACTATGTGAGGAAGTTGGTGGTCCAATACATAGGTCATGCAAGGGAAAACATTCAGGCTAGTCAGGCATGGATGGAGGAATGGTACAACCAGAAAGCTATGTGGACCGGGTATCAGGAAGCCCAGGAGGTGTTGATGCTAAAGAATATTTGTTGAAGGATTGTGGAGGGTAACTGGTGTGGGCCATACAAAGTAGTGTAGAAAGTGTCTATGTTAAACTACTTTGTGGACATAGGTGCCACAAGAAAATCCAAGAGGGTGTTTGTTGTGAACTGGCTGAAGCCTCACCTTTGACTAGACTACACAGTGAATGTCAAGGATGGCAGAGGAAGTTGAGTAAGGCAGTGTGTGAAAAGCAAGAAAGAAAGCATGCTGGGATGATGTTACATCCAAAAGGTAGATTTATTCTTCAGTTCAATAAGGACAGGAACATAAGATGATATGATAGTTGTAGTAGTATCAGCCCCACCGGGAGCAACATCCCAGCTGCTCAGCACACATACACCAACAGACAATTCACTCAATCGGACACACAGGAACACTCTATGACATCACTCACACAGTGGCTGAGCAGCAGGGCACAGAATACAGAGAAAGGACTAAACATAAATGAGAGTTAGATACCACACAGTTTGCCTCTTTCTGACTTGCTGCATAGTGACACGAAGGATGGCACTGAAGAAGGAACTCAGTTAGCAAGTCTTAAGTAAATGCCTGAGTAGAAGTGAGAATGTAGAGAGGTTATGGAACAGTTTGCCAACCTCTTCGTGCTGACTCCAGGGTTTACACATGTACAGAATGCCTGACTGTGGTCAGAGATGCTTTAAGGCAAATTTGCAAAAATATTGAACCTGGGAATGATTTAGAGATCCCATAGTCCTTGGTCTAGTTCTGTGGTTCTGGTGCCAAGGCAAGGGTCTACTGACTTGAGGTTCTGTGCTGACTACCTGTGCTAAACAAATCCAATTCCAATCCAAACCCCATAGAGGGTGAGCCTGTGAATTGGTTAGGTGCTGAAAAGTACTTGAGCACCTTGGATCCGACCAGTGGATATTGGTAGATCATTTTGGCACCAAATGCTAAGGAAAAGTGGCATTTTGTACACCAGATAGGCTCCATCAGTTTAAGGTGATGCTCTCTGGGCTGAAGAATGCTCTTGGTGAACCATGGTCTTGCAGTGTTGGAAGAGTTCTATGTGGCCTACTTGGATGATATTTCAGTGTTCAGCAATTCATGGAAGGACCACCTGAGGCACCTGAACAGGTGTTTGTTAGGTTACAGGAAGCTAATTTAAGTGCTGGGTGGGACAGTCCTCTGTACTCTCCTTAGGCATGAGGTGAGTTAAGGGATGATTCACCAGATGGATGCATAATTCAGTCTGTTTTGGAGTGGGAGGTACCTACTATACACACTGAAGTGAGGGCCTTTTTAGGACTCACCGGTATTACAGGAATTTTGTGGCCAACTTTGGAAGTATAGTTGCCGATTGACTGCTCTCACCACTAGGGAGCAGCCCAAGAAGGTAATATGGACTGAAGTAGGCACTACGGTGTGCATCAGTACTGAAAGCGCCTGACTACAGCCAGCATTTCATTGTACATATGGATGCCTCTGACAAAGGAGTTAGAGCGGAGTTAACTCAACAGGATGATAAAGGTAGAGATCATCCGGTAGTCATTATTAGTAGGAGATTAATACAGAGAGAGCAGACTGGGTGGCCATTGAGAAGTAGTTATTTGCCACAGTGTGGTGGCTTTGCATAATTTCCGTCCATATTTAATTGTGGTGCAAACAGATCATAAGCCACTGAAATGGTTGATGGCTATTTAAGGAGAGAATCCCAAGAAGCTGAGATTGTCTATTTCTTTGCAAGGGTTAGACTTTACAGTAGAGCCCGGAGCCTGATTGAGCCACAGGAATACTGACTGATTTTCCTGCTGGTTTTACAGATCTTACCACCAACCTCTAAAGGTTAGGATTTGGTACGGGGTGTTCTGGAAGGGGAGTCTGTCAGGACGGAAAGTCCTTTGAATGGTTAAAGTCGTGCACTTCTGCCCTGAGTTCCAAACTTCTCTTTTGTCTGAATCCCTAAGGCTAATTTTTTGTCACAGGCAAACAGGAATCATGCACGTGTGCCATGAAATAGGCCTGTCCCACGGATAGCGGCCTTAATGGACAGAGTGGGGTGTCCAATCACTACCCTCATTGTGATGGAAGGCTACTGCCTTCACCAGGAGTTAAGCAGCACAAGCATGGTGGTGGCAGCATACTGTGTAGTGATTAGTAGGAGTGAGAAAGTCCTTTTTAGCCTGCATCACTGGAGTGAGGCCTACAGGCTCATTCGGTTAATGTTCCACTGCTATGAGCGTCACCCTTGGCTTACATCGGGTTAATGTGTAGAGATGCACAGCACATGAGTGGTGTATCTACACTGGGTGTATGTGTGTCTGGGAAAGGTACAACTGAAACAAAAACAGCTCCCCTAAAACCTATATTTCTTTACCAAAGATTAAATCTCGTATGGGTTGAGATACAAATCTAACTTTACATTATTTTGACATTCAAATACACATGTACATGTTCTGTTTTTTATAGAAATTAATTTTATTTTTGATTCTTATAAGTGTTGATCTATTGTTTATCAGTACATATTATTTTATATCTTTCTGTTCATTAAAAAAACACATTTAAAAAAAAATTATTTTGTGGTACAAAGATAAATACACCTTATTATATACAGTGTGAAATAACTATGACAATCCCCAACAGGTAAATAAACCAAAGGTCAGACACATACAATCCTCACAGACACTCACAGTCATACAAGACACCTATGCACATTTGGGTATAAGGAACACAAAGATGTAAAATGTTTCCAATATATATATTCGATGACAAAAGCCAAAAGGTCTGGGCGCACATGGTCTACGCGCTTTTCGGTGGGGTAGCAAAACCATTAACCACCTTCATCAGGACTTCACCTAAATAAAATAGTGTCGCCAAAACAATTCAAAGTGGGGGTGCCTAGAGAATAACAACAATACATATTTTTTATCAACCCATACTTAGTATAAGGATTACTCTAAACAATTGACCAGACCATATTATTGTTAAAGGACGAAAGAAGAAAAAGAACACAAGAGAAATTGCCCATTCAAGACTGTACCTCCGTAAGTGCTCCATGCAAGAATAATATAACCTGGTTCCTGGCAGATTGCTCACCCAGGAAATTTCAGAAATGTGAAAGAGGCAGAAAAGATAGAAAAGTATCCCAGAAAACACCACATCATGCCATGCACAGACATGTCTAAAAAGGTGACACAAAAGCGAAAATTAATTTGCAGAATTTCATACATGTCATGCTCACAAGATTATTAAAGTTAGATATCTAACAGAATAGCCACACAGTTAAGAAGGCTGAACCAAGTTTGACTTACTAGTTGAAATCAAATATAATACTCATTATGTAGTGTAACCGGTATTTGAGAAATATGGACAGCAAAGTCTGTCGCCTCTGGCTTGCCGTCCTCTGCAAAAAATTTAATGATGAATATTATATCTAATACGGGCCACTAATTTAGAGATGTGTACTGATGAAGGAAGGGTACAATACAGGAATAATGCAGTATGTACATGCTGAATGCATGTGCTGGATGTATGTGTGCCTATGAGGGGTACAATTCATGAAGGTTGTAGCATTGTGCATCGCATGCATGGAAATGTGTGTGTGTGCCTAAGAGTGGTACATTTACAATACATAAAGGATGTAGTGCTGTACAGTGCATGCATGGCAACTGCATGGGTTGGATCTATGTGTGCCTATGAGTGGTACCGTAGGGATAAGGTGCTGTGCAGTGTGTGTATGCTATATACATGCACTGGCTGTATGTGTGCCTGGGAATAGTACTATACATGGAGGACACTGGGTTCTATTTTTGGAGACCCAGGCCTGCATGGTGAAACATGGCGAGGGGTAGAGAAATCCTCTCAGACAGATTTGTGTATAGCTTCATTTCTGAAAGCTGGTGGGCCACACACTGGAGAGGGGAGAGCTCAGGCTTCCCCATAACACTTAACATGGTGTTCCTTGATTTAGTGAGAGGTCAGAAGGAAGAGGCCTGGGAACATCTTAGGAAGGAGTTGGGGCAGAAAAGAGAATCATAAGGTGTAGGTATGGGGCCTGGATAACCTTTTGTTACACATCACTTTGGCTGACATCCAGTGTGAACTCTAGTCACTCCCATGTCCAGTCTTGGGGGGCTTTCAGCTTTCGAGTCATTCCTGCTGTGGCACATTGCTTTCAAGAAGAAGAGAGGATAGAAGAGTGGGCATTTCAAAGGAAGCAGACTCTCAAATAGGGGTGGGTGGAATTGGCGAAGTCGCGCAACGCAAAGCTCCAGGAAATGGTAAAAAATCTCTGCAAGCATGCAGAGTTCCGTGAACACGCAGAATTGGTTGTTCCGCCCGTTCGCGACGCTTTTTTCCTGTTTGCGAACGCTGTTTGCATGCTCGGGGGAAATATCTTGTGAACACGCATTTTGAAAGCGGAACAAGCAAAAAATTCAGCGAAGCAGCTCATTGCGGAATTTTTGGCAATTCCGCATTCTCTGCGGAACGTGAAATTACCCAAATTCGGCAAATTCCGCCAGTGGAACGGAATTTACTGCCCAGGCCTACTCCCAACATAAACTTCAAAGATTCAGACTCTAAATCATATTTGGAGTCTGAAAATGAACTTTAAGAAGGGGAGCGTGAAACACCAAAATCAGTCAAGCAGACAGATTGGTTATGTGGGAAGGGGAATCTCTGCAAGACTTCTGCCTTTGACCCCAACTTGGGGTCAAGGCATGCCTGTCTCCTTGCTAGGTGAGGGGATATCGGCTAGGGAATCTAAGACCACCTACCTCTAGAGCCTGGAGCACCAGGAATTGCCTGCTTGCTAAGACAAGTACACCCTGTGAGGAAGAGGAGAGCGTTGGAGGAAGTGAGGTCCAGTGGGGAGCAAGTCCAGTGGCCTCTCTTAGCGAGGTGTGAGGAGACAGCTGCTGCACCAATCGGCGCATTGCCCTAATGCAGGACAAAATTGGTGACCCTTGTTTGCCAGAGGACCCTCGTTTGCCTTTTAGTGATGTTCCTGTTGCGATAAACCCTTCGCCTTATTTACTAGGTGGCGTTAAGCCACTTAACTTGTCTTAACGCTGCTTTGTAAATAATGCCCCCTCAAACGCTACACTTAGCATGAAAGGGGTGTACAATGGGTGTTGTGGTGGGCGTTCCGCCATTGATTTTGATGCTGCCCCCTATTTACAAGAGAGGTGTAAATAGGAGGCAGCACCAAAATTAAGACAAAGAAAAACCTAGTCTTAACATAGCGAAACAAGTACAAATGCTTTATTTCTCATTGTTTTTGCTGTTTCTATGTGCGCTGCATTGTGCAGAAAGAGCAATTTGCCATGGAGGGTTGTTTTTAAGTGCAGGAAGGTGTCCCTTTCTGCACATAAAAAATCTTTTAACAAATGATGATTTGCAACTTCTATGTGTGCTGCACAATGCAGCACACATAGAAGTTACAAATCACCATTCTGGATTGTTTATGTGCAGAAAGGAACACCTTCCTGAACATAAACAATTATTCCCTCAATGCAGGCACCCTTGCACTATGGTGCAACGGTACCTGCGTTGGTGCTAGGCAGCTAAATCTAGTGCCACTGCAGAGAGAAACGCAGGGGTGCACCATATTATTGTAAATACGCACACAACTGCATTTCTAAAGTGACGTAGCACAGTGTTAGCAAGTTTGGAGCTAACCCGCGCTCCACCACTTTCTTATACATATGCCCCTCAGTTTCATTTGAAGTTACAAGATGATTCTGATAACCTACCTAATGTTCCTGAGGATAGTGCCTCAATGGATGCAGAAAAACTGTTGCCTCTTCAATGTGGAACCCACTGTCATTTTGCTCATAGGCCCTGTCAACCCATTTTTAGTGCCTATAACTTGCCTGAGTCTCTGAAGATTCTTCTGTCCCAGTAGATAAAGTCAATAATCTGGGTGAGTATTTTCACACTGATCTCCACAAATAAACACCTTTTAAAAATCAGGCTTAAATTACTTATGCACGGTTTGTGGAATCTTAACATTCCTGCATCTCTATTAGAAAATTGACCAAATTCTTACTATAGCTACATGCCACCTGGAGTATTGTAACAATATCTTACAGGTGCCCCAACCAATTTGCTTACTAAACTCCAAGTTCAGACCCAAGTTGTTTGCCTCCTAGTTGTCCTGAGAGTCATGGCCATAGTATGCCAGTGTTGAAATCGCTTTCATTATTCATTGTTGAAGAAAGAATGAGGGCCAAAGCTCTCTGCCTCTTCCAAAAACTGGTACAAGGCAGCTCCTTGGGGTACCTACCCAAGATGTTTAACCCTTTCTTACCACACAAAAGCCCAAGACAGTAGTCATGGACTAACCTCATATGAGCAAAAATTGGCAAGAAACTCAGTGTAAGATTCAGTTACATGGAAACTGAAAAATGAGTTCTGTAAATTCAGAAAGTCAATAAAAAACGTCTTCAACCTGGCACATGGGTAGTCTTGCTTTCTCGTGATTATTTGAATGCCCACTGCCTTCAGACCAAGTTATCAGGTCAGTCAGAAGCGTAAAACCTGCTGGTGACTTCAATATGTCAGGCCTGTACAGATATTGCTGAAGCATCTAAGCAGGACTAGCCTTTCCACATAGTGACCAAATTTGGATTTCCACTCTCCCTCCCACCCCATTAAGTCTGAATGTCCAACTCAATTGCTCTCTTCCTCACAGAAACCTGGATGAACGCCTCCTCAGCCCCCGACATCGCCATAGCCATCCCGGATGGCTACAAGATCACCCGGAGGGACCGCGCTAACTAAACCGGAGGAGGCGTCGCCATCGTCCACAGAAACACCATCCGAATCACAACCAACTCCGACGACACCCTCACCGCCGCCGAGCACCTTCACTTCCAGATACACACCGACCCCAGGACTACCCTCAGAGGCACTCTCATCTACAGACCCCGGGACCACGCACACAATTCAGCGAAGCCATCGCAGACTTCGTCAGCCCGCACGCCCTAACCTCCCCAGACTACATTCTCCTAGGGGACCTCAACTTCCACCTGGAGAACAACAATGACAGCAACACCACCACCCTGCTGGATAACCTCGCAACCTCGGACTCAAGCAACTGGTGAACACCCCAACCCACTACGCTGGCCACACGCTTGACCCCATCTTCTCCTCCAGCAAGCACATCTCCTTCAGCCACTCCACCGGACTACACTGGACAGACCACAGCTGCGTCCACTTCGACTTAAGGAGAACCACGACCCACCACCACCCGCAACAGGTTCCCCGCAGAAGCTGGAGCAAGATCACAGCCGACCAGCTCACCACCTCCCTCAGCCAGAACCCTCCCACCACCCCAACGAAGCAGCCCACAACCTCACACAGTGGCTCACCAACTGCGACGACGACCTCGCACCACTGAAGAACCCACCCAGCAGACCCGGCAGCAAAAAAGCCTCATGGTTCACCAACGACCTCAAAAACTCCAAGAAAACCTGCCGCACCCTCGAGAAAGTCTGGCGCCACAACCAAACAACAGAAAACATGACAGCCCTCAAGAACGCCACCTGCAAACACCACCAGCTGATCCGCACCACCAAAAGGACAACATTCAAAGAACGATTGGACAACAACACCCACAACAGCAAGGAACTCTTCAGCATCGTCAAAGAACTCACCAACCCCAGCGCCTGCAACAACGACATCACATTCTCACAAGACCTCTGCGACTCACTCGCCTCGTTCTTCCACCGCAAGATCGCCGACATACACAACAGCTTTGGCGCACAGACCACGTACCCAACCACCGAACCAGCACACCCAACCACCACCCTCTGCACCTGGACCTCGGTCAGCACCGAAGACACCACCCGCACGATGAACACCATCCACTCCGGCTCCCCTACCGACCCATGCCCACACCACATCTTTAAAAAAGCCGACTCCATCATCGCACCCCAACTCCGGGACATCATCAACAGCTCCTTTGCATCCGCCACCTTCCCGGAGAGCTGGAAACATGCCGAGCTCAGCGCCCTCCTGAAGAAACCCACCACGGACCCCACGGACCTCAAGTACTTCCGCCCCATCTCGCTCATCCCTTTTCCTGCCAAAGTCATCAAGAAGACTGTCAACAAACAACTCTCCGCCTTCCTCGAGACAAACGGTTCCCTCGACCCCTCGCAGTCCGGTTTCCGAGCAAACCACAACACCGAGACCGCCCTCATCGCAGCAACCGACAACATCAGGTCCCTGCTCGACAACGGGGAAACAGCTCCCCTCATCCTCCTGGACCTCTCAGCAGCCTTTGACACTGTATGCCACCGCACCCTGATACAGCGCCTCAGCAACACCGGAATCCAAGGAACGGCCTTGGAGTGGATCATCTCTTTCCTCGCAGGAAGAACCCAGAGAGTCCGCCTCCCACTGTTCCGATCCGCGGCCACCGAAGTCATCTGCGGCGTCCCGCAAGGATCCTCGCTCAACCCCACCCTCTTCAACGTCTACATGAGTCCCCTCGCAGCCATCACACGCCAACACAACCTTAACATCATCACCTACGCCAACGACACCCAGCTGATCCTCTCCCTCCCCAAAGACCCCGCCACCGCCAGAGCCAGCCTCCAGGAAGGAATGAAAGACGTCGCGGAATGGATGAAGCTCAGCCGTCTGAAACTGAACTCAGACAAGATGGAAGTCCTCATCCTGGGACCATCCCCTTCTGCCTGGGACGACTCCTGGTGGCCCCCTGCCCTGGGCACCCCAGCCAAGCCAACGGATCATGCACGCAACCTGGGCGTCATCCTGGACTCCTCCCTCACGATGACCAAGCAAGTCAACGTCGTCTCGTCATCCTGCTTCAATACCCTGCGAATACTCCGAAAGATCTTCCGGTGGATCCCCACCGAACCCAGGAAGACGGTTACCTAGGCCCTCGTCACCAGCCGTCTGGACTACGGGAACCCCCTCTACGCTGGAACCACAGCTAAACTCCAGAAAAGACTCCAACGCATACAGAACGCCTCGACACGACTCATCCTGAACATCCCCCGTCACAGCCACAGCTCCGCCCATCTGAAAGACCTGCACTGGCTCCCCGTCAGCAAGAGGATCAGGTTCAGACTCCTCACCGACGCACACAAGGCTCTCCACGACATGGGCCCCAAATACCTCAACAGCGGCCTCACATTCTACACACCCACCCGCCAGCTCTGATCCGCCAGCCTCGCCCTCACCACCGTCCCACAAATTCACAAAGCCACCGCCGGAGGAAGATCCTTCTCCTACCTGGCGGCCAAGACTTGGAACTTCCTCCCCACCCACCTATGGCTGACCCAGGACCATCTCTCCTTCAGGAAACAACTCAAGACCTGGCTGTTCGAGCAGTAGCGACCCCCCCCCCCCTCCTAGCGCCTTGAGACCCTTACGGGTGAGTAGAGCGCTCTACAAGTTTGTTTTATTTGATTTGATCTTTTCCCAAAGGCGCAGAAGACGGCCTTTATTAGACTTATTTGCATGCACTAGTCTTAGGCAGTTCATATTTTTGGTCTACCTCTCCACTTGTTAAATATGTTGGGCAAGGCTACAGGAGTCGCTTGGAGGCGCAATTGCTTGGGAAGGAAAGGCAGCTGACGGTCCTCTAGCGCAGAGTTCTTCAATCTGTGGGGCGCGCACCCCTGGGGGGGGCTCGACACCATCCCAGGGGGGGCAAGCACTCCACACCAATCTTATCTTTGTTTCCTGCGTCCGTCGCGACCTGTTCTTTTGTTTTGATAACTCTCCCAGGAGGGGGTTAATAAGACCCAGAAGACTGTCTCTGAGGAGGCACGTGACGCGGCAATCGGTAAATGCTGTGGTGGCTCGAGCTCCTGCAACTTAGAGAAGTAAGTGAGAGAGCAGAGCTGCAATGCAGCCACCGGACTATGTGCGTGTGATTATTAAATTATTCCTTCAGAGAGCATGCGATCATCGGTAGCTGCCACAGTGGGTGCCTGTCGTGTACATAACTCACTGCAACTCTCACAGAAGTTTTGTAGTGTCCTAGCATGGCTGCATGTTGCACTATTGCTAATTTATTTAGCATTTATTTACCCTGTTTGAAACTATTCTTGTCTGCCTAATTGGGATGAAAGGTGAAGTGGGCCTCTTTCGATTACAAACGTAGGAGTGAAAAATGTAATGCGCTGATGTTATGGCAAAGATGTTGAAACCCTTCACTGTGTAAATAACCTTAATTTTACTCTGCTCCACGACTGTTCACACCCAGAGGCGCAACTAGATCCAAATTGAGGGGAGGGTGGAGGGTGGGGGGGTGATTCTTCCAGAAAGAGGCAGAGTCGAGATGCAAGGGCTCCAAGAAGGGCTGACAAACAACAAGGCCTCATTAAGAAGCAAATGGTCTTTTAAAGACCTGTGAAGTACTTGGGTGCGGCTTGTGTCTGCCCGGGAAGCTGTATCAGCCCGGGCTGACACACACGACGGGGGGGGAGCCTGAAGCGTTGGTCCCCTGCTCACACGGGGGGGAGCTCAGTGGGAAGACCTCTCTGTACCTTCCGACCTGTCCCCGAGCTCTCCTATCTCGCAAGCACAGAGCCGATCAGGCTGCACTCAGGTCCCTGGGTTGCCACAGGCCTAGAATTGCCAGCAGCTGATCTAGAAGCCTCAAGGCTGTTTGCCTTCTGCTGAAAAATACAATAATAGCCGTAACCAAGTGTGCGTTTCTGTGCCTTCCTTTAAATTTGCGGTTTATTTCTCGAAACTGCAGGGGGTAATTTAAAACAGGTTTCTGACAGCAATAAGCTATCATCTATGTTGTATGGGAGATTATTGCACCTACCTGTGAAGATAATGCAGAATGGTCTGTCTGTGCATGTGTCAGCTGAGGCAGTGTGACACTTGGCTTTGTGGATAACTTGTTCATATTGGAGCCTCACAATCCTTCCTGTTCGGCCAGGTCCCATGTGGATAGAGACCATTTCTAATGCTTTGCAGCACTTTTTCTTGGAGTTTCTTGTTGCCCAAGTGGGTTTAATTTCTGATATTTATATGTTTCCCTCATCTTCATTGCTTGATTTTGCTTGTGAGAAAGTGTCACTCCTAGTCGTTGAAATGTCACTCATAATTGCACTGACATTTTGAAAATGTCACACTTAGCAATCTGAAACCTTGGCAGCTATGGTCACGCCAGGGTTCGGGTCAAATGAAAGTCCTGATTCACCGTGGTGGTACAGCACGCAATGGCGGCCTGGGCAGGTGAGCAGCAGGCAGTGCTGCGAACGCCAAGAATGCGTCGGCGCCTGCGCACCTTTAGCCAGCCAAAACCGTTTCCTCCCAAAACAAACTCCCCGCCTTGCAACCAGGAATTAACATCTCCCAACCACTCGGCGCCAGACTAAAACTAGACCACTGTTGACTTCAGGTTGCATGAAAGCCGCGCGGCGCAGCGGAAATCACCTGAAACATTGTTGCATTGTACAGTTAGCCAGCCTTACAGCAGCCTCAACACTCTCTGCAAGACTCGAGCCTGCATGGGGAACAGCGCACGCTCGTCAGGAACGGCCTGCTGCCAGCTGGCACACTTTTACTGACTCCATGATATTTAGGCAGTGCCAGGGCTGCTGAGTATGCAAATGCGTGACAATGCATTTCAGTGCGGTGATGCTGATCACCACACCGAAATGTGTTAGTATCACGCCTGATGCGTGATACTTGGCAGGACTGTTAATTCGTAGCTGACATGCTTGAGCTGCAGTGGGAGGCAGGATGACTCCTCTGCTAAAACCGAAAGAAAAGAAACAGACACGCTTTCAGTTTTAGCAGACAAGACCCCTTGCCGCCCACTGCAACTGAAGCATTTCAGCTGTATGAATTAACCCCCTCCTGGGAGAGTTATCTTCCCAGAAAGGAGACAAAGTTTCCATAGAAGTTTTAAGGCATGGGCAAAGCGGGCTCTGGGCCAGGACCCCAGCTTTTCATTTTCAAAGGGGGTGGGAGGTTGGGGGGGGGGGGGCGTTGAAAGAGCCAGCTCTTGCACTCATTACCTTGAATCATTTTTAAACACAATGTTGTAAAAAGCGTTTTACTATTATTCATTTTTAACATTACAGACATTTTGCAGACAAAATGTGTTTGTGTCATGCAACATCCATTAAAAAAGTTTATTTTCGCTCAATACAGGACCTCACATATGAGAAATGGGAGGGTGTGACAGATTATTTGCAGTAATATTAGTGAACTGCTGTTGTGTTTCCTACTGAAAACACACATCACTATCCCTGAATATCCAATGTACACACATTAGTATTTGACCAAAGAAGGCATGAAAGAGCGGAGACTGGATCATAAAATCAAAGCTGGTCCGAACAGGGGCCCGCAAAATAACTTTGGCCCAGAGCCCCCAAAATCCCTATAACGTCCCTGAAAGTTTCTTTTAAAATTAAATTGGCAAGGGCGCAAAATGCCAGCCAGCCATGTGTTGTTTAAACAGCCTGCAAATTGCTAAATATGGTTATAAATATGAAGTATGTATTCATTTTTAATGTTACTTTTCTGTCTTTATTCCCTTTTACTAGCAGCCTGTCCCGACCTTGTCCGGGAGCAATCAGGCTTCCCCGACCCCCCGCCTGCCCCGACATTGTCCAGCATTTCGGGACCCCGCCCGCCCTGTCCCGACCCCCGCCTGCCCTGACATTGTCCCCCGGAGCCTTAAAAAGGCAACATATGATAGTCACAGCAGTGCATTATAATGTAAAACCGTCCTACTGTAATTCAGCTATTACTCCAGCCTTTGCCTGGAAATTACCATTTCCATGTGTTTAGAGTGGGGATAACCTGAACCAGATTTCCTGGCTTTCCTTCAGGCTGCTTGCTTTCCCCGTCCCCGCCCGCCCTGTCCCCCGCCTGCCCCGACCCCCGCCTGCACCGACATTGTCCCCCGGAGCCTTAAAAAGGCGACATATGATAGTCACAGTAGTGCGCTTCGGGCTGTTTGCTTTCCCCGTCCACATGAAAAGTACCACGAAAAGAGGGCACATTTAAACACGGCTCCGAGGTTGATGGATCACTTTCGCCTGTGTGGTCTCTTTGAGCGGAGTTTACCCTTGACGGAGCTCGGCGTGCCGAGATTCCAGCATGGTAACACAATGCCCGCGTGTCAACCTAAACCCTTAGAGCTGAAACGCTGGCGCTCTGCAGTTCAACTTCCTGAGCTGTGTTTGAGGTAAAACTAATGAGCGTGATCGTGGTAGTTTGGAGCCTTACATCACCCCGACCCCCGCTGCCTTACCTCAGCCGCCGCTCCTCAGTCCACCGCTCCTCGCCGCTCGTCACTGGTCCTCCCCGTGCCATGTCCGCCGGTCCTGGACGCCGCTCCTCTCCGTGCTCCTGACGTCAGCACGCAAGTCGCGGCTGGCGCTACTTCGAGGGGACTACTTTTTTTATAATGTAATTTTTTTAAATATAACGTCTTTTTTAACTTGCACACCATGAGGATTCCAACGATGTATCGGGTGTGTGGATTGGCGCTGTAGTTCCCGAGTTTACCCGCCTCAAAGCCTTAAAGTTCTTCCTTTATAATAGTAGTATAGATTATCAGTCATGGATCATTTAGGCAGCTCTAGAAAACAATTAAAAGTTCTTTCTATTTATATTTGCTGGTCAAAGTATGCTCAGACAAGTGCTGAAAATACAGCTTTAGGTGACTGCTTATTTTTATACCATCTGTGACATCAAAGTAATGAGCTGGCAACCCTAATCATAAGACTAGAAGTTTGTTGAGGGATCAGCATATTATTTCCTCCACCCTGATCCCTGGTTACTGCCATAATAGCAATAGTTTAACACATTTGAAACACTACGCTGCCACCAATAACATGCTTAGTTACTTCATGTGTCTGGTAATGCACCCTGTATTCAGACCACTCACTCCTCATTCTCGCCCTTCACTTTCACCCTCACCCTCACCCAGCACTCACACTGATCACCCTGCACTCACACCATTCACCCACTTACCCTCCACTCACAGTGATCACTCAGCACTCACAGTAATGACAATGCGCCCACCCTGATCACCATGCACGCACACCATTCACCCGCTCACCCTGCAATCACACTGATCACCATGCACTCACACCATTCACTCAATTACCCTCCACTCACCTTTGTTGCGTGCTTATCTAGGTTCCTGATCGATACTGTGACCTTATGCCCCTATTCGGCTATAAATCCATTTATTCCCTATATTGGCATAACCGTTCAAGTGCGATTTTCTGAAAAGTCATCTCTGGCCTCACACGAACAGAGCCACATTCCAGCATGACTCTCTGCTACTTCCTTTGCGACCAATTAGTGCAATGACAGAGCAGCAGTCACTATCTGATATTCCTAGATAACACTCCGAGTTCTTCAACAAGATAAAAACTTAGCAAACCTGGAAATCCCCGCTTGCTATGTTTTGATTAGTAATGGAACTCTAATGAGCAACTGATAACTGTCACTTCCTAGTGACATCTTTAATTGACGTCTTATGTCCAGCAAACTTGCGTCAAACCCGGCACCTGTCAGGTATAAATATTATCAACGTTGCCTTAAGCAGTGAGCGAACCTGTTGCTGATGCCAGCTGCCTGCATGACCCTGTGTTGGTAAAAACTAGCACTATGTCGCTGCAGCCTGCTATCCTGTGGTGGTGAAGCTGCTGATTACCATTATCGCCGCTACAGCGCGACCTATGGTGCAGTACGCTTGAGGAGCCGTGCAGCCGTCCTCTGCGAAGACATCCAGCCCAGCTGCCCGCGGACGCTGTCACCCCTCCTTCCTCGACGCGCTGAGAGAAGCCGCTGCCTTTCTCGTGCAGAGAAATCCAGTCCCGGCGCTTCCAGTTTACCCTCGCAGGTGACTGGGATATCGAGAGAGACCCCTGAAGGAGATACCAATCCTCCATCATTCTATTCAGAGGTATGGTGTTGACTAAACCCTTAGAAGAGAATTCTTGAAACAAACCTTGGCAAAACCAACTTAACTTAAGCTACTTACTTACTCCCCCTTTCACGTGTTAGGCTTAGGTCAGGCACACTGGGGTAGGCTTAGTTAGAAGCACCAGTTGAGTATGTTAGCCTAATGTATATATGACTGTATATATGTTTTATTACTTTCAAACCATTGTATGGCTAAGAAACCATATCAATGCTTTTACAGTTCTATTTCGCAATACTTATCTTACTGTACGTACTTTTTATAATAACAGTTATTGCAATTGTGGCAATACATTTCTCTTGTACGAGAAGAAAGACTGTTCAATAAATGTTAACCCTTTATTGATACACGCCCGTCTCTTTATTCTCTACATACTGTGAAAGTAAACTGCACTAGACTGACTGAGTGAAATCTATGTCTATTGTTTCACACGACCCTAGAGATCGACTCTTGATCTGAGGAGCAAAGTTGTCATGTTGCACGGTTGTTGGAAAACTGAATCCCTTCTTGTCTGTGCCAAGGAAGCTGATCACTTCCTATGCAGAGAAGAAAGTTTCCAGTGACCTCTGAGCTAGTTGGTAACACAACCCAATTAAGTTTAGCATAGTCAGTGGAGGCCTGGAATATCCGCAGTTCCACGTCGATACTACTGTTTATGTTATTCCAATGCGCAGGGCCTAGTGGGAAACTAGGAACTACACTACATGGCGACCAAACGTTTGGTAAGGCGATAAACTAACGCAAGACTTGTAGAGTAACTCAGTCGTGCATATTTCACACCCCTTTCTCCCGTAAATACTCCAATAGACGTCTGGAGTGGGTGAAAGGTTAAAATCCGCCCGACCTTAGTAGGAAGAGATTCCTATGTAAAGCTCTGGTTTATTCAACGTTGAAGGATACAGTGTTCCAAAATATTGTGCATCTAATCTTTGTCTCCTTGGAGACCTACTCTGCAAACCTCGCATTGTTACAATGCCAGAAAACGGAACCTCTGGGGCCGCAGCAGATGCGACTCAGCAAGGTCCCGAATACACAGACCCGGGTGCTATTATCATCCCGGTCCAGTTAAGAAGATCTATAACTTTAAAACTTATAGAACACGGACTGACACCTCAAGGTGGTACAGTAATTTTCGTGATAGAGGCTCACGAGTATCGGCAGACAGAGGTATTCTATTCATGGATAAACTTTCCAGCGGTAAACGCTATAACACAAGAGTTTCACTATTACAAAATAGAGGAACCTCCGGATGAGTACGCTCCTTTCGAGGAGGTTGAAATTCCACTTAAATTTCAAGAGCACCTGCTCTGGTTTAATGGCGCCCTAAAACACAATGATCACATAACCAGGCTCGGTCCACTAGGTAGACCAGGAGCCACGTGGCCGGTTCTAGCCAGCTACACACCACATCCTGACATTGCAAGAATGTCTAGAGAAGAGCTGTTAGCACAGCTAAACACATTAATAAAAATACATAGGCAATTAGTCCAATATGTAATACGGACTGCAACAGTCCAGCCAGCTGTTAATACACCACAGCTGACCCCTCATCAGGGGAACACAAATAAAATTACACCACAGAACATACAGTCATGTCTTGGTAAAACACCCGTAAAACTGGAACAAATTCCTTTCTGGTTAGCCCAGAAAATCACTCAAATAGAGGCAGTATTTCCTGATACTACCCCTATTGAGAAACACAGAATCTTGACCATCTGCCTTCCTATGGGAATCGCACCACACGTGGAGGACTGTGACACTTGGGGTACAGTCTTTGCTTCCATTTACACAAAAACACACGGTGTTCCGTCTATGGCGGTAATACCAGAAGTGCTAAAACAGATTCAAAATGAATTCGGTCCAGAACCCGCTTTAAATCTAGGTATGAAATTACTGAAAGACTTCAAGCAGGTCACGGCTATATTATTAGCCAACATAAAGGGAGAAGCAGCATCTGTGGCGATTCGCCAGAAGTTGAGGGAAACAGATATAAAAGATCCTGTTGAGCTAGCAAAAATCATAGAAAAATGCTATGAAGAATTAGGTAGAGACAGCTTGGGTGGAAAACCAGTTAAGCCCCAACTGCTCGAAAATCCTGAAAAATTATTTATTAAAAATAATTCAAATACTCCTAAAAAGAGCTGGGATGGAAATAAACAATCCAGTCCTAAGGAAAAAGTTTTCCAGTCCAGAGGAAGGTCTCCTCGACGGAGGGAAAGAACTCCGACTCGAGAACGCCAGTCTCCCCAACGGGAGCCCTCTGAGAAAAGATATAACCTTAGAAATAGGGATAATATAAAAAAACCTGATAGATATCAAAGTATTGATACACGTCCCTCTCGATCTTTTCCACAGAATTCGGAAAGAAGAGGACGGTCAGACCCAGGAGAGCACACCAAGTCCAAAGACAAGGAACCTGCTCAAAATAAGAAATCTCAATTTCCTAAAAAGAAGGTAGCCAGTATTAGAGTAATCAACCATGCCGAGAATACTGAGGACACAGTTGAAAAACGGGAAGTGGGCATTGACAATGTTGGACAGTGCAGCAGAAATCAGTATAGCACGCAAGATCTTGATGAGTCATCTGGAGACAGTGGACACGAATGAATACATTCAGGTTGAAACTGCCGACGCCAGACTTAGCAAGCCCCATAAAATATACGAAATAACATTGCGTATGGAGGGTGATAAAACTAGGAAAATTAAGGGTCTATTTTGGGATAAGCTCTCAAAAGGCTATGATATTCTGTTAGCTGAAAAAGATTGGCCCCCGGAGTTTGTCAGGGAGTGCCCTCGTGGCGAAGAAGTGATTATGCCTGCCTTCTCGAATCACATACCGATTCATAAAAAATACACATATGCAAGGAAATGGGCAGTAGCCCAGGCACCTGCATTATATAAAAATCATGTAGGATGGGATGAGGATTCAACGCCTCACAAAATCCAACTAAAAAGTGAACCAACTGCCCAACGGCAGTATCCCATAAAGCAAGAAGCTAAAAAACAGGTCAGGGAGATCTTAGATCAACTTGAGTACCAGGGGGTGATTGAAGCATGCACCTCTCAAATGAACAATCCTTTGTTTCCTGTCTCCAAGCCAGACAATTCATATCGTCTAGTTTTGGACTACAGACATCTTAATACATGTTGCAAAACTTTTGCAGTACAAAACTCGCATAGTGCAGCCCTAATGAATAACATAGTTAGGAAAAAATATAAAACGACATTAGACATTTCTAATGGTTTCTTTTGTCAAAACATTGCACCAGAAAGCAGATACTTGACCGCTTTCTCCGCATTTGGGTCACAGAAAAAATTCTGTCGACTCCCACAGGGGTTCAAGAACAGCCCAGGATTATTCTCAGCTAGGGTAACAGAGTTACTACAAATCTATGATGATGAAGCATTATCTTACGTAGATGATATTTATCTCACAGACGACGACTTGGATACTCACTTGAAAAGAGTGAACACCATTATACTTGGGTTTGCAGCAGAGGGTTACAAATTCAACTTTAAAAAGTCCCGAATTGCCCATCTGACAGTACTGTTCTTAGGGTACGAATTATCAAGTGAAGGGAAAAGCCTAGCGGACAACTTCTTAGAGAAGTGCGCTGTACTCCAAGCTCCAAAAACGCTGAAGAATTTACAATCAATACTAGGTTTTCTGAATTTCGGAAGAACATACATTCTAAATTACGCAGAGAGGGTTAAACCTCTCTACGAACTAATTAAACCTGATTTGAAACAAATCAATTGGACTCAAAAACACACAGAAATTTTGAGATCATTGCAAACAGACATGTTAGCAAAAACAAAATTAGATACACGTGACAACACGATCGATCTTGTAATCCGAGTCATCCCAGGAAGATGCGGATTCACGTACCTAACCTCTAATGAGGGAGAAAAGGTACCAATTTCAATTAAATCTCACTTGTACACACAAGCAGAAAAAACATTCAGTCCCACAGAAAGAACTGTGAACGCAGTGCAAATCGCATTAGCAAATGAACGAGAACTAGCACACGGCAAACAGATTAATATCCTTATAGCGGAATCCGCCTTCGAGGCGCTATTCAGCCCAGTAAACCTGCCTACAGTGTCACTAGATCCGAAATGGATACAGTACATAGATTCTCTTGGAGCGGAAGACGTGAAATACTATTTCGCCCCGCAATACAAAGAACTGAATGATTTGGAATATGAAGAAGAATATCCTCTGCCAATCGAAATCCTGCCTCTCCCACAATACGCATGTATAATCTATACAGATAGCTTTGTACAGCATTTCAACGTAGAGAGAAAATCCTACGATGCAGCATGTGCGATCATTAAAGGTCGTTGGCTGTGCGGTAAATTCAGACCGAAAGTAACAAAAACTGAATCTGTAAGAAACTGTTCGGTTCAGAGAACTGAAATCAGATCTTTAAAGATGGCGCTCGAAAATGCAGAACGCGAATTCCCCACACTTATAGTGTGCGATTCTCATTTTTGCGTCAACTCTTACAACAATAAACTGCAGAGTTGGATCGAAAACGACTACAAAGATGACACAGGTGCCACAATAAAGCATAAATTGCTCTGGAACGAGGTAGGTCTTTTACACAAAGAACTACAAAAGACTCACGTGATTCACGCACAGAGTCTTCAGCGTGATGGCGTTCACGTTGCAGGGAATTCATTGGCTAATACAGCCACCGCGGAAGCAACTAAACCGGCTTCCGTAGCCACAAAAAAGCGTACAGATAAGTACATAGACGGGGAAACCATGCTGGCAGTAAAAACGACCGTAAAAGGCGACTGTGCAGCACTACCCGTAAACTATCCACTCAATTATGCATACATCATCGATGCAAACTCCGTTCCTTTTGCTCGAATCCCTGGAGTGGGGGATAGAGTAATTCCAAACATGAACAGGAGAATATTTTTAATAGCAGACGCACACATGGGTTTGGGTCTAAGGCACAGAGAGATCAAGGAATCACTGACTGAATTACAATCAGTATTCTGGTGGCCGGGAATGAGTGTAGAACACCAAATATATGCAAACAACTGTGAAAACTGTAATAGGGATCGCAGTAGCGAACCTTGCTACCGGCTACCAATCAGAAAGAGCGTCACGCTGCCTACACCCCATCCTGCGTCCTATTAATAGTTAAGACGAAAAGCACTTAAAAAATGAGGTCTCCAGCGCTCGGCTGACGCCAGAACGGTTATAAAAGATTTGCGAGTCCATATCGGCACATACGCAATTACCACGTTCCATTCTGACCAGGGTCCTGCTTTCAGCTCTCAAGCTTATAAGGAGGCCATGGCCGGCATGGGAATTGGGTTGCGGTATTCTTGTCCGTCGCATCCCGAAGGGAATAGTGTGGTAGAAAGAAAAAACCGGGACATAAAGCAATCTATAACAGCGAAGGTATTAGGTTCAGGCGCTGGGTGGGTCAAACATTTAATAAGTGTCCGGACTAGTCTTAACAACATGCCAAGAAATTCTCTAAAAGGTTTCAGCCCATACGAACTATTGTTCGGAATTAGAATGAACATTCAGGACCTCGATAGTCAGATGTCAGTGGTACAAGAAGAAAAAACGCAGTTTGATGTAAAAGACCGTTTGGCTGTTTTACAGGAACTGAATGAAACAAGAAAATCATTAAGCAACATAAAGTTAAAGCAACAGCCAAGTACCACTGACGAGGCACCACCCGCAACAGCCCCAGCAAGGTCTGTCTGGATTCCAAAGATTGGGGATCTAGTCAGAGAAAAGATCGCGGTGAAGAAGGAATTTGGGCCTTCTTACAGAAAAGCAGTACCTGTCTTGGCAGTCACCGAAACAAGATCAGTTGTGCTACCGCCCCTTGCTGGTAAAAAGGAGAACAGAGTCGTGTCTATCGATCTGGTAAAACCACAAGCATGTGGCCTATAATCAACAGTAGGCCCAGTGGACTCCCAAGAAACAACAGAATACCCAAACTTGCAACAATCCAAGAGGTTCAAACTGAAAGACTAATCACATTCGATCAGCCTGCAGTGCACAATGGAGGACTATGCAATACAGCCATGGAACTCGTGCCTCTTGAAACACAGATTGAAACAGTTCGTCAAGAAACAACACCAGTCTACACTAATGTGGCATCAGAAAATGCTACCGAGAGACAGATTGAAAGAACAATCCCATCAATTGACAGAACTGCCTCTGGTTATTTTATCAACTTCGACAACTTCTCTGAAGATTTAAACGACCCCGAAGTGATGCCAGAAACAAAAAAGTCTTTTAAAGAAAAAGCAACGGAACTCTTTCATCAACTGAAGGAAATCTACCTAATTTCCCCTTGGCTAGAGTTCTGGTTCGGTCTAGGTGTATTTTTCCTCCTGCTTTGGCTCATCATGGTACTGTGTTTGGGAAAATTCATTGAAGGAAAATATATTACAATGGACACAGCAAGTCAGAACATCAACCTAGTCCTGAAACCACACAGATCATCCCACGTGAAGAAAAGAGAACTGTCAACTGTAAATGTCACAGCAATTCCAATACCTGGTGGGGTAGTATGGGAGAAAACAGACTATGAGATCTATGGTCCGGTCGAAATCCTGAAGTATCCTCATCAACTAAAGGTTTCCTTAAGTGACTTTGTGACACCAAGTACATTCTCTGATGATTGGGACTTTAACAGTATTAATGACATGATGACTGATTTAGTAATGTCAGCTAGATTCACAGATCATGATTATTTACAAGGTTCATCTAGTTATGAGCAGTTATTCTGTTACACCCACTATGGGGATCATTACTTGCATAAATCTGCACAGCCTAGAAATGTTTTTATGTATAATCAATGGGAACATTGTTCTACACCACCTAAAAGCAGTTCTAAAGCATTTTTTGAGAAATTCAAATATTTTTCAGGGTTTAACACCAGTGATGCAGAAACGTTTTATTATAAACTGTTAGATAAAACAGGAATGAAAACAATGCTGACAAATTCTAAATTGATATATTCAGAAGCATTTTATGACAAAATGATGACATTTGGTTTTGATTATTGGAAAAATAATATTGAAACGAAAACAATTTGGGGTACAAAAGATTGGCAGGTGCAAGGCATAGAAGCACTATTTAGAACCTGCATGATACCAGAACAAATGTTATTTTTAAATGACACTGTACACCAAACATCTTGTCTTGGCCTAGCTAAGATCAAAGAAATGAAAACACCGTCTATACCAAAGCCAATACCTGAAAATGCAACAGCTGATATTGAGTTAGACGTGTCACACATTTTAAATTTCAACAGAACACATCCTGATTGGAAAAAGTGGTTAATCTGGCCTACAGACACAAATAGCTGTCAAGATAGATTCCTGAATAAAACACAGGGTTTAAAAATGACCAGATTAGACTCAAGATATTCCCAGAGACAACATCCAGGGATTATAACAACATACAGTGTAGGGAAACTCTGCCTAGAATGGCTAACTACATCCACACTGGCAGAAATTAAGCAACACTTGTCTTTATTAAAAGATGGTGCTGATTTGCGCCACTTCATTCTTGGACCACGCAAACAGCGTCAAAAGCGTTTCATAGCGACCAGTATCTATGCTGCTTACAACGAGGCTTGGAAAGTAAAGCAAATTGAAACTGCTGAAAAAATACGAGAAATTGATCGTATTAATTTGGAGAAATCGAGAGATTACCATTGACAATGTCAGAGAGACCTGTCATTGAATGGATAATACACGGAATTATCACAATTCCGATAACAACTTTCCGATTTCATAAATGCCTTGAGTACATACCTGCTGGCCAGTATGAACAATTGGGTAAGGGATATGTAAAATCCGAATGGAAATTACCATACACTCATTCTTGCTATAGTGACAGCGACAAAAATGTATTTCTTAGTGGTGACAACTGTAAACACTCACTAAGCGGTATACTTTTGTGTCAGGGTATTAATTTACACGGAGCATGTGATGGAAATTCAAACAACCTCTCATGCCACCAGCTAGTCACACCTGCAACTCAGATAGAGCCCTTCTTTATGCAACTCGCAAACGGGAGTTACATTCTTAGAACGGATCACAGGTGCTGCGGCCTCGCGCCAGGGAAAAGTTATCTAGTACAAGTAACGTCCATGGTCAAATGTTGTATGCAAGCATTGTTCCCGAGCGGGCCTCCAGACATAGTGACTCCCCTCTGGCCTCGTCTGAATCTCTATTCTATACGAATTGATACATTAAGCAAAATGAAATCTGTGCTTTTACAGACAACCGTGCCTATAACGTCATCTAAAGAGACGTATGATCTTCTAGTCGCAAGGACGGCTACTGAAGTCCATGACCTTTTATCAACAAATTGCCCCGTGCATTTCGTAGAAATGTTCAGCCAACTCCTTAACATGTCTAGTGCAACAAGCATCCCAGGCATATTTAAGACAGTCTTTACGGGACTGCTAACACCCTTCCAGGCAATTTTGGGAATCTTTCCTAATTTTGTGCACTCCATTTTTGGTGGTATACCACTATTTTTGGGACTTATCGCAGGGATTCTATTTTTGACCATCCTGCTACGTTATGGCAAGCCTCGGCTCAGACATAGCTCCCATGGGAATGGAAGAGACAATCCTAGCAATGCGCTACAGGGACAGGATAACTAACGTCCTCGGATTGGCCAGGCTGAGAGATCTAAACATGACCTGGTTCCTTTCATTCAGACCGATATGGCAAAATTGCATTTTACCTGTGCTACGGTGTATGCTTTGCGGCGAGGAATGCGTGTTGGACATCTGTCTTTCACTTCCATCAGCAGTACCAATGGACGTCGATACTTTGCTAAGTCCAATAACGGCTCACGCATTGTGTTGTCCCCAGCGGCTACCAATCCTGATGACGGCATTCGTGGAGACTCCTGTACTACAGCCAAGTGGTAACAGTGGAGCGAGTGACAAAAGCAACATCATCCAGGTACAACGTTCTGTGAGCATTGCTGGTCCTGCCTTCGATGACAGCAATCATTCTCACACCTGCCAAGTTACAGCGCTATCTAATTTGGTTGAACTATCACCTGATTTTGTAGACCAATTCTTTGCGAGCCTGTCTGATACGATGTTCTCACCCATAGAGAAACAATAACTTTTGAAAAGCTTTCCGACACACAGCGTTCCCATGAACTCTGAATTCGGCCTTCAGTTTTGATCAACAAAAAACTGCCAAGTGCTTTGGAAATATATTTTTCTTTGAATTGGACAATTTTTTTAAATATTGACCCTCTCTTTTTGGCACGAACAATTCTTTGCTTAACGTAAAAACTATTCTTAGAGAACAGAAGCTTCACACTTCCATTTCTAAGCACATCTAGAGACATAACAACATAACACCAGCCTCTAGCACACATGTTATTACAATGCATTTTATGTGATGATTTATCTCGCCTTTCTTCTGTCAGAGATACTTCATGTGTAATTCTTTTTGCATAATCGTTCATTGACTTCATATGCAATAATTTTTTGAATGATTACTATGCTTTAAAAAACGTACAGTACCTAAATTCCATGTATTACAAGTACGCCTATTTCGAATGCATTTATGTATTTTGGGGTGGGCAATGTTACACATGCATCTAATTGCTTAGTTTTAGTAATTTTGATGGACATGTATACGTGGAGTGGGTGTTGCGTGCTTATCTAGGTTCCTGATCGATACTGTGACCTTATGCCCCTATTCGGCTATAAATCCATTTATTCCCTATATTGGCATAACCGTTCAAGTGCGATTTTCTGAAAAGTCATCTCTGGCCTCACACGAACAGAGCCACATTCCAGCATGACTCTCTGCTACTTCCTTTGCGACCAATTAGTGCAATGACAGAGCAGCAGTCACTATCTGATATTCCTAGATAACACTCCGAGTTCTTCAACAAGATAAAAACTTAGCAAACCTGGAAATCCCCGCTTGCTATGTTTTGATTAGTAATGGAACTCTAATGAGCAACTGATAACTGTCACTTCCTAGTGACATCTTTAATTGACGTCTTATGTCCAGCAAACTTGCGTCAAACCCGGCACCTGTCAGGTATAAATATTACCAACGTTGCCTTAAGCAGTGAGCGAACCTGTTGCTGATGCCAGCTGCCTGCATGACCCTGTGTTGGTAAAAACTAGCACTCTGTCGCTGCAGCCTGCTATCCTGTGGTGGTGAAGCTGCTGATTACCATTATCGCCGCTACAGCGCGACCTATGGTGCAGTACGCTTGAGGAGCCGTGCAGCCGTCCTCTGCGAAGACATCCAGCCCAGCTGCCCGCGGACGCTGTCACCCCTCCTTCCTCGACGTGCTGAGAGAAGCCGCTGCCTTTCTCGTGCAGAGAAATCCAGTCCCGGCGCTTCCAGTTTACCCTCGCAGGTGACTGGGATATCGAGAGAGACCCCTGAAGGAGATACCAATCCTCCATCATTCTATTCAGAGGTATGGTGTTGACTAAACCCTTAGAAGAGAATTCTTGAAACAAACCTTGGCAAAACCAACTTAACTTAAGCTACTTACTTACTCCCCCTTTCACGTGTTAGGCTTAGGTCAGGCACACTGGGGTAGGCTTAGTTAGAAGCACCAGTTGAGTATGTTAGCCTAATGTATATATGACTGTATATATGTTTTATTACTTTCAAACCATTGTATGGCTAAGAAACCATATCAATGCTTTTACAGTTCTATTTCGCAATACTTATCTTACTGTACGTACTTTTTATAATAACAGTTATTGCAATTGTGGCAATACATTTCTCTTGTACGAGAAGAAAGACTGTTCAATAAATGTTAACCCTTTATTGATACACGCCCGTCTCTTTATTCTCTACATACTGTGAAAGTAAACTGCACTAGACTGACTGAGTGAAATCTATGTCTATTGTTTCACACGACCCTAGAGATCGACTCTTGATCTGAGGAGCAAAGTTGTCATGTTGCACGGTTGTTGGAAAACTGAATCCCTTCTTGTCTGTGCCAAGGAAGCTGATCACTTCCTATGCAGAGAAGAAAGTTTCCAGTGACCTCTGAGCTAGTTGGTAACACAACCCAATTAAGTTTAGCATAGTCAGTGGAGGCCTGGAATATCCGCAGTTCCACGTCGATACTACTGTTTATGTTATTCCAATGCGCAGGGCCTAGTGGGAAACTAGGAACTACACTACACCTTGATCACTCTGCACTCACAATGCACCAGCGCTGTTTACTCTGTACCTCACCCCGCAGTCTCAAGAGCACACCACTCAACCTGCACTCATGACACTTTACTCACCTGTCCCCCTCACTGCTCAATCTGCAATCTCACTCAAATAAGCCCACCACTAACCATACATTCATTCGTCCCACTCTGCACTAACATGCGCACCCAAATTCATAGGGTCACCTCACCCACCCCTGTACACAAGTATGGGCATGTCGTGCCCCATTAAGGTTTTCATCCTAAATTACAAAAGGAGACATCTAAATGCACTGCAATCCAGCCTTCCAGGGGCCCCTTGATAGAGACAGTTCTGTTTTTGCACCGATGGACTGGAATAATTCCTAAACAGATTCTTACAAATACAGTTTTGTTTAATTTCTTTTTAATGTAATTGATTTGAGGGAGTCTCTAAGTATTTGCAGAGAAATATGTTTGTTTCATGCAACAACCATAAAAAAAGTTAACCATAAAAAAGTTAGATCCAAGCGGATTATCACATATGAGAAACTGGAGGATATCACAGATATTATTCACTGTATAATTAGTGGGCTGCTGCTTTGTTACAACAGTGAAAACATATCACTATCTCTGAATATTAGATGTAAACGTTTTTAGAATTCCACCTATAGTGCCTGTGCACCGTCAGTAGCCTGGCTAAAAAGGGTATGGCAGAGCTGAAAGTAAATAATTTAAACTCAAAGCTGTACGAAACAGGGGCCCCCAAAATAGTTTTGTCCCAGGGCACCCAAAATCCCTAACATGTCCCTGCCATCCCAAAATCTGTCAGACAACATTACTCTGAAGTAAACTAGACAACATCATTCATTTATTATTAGTTCTATTTTTTTTAAACATAAGCCTGACGTGTCCCCCACTGCTTCAGGCAAGCAACTTATCGTACCACTAAGAAATTCTCAATTAGGTTTTTGTTCAGCACCTTTTGTGTGGGCTTTCAACTGTCTTCGGATCCATAACTGGTTGGTGGGCAATTATCCCATTATAATGCTGCCTAAAACGTTTGTTAATGATTTCTAGAGAAGATTTGTTTCTCGTGTACCAGCTCTGAGCTAGGGAGTGCTCGAAAAATCTGACAACACTGTCTCCCTTACAGTCCCTCTCTTGACTGAAAATGTCTGCAGAATTTTCAGCTTTGGGAGAAACTGCTTTCAAAACTCTCTTGTCTTTCAGCTCATCCTATTTATGTGAGATTGGGTTCTCAGCACTTGCAATATTAAAGACTAAGTACTGTTCAAGACTGGATGTAGAGCACAACCTGGGGATGGCAGTAGCAAAAATCCATCCACAGATTGACCGTCTCTGAAAAGCACACCTGTCACATTTATGTTGGTGGTGTTATTATCAATCCATGTCTTGTGTAAAACAAAGCATCTTAGTAAAAACAATTTGTGAACATTTTATCTTGGAAAGTGGTGTTTTGCGCTGTGTAATAAGCCTCTGTCATTTCACCACACTCACTCACAACCTGCAGTTTACTAAACACTCTTATTGTATTGAACATTTGCTGGATATGCCCGGAATGTGCGCGTGGCGGTCGATTCCAGAAATTTGTGAGGTGGGGGGGGGCCAACATCTAAAAAAAATCAGCTGGGGGTCTCAACCTACAAAAGGTTGAAGACCTCTGCTCTAGCGGGACCCTCATTGATGGAAGTCCAGCGAGGGCTGCTGTTGATAGCCCCGAGAACAGTGGAGGAGACCTGGGATAGGCTGGACAGGCTGGTTCTACAAGACTATCACCAGTTACTACACAGTGAGGTGATATATCGGGACGCCTACTGCCGTGGTTACTTAATCTGGGAATCTTCCCTCTTCTGTGATTTTTCCTTCGAGACACCACAAGGGCACTCTTGCAGAGTCACAGGCTGCAGTTAATCTCCTTCTGCGGAACCATCTTGCATCAGTTTGCGGCGCACAAGGAGTTGCCAGATTGGAGAGGGCACGCAACCTCCTGGATCTATTGCCACTCCCTTGCCTCATGGCCAAACAGAATGAAAGTTTCGAGGGAGAGCTCTTGATGGAGAAGTTAGGTGAGGCGATTCAGGAGATGGCCGTTTGTAAGGCACCGGGCCCGGATGCGTTGCCGGTGGAGTATTACCAAACATATTAGGAGATACTCCTCTCCCACTTACTAGAAACGCCCCTAAAGGTGCGGTAGTGAGGAATATTGCTGCAGACCATGTGTGAAGCTCAGATAGTTATGTTCCCTAAACCAGGTAAGGACTCTTTAGTTTCTAGTTCCTATCGCCAACTATCCATGCTGTGAGTTCTTGTGAAGGCTTTTGCCATGAGACTGTGAGGCATTGTCACTATCCTGCTACACGCGGACCATTGTGGCTTTATGCCGGGGGGGCGGGTCCACATGAATCGGCGGTGGTTGTCCCATGTCATGCACTCAGTCGCTGATAGTGACATAGAAGCGGCGTGTATTGCTTAAGATGTCAAAAAAGCATTCAACATCCTCGATTTAGGGTACCTCTGGCAGGTTCTCTGGAGAATGGGGCTTGAACCAGTAATTCTGTCCTGAGTGAAGCTACTCTATACTGGTCCAGTTGCAAGGATTTGAACAGTCCCCGTGGGGTTAAAAATGATCCCTATCGAGAGGGGTACAAGACAGTGATGTCCTCTGCCATCAGTCCTCTTCACTTTAGCGATTGAGTCGATGGTGATACGACTTTGCCACAACATGGCTGACTTGGGGGTTGAGGTTGGGGGTATCACCCACGTTTTCTCGCTCTATGCAGACGGCGAGCTAGTGTATATCTCCCACCAAGGGCAGTCAGTGCAGATACGGCTGTGCATCATGTCTGAATTCAGCATGGCGTTGGGCCTTCAGACCAATAAACAGAAGACGGTACTGTTCCCAATGGCCGGCTGGCAAGGATGCGATCAGCTGAGCTCCCATCATTGAGATTTATTGAGAGAGGGACCACTTCCGGTATCTATGATCCAGATAGGAACTACTCTGGTAGCCTGCTATAACCTTGACATGGGCAAATTCCTTTGGGGACTGGAGGACTCGATCAGTTTCTGGGTATGCCTACCACTGTCAGCGATGGGCAGGGTCACGTTGAGCAATATTGTTCTTATGCCCGCTGTCTCTAAGCCCGCCATCTACCTATACTAAACTCAAAAAACTCTTAGTGTCCCTAGTGTGGGTGGGTAAGTGCAGCAGTGTTCAGCTGGATCTTCTGAAGTTGGACACAGACCTGGAGGGTCTGGGTCTACTGGTCCTCAGACTCTACTACTTTGTGAGTCTTTTGCAATATGCTGCTCAGTGGTGTTCTGATGGCCTGAACATGGAGACGGATCTGTTGGGACTGTGGGGTGCTGGGGCAGACCTCGCGCACTGCTTTATGCTGGGAGTGGGTGTCCTCAATGACCACCCCTTTATTGTCAGGCAAGTGGCTGTGACGTGGGAGCATATGGTAGCGCAAGTGTTGCGTCGGACCCCCTATGCTAGACCGTTTCCCTGCATTGGCTGAATCCCATACATGAAATTCAATTGGTAATGGACCTAAAGCAATGGTTTACAGGCGGTTGCAACACCGTTGGCGACCTACACGTTCTTAGTATATTCCGGACGATGGCGGTAGCTCAAGATGTGTTGAACCTTCACCAAGGTCAGTTCCTACAATACACCTGGTATCCCGTCCAATTCGAGGACCTGGCTGACTTTCCCCTCCGAGCATGCAGAGTCTCAGACTCTACAGATAATACTGGAACCGGGGGTCAACCCAAGGCCTCGTCTCGCGTTTTTATAGAGCCCTTAAGGAGGATTGCCATACCGACATGGCAGCGGTTCGTCATAGGTGGGCGGGGCACTGGCGGTGCACCTGGCACTGATGGTGCCCCTCACAGAGGGAGCATGGAAGAGAGCACTTACCCAAGTTAGGGAAGTATCAAGCAATGCGCAGTTTAAACTTATACAGTTTTATTACTTACACCGAGCCTACCTGAGCTCACTGCACTTACACAGGGTTAATAGTGCACGCTCTGAAGATTACCCACGCTGTAGTGTAACTCCAGTGACCTTTCTTCATATGACTTGGGATTGTGGCGCTTTACGAGGGTACTGGGAGGAAGTGCTGAGAACATTACGGGAAGTCACACAGGTGTCAGTTGAGGTCTCCATGGAACACATCTTGCTTGAGGTACTCTCGACACCTAAATGTAGAGCCCGAATACGCTATAGATTCTCTCTCTTCGGTCTGGTGTTGGCTAAACAGAGGGGGGCCGTACACTGTAAACAACCGGCAGCTACGACAAGTGGTTAATGGCTGGCTGATGTGCAAGAGTGGGGTGTGGCAGAAGAGAGACATCTGCGAGCAGAATGTAGAAATGGTGAAGGATATGCTGAATGGCCTGTTGAAGGTTGATTTGCTAATGCGAGCTTCCCCCCCCCTATTTTGGAAGTGGCAGGAACAGGGGGCACCAAGCACCACTGGCTCAGGGCTGTGTCAACTTCTAGATTGGATGAGTCCCTACCTATACAGGCTTCGTAGGATGGGTGATGGTGTATGGGGGGTGCTGAACCTGCCTGCACTCCCCCTTGTCCCCCATATTGATTTCCCCTGCCCCCCTCCTGCCCTTCGTCTACCTCTGTAGACTTGTTCGAACCTTTCTCTCTTCGCTTCTCCCCACTGTGTCTAGGAGAGATACACGGGACAATCTCTTACATTGTGACATGCCGCAATTTTATTTTTAAGCTGCTGTTTAGTTTAGTGTACAATTTCTGTGTATCAGTTGTATTTGTTGGTGTATTGCTAATATTGTGTATTTAATTCCTTGATCATTCTGTAGTCTATTGAATGATGCGCCAGGCACGTGGTCGTCCTGCGAGGGTCCATGCTGCCCCTGCTCTGTCTGAGTGCCTTACCGTCCAATCAGTTGCCAATAAAAACATGTTTTAGATATTTATTTGTAAAAACAATTAAAGAAAATGTAAAATATATAGTAAATTATTCAAAAACAAATTATATTATAATTGTATACATTTAAAATATATATAACTCAAACAAGCAAACAGGAAAAATGATTGTATTTAAATAAATATATTACTAAATTGTTTTAACAAATAATAAAATAAATATTTACATTTTAATGCATATATAATTTTTTTTATAAAAATAGAAATTATTTTTATATTGACAAGCATATTATTAAAAGATTAAAAAAAAAATAAACATCAACATAGGCATACTTTATCCAAATTTAATAACAATCATGTAAACACATATAGTCTTCTTTCCAATAGCTATTTTTGAGTATGTAAAGTAATACTAATTATTGTGCTACAAATGGGATTCAAAAACCTCACTTCATACAGATGTACTTTGTAATTTCACTGCCTTTTGACATAGCGTGATACTCACGATAGTCATTATGAATTACATAACTTTAAATTGTCACTTACATTATCAAACCAAATGTTTTCAAAACATAAATATATTTGCATCCTCTGATGTAATTTTACAGTTATTTTTTGACAATATAAGATTATACAAGTAGGACATAGTATAAGTTATTCATCTATAACATCAGAAATGGTATTATTTGGCCACCTCGGAAATATTTTCTAATAACATTTATAGGGTTACCATAAGTTGTCCTTAAGGCGTATATTCATTTTCCATTCAAAAAAACTAAACCACACTCCCAATATTTTCTCCCAAACATTACCATGATAGCAAGCATGCTAGGGAGACAGTTCCCTGAGGTGGGATGGATACAATAACCCACCATATCTATGTGCGTCTAAGATGTCCTACATTGAAGGCCTACTCCTAACTAATGAAAAACGTAATTTATATGAGAAAAAAATTGTATTTTTGTAGGATGATATCATGGAAAAGGGTAGTTCAATGATTAACAATGTCAATGCATTGCCTTATTTTAAGTTACTTTATTCTTGAAAAGGTATTGTATGTCTAATACATTTTGGAAGTCAGCACTCATTATATACTTGTTTTGTCTACATTCCTTTTAAGCAGACAAAGCTGGTCAAGCATCAGAGCAGCAGCACCCAGGGCAAAGAACGACAAGATCCTTGGGTGTTAGGCGTGTCTGTGAACTTTCTACAAACAGTGAAAAGAAGGTTTCTTCCAACAGCAGAGAGAGTGCCCCCCTCCCTGAGAAAAACTCGCTCCGTTCCAAAAGGATTTCAGGCAGCAAATGTAGATACCAAAGAGGGGTGAAAGAAATGCACAACACATGACAGGAAATGTAAATGTAAATGTATTATACTTGTAAAGCACACAGCTGCCCCAGCAACGGGGCGTCCCGGCGCTGTATAACGCTGTGGAACCCTTCCTGGCTCTCCCTGTGAGATGCCCCTCCTGGGCACCCCCAAGGTGAAGGCAGGCAATCCAGCGTTGTAGGGGCCGTTGTGGAGATTAAGCAAGCTATTGCCCAGAGTTGCAGCGTGGGACCCATGATTAGAGTAGGCGCCGAGGCGAGAGAAATTATCGAGTCCGCGGACATTAAGCCCAAGACCCTGCCGCGTCGGGAATTGAACCCTGGTCCCAGGCCTGATCTCCGCTTCAGGGTCTGCCGCTTCTAACCAGTGAGCCACACTTCTCCACAGGAAGAGTTGGAAAATGGCATTCTGGTTGACCAAGCGGAAGAACAAACATTGGTATCACAGGAGCAGGTCTCACCGTCATTTGCAACCCCTTCCAGCTCTCCAGAGATCCTCATAACAAGGGGGTCTTTAACTGCCTCCCCCTGCTCCATCTCTTACTCCAGGTGCCTGCCAGGAACAACAGCTGCAGATGGAGGAATTCTCTTCAGAAAGCCCTGAGCCCTCATGTGTTAAACCCATCAATATGTAAAAATAGCTGCCCGCAAGGAGGCCATGAGCAGCATAGCTGGGTGTCAGTTAGCACTTCCTCTGAAGGTGCAGGCGATGACTTGCAAAATTAGGGCCAGTCGAGAGACAATATCTGAACAACATAGAAAGCAATGTTCAATCCTTGATTGCATGCATTATGTCTCATCTGCCTCCAATACCTTCCCCACCTCCTGTTGTTATGTCCAAATAGTACCCCTGTTTATCAAAATTCACATGTAGTGTCCCATCCTGCCCCAGCCGCCCTGTGTCTGCAACAGAGAAGGAGATGAATGTTATGGAGAAGCTAGAACCCGAAGCTGGACAGGCACTTTTCAACCCAACACAGCGCCCATGTGAACATGCGCCATCTGGTTTGGAGGGGTGACATTTAAAAACAAATTTGGGCAACTAACTTTGTTATCAAATTTAAGTTTATTTGCTGTTTATTAGGGCAGTTTAGGTTAGACTTCATTTTTAATAATGTTTTCTTTTTTTTGTATATAGATTTATTTCTTGACATGTGTATAAGACTTGCCTTCACACTTTCAAACGTATATTTACCCATCTGTTTAAAGATTTTATTTAATTTCATTTTACTTAGATACAAAGACTATTACCAACATGTTTAGTTTAACAAAGAATAATACTTTTTTCCATAATTTATATACAAAAATAATTATCTTGGATGATTACATTTTCTTTTCTGAGAATGCTGGTGTGCATGTAGTTGTGTGCAACTGTATGACATTAGTGTGCATTAGTAACTTACACTAGCAATTACTTAACTGCACACACATCAAAGTACACATAAGTGGAGGTTAAGCCCTATACAGAATAAAGGATTAGTGAATGACACTTACAAAAGTACAATAACACGTGTTTAAGTGAGTATGGTGTACTGAGCGAATTATTGCAATTTGAAGAATGTTATTAAAATAATGAGGGAGTCGTCCACATCTCTAGCTATACAAAATATGGTGCATTTGAGTTTGTGGTTGTATTTGTGGTCGTGGGTGTGGGGACATGAGGTTTTTTTTGGGGTGCCTCAGTTGAGTCCTGTGCATACCTTGGCCCTGAAGTCTGACACTGACACTTCTTTGATATTGCCTTTAACTTCTCCATGGTGACTACATGTTACCTGGCACTCTCCCCTTCACAATACAGCTTTACCATGTCTCAGTATTATTTTTTAACATTCTCCAAGGCACAAATTTGTATGTCAAACACCCGAGGGCTTCTTCTAAGATAGTCTGCAATCTTACCCAGCGTGACACCAATGTCACAAATCTGTCCCCACATAGTTGACTGCTCTCCGAAAAAAATCAATCTTTCCAGAGAATAGAATTCAACCATATCGACCTACTATGTGTGTCTATCAAACATGGGAGGCAAGTCGCCCATCACGTAGAGCGTTGACATCCGGGATGTTGGGTGGGGGGGTTGATGTGTAGGGGAGAGTTGCTCCTCAAAAGGTTGTCCAATTCCTCAGAGGACTTAGGGAAGACTGGAGTTGCACTTGCATAACAGGAGTTTATAGGTGAGTTAACTGAAGTACTAGTAAGTTTAGTGCTATGTGGAAGTGAGTTCTGCATATTCGGGACAAGCATCCAAGAATTTTCAGCAGGTGGCAAGGGAATAGTAATTCTCCAGAGAGTCATTGATGAGGACTACTGGCTGACCCTGAGGTTGTCTTTGATGATGATTTCTGGGTGGGGTCAACAATGTCCTCTTCCTCCAAACATGCCTTCTCTTCAGTGTTGACCCCTAGGATAGTTATGGAGCAGTATAGGTTTTTCTCCTGGGATTGCTTGCTGTCCTCTACTTGTGGATGGTGCAGCACCATTGTCAGGCTCAGTGTCCCAGTGGTGGTACTATCTCCCCTGATAAAGCAGCTGCAGGGAAGAGTAATATAGTTATAGGAGAATGGAACTAAGTACAGGTAGAATTGACACAAATGACGTCAATGCAAGTAGATGAACATGAGTCAAGTGTTGAGAAAGATGAAAATAGAACATAGAGTAGTGTAAGTTCATAACTGTACACGACAAACGAATGGTAGAGTTACAAATTGCTGCTGTCTAAGTGTCCCCTGATGTCATCTGTGGTGTTGGTTGCAGCATGGACACTAGGGATTGTTGTCTCACTGTAGCTGACAATAGAGGTATATACAGAGAAATGCGGCATCAAACATGAACATTATGATAGTTAGATATACATAACCTTAACAACAAATTCATCACCAACAGCTGGAATTAAGATTATATTATTGTGCCAACACTGCAATGGCATGTCAATGACTACATACAATGACAAAGAAAAACACATTAAATCATTGAGCACAACAAGGACATGAGTGGATATTGGGTTTTATGAAAGGAGACATGAACATACCCTTGCACCTGAAGGTAGAAAACCGACAGATACATATGCTGACATGAGTAAACAGACATGGTTACTGTTGCACTGTCCATTAGATAACTTATTGAAACATGAAGAATGTGTTGTCCACATTATGTTACATTAATGTGGGACTCACATATCACAACACATATATAGAGATATGGTTATACCAAACACAAATGAGCAAGTGGGAGACTTACCAGTTCCTGCCATCTGTCTGCGGCCAGTCTATGTGATGGTACAGTGCTTGGAGCAGAAGTAAATAAGATGAAAGGTGGTGGAGGGGAGGACAACACAGGGCCTGGAAAGTAGAGTAAGAAAAATAATATTCAAATATTTATTAGTTACATTACTTAACAATAAAAGGTGTGGTTGCCTTATTTTTCAAACATTAAAACATCCAAGAGATTATCTGACATTTTATTTTATATGTTGCAAAAATGTTCTATCAGAAGATATATTTTAGTACTACCCCATAGCTCAATAACATACCTCTGTGTGTCTGGTATGGATGTGTTTACAAGCCTGAAATATGTTTTTGTCTAGAAATGAAAAGAACTACTATTGCCCCTGCTGTATCAACCAAAACACTTGTTACGTGGCTATATAAGAGAAAGAAAGAATGTGTGAAGATTAATGCAGTTTACTGCTTAAGAGTGGGGACCTAATTGCCTCTTTTTGAGGGATATGCATGTGATATGAGGCTATCTGTGTAGGGTAGGAACATTACAAAGTAGCATGAGTAGTTAAATGAGAAATGGTTTCAGTAGAGGTGTGTAGATTTCTTACCTGGTCTGATGTTGGGGATCTCAGGAACAGGGATACCATATAGCCGGTCAGGATGCATGTGACACCGTCCTCAAGGGTGCTCAGTCAGGGACTGGACACAGGTTCACCTCCAGAAATAGCCTTTACTTTCCACATCCTGGTGAACTTCTCCTTCGCCCACCTCCACTCATTCTGCCATTTCTTCTCATGTATCCTCCCTCAGTTCATCAAACCGAGTCAACTATTCCTGGACAAGGCTGCCCTCTCTGCTCCACTTTAGTTGTCTGGAGGCAGACCGTGGTAGACCTGTGGTAATTAAAAACAAAATTAAGTGCAAGACCTGTTACCCCCTCAATGAAGTTCCTCTTCTTCTTGAGTGGGGCTGGATGCGTTATGAAGTTTTGGGTCCTCGTAGTGAAGCAAGCGAGAGTTAAAAGGGTAGATTCTAACATACAGGATGGATGTATGGGTTTGCTGTGCAAATGTGTATCAGATGTATGTGATTTAGTTCAGGTTTAGACTGTTTCTCTGTTCAGTTCCACTGGGTGGTGCCCACAGGTTGGTGGAAATATCTGCTCGTTGGTATAGATGTCTGCTCCGGTGCCAGAGATCTCCCTAAACTGGAGGCTGATAAAATACGAGGATAAAGTTACTAGTAGTAACTCTACTGCCATAAACCTAGTACTGAAAGTCTCCACTCCATTGTATGGAGGGGTGGAGGCTCATACATCTAGTAGTAAGTCTACATGAGGAAAAGATACGTTCCATCCATGAGGTGATTTACACTTATGTGCAACTGTAGATCCGCACAAGAGAAGATCTCACATGCAAACCTACCTTGGTTAATAGGGCCCATATTTTCACAATTGTTAAACTATTAAAAGAAAAATTAAAGAAATAGAACAGAAAAACGAGTATTTCTAAAATCCTTAAAACCATTTAAAAATATGAATAATTAAAAAACAACTGAAAAATATGAAAAAGAAACACATATTTAAAAATATGCATTTACATTGAACATGCAGAAAATTTGTAAAGTAAAGAGTGAGCACTATATACTAATCTAACTCCAATCTAAAATGTATAATAAAAATAGTATAAATCCAAAATATTTGAAATGTACTACAATGGCTCTAATACAAAAACATTAAGCAAAATAGATCCATGAGGGGGGGGGATTCTAATTCTAAACTAACTCTAGTCCAACTCACATTGGGGAAAGTGCATTTATTTGGGGAGGACTTAATATTTACTATTCTAGTTCCAGTCCAACTAACACTGGGGAAAGTCTTTATATGTAGGGTGGTCAAAATTATGATTCTAACTCCAGGCCATCTTACATTCAAGAAATAGCTATATTTTGTGGGTCCGATTTACTATTTTAACTCCTGTATAACAAATATCAGAGAAAGTGCACACACTGGGAGGGGATAGGGGTGGTCATATTTACTATTCTGGCTCCAGTCTAACAATCATTGAGGAATGTGCATTATGGCAAACGGGGCGGGGGGCAGATTTACCATTCTAGCGCCAATCCAACTAACTCAAGTACATACTCTGGGAGGGGGTCATATGTAGTATTCGAACTTAAGTCTAACAAATATTGGGGAAGTGCATAGGTTGGGGACGGGCGTAGGATTTACTATTCTGACTCAAATCTAACAAACATTGAGGAAAGAGCATACATTAGAGTGTCAGATTTACTATTCTAACTCCAGTCTCACAAACACAAGAGAAAGTGCTTTCATTGGAGGGGGGCATGTTCCAATCCAACAAACATTGCTTACTATGGATGGTAGGGTTGTATTTACTATTCTAATTCTAGTCTAACCATGTAGAAAGTGCATATATGTATGGCGGTCAGATTACCTGTTGTAATCCAGTCAAACTAACATTAGGGAAAGTGCATATATTCCGGGGGAAGGGGGGGGGCGTGTTTAATGTTCTAAATCCAGTCCAAACAAACATTGGTAAAGTGCCTATATACAGGGTGGCATTTACCAATTTAACCCCAATCCATCTAACATTGAGGAAAGTGCCTTGATTTGGGGGTGGGGAGTTAGATTTGCTATTCAAACTCAAGTCTAACATAACTCAAAGAGCATATATTTCGAGGGCTCAGATTTACTATTGTAAAGCAGTCCAACAAACATTGGGAAAAGTCCATATATTCCGAAGGTCAGATTTAGGCCATAATTAGGAGTTTGGCATTGGGATACTCTGTTAGAAATGGGAAGATATCCCGTCCACCATATTATAAGTGCCATAAGAATAATGTAATTGTAATAAGGCAGACAATATATCCATCATGTTTGTGACCGAGTCATCCATCTGCCAAACTCTTAACCAAGCACTTCATTTTCAAACTCCAGTCCAACTAACACCGTGGGAAAGTGCATCTATAGGAGGTCAGATTTACTATTCTAACTCCAGTCAAATAAACACTGAGGATAGTGCATATATGTGAAGGATCTGATTTACCATTTTAATTGAAAACTATGCATATATTGAAGGGGGCGGAGGGAATATACTGTCTTCACCCCAGTCCAACTAACATAGGAGAACCTGCATATATTTAGGGGGGTAGATTTATTATTCTAACTTTAGTGCAATAACTATTGGGGAAAGTGCATTTGTTGGGGATGGGTCAGATTTACATTTCTAACTCAAATTAAAAAAATATTGTTAAAAGTGCAATATTGATAAGAATTGCTATAATGATTTAACCTTTATTATACAAATAAATAGTTTAATCAACGTACATGTATTTAAAAAAATATTAATAATTGTTTTCAATATAAACTTACCTTAATAAGTCACACAACGAAAAAAGAATAACAATGGAAAAAATACATCATTTAAAAATAAATAACCATGTAAATAATTACCAATTTGACAATATATACATGAATGATATAATAAACCATTGATGTCAAATAATATATATTACCATGCTATCCTTCCCAATCCCCCAATAAACTACACAATCTAAAAGTAAAAAAGTAAAAATGAATTTAACATGTAAACAAGTAAAAATTTATTTTTTATACACAATTTTATTGGTTTTATGGACAATAAAGTGAACAGTACAGCACTGTTATGCTACAAGAGAGGAGAATACACTTTCAAGATTTTACCTTAAGGGCCATACAGTAGTCAAGAACAATATTGCTCCTCAGGAGCCTGCCCACCAGCTACTTACCCCATTTGCGTTCATGTTTGGCCGGGCAGCCTATGGCCTCATATATAGTTCTTTCCTGAGTGGGCACCAATCCACACCATTACCCCACTTCGCAACAGATGGAGATGCCGAGCTCTTCCAGGCCGCCACAATATCTTTTTTGGCCACCAAGCTGGCTGTCCCCAGGAACAATCTGTCTTTCGGAGGAACCATCCAACACCTCCACCACCCCCAGGAGAAGGGCAATAGGACTAAGGGGGACTACCCAGCCCAGGATATGCCTTAGTCCAGCCACAATTGATGCCCAGTAGTTAGAAATGATGATGCAGGACTAGACCATGTGGTAAAAGTCATCTGGCTCTGCCTTGCACCGCTGGTACCTGGGGGTGGGGAGAAAACCCGCTTTGTGTACTTGTACAGGGGTCAGACATTCGCAATGGAGGTAGTAAGTTTGAATGAGGCGAAGTCTGGCCGATGTAGTGAGCACCCTAGGGCTTCCAGAGGGACTACCCATTGCTCCCAACGGGGCCTAAGAGAGTCTACTGTGGACGGAGTAGTGTTGAATAGAAAACAATAGATTTGGAATATTCCCCCTTTCCGCAGGTTACCCATAAGGATCTTAGCCTCCAGCTGACTGAATTCCGGGATAGCTGTGCGGTCAGGGACATGGAGGGTAAGGGCATGCCGCAATTGGAGGTATTTGTAGAATTGGTTAGAGTGTAGGGAGTATGCGTGCTGCAGCTCTTGGAAATAGCACAAATGTTCACCCCTCCATGCATCCCCCAGGTGAGTGATTCCTATCAAGCCCATTTCTGGAAGCCCTCCGGTGTCCCAACCAGGTGCCTTGTCAAAGAGGTGTCTGAAGTGTAATTTTGGTGTCCCATTGGGTGTGTTGCAGCTCAGAGCGCCATGCGAGGAGGGCCGTGCTAGTGACTGCGAGTAGGGTGTGAGGAATTGGAGCTCCATAGAGCACGGCCTGGATCCAGGAGAACTCGAGGCGTTCCAGCCGCAGCAAGTTGGCCGGATCCAACCAGCCCCGATTATACCAGTCATGGATCACCAGGAGACTGGTGGCGAGATAGTATAGGAAGGGATTTTTCATCCCCATTCCCCCATCGTATGGGGCCCGCTGTCAGCACTGGAGGCCCAGCCTTGGTCTCGATCCAACCGAAAGGAAGATCGTGATCACCCCATCTAGTCCCCCGAACCAACTGTGAGGGAGGTGGAGTGCAAGGTTTTGGAGTACATACAGGAATCACAGCAGGATCATCATTTTGAAAAGGGCAATCCTGCCAACGGGGTTGAGGGGGAGGGATTGCCAACAACAGAGGTTGTCTTTTGTGCATTTGAGCAACGGGCGACATTGAGGGACTAAGTCCGCTCTGGAAGAAGCGCCACCTATATACTGAGATATTTGAATGGAATTAGTCGCAGGGGTATTGTTGTTTGCCAGTTCAAATATTCTCTGGAGGAGTGGAGGGACACCGATGTAGATTTCTCTGGGTTAAGGCACAGGCCCAATGCCCGCTCGAAGGAATGGAGGAAATGGAGGAAGCTTGGTCCGGATTGGACCGGATCAGCAAGGAAAACCTGCATATAGGGTGATCCGGTCTTCGTGGGAGCCCTGCCTGCGCCACCCCATGACCCACTCTTCGGTCTGAATAAGACAAGCCAAAGGATCTATTGCTAGAGCGAATAAGAGAAGGGAGAGCGGGCACCCCTGTCGAGTTCCCCTTCTAACAGGGAAGGCTTCCTATAGTTCCCCATTTATGGGGACCCTGGCAGATGGATGAGAATAAAGAACACCTATCAGTTTCCCATACTAGAGGCCGTAGCCCACCCTCTGAAGCACTCGCACCAAATAGTGCCAGTCGACTCTATCAAAGGCCTTCCCAAAGTCGAGTAAGACCAGGGCTAAGTATGGGGGGAGGAGGTGTCGGTAAGCGAGGGCCACGAGGAGATGTCTCAGACAGTGCCTCATGGCGCAGTGCAGCAGGAAGCCAAATTTATCTGGGTGTATAAGGGTGTGGATCGCATGCTTTAAATCGGTGGCAGGAATCATTGCGTATATTTTGATCTCAGTATTAATCAGGGAGATGGGGGGTAGTTGGAACAATAGGTGGAGGGGGGTTCGTTTTGGGTATAACCACAATTGTGGCGGTGTCTGTGTCAGAGGGAAAGACGCCACATTCTAGAACTTCCTCAAACAAGGAGTGGAGTTGCAAGATTAAGATGTCCCAAAATGCCACGTAGTTTTCTGCGGGGAGACCCTCTGGACCAGGGGTCTTACAAGTCGCAAGTGAGGAGATTGCTTCACCAATTTCTTTGATAGTTATGGGTTTGTCTATGGCCTCGATTTCCCTCTCAGAGAGTTGTGGGAGGGGGACACCCTGTAGGAAGAGGGAGCTGGTGACAGGCGTGTGTGAGTAATCTTTCATGTCAATAAGAATTTGTAGAGCGCACGTACACCGGGGAGGTTTCATGGCGCTAGTTTGGTAGAAATCCCAGACTCAGAGAGAGGAATTAGAAAGCCTGTCGAAAGAGCCAAGTTTTCAGAAGTTTTATGAAGCCAAGGAGGTTGGGACAAAAGCGGATTTCAGAAGGGATAGAGTTACAGAAGTTGGGGGCTAAGATAGAGAATCTGGAACCACCGGTTCGCTTTAGTCTAAAATGGGGAATGAGGAGTAGATTTTTATGAGCAGAGGGAAGGTTGCGTGTGGGAACATATTTGTTAAACATACTTTTGACAAATTTCGGGCTCTTTCCATTAAGAGATTTAAAGATGAGACATCCAATCTTAAAGGCGCACAACTGAGCAACTGAGAGCCAATTAAGTTGCTTCAAGAGGGGAGTAATGTGATGATGCCTGGGTTGGTGGGCAATGAAGCGGGCAGCCTGATTTTGTACCATCTGTAGACGTTTTAAAAGGTAGAGAGGGATGCCAAAATAGAGTGAGTTGGCATAATCGACATGCGACATGACCAAGCCGAAAATCGCCTGAATTTGAGCGTCGTAGGTGAGGAATCTACAGATCTTTTTTATTTTACGGAGTTGAAAGAAGCAGGTGGACATCAGTGATCTAATCTGGGGCTTCAGAGTAAGATCTTGACTGATGACCACTCCAAGACTTTTAGCCGAGCTGGAAGGAGTGGGCAGCTGACCCAACTCCCTAGGCTAAAAGTGGGGCCCCCAAGGATTGTTATTGGTGCCACCAGTCAGAACCAGCTCTGTTTTATCCGGGTTTAGTTTAAGTTGATTCTCATTCATCCATTGGCTGATGAATAGCATAGTGGACTGAAAAACATAAACTGACTCGGAGGAGTTGCTAACAGAAAAAATAAGCTTAAAATCATCTGCGTAATTGAACATCTGCTGAGTTAAGGGCTGCATAATAGTTCACGAAGGTCCACGAGATTTAAGCAGGGGTGTGGAAGACTGGTCCATGCAGGTCTTGAATTTCAGGAACTATCCAGTTGGCCAGGGGATGAGCAGTGAACAAATGAAGCAACTTGCTGTTTTTGTCTCCCCACCCATAGACCCGGGCCATCGAGGATCACCATATCAATTTAGCAGATTCGATGGATATGAACTTGATATCTTTGCGAATTAGTTATGGTCTGCCGGCGCTCTGCCTTCCCTTCTGCCCTAGCCACCACCATCTCTAAGTGGAGGGCTTGGCCTTGAGTTGGGGGAGATGGCGAGCCTGGTCTTGCCGCCTCTGTTTAAGGAACCCCTTGGGGTATCCGTGGATCGTGGCTTTACCTGCCTACCACAGTATGCTATGAAATTGGACAGTGTCCTCGTTAGTGTGGAAGTAGTGCTTCAGTTCTCCCTCAATCCTGGAGGAACAAGGCATTAAGCCTCCATATAGGGCACTGAGTTCCTGTGAGACGCTCTAGTTGTAGAAGGAGCGAGGAGTGGTCTGTGACGGCTCGTGCCAGGATTTGGACCTCGGTAACTGTCCTAAAGTCAGGGGCAGGCATAAAGGCAAGGTCAATTCGGGAGTGTGAGTATGGTGAGCAGCAGATGTGTGTGTATATTGTAGTGTTCTAAAGTGCCAGGTGCACCAGACATCGCAGAGGCCCAACTTAGAGGCCCAATCCCGAAGCCGCTTAGCACCTATTCTTCTAAGGAAAGATGGTATGTCCGTGGCATCCTTGGCTGGCTCTGGGACAGCATTGAAGTCCCCACCCAATCACCGTCAGGCCCTGGGGAGGCAGGATATGGTCCCTATCGCGCCCCGGAGAGTGGACTCAAATTCGCTAGTGGGGCATATAACCACATCACATTGAGAGTGGTGTGTCCAAGGGTACCCGTGAGGGTGACAAACGCTAAATGTGTGGGTCGGTGTGAAGGGAAGGGAGCGCCGCAGAAGGATCTCCATTCCTTGAGCCCCTCTTGAGAACCCTGTGTGCTACACTCCGTCGAAGCCCTGCAGTGCTAAAAAGGGGCATTGAGTTCCCAGCAAGTACGTCTCTTGCAGTAGAAGGACCTCTGGGGTATTTCTCTGTGCATGCTTTAAAATTGCAATTCGTTTAATTTGATCTAAGAGTATGTTGATGTTCCACGTGAGGACTCTAAGGGGTTCACCCCCGCTATAGGGCTGTGGCATTGTGGCAGACTGGCAGTGTGTGAGGCAGGAGGTCTGACAAGCCCAGGTGCACTAAATGACAGGAGCCCAGGAGAAGGAAATTGCAGTCAGGTACATTACTTGGGCCACTTGGGCCACACTTGTACCCGTCCGTGGCACCTTCTAAGGGTCTGACTAGGGGGTGCCTTTCAGTGGGCAGGTGGGGCACTCCTCAGTCACCCAGGTCCATGCTGCCTCCGGTGTGTCGAAAAAGTAGGATTTGTTGTGGACAAACACTCTGAGGCGGTCCGGGAAAAGGGGTCTATTGAGCAGATTGAGGGCTTGCAGCTTCAGTTTTACGTGAATATAAGATCTTCTTTGGACCTGCACTTCTTTTGTAATGTCTGAGAAGATCATAATTTTGTTGTCTTTGTGGAACAACTCTGGTCGGGAGTGGCATTCTTGCAGGATGGCATTGCGGTCCCTGAAATTTAGGATCCTTGGGATTATTGGTCAGTGTGGGGCTGCCGGCGGCTGCCTGGGCACAGGCGCACAGTGGGCCCACTCCACGACAAACCACGATGACAGAGCGTTTGAGGGAATCCAGGCTTTTATCCAGTCTCCAGGTGGTCATTTGTGCCGCTACTGTCCCCTCAGGCAGGCCCATCAGGCGGAGATTATTCCAATGTGACCGGTTTTCTGCATTCTCTGCCCACTAGAGGAGGCCAGTCATGTGGGATAGAAGCTAGTTAGGTCAACCTCGGGGTGGGCATTTGAGGGAGGTGCCATCCTGCTGTGGCTGGAGCAACCAACTGCATACTGTTCCATGCAGGTTTGGGTTGACTTTGGTTTTGCCCCTCTTTTCCCATGACTGTTCAAAGTCCCAGAAGGGTCAGCCCAACCTCGCCGTGCGCATCGCAGTCAAGCTCCTGGTTCGCTGGGTGGCTTTAGGGAGACAGGTGGCGTTGCAAAACGGACCGTCATAGTAGTCTCCAGAGTAGCCCTGCAGGAGATTTCAGCTAAGTGAGAACCAACCGAGGGTCAGGGGGCCTTTCCGAACCATCTTAGGGTACCAGATCCTCAGAGCGGTCTCCTTATCAAGCTTGAAGAGTCCTGAAGGATCAGCATTGCCGTGCAGTAGTATCTGGGAGTGATTTCAAGTTTATCGGGTCTTAGTTTGGGACCTACAGCCTATACCCCGGCGCAGTCCACTCACGGTGTGGTCCCGCCCCGGTCTCGATGTGTCTGTCCAAGGTGGAGGGCCCCCCCTGGGTGGAAGCAAACTCCCGCCGGTCGCGGGCCAAACAGTGCTTACTAACCAGGGGCAACAGACTCCCTTACCCCATGGCAACCAAAATCCCACTTGGCTCAGTCAGGCAGGCAGAGGGAGCTGCGGTCTGCCGGCAGACGGTCCACAGCTGACTACCAGCCTCGCCGGGGACCCAACACCAGCAGGCCGAAGACGTCCACATAGCGGACCACCACCAGCAGCACACAATCAAGCAGGACCTACAACCCCCACCGCTCTCCGCAGGCACCCCCTCCTCACTCCAGGTGCTGGCACAGCACCTCACCTGGCACCTGCAGGGCTGGTGTGGATCACCACAGGAGCCGGGCAGTAGTTGAAGCTGGACCTCTCGGAGCACTTCACAGAGGTCCTCTGTGGTCTGCACAGGGCACCCGGATACCCCCGCAGGCTACACGGCTGCCATTTTGTCGTAGCCCGTCTCTCCCCACCAATCGCCTTTGGCCCCCCTCACGATCCTGGCCGGCGTTTGTTCTGGGAGTCAGTAGTGCTGTAGGTATGGGAGCCCCAAGGGTAGAGGTGCCCCCACTGGTTAGGATATGCTGGATCAGGATGGCTTAGTATAGTAGAGGGGTCCGGAGCACTCCTAGAGTGTGACCGCCATCTTCAAGTAACAATTTAATAAATTGTGTGAATAACACAAAATCTACATTATTACATATTTTAAATATAATACCATCTACCCAGTCCCCACTAAATTGCACAACTTGAAAATAAAATACATTAAAAAGGAATAATTAAACATAACAATTTCAAGAATTACAAAATTGACATGTTAACCAATAAGATTAATTATTATATACTTTACAAAAACTACACACCCAATCCCATAATAAACCAAATAACCTAAAATTACTAGAATTTAAATAAAAATTATTAAAACGAAATACTACAAAAATAATTAAAGGAAGATAATCATAATAAAAAACACCTAAACATTATACTAAAAGACAACATTATAGTAAACAATACTTTTATATTACTGTAACAAAGTTAAAAAAGAAATATAGCAAAGAAATATACTTACTTTCAAAAAATGTTATCAACGATATTTTGATAATTTAGAGTGGATATTAAGGTGGCATACCAAATTAACCTACTTTCAGTTATGTTGGGGGACGCTGAGAAATAATCATAGGCGATTTGATGCAGCTCTATCATCTGTATCACAGTATGCTTTTTTAGGCATGGCCACTGGAATTATGCAATAATAGAGGGCCAAATTATTCAGTGGGGCTGACAAATTATACTGTAAGAAAAGTCCAAATATCTGGCATAACGTAAAACGTTCTGTAGAGGTATTATTCTGCTCTTTTTTCATTTTATAATGTCTGGGCCAATGTTTTACCTCAATAGTATTGGTTTAACAGTGGCTATGGCATTAAGCAACTAAAAGAGGTGACCAGTTAACCTTTGCAAAAACATGTGGGACTTTTTGTTTAGTAACTTTGAACCATTGTGCCAGGAGCCAACTGTCTTAACAAATTTTGCAAATTATGAAGCAAACGGTAGATTTAGCTTGAGCGGGAAGTTTAATTGAGTACGCGCTGGTTAAAGGTCCGGTTGACGGAGTGCGACTGTGACTATCAGACGTGGATGCATACATGTTCTGTATACTGGTGGCTGCAGGTATGCCAGAGAGTGGCAACCACCAGGTTCTATTGCTGTGAAGTCATGGCAGGGTGTGGACTGACCCCCAGCCCTGAAGTAGTTGCCGATAAAGACTAATAGGCAATGAAACATGTTGGCTTCGTATTTGTTAAAACAAAGCTCAACAGTAGCTTGTGGTTTTTAATGTGAGCAGATACCCAGCAGCAAATAAAGTTGACTATAGTGCTAGAGGTGTCTATCTCAGTTTTAGTGGTTTGGAACATTGAATTCAGGTGTTCTAGCCTAGGGGGGTCGTGTTGTAGTGTTTTTTTGTGTAGTTAGTTTCACTGCTAAGTTACACACATTATCCACACGTTATTAATTTTTTGGGGGGAAGGCACCGATGATGATAAGTGGAACACACTGATAAGTACCTGTCAGCAGTTCACTGTTGGTTGTTTCCGTGAGGTTTCTTCCCACCTTGCACACATTTTTTAGAACACCTTTATAATTTGGATGGTGTTTGGAATTTGTGGGGACACAGACAGAGTTAGGATTCTAGCATTTTTAAGAAAGGAGATAGATACACCCTGACATGTTGCCTACTCTGAATATCCTCACTAATTAAGGAGGTGGGTGCTGTTTGAAAAACCCTATCAAACGAGGGGCAGGTTTTGTTGATAATAGTAATGTGAGTGGGGGGTAACCTGCACCCGTGTTTTCCCTCTATGCTCCTGTTGTGTAATGGATGCCGTCAACATCAGTCAAGATGTTTGGGAGCTATTTTAGGACTCTGGGATTCGGTCAGGGATTCAGTCCCCACCTATGGTCATAACAACCCACACCTAAAATTAAACTATAAAAAATAATTACACAATAAATAAAAACAATTAAATAACTAAAAGTATTTAACAACTAATTATAAAGTAACTAAAATGAATTTATTCCCACCCTTCACCCCTATAAGCTTAGACTTTTTTTTAGCCTTCTTTGGAGGAGCGTCTGGAGGGCTAGGGGAAGTCACCCTTGGTCTTTTTAAAGAAAGTTTTGAGGAAACTGAAGAATTCTCACCTTCTTCTGAAGATTCCAAATTGTCTCTGTCCTTGAGCCTGCTAAGCCAGAGTAAAAGACGTCCTTCTCTGTCTTTAAGCGTTTTTGTAGAAAATGTTCTACAAATTTTGCAATCCTTTGGTGAATGGTCTGGATACAGGCAATATAAGCAGGTCTTGTGCTGGTCTTCAACATGTAACCTCTTTTTACCACAAGAACTACATGCTCTGAATAGACCTTTCTTCTGAGGATCAGCCATATCTACTTTTTCCTTAAAATAATCCAAAATTGTGAAGAGATAAGATTGAAGAAAGAAACCTGAGGGGAAATCAGGTGGAGACTCCCTTAGCACAACGTGCACTAGAAAATCTGAGGGACTGAGGCTCCTGACAGGAAGGTTCTCGAGGGAGGTGATAGCCGATTGGCTCTCTTCTAGAGCTTGGTCCTTTTTACTAAAGGACATAGATAGGCTACTAAGTTAAGGCCCTTAGGCCTACTTTTCTCTATATATGTCTATAGGACATTACTTTTCTATATACCGGAGACTCCCGTCTCGACGACGGGGAATGATTCAGGCATGTGAATCTATTAAAGACACCCATAATACTGGATAAACCCAAAACCACACACAAAACATAATAATTAAACAATTACCCTAATTAATTATCACTTAATTAATTAATATGAAATATCACTAATTATTAATTAATTAAAAATAAATAACTTCTCACCCTTTACCCCTATTAACCCCACACCCAGCACATAAATTAATTATTGGCATTTAATTAATTAATGTTAATTAATTATTTATTATTAATTATAAATAAATTACTTCCCACCCTTCACGCGTATAAACCGCACTACCCGCACTTAGAATTTACCCCAAAAAATTAAAAACACAATGTACATGATAATATCTCAATCAAATAAATATTAATAAATAAAAAATATGCATTCATGTATTATAATTAAATTACTTTCCGCCCTATTCCCCTGTAAACCCGCAACCCGCTATGGAACTAAAAAACACACAACTTAATTAAAATAAAATTAATAAACTGCAAAATATGTAACACATACATTAAAAAACATAAAAATTCTGTCTCTTTACCATACATATTGAAGTTCTGAATGCCTGACAAAACCAACAGGCCTTCCCTTTCTGATGTTTTAAAACTTTGACAAAGCAAGTAGGTCTTTCTTATTTAACATGACTGCCCCTTATGATGTGTTAGCCAGGCCTATTTAAAATTACACCTGCTTATACAGTGATGGCTAGGCCCTGCAGTCAAAGGACGTGTGAGGTGCAGGGTCAGCTGCCTGAGGGGGATTGCCACAGGGCCTGGCCACAAGCCAGGTCCTGCATCTAATCCCAGTCTTCACCTGCAATGTACAGCATGGGGTTGGTATAGTTAGGTACAAATCTGTGAAAAAACAAAGGTTAGAGTCTACATAAACCAAACACAGTTCTTAAGAGCTAACGCGTCCTTGTGTAGTAACTGGTGCTCATGTAAAGCGCTCCAATATCTACGGGTCGAGTTTGCACTATATAAAACTGCAAAAAAAGAGTTTTAAATTCCATTTAACCCACCACAGAGGAATTGGGGTCCCTAGTGAGACGATATGTAGGTTTGCAAAGTTCAGTGTCATGGCCATCGTAGCCTTCCATCTTTTGTTACTTTCATAAATGCCTTTGCTAGCAAATAATTGCTCCCCTCCTTAGAACTTTTCGCCCACTTTGAATCAAACTGATAATAAACTTCTATAAAATAAATACATTATCAGCCTAGAAGAATAAGGGAAATTCTACCCTATTAACTTAGTACTAGTTGTGGGGAATGGATCTGTGAATCAAATGCCTTAATTTACTTAGATTCACATGAGCTCCCTAATATCCATCAATTAGTTTATTGCTATAGCCAAGAGATTATGTCAGTGGAACTATCATCACTATCCTCATGTGACTCTTGGCAATAGCTCACTTAATCTCCCAGACAGCCCCTAGCGCCTGGATGCCCTTAGGGGTGATAAGTCGCGCTTTACAAATCTGGGAAAAAAAATGCATTTCTCACTCTAATAAAGCCTCAGCTACCCAGATTGGCACTGTCTGTCCATGGTTCTAAAACAGTGGTGGCCGGCACAGGTAAGCGCAGCAGGGCAGGGCAGGGCAGGGCAGGGCGAGGCGTGGGGAGTCGATAGACGACGGACCAGGTATTATCTATTTATTTAAATATACCTATACCATCGTCTGTCGACTTAACGCCTCACTGCATTTACCTGTGCCGGCCGCCGCTGCTCTACAACATTGTTCCTTTTTGATTATCCTACTCCTTTCCATGACCCATCCCCTGCTGGACCGTAATTGTCGTCTACACCCACAAGACAGTCTGATGATACCAAGCCGATGGCCCAGGACCACAGCTGAGGTGCTCTCGGGCAGAAGGGCAGTTACATAGCTACTGTGACAAAGAAGCAGGAATCAAAGTTATGAAAACTTCCCATAAATAATTTAGTCAATATCATGCATGTTTGTATATTTGTAATGCAGCCAGTTTCTTTTATATTTTAGAGACCCCTAACCAGATTTGGAAGGGGCCATCAGTGCTTCATTGGACTGGCGGTTGCCGGTGGGGACCATGGGCACTCATTTTTGGGGACAGGCACTTATTTTGACACATCAGATATTGATTGAGCGCAAAAGAGGGAAAAACACACAAAACGATTTAGACAGAAGAAGAGAAAGTCAGAAAAACTGTCACAAAGGAAGAAAGCAGGAACCTTTAAGAGTGAGATAAAGGGGTAGGGAGTGTCTATTAGTAGATTAAAGAGATATGAGGTGGATTTAATTAAGCCTATGCAGCCTTGGTATTCAGAACACTGACATTTGATTGCACCAGCCTGAGCTTCTGAGCAGAGCTTCGGGCACCAGCGCTCATTCCTTTACAAGTTAGCCACTGCCTGGCCCATTATTTGGCTTTAGGCCCTGTGGCATTCACATACTATCTTGTAAAGTTCAACAAGGATTGACACTTCTGGTTCAGGTCACACAGTCATAGAAGACAACCTTTCCGTGTGAATAAGTCAATGTCAGGACATTGTCTGCAGCAGTGTTCGGAGTACCTCAGGCAGGACTAACAGCAGAAAGCACTAACACATTTCACAGCGACAGAACAAATACGTCACTGCTCTCCCAATCATCTCTTGTCTGACTTAACAACAAAAGACGCCGCCTGGTGCGTGCTGTAGATTATGTTCACCTTGGCTCGCCCGGCGTGTTCATTTTATCTTTTGTGTTTTTTCAGATAATGTTTTCAGAACTCATGACGTGTTCTCCCTCGTGAGAAACCTGATGTCAAGCAAGTCACCCTCAGTACCTTTTAGTGCAAAGCAGTAAGCCTTGCTTTCAGTAAGCTAAGGAGATCAGTGACGTACGTACATTCTACCACAATATGGAGCTTTAAATATCGTCCTGCCAAAATATCAGCTTTTCAATATCGACTACCGCAATATCAAAAAGCTATATATATATAAGACTTGTGGGAACGGAAATGTCCTCTCGATGGTGTACAATCGTGTCTCCTGCATGCTCAACTGTGAGTTTATGTTACCCTGTTTTCTGGATTTTTGGTCCCATCCTCATGCTAAACTAACATGTGGATATGGGACTGGTCCTGGACCTGTTCTGGACCTAAAGTGGTGCACCAAGTGAGACCTCTTTAGTGGCAGAAGGACTAGTATCTCTGTTATGGGGTCACACATGTAGTGTGGTAGTGTCATGCAGTGATTCTAGTGTGACAAGGCCTTTTAACCTGTGTTACATGAATGGGAACATACTGGCCCACTGGTCGATGAATCAAGAATCCTAGCATTAAGATCCTGTGTGAATGGACACACACTACTAAAGTGAGGGATACACTGAATGGGTGCCTCCGTGACCCAAAGTGACACAGGCCCGTGGGTTCCATTTTGGAAACTCCTGGCCTGTTCATGTGCACAAGATGAAAGTGAAGTTGCTTTCCCAGACAGCGGAATTGTTCTGCTGACATTCCTGAGACTGGAGAGATGGAACCCAGACTCCTACTCTGAAGAAGGGAATGAGGAGGCAAGCTTCCCCGTAGAAATTAAATTAGATCCTCCCGGCTACACAGAGACTGCCATTTTGTAGGAGTGAAGGATGGCACTGTTGTTTCTGTTGTCAGGGTGTGAAGTCTCTTTTCGACGCAAATCAGCCCTCTGTCTCTCTTTCTGATCACCGTTAGGCGTGGCTGTTGATAAGCACAGACTGCTAACACCTCCCTCTTTGTGTCGCTGTTGTTGGTGTTTCACCCCGGAGATGAGCCTGTGAAGAACCGGGTTTTAGAACCCAGCGGCGCCAGGGGCACGCCCAAAGTCTTCGAGTTCACCTGTCTTAGAATACAGAGACACAGGATACTTCTCGGTGACGTCAAAGATCAAATTTATTTGCTGCAACCAGGAACAGAAGTCTACGAAGTACGACACGGGTAGTTCGCTAGAGACTGCTCAATTTTTGTATTGCGAGACATCGTCTTTTATGCTAAAAATCACATTCCTGACAAACACCAATTATATACAAACTATCCAATCACAGGTGACATTGCAAAAGGTATCATATAACGACAAACCCACTTTTCAGTTGTCTAGCCCAACATCAATTACACGGGAAAGCCCAACATTCTTGCTCGGACAGGCCGGACGAACCCATAATAAAAGGACCACAACCCAAACATAAATAGGCCATAAAAGAAGGAACAGAAACAGATGAGTAGCAAGATAGAAGGGTGTGTGTGTGTACCATAAACTCAGCAATGTTCTGCTCTTTGATTTCTATCTTGACCAGCTGCCGAACAAGGAACTGGCTTAGCAAGGTTAGCTTCGGGCAACAGAGTCAGTTCGCTCAGGTCATCTAAAAGTCAGCTAAAGGTGTACGTGTCCCAAAAGACTTGTTCGGCCGTAGTCATCGGCCTATGTGAGGGCAACCACAAAATGGCTGCCGTACACAAAATAGAACCCGAAGGTTCAGAACGAAATCCCTAAATACATAGTGAATCCATCAATTGGACATGACGAAAACCCTCGTACTTGCCGCACTCGTCATTTGCCGTTCGCTACTACCAAAATCATAACGATACCATGACCTTTACGGAATGGGTTCAGAATCACGGAACCTCACCTGCTGTGAAGACCATCACTCGAGACAAAGGCTGAGGCAAAAAGACAGCTGGAGAAGGACACATGAAAAGAGAACCAACCTAAAACAGTTCCAGAAAACAGAAAGATTATCCCCATCCTCTCTCTGCCACGCCTGTATAAGAGAGGGAGCTGCTGGCTCACTTGTTGTTCTAGTTACAAGTTCTCTTTGATCAAGGCGGAAGGGCTCCATGGAGTACCCGGAGGACTACTGCACAACCATGGTTGGAGTCTGCCTGACTGCCAGCTTCCCAGAGGTGAGGGGACATCACTTGGTGTCCAATCTGGTGAAAGAACTGTCTGACCTGTCCTGAGAATCCAAGAAACAGGGCCGGACTGGCCATAGTGGGCACACAGCATTTCCCCGGTGGCCCGCAAGGGTGGGGGCAAGTTTTGCACCAGGTGTGGCAGTTTTTGTCACTGGTTGCCGGTTTGACAGAACAATCCCAAATCAGCCCCTTGTAACAAAAAAGCAGCAGCAGTGTTCCCGCCAGATCCCACCCTCCCCTTCCCCTCCCCCTCCACCCACCGGCCAGTCGGATGTAATTGCCAGGGTTGGTTTGCAATTTCAGTCCAGCCCTGCCAAGGAATTCCGCCTGAGTAAAGAGAAAGAACAATCTAACCCTGCAGGAGGATGTGACTAGTGGTGAGGGCAAGAAGATGTTGGCTTGGTTCTGTGGCCCATCTAGAAGAGACTCAAAACCTGTTTGACTGGTGTGCTCGAGATTGGAAGCCAGTCCCTGAATTCTTTGGAGGAACCACAGCAATCCGAAGGATACCCAAGTGGTCTGGACTGTCATCCCTGTCATCAGAGCTGTGGCACGTGCCTAAGTGTGCCAAATAAGCTTGCCCAAATGAAGCCAAGATAGACATTTCCCCATGGCACCTTCTGTATGCCCATGATCGAAGTCAGTGTGACAGCGGCACTCCTGATTCCTTGCAATCCCTGCTGTCCCAAAGTAGAAGTCTGCAAAACTGTGGTATTCAATCCAGGATACCCCACCATCCTGTCTGAGTGCCTAGCCTAGCACTGCTCCACAAGGTGCCAAATGGACTATATTGTTTGGAAGCACAAGGCTGCTGCCACAAGGAACTCCAGGCCAAAGTATTGCCTGGCAAATGAGCAGAAGGTTTAGGCGTCTGATCTGACTTTTGCCACTGTGCTGTGATGTCTCCATCAGAGCCCGGTTGCTAGAGGAAAGGGCTGTAAGTTTGCTGCAACCCTGAGATGCCTCAGTGCAACAATCACTGTGACTCACAAAAAGTGGAGGAATTGGGCCCACGAGACTGCAAGGCTCTTCTGCTGCCAAGAACCACCGTAGCCTAGAAAAGGGCCGGCACCAAAAGCAAGCCACTCCTGCCGCTGCCCTCAAGGATTCATCCAGAGGCCTGCTCTCTTCCAAACTGAGCAGTCTGATGCAAACTGTGACCACCGTCCAGAACAACTCAGGTGAACCCGCCTGCAAGAGGAAGGCCTACCGGGGTCACTACCACTGGAAAAGAAGGGTGAAAGACTATTTGGGCTCCCCATCTGGGAAAGACTGTATGCTAGGAGGGCAAAGCACTGCACCTGCTCTAGACCTTATGCCACTGAGCTTTCGACCATTAGAGTAGAGGTGGAGGGTGGATTTCCTAAGGTCACTAAGACATTATCATGTAGTATTGTTCCTTGCTGTAGAATAAAGTACTTGCTATTTACCAAAAGAGAAGCACTGGGATGGACCATCACATCAGTGTTCTACTAAGTGATTGCTGAGTGCTGAGCCTGTGTATTCCTACACTAACATCCCATAGACGTCTGTGACTACTCACCATCACAACCATTGAATGCCATAGTAAGACAAGACATCTGTGGTCCACCCTGCCTGTCCCGTGGTCCCTTGAATGAAGTCTGACAGGTATATATAGATTTACTCTTCTTAACTCCACATCAACATAACCACAACAATATATATTACATAGTGACAGTCACCAATGTAGTTAAGGTTCAACCACACATTCCCTAGAAAAGGCAGGTATTCATTTGTCTATGTCAACGTTACAACAAATGGATCACCACCAGATTTGGTACTCACTTAGGGCCAGTTTTATCAAGGTTTTGCTTTTCCCTTGCTCCACGCAAGGGGGTACAACAGTGATGCAAAACCTAAGCACAATTTTTCAAGTCACCCAAGGCCGCCTTGCAGGCCCTGCATGACTTCATGATTTTGGAGTAACGGAAGGCAGAACAAATCGCTCCCTTGCGTTACTCTGCCCCAGGGAGGCGTTCCATGGGTGGAGCCTCGGTGTTCCCACACATCCACACATGGATTTTGGTGCATTTTCCAGATTTACTATTAGTGGTAGATCTGGGAATGCGTCAAAATGCTACACCTCCCCAGGTGAGGCGTACAGAGGAGAAATGTATTCCTCCTCAGTTTTTCCTCTTTCTACGGGTGCTGCAGTCTGTAGCGCACATCAAAAGAGGAAAATGCCTCTGAGGATTGTTTTTGTGCAGGAAGGTGCCAATTTTCATGCCACTTCGGGCTGGTAAAAAAGAATTAGACGGTCAAACAACATATGCTTGTCCATTTTATCTTCAATGAGGAATTTTGGCCTCTTCCATAGAAAAAAACCCTGATTAGATTTATGCCACATTTGGCATGAATTTAGAACTTTACTTAGAAATTCTGCTTTTGCTGACTAGTGGAAACCTGTTGTGTAGTTTTTGAGACACTCGCATTAGAAAAGGGTGAAAGGTGGGCTTGAAAGGTTTGATACATGCTTTATAAATTGAGATTTGAAAAGGGATTTATTGACTTCCTTATAACGTATGACCAATCTGAACAAAATCTGACAGAAGTTTTGAAAAATTATTTCTCTAAGCGTATGCCATGTTTTTTTAATATCTATCAAGGGGAAGGAAGGGAAAGTCATAGAGGGGGCAAAATAATTTTAATTTGCTAATAACGTGGCTGCTGTATGAATAAGTAAGTAAGTTGGTAAATATTTATTGTACAAGTTAATAAAAACCTTTACAAAAAGGAGGCTGCTGTATGATGAATCTCCATGAAATGTGGCAGGCAATGAGAAAGTTATTCCAAGTACAGGTACTAGAGGTTTCGTGCAGCTTCCATAGGGAGGACAAACCTAAAAAACATGTTCGATTTACTAACACCTTTGGGGCAGTTTCCTAAATCTACACGAAATTTGGCAGAGGCTTAGCAGGTGTGTGAAAGGGGCACATTTAAAGGATGGGTAAAAAAGTGTACATCTGCTTAGAAAAATGTCACAGGTTGGTGAAGCCACACAAAATTTGGTAGATGTTTAGCAGGTTTAGCTTTCTGTTTGTGTGTCATATTTTGAGCAGATACAGCAAAGGGTATCAACGATAAATGGGTAGGCAATTACATTTTCCTTCACTAAAAACTCTGGCACTTTTTGATAAATCTGGATAAAATTTGACAAACAGAAAACTACGCCCGGTGCAAGGCCAGGCAAGCTGTGTATGGCCAAAGTGGATTGGGCGCAGGGCCTGACCGAAGACCATGCACAGTACATAGTAGGTGCATGACAGGTGAATGCAGTACATCATACAATACTCATGAAATTCACTGGAAAAGCACAGTTAGGGGTTAGTATTGATTCAGCAAACATAAAAAGCCTTAAAATTCACCTGTTATGCTACGTAACCATGTAAAAAAAAGACACCCTCAAAAAAGAAAACATGGCAGGGGTGGTCCACATAGATTCATCCAAAAAAATTCCTTAACGGTGTCAGGAGAAACCAATACGCACACTTGTGTATGATGTCAGAAAAGGGACCTGGTTAAACCATTGCTAATTGATTATAGAAACATACGGAGAGGGGAATGCCATGCTAAAACCGATAGGGAGGGGTTTACGGATTTTTTTATTCATGTACCAGCCCCTGGCCCCTTTATACTCTCAAACATTTAGCATATGGCTAGCATTTTTCTTTGAGAAAGGTTGCCACCATTTTGGCACTAATGAACTGTACAGACAACCCGCTTCCAACAAGGGATAAAACCGCTCTATCACATACCAAAGAAAATTCAATCCAAGTATACTTTCTCCTTCCCAGCGCATGTCTAACAATTCTCACAAGAAATGTGGCAGCTTGTGGCCCAAGAGTTTTGATTGGATCTCCCACAGTTTTTTCATTAATCCTGCTAACTGAGCGTTTCAATTGTGTGTGCTGCAGGCAAAAGTACCTGTACTTAACAGGTCACTCCAGCCTCACTGAGTCTGAATAGAAAAGTCTCCAGTCTCCCAGGGAGGGTATCCTGGCGAATGTATTGCTTTGTTAACGAATTATACATTTACTATTTGGATAACCATCACCTTACCACACAGTACCATCACTAAAATAAATGAAAAAATATCAAAAATACTACGCTTTGCTTTTATTACACATACTGCTTCCAGTACTTTATGGCACACCGCCTGCCCTGAAATTGGAGCCCAGAATACGTGAACCTGCTGTATCCTCCACTCCATCGTACCACTGAGAGACAACACCATCACAGAGCTGAACTTTCACAAACAATTACACCTGTACCTTCAGAGCCACCTCTGGCGGAGGGGAGGTTGGCACTAACATTCACCACGGTTGTTTGCCATATGCTGAATAGGAGTCGTGGGAGACTCATTGGGCCTCATTTATGAAAAGTGACGCATCGCTGCGTGGAAACAGCGATGTGTCACTTTTCACTGCCCCTTCCTTGCGACACCAATGATGCATCATATTTACAGTATGACGCATCATGGCGCAAGGAGTTACAGATACGTCAGTATTTCTGATGTATCTGTAGGCGCAAAAGTGAAGCATTGCTGGAGTGCGTCACAAAAGTGACGCAACTCCAGCAATGCGTCCTTTCACATGGGGCAAGCCCCATGTGAAAAGGCCTACGTCAGTCTTATGCCTGCTGTGAGGCAGGTGTAAGAAATTGACGCATTTGTGTCCTAGAAGTGGCGCAGTGATATCTTATAGATTTCACTGCGTCACTTCTATGACCCTTTCTTGCATCGAAGCGCCCCCCTTACATACATTATACCTGGCGTAGGTATAATGTCGCACAGGGGTTTACGAAGTGACGCATCTACCTAGATGCGTCACTTTGTAAATATGGTGCAACAGGGCACATTTTTTACGCTGCTGGTGCGTCACAAAAAGTGACGCACGAGCTGCGTAAAAGTGACGCACGGTCTCATAAATGAGGCCCATTGTATTTTACTTTCTTACACTATTTCTGTTGATTGCCTAATGTTTACTGTACTACTTGCTTCAAAAGAGAAAAACAAAAAAAAAGTTGTATAAAAAAGTATTTCTGGCTAATGCTATACAGTATGGCCAAAAGGGAAAAAAGAGGCAAAGATGCGGCCTCCAGTAGCTGTGTCATTTTGTAGGTGCGCTCATGTGTGATGATGTATAAGCCAAATGATGTGGCTGACTTTTTAATTAGCTGATCCACAATGGGTTGTCATAAAAAAAAGAAGTGGAATGAAAGTGTTTTGTTTTTTTAAAGAGAGGGAGGCCAGCAGCAAATTGTATATTATATATTACTAAAAAGAAAACACCAAGTGGGTTGGTGATTCAACAGAGGAGCGAGTTGGGGATCGTGGGTGTGGACGTAAAAGTAACAATAGAGGACGGTGGGTGTAGGAAGTTAAAAAAAGCACAGGGGTGGCTCATAGGGCAGGGAGAGAGGCCTGGGAGACAGAGGAAAAAACCACAGAAGCAAGGCGAAATGTGCACGGGGAACACACAGGACACAGTGAGCAATGCATGGGTTGAGGGAGAAACATAAACGTGAGCGAGAGCAATACAGAGCACGGGGAGGGGCTACATGTGGGCAACAACTATAAACGCATGCATTTTTATGAAGTGCTGAAAACGATAAAACTGTTTCCTAAAAGGCACGCAATAGAAGCATAGAAGCCAGCAACTCATAGAGATGGTAAATGGGCTACGATCCACAGGAGGGACAAACAGAAGCTTGACAAGCTGGGACATAAAAATCCATCAAATAAGAAGTAGACAAATCAGAGTGACAGTAACGCCAACCAATGATAAGCAATGGGTGGGCTGCAAGCCCCTGTATGTTCCTGGTAAACCTACAATATATCTTTTCCATCGACATAGCTTGTACTGTCTGGTAGGATCCACCTACAAACAAGGAGGTTGGAGACACTTCCTCTAAATGGTTTAATGGCATAATCCCAAGTAGAAACAAGAAAACTGTTGTACCTTAATATCTGTGACCACGATTAGTTTTGAGCCAACAAAACTTATAGCAATCTAAATCAGTTCAACCATTTGTCCACATTTTAACCTCAAAATATGCTTTTTGTTACTAGGTGAGATGAGATAAGAAACAGTTTCTGCCTATGTATGCGTCAAATACCAAACAAGAGCGTGCCTGCTTTGTTTGTTTCCACAGTTCATTATACAACTTTTTTGCAGGATAGTAGTAAACACAGCCACCGAGTTCCCCCATCAATGCACTGCTTTGGTAACTAAATAACATTGGATATCAGGGCTTTGCTTATTTTTCATTTATTTTTTTTAATTAAATGATATAAAAAACTTACATGTTTCACGCCTTCAGAAAATATGGTGCTGATGTGGGGTTTGGATTCTCCGCCCTGAATGGAATGTCGCCTTGCAAATGCCTCCTCTTCTTTAGCTCTGTTGACCAGCTGCAGAAGATGTGGCGAATTCTCTATCTGCAACAGATATGTTATTAGACATGAGGCACACATTCATTTGTAATGTTTAGTGACCCATTCTTCCAGGTGTAGCGATTTCCACTGATGTATTTGCATTTGGGGTGTAGCAGGGATCATTAGTACAGGTTCCTGATAGACAACACAATATCTGGGTAGGATGGGGTTTAGAAAGAACATTTAGGCCCCAATTACAAGTGGGCAGGATGGAGTTGAGATATTGACCATACCTGGTATTTACCAACACCATGGGGTGAAATATTTATCTGGTGCAGTAAATGCCTCATCTCCATTACGGTGAAATGCTGCTTTCAGCACTGACATCCTCATGTATCACTTTCAAAGGATACATTTCTTCGCCTTTTTCCTGCCGAAATTTATCAGAGGAAATTACGGTAGGTACGGTAAGTAGTAAGTACTATGGTATTCTGAATTCTGATTTGTGTGATAACACAACTTCCCGCACATATCGGAATATGCCACCCCGCTTGTAAACAGGGGGGTAGGTGCTGATTAAGGGTGCCCCGGAGGGAAGATGCTATTTAGGCCACCGAATTAAATTCGACTCGCCAGATTTAGGAACTTGTCAAGTGTTTTCAGCAACAAAATGAAGATTTTAGAGTTTATCTCATCAAAATCAAAATCTGCATGTTACTGTAACTGCTGTCTGTTTTTTCGCTTTTAATTTCTGGCTGGTTTGACCTACCCAAATTTAACAGAGAGCTCAGACTTTATCCCTCTGGTATTTGCCGGATGTGGGAAACTCAGCATACCTTAGAATTCTAACCCTTGCTCAAACCAGAGACTGTGCGCTCATAAACAGGGCCGAAGTTTATTACTTTATTTCATCATAAGAAGCCTTGCTTGCAGTCATGTAGCCTCCCTCAAATAGAACAAATTGTTATATATGAATATACCAAATACATAAAGTAAGGCAGACAGATGTTCTGTTGGCAATTTTCGCAACAGGTATTTTGTCATGTTGTGTGGATTTATTTGTACTGGCAACATAGGGGGCATCACATCTAACCTATGTACACTTACCACGAGACCATCCAGAGAGCAGGGTCTCGCACAGAGCACATGTCTCAGTCATACATGAAAATACACCAGGTCTCGCGTGCGCGGGCCCTCGTGGCCCTCACCTCTCGATCATGGGTGGACAATGTGTATATCACTTCTAATGGGTTCTCTCCCCTCTCAGGGTCTTCGGTGATTTGCAGCAGCACGCCCAATTCAGGGTGTGAGGGATGCCCCCAGGATCAATAATTCCAATGGAGGGGTAAATATTTGGCCTATCACCTCGTAATAAATCCCAGTAAACAAGTAGGTTTAGACATCAATGGATCACAAGATCAGTTCCTCCTCCAGTCAACTGCAATCTAGTTATCGCTCAACATAATATAAAATGGAGAGTTGGGGGCGTGGGGGATCGAGCCAATTAGCTGACAGAGTGACGTTATATTGTAAGAGGCCAGGTGGTTGCATTCCTGAAGGAATGCCTCGTCAGTACAGAGGAATGTGTTGATAAAGATCAGTATTCAATTAATGAAACATGATTTGGCTTTAATATGGTAACCACTTCACTCCATGTCACTTCGGACTGTCTCCAGACCTGAACTTTTCACCTACAAATCATTGATTACAGGAGTGTTAGTTTAATTATTTACATGCCACAAAACAAGACTACAACACCCAGAATGCATCAGGCTAGCATCCAATGGTCCAGGACTGACAACAGTGGCCATAAGTGTGTGGTAGTCACCCTAGGGAGTAAACCCTCAAATCATTCGAAGGTGACAGGGGACCAATGACCATCAGTAGATGCAACAGTGTAAATATTATGGGGCACATTTATCACATTTTCAGGCAGTGCAGCAAGCCAAGTTACTATGCTAAGGGAAAGGGCAGGAATGCACCATATTTAACATCATAGGGCACATTTCTGTCTTTTCCATGTGCTGGCGTACTCTTGGCCGCCTTGCACCAACACAGACACCCTGGCACCATGCTGCCAGAGGGCCAGCGTTGTGCGCAGGATTGTTTTTATGCAGGAAGGGACACCTTTCTGTACAAAGACAATTATCTGTGATGTTTTACTCTTTCTATGTGTGCTGCTAAAAAGAGAAAACAACAAGAAGAAAAGAAGATATTTCTCCTCATTACGCCTCACTTGGGAAGGCATAGCATTTTGACGCATTCCCATGTTGACCAGTAATGGTAAATCTAGGAATACACCATAATCCATGGGGGGATGTGTGAGAACACCCACCCTGCACCCATGGAATGCCTCCCTGGGGCATATTAATGCAACTCAGTGATTTGCGCTGCGTTATGTTATTCTGAATTTATCAAGGTGGCCTTGCGCGGCTTGATAAATCTGACTTTGTTGTTGTGTCGCTCTTGTGCCCCCTTGTGTGGCACAAGGACAACTCAACAACAATGATAATATAGCCCTGAATCTTGACTACCAGTGCCACACGTTAGACATCATGACATACTTGGTAAGGTGACAACATACCCTGCTTGAAATGCTGATGGCGGTGTCTGACTGACTTCGCCTCTCTCTTCGCCGCTCTACACTCTGGCCATAATTCGCAGTGAGATGAAACCTGTCCGTCATGTCATTCTGGGACCTAGATATCTCTGCAAGAGACAATCAGTGTTAAGTAGAGCTGTGCTGTATTAGGTGTTCAGAGGAAAAGCACAGTCAAATCTACAGTTGATTGACACAATAACAATGCTCTCAAATAAAACCATGACTCCAGTGATTCCTAGTGAAGCAACAGTGCTTTCGCCCTCTATTTTCTTTCCTCAGATATACAAAGGGCTTGTCTATGTTTTTATGTTACTTTCTAGGAAACCTGTAATATATCTTCATGGCTGTGCGGAATTTTATTTTTTACCCAGTCAAGAGACTATAAACTTGTAAAGTTTGTCAACTATGCAAAACTTCACCGGCTTCAGGCAAATATCTCAATGAAAAGGTTTTGTGATATAACTTTCCCTTGATAACATTTTTTTGCAAGTCACTTTTCCTGCAGGGAGTGACCTTTTGGTTAGGGGTGCTTGTTTCCCATTAAACCAAATTTTGCAATATATTTGTCAAGACTTTTTTGTCCAGGAAAAAGGTGTGGTATCACCACACATGTGGTAATTCCAATCCTCTTATCTCCTGTTTGGGCTCGAATCCGGATAAGTGTGGGGTTCGGGGATTTAACCCCTTCAGTGCTCATGACGAGCCCAGGCTCGTCATGCAGCACGGTGCTCGTGTGCTCATGACGAGCCTGGGCTCGTCATGAGCCGTGGAACGCTCACATGCGGGGCTAATTTCCCCACTGTGCTGAGCGTTCCATTGCGCGGGCGGGTTCATGACGAGCCCAGGCTCGTTATGAGCACACAAGCACCGTGCTGCATGACGAGCCTGGGCTCGTCATGAGCACAGCAGCGCCGTGCGCGGCCCCCCTCCCCCCCGCACCGCGGGGAAATTAGCCCCGCAGTGAAGGGGTTAATGGCCAACCTGTTTGTTGATTTTTCGAAGCAATCTCTTTTTTTAACTGTATTTGTTTTTTCATATTTCTATAGTGCTCATGCACCATAAATGCACCAAGAACAGTTATGCTAAGATCTTGCATCAAATAATAAAAAGTATGAGCGATGGAAAGCACAACAGAAGGACTTGAGAAAATGGAAGGGAAGGGACCAAGAGAAAGATGGTAGAAATAAACTAAGAGGTAAAAGCGCAGGTAGCGAAAGAGTTGGAGCCCACTTCAGACACACTGTTTTCCAGTATATTATGAGTGATTATTAATATATGCTGGTTGAGCCTTTTCTTACAATATGCCATTATTATTATTAGGTTGGCATTTTTTAAATGATCAACTTAAGAAAGATTAAAATGGTTTGTAAAGTCTTGGGACCTGATTTAGATCTTGGCGGATGGGTTTCTCTGTCACAACGATGACGGATATCTCGTCCGCCGAAATACAAATCTCATAGGAAATGTTGGAATTTATATTTCGGCGGATGGGATATCCGTTACTGTTGTGACGGAGTAAGCCGTCCACCAAGATCTAAATCAGGCTTTAATACATTCCTTAAATCTATTGCCTGGGCATCATTTATAGTTTGGAACTTTTTTATAGAGAGTTCGCTCAAATAATGATCATGTAGGCTCACATATTATATAAAAGTAGCATTTTATAAAAATAATTGTATCCTGTTACAACTCCACTTTGGTATTTTCAAAAAGAACATATTTAAATTTCAAGCACGCGTGGATTACAAACCTCATTACAAATGGCCCGTTTATTTCCAGAAAGTGTGGTAGTTCTTGTTACTACACATACCAGAATTCTGAGTTGGGGGGACTGTATCACACCCAAAATCCGCAGCCCTCATCAAACCTACCGATAGTTACCAAGGAAAAATGCTCGGACATGCAGATTTTGGTTCGGTGAACACTCAAATCCATGGTACGTCCCATTCTGGTGGCAGGACTTGTATTGAGAATGATTATTGCATGCAATAAATTCCAAACACCCTGAGTCGCTTTTATCATGTGCGATAACTATTATCATACTAGTAACTGGGTCACTTCTTGGGCATATTCACACACAATGTGTTTTGCCCAGGCAGATCAGCCATTGACCTTTTTCTAGACAGCCAGAAATGTCTGTCACTGTCAAAATTGGAAAAAATTAGGTCCACATAATGTATTATTGTATTTTCAGGCACCTGGCAAAGTTCTCTGATCCAGGAATGTGAGACAGTAAAAGGTGGTCTTCAATCAAGTTACTCATGATCACAATAAAGTGACACCGGGCATAAGGGTCACTCCTAGTGGTAATCCCTATTACACGCACAACCAGTTTTAGTCAAACCAATAGTGCCAGCCCTCATAGCCAGTTTGGACCTTTGTAATTATCGGGTATTTAATAATAACCAGCACTTATGTTTACCTGTTTTGGGGTAATGTAATGATGGCACTGATACTATACTAAGGGACTGTCCACCTATGATTCTAGAAGTCATCCATTGAGGCTTAGTTTGTTGTCATTAAGGCTGAACTAGAAAACATCAAGACACAATGTGTCTTTTTCACAAAGGTAAACGTAAACTTTTTGGGTAAGTTTACAATTATTTTGCTATTCACAAACTACGATTGTAGTTTTACATGCAGTATCTTTACGACTGAAGAGAATGGCCTATCTTTTTATGTGCAGTCATCAAGATACTACATGTAAAACTACACTTGTAGTCAGTAAATAGCAAAAAAATAGTAAGCTTACACCAAAAGTGTAAGTTTACCTTTGTGAATAGGGCCCATTGTGATAACTAGTGCTGCGCTTGTTGTTGGACCAAATACTACAAGCCAAACCAGATTTTTTGATAAAAAAAATGAGTGTGCCTGACGAATATTTATTCAATTAAGATTATTACCACATACACACCCTTTTTCTTCTGTTTCCAACAAACACACTTATTTGTGGTATCAACTGCTATAAGTGAATAATACCTAACCATACAGCGGAGAGGACATTCTACCTATGTTTGCAAGTCAAGATAAGGGAGCTAGTATAAGTAATGCAAGTTGCAGGGACAGGTCAAGAGACTTTTTTTTAATTACAAACAGAGTGTTTCCACCTGGATTGTCTGTCCTAGGATCAATTTCTCCTTCCATTTTCAAAACAAAAAATACTTACACCTAAACGTCTATGTGCCATGTTGGGGGTCCTTAAACAGAAATTGCATTCTTCATAAAGACATGGCCTTTTTTGTTGACAATAAGGTTAAAATTAGTAAATGTGATATTGGGGATGAACACCATGGCCATTTGAATGTATGTGAATCACAGCCACACAACACCAAAGCAATCACAATAATTCACATTCTCTCCAAGCCCTATTAGTCCTCGCTCTTCCCTGAGACACCACTTTTACCCCTATGTTGCGTTTATGTCTCCCCTTTGGGACAGGGTATCCTCTCCTTTCCAGAGCAGAGTTTCTAGGGCAGTAGTTCTTAACCTGTAGTCTGCATACCCCAGGGGGTCCACTACGCTTATTCATAGGTTCTGGGACTGTTTATAAAATTTAATTTTATTTGTTGATTCATAAAGTATATTTACATAAAGAAGACAAATGAAACAGTTGACATTTTAAAACCTTCTGTAAATCTGAAGGAATTTGAATTTGAAAGTTAAAAATGAAGTTGGTATCATGAGCCTAATTTATGGGCGCACCACAAGTACAGCAAACAGAATATAATATGAATGATGGGTGGCCTCAACTGATAACCCAACAAAAATAAAGTATACAATAGGTGCAAAAAAAGCAAAGCGATATACTAGAATCCAGCATATCGCTTTATCTTTTATAATTAAAAAAATTATTTTGAAAAGCTTCAACCTTCACATAAAATTAAATTTTTTTTTTTATTTCTTTGTGAATGAAATAAAACATCTCCACATTTGTGTATTTGTTTAATGTGTACTTGTTTCTGTATTGTTTTGCATTGTTTTGAGGGTCAAATCATGGAAATTGCTTAGACCGAGGTCCATTGGTTCCAATAATGACACAATAAGTGTTGGAATAAAAATTCTTTCAGCCGAGTTCTCTATGTATTGTATGACTTGAGTTGGCATTCGCTGCACCATTTTTTATTCAGCCGTCATTTTGAGCCATGATCGAAATTAACTTGTGTCTCACTCTGTATGCCTCAACAGAAAACAGCTGCAATATTTTTTTCATATTTCTCCAAGGTTGAGCTTCGCTGTACTAAGGAATAGACTGTCTTTTTTGTCATCACCCTTACAGCGGAGGGCCCAGACAGAGTAACCTTGACGCTGAGATAGCATGTACCTGGTCCCAGGATTGCAACTCTTTTATCTGTATCTCCGTTGTTCACCAGCTACCAACTGGAAATTTCCAGTCTGGGCATGTCTTTAGTGGTTCTGAAGATGTACATTATGTGCTACTATGTTGGCAGAAGTCAGTCCCTCTGCAGCAATCTAAGGAGGCTGGTCAGAGCGGACTCCACTCGAGTGTACTTCTGATAAATACCTTTGGTTTGTATTCTCTACTGTCTGACCAACTCTTTATTTGCGAGGATGGCTGAGAGATGTTCGCAAGTGACCCGCATGGCCCTCATTGGGTCACTTCCTTCATAAGGGTCCTCAAATTGAAGCAAGGATTAACTGGACGTCCATAGAAGTCAAAAGGTTAAGAATCTCTGGTGTAGGGGGTCTCATTTTACTTCACAGAGTGGCGCAAAACAGTAAGCAATGAGACATATTACGAACTATGTGATACAGTAGGAGGGTCCAACAGTCATTTGTTTAGACGGACAAGTTCAAAACTTTCTGTTGGGAAGACTATGCTTTGTTTGCCTAGCCAAATTGCTGGAACCCTTCAAATGGATGCACTTCTTGGATCCAAACTCGGCTCTTTCACCCGAGGACTGGTGACCATAAGTGGTGATCTGGTCTCCCATGCTCATTTACTGCTTTGTAAAGAGACTGGGGGATTGGTCTCCTTTTGAAGCCTCTGCCGTCTCCAGCACTAGCCTATGCTTTAGAGATCAGTGGGAGCACAACTGTCACAGGACTCTGACAAAAATGTTGTGGTCTAAATATAGGGGTTGATTCACAGAGTCCCACCACTACGAACTGCAGGTAGCGCCGATGAGCCTGCAGGACGTGTATATGGAAAAGGCATCCTGCAGGTCCAATGCCACCATTCAGTCTCCAGGTTCGACATAGGCTGGCATAAGCATCTTGAATTTTTCCTCCTGGAGGAACTCCTTGAGAGGGTGTAGGCCCCACCTGTTTAATGTTATGGTCTACCAACCTGGCAAGAATTGTCCAATCCTGCCTCACAGTGGGTGGCAGTGCTCCCTTTAAGGCACGCTAAAGGAATTTGGCAGGTGGGGCTTCTGAGGGTGCTGTGGACTAGGTGTCCTATGGGCCTTTACCACGGGGATGGTGGGCATCACAGCCTTGACTGTGAAATTGCTGGGCACCTTGAGGATGGATGGGCTGATGGTATGAGATACCTTTGCCGAAGCAGCATAAGGAGCGATAAGGCTGATGCAGTTGACTTGGTAGGGGCAGATAAGCCTAGATGTAGTACCGTAACCCTACTCTCCTTGAACCACTCTAGACCAGAATCTGCCTTGTTCCCACCCAGGCAAGTGCCAGCAAAGGGCATTTCCAAGAAGGGTGACTGGATTGCACCTGATGAAACAGTGGACTGCAGTCAAGCTGGCACCAAGTGACAACCCTAATGCCAATGGCCCACACAATGGGATTGGTTGCGTCCAAGTCACAATTCATTGTGAACTTGGCCACATCACAACTGTCCTGTATAGCCTGGGCGAAGACAGGTCGGAGATCTTCAGGAAAACCTAGGATGACTTGAGCCACCAAATCCCAAAGTGCTTGGGAGTAGCACCCCAGGAGACAGCTGGATTTCACTGATCTAAGAGCCAAATAGGTGGACAAGAAGACTCTCTTTCCAAGCATCTCCACCCGTGTTTACTCGCTATTGGGAAGAGTAGTTTGAAATGTGTTTGGGTTTGTCCTGCTTGGACCACCAATATTTTAGGGGAACGGTGCAGAGATAAAAACACAGAATTCCCGGGGCAGCGCAGTGGCTTTTGATGATCTAGCTTTGGACCAGGGGCCAGAGCATGGTTTGGCCCATGCCCCCAACTGGGTATCCGTAAGTGCCTCATTAATAGACGAGAGGGGATCAGTAGTTTATGGCCCCAGCTGAAGGACTTCAGTCAGAACATTGGTCTTGACCTCCAAGGTGGGGAGCTGGAGGTCAAGGACTTCTGCCACCCTACGCATCAACTAGGCTTAAGAAATGCTCTCCTCAGTAGCAGGACCAGTGGCTGAGAGAAGCTCTGACTCAGGGGAGGCATTAAGAGTACTACTAGCATCCTGTAGGTCATCATAGCAATTCTCTTCATTATATGGATGGTCAATTTCTTCACCCGCATCATAATCAAATCCTGAATCATAGTCGAACAGGGAATGTGGGGTATGTGTTCTCCCTTGTGGAGACGACAGATTGAGAGGAGGAAGTGGTGCCTACACAAAGGCGGAGTATGGCCTTGATCAAGGTTGAACCGGTGCAGATTTTGAGTTCAGAGAAGACAATAGTTACCTCGTCTTCTGCCGTCAATGGAGCTGAACCATGGCGTTGAAACGCCAGGAACCAGCGTGGTTGCAGAGCTGGAGGTGGAGTTGGAACTGGAGCCAGAGGCAGCCTCGGGATGGTCTCTGAGAGTCCAACAGGTGCTGAGGGTGTAGCCGCTGGTGGTATTCCAGATTAGGAACCTCTCAGCTCAGTGGAGCCCGAAAGTGCACATGAGGAAGCTGGCAAGAATCCAAAAAGTCAGAATGTGACCTCGTGGAACTTCACAATCCTAGTTCAGAGTGGCGGTGGGTTATGCTGGGACAAGTTGTGGGATAGGCTCTGAAGTTAATCTACTTTGGGAGTGAGATCAAGATGTATGGTGCCCCCTCACCTTTTTAGGAGAGTATGGGTGGCGGGCAGGGCCTGAGTACTGCTTAGCTTTCTTGTGCTTTTTCTTTGACTTACCCAACAACTTTGATTGAGAAGAAGATTGACCTCTGGAAGGACTCCTGCGACTTCAGGACCTGGAACAGGACGGGACTGAACGTTCGACCTGGACTGGTCTTGTTGCAGAATTTTCTGGTGCTTGGCAATGTATAGTTTGGCACTGTGGTCTCCAATTGCCTTTGGGTACTTCAAAGCACAATCACTTCAGGCCTTATGATTATGACTTGACCAGAGGCACCACAGGCAAATCTGATGAGACTCTGGGACAGATATTTGTTTGAGACAAGTCCTTACAGGGCAGAAGCAGTGATTGCACTCTGACCACAGTATTTAAGGGAGAAACCCTAGAGAAGTTTAAGATGCCAGAACCAGATGAGTTGAGGAAGCTAGCTAATGGAATCAAATCTGGATGCCCTTTGAGGAAAAAAAAGAAAATTGACCATTTGGTACTACAGAACCTAAGCCCTATCACACTGCTACATTTCTTTTGCAAAAATAGCATAAAAAGTAGTGAATATACAGTTGACCAATCACATTGACAGAAACAACCTAATGCACCCCTCACAATCAGGTTTCCGAGCTGCACATTCTACAGAGACAGCCCTCCTCTTGGCTAGGGAAACCCTAAGACAGCACGCAGACAAAGGTCAAACTGCTGCTCTGATCCTACTGGACCTCAGTGCAGCTTTTGACACCAACTCCCATGGCCTCCTCCTCCAAAGATTAGTGTTGTGTGGTGTTAGGGGCATGTCCCTGTGCTAGATGATGTCCTTCCTGTTGTCAAGAGGGTTCCAGGTTACACAAGACGCACATACATCTAAGAGCTTTCCCCTGTTACAGGGAGTTCCCCAGGCTGATGGAAACCGTTCTGGCGGGTAAACGTACAGCTCAGCGGAAGGGGCCCGTAGAGTGCTGGAATATGTACTCCCCTCAGGACACTGCCGAGCTGAGTAGTGGCTTGTCTTGGTAAATATGAAATAAAATCACAAAAATGTATAAGAGCGCAACAAATACCACAAGGTGTAAAGGTGCTAAAGAGGGAGAGCTCCATAAGGAAGATAGAATCATAAAAAGGAAAATGTCTTAGATCAGAAAAGGAACCAAGCTGCAGATTGATTAAAGGGTGAAAAGCCAGGTCTTGGAGTCTTTTCGAAAAGCATAGTGAGCCTGCAGGCTACTGATAGAGCATGGAAGGAAATTCCAAAGTTTTGCTGCAGCCACAGAGAAGCCTCTGCCTCCCCACCTGGTCTTCCTGATTTTAGGAACAGCTACAAGATTATGACTAGCAAACCAGAGCTATCTAGAGAGGCTGTACCCCTGGAACATGATTCTCAGACTTCTGGGCTTCGTATTCTGCAAAGCCCTGTGAACAGTTCATAATGCTTTAAAGGTAATGTGTGTGTTCACTAGTAGCCAATGCAATTTTGAAATCCCTGCAGAGACTGGTTGATATTTAGGGGTTTCAACTATCAGTCTTGCAGCCACATTCTGTACAAGCTGTAGCTTGGCTATTGCTTTTTAATTGATCTCAAGATAAAATCCATTGCAATAAATAAAAATATTTAAAGGAACCCGGATCACATTGTAGAAAATGCCAGTAACAAATGGTCATGGACAGTAGAGAACAGCACAGTGAATATTTAACCCGACTACACAGCATAGGTACAAAACCAAAGAGCCTCCTTCCAGGAGGTTAAACATCACTTGCGCCAATTAAACTTTCGCTACTCATTGTTATGCCCAGAAAACTTACCGGTCATCGATGGTGATGCAACCCATTTCTTTAAAAATGCAACAGAGGCCCGCCTATGGCTAGAATGTGATAATGGACTGGTCCGAATGGAATCATGGAACACCACAGTGGAAGCGGCAGGGTCGATGAACATAAAGTAAACTGAACAGTCGCCCCTCGCAGGAACAGGCAGTAAGGGAAAGAGCGCTAGTGGTGGAGGTGCTAGAACAATGAGCCTGTTCCAGCACAGAACAAATACACAGTGCCACTGACTCACAGGAAGAGATGGAAATGGACAAAGTGACAGATCTGGCACAAGATCTCTGATAAGGGCCTGCTGTGCCCCCTATGACGGCAGACCATATGCACTTAACCTCACTGATTTACCCTTTTTCTCTTCCAGCGAACACAATATAACAGAGGAATTGCTTATGTTTTGTTAATGGTAATAGAGATTGGGGTGGGGAAGGGGACAAAACCAAGGGGGACGGATTGGTGGGTCTCTATGGCGGTACGGCTGCTTACATGTGAGCTCACATCCACAGACACCTGTCTCCTCGCTTACTCACAATCACCAAGCTGGACATTGCATGTTATTCACCCTAGAAGTGGTGGTTCAATGGCAATGTAGTTCCATAAACCTTGACCTGTGAAGGGGAGGTGGGCATTACACAGTTGATAGCCCGATTGCAGAAACTTTTAATGTTGCAACAAGGGAACTGCTGATGTGCAACATATGTCGAGTCCTAAGGTGACTCCAGCATTAGTCGATCCACAAACCACACCTGATGGTTACACACTCTAGACCCAGGACCTGAAAGTTTATTGTCTTGACCTGGACGGTTAGGAGAATGGCCACACCGGTGAAAAGCTATCGCATTCATGTCTATTGTAAACAAAGGAACATTCACTTCGCATGTTAACGGGGAATACACCTAAAGGCCTGTGAACTTACCAAGCTACATAAGAAGAGGAAGGGTTAATAGTAGGGACATAGTACTCTAGTTATGCACAGAGTTTCCTCAGCTGGGTCCTCAAATCAGTCCCTTTTGTGACCACAGGAAACGAAGTTTACCCAGATGAAAGGTATGCAGGCTGGAAGGCTTGCTGGATGGGGAGGCGCTGTCCTTAGTTGCTGTACACTCTCCAAAAGTCAATGTGATAGATTTGCTGGCACTGCGCACTTGGTCCATGCTCTCCACTGTTGACATCCCATATATTTGGGGAGGTGACATCAAGACCAACACCAATGTAGTTTTGGACAGATCAACCCCACCGCTACAAGGCACCCAATCTGTGGCTACCTCCCGCCATTTACCAAAATGGACAAGAGACTCCCTAGTGATGGATGTGTTGCATCCATTTACCTGGGAATACAAATTCTATCCAGGGGTTCACCATCTCCACACTCGCATAGATTTATTTTATTGTACTGCAGACGCTTCCATGAATGTGGGTGACTCTGAGTACCTGTGGCCACACATTGTTGAATCATAATCCCCTGAGCCTAACGCTAAGGTGGGGTAGAACAACTCCTAGTGTACCCACCTGGGGCCGTATTATGGGGAGTGCCACGGGGCGTATCAGCCATTTATGCCTATTTTGTGTGTCCCCAGGGTACTCTGGTATTACAGACGGGGCCGCAGATGCTTTTGCGTCCCCTTCTGTAATACCGATAACCCAGGCACACTTAAAGGGCTAGCGCTATCTGCAGGGGGCATTCCATCATTTGCATGGGGGCTTCCCTTAAACTCAAAGGTGGCGCACTGTCAGTGCACCCCGTGATGGCAGCTCTGTGGCAGGGAGAAAGGGGGTCCTATGGACCCCCTAGACATCCCCTTGCAGGCCGGTGCAGACACACCTGCACCGAGTTTTCACATGATGGCGCTGCCCTCAAGGCAGCGTGAGTTTGGGGCTGCCCTGAGCGCAGCGCATTCACCATAATGCGGCAAATTACCCTTCATTGCGCTGGGCGCACCTTTTAGAAAGGTGTGCCCAGTGCAATGAAGGGAAACCTTTTAAAAAGGTACACCCAGCGCAATGAAGGAAGATGCACCGCATCTATATTGTGGCCCATGGTGTCTTTCTCCGACACTAACGCATGACCCTCTGATCAAATCCGAGCTGGTGGGCCACAAGGGTCCTCTTTGACAATGACAGGACGGCAACAATAGGGTTACTGGAATGGGACACATTCAAAGTGGTGATGAGAGGTAATTTCCTACAAACCAATCCCGGGATGAAACAGACTCTTCTCCGGAAAGTAGAGATATAGAAAGAGGAATCCGCACACTGGTGATTAACTCTGTCAACAGGAACACCTCAGGTGTGAACTGGTACACGCCAGGACAGAATACCGGATACGTCTGGAACACCTGAGCAACCTAAACTAGAGGGAACTCGCCACCTGACAGCATGCTGAGGTGAAAATGGCAGAACGGATATTATCGTGGCTCCTAAAGGCGGAGATTCCCAGAATGGTGGTTGGAGCTTTCTGTGCTTATAGCGAGATATAGTTAACACCCAAACAGGCATCACCACAGTGTTCAGAGGATACTAAGAAGCATTATACGAAACCCCACGGGACACACGAGAGAGTAAGATGATCCAGTATTTTGAAAACCTACTGCTCTTAACAGTGAATGACACACGACTAAAATTGAGCAAAAGCCTTCAATCGCATGAAATCCAATTGGCACACAAATGGCCAGGGCCTAGGGACCTAACGTTCTCCAAGTATAATTCTATGCTGCATACAGTGCAATACTAGCCCCATTATTATTCAGGGTACACAAGGCCAGTCAGTCAAAAACGGTGTCAGATATCATGCCATAAATTAATACTTACAGTGTTAGTGCTCACTTTATGAATTTGCCCAAGAACTTTCAACAGCTAGAATTAGACCCCCAGGGGGAGCAGGTGAGCCATTGCTCTATGGTGAACTTAATACTTTCATCTCATGCTTACCTTTATATGTAGGTTGCTTTTAGTGGAATACGGATCATGACACTTCGTTTCAATAAACATTTTCGATGGAGCATGTGGAATATGAAGTTTTTTCAAAACATCAAACGTGTTTAGCAGACACTGTGCACTTGTTGCTAAAAATATATATTTTTTTAATATTTGTTTATGCTTTTTGTTGAGTCCCAACAATGCATGTCTAACTGACAAAGTTATGTACAACATTATTTCTTCACCACATTACTTACTAAATCTAGCTTTATGAATGCATGTTGTAAGTGATGAATACTTCATAGGCAGAGCTCACCATTGGTCCATATGCATAAACAAGGGGAACATACAGAGCATACAGTGGGCCTTACATATGTGTTCAAAAGCAATGGTTGACAAAATACCACTTTACATAGAGCACAAATGATGAAATGCAGTGCCTAGCCTTCACATATCTGGAATGTCTTTCATTTTTTCCTAAAAGAGGGTATATGATTTGTTTTATTTTATTTTGCTTGCTGTACCAGGAATAAACTTACTAACATTTTGCATCATGATCGTGCCACTTTTGTGGGGCAGCCATGGCGTAAAATGCTAGTAGATGTTTACAAAGCCACATAAGGTACGACTTGATCAGTACAGGGGCTTGCGCTGCATTACGTTACATATCATTTTGGGAGGCATTCCATGGTAGAACATGGGCGCTCCCGTGCATTCACCCATGGATTTCACGCAATCCCAGATTCACAAAGGTTTGTAAATATGGGATCGTGTGGAATCGCTATGCCGCCCAGAGGATGATGTAACGAGGAGAAAAAACGTTTTTTCTCCTTGTTATTTCCTCCTGGTATGTCTGCTGCGCATTGCAGCACACATAGAAAGAGGAAAATGCCTCAAGGGATTGTTTTTGTGCAGGAAGGTATCTCTCGTTGCACAAAATCAATTATTCTTGTAGCACAGGCCCTCTTGCACCAATGGTGTAGGGGTGCCTGTTTATGTGCTAGGCTGCCAGAAGTGCACCAAGTGCACCATATCTTAGTAGACGTGGCACATTTCTGCTCTCTTCTTTTCACGCAATGTTGTGCCGCAAGTTGCCTTGCTGCACTGCTTTGCATGAAAGGTTTAAATGTGTCCCCTGATATTTAGTAAAAGGATGCTCCGCGAAACTCTGCCCTCATCATGACAGATCTATGTTTGACAATGTTCCAGGTAAGAAAGACATACATAAACCATGGCCTAGTTCTGTGTTTTAGATGATAGTTTGTAAGTTGCTGATGTATGCATTGTGATTAGCTCACAAGTGTCAAGAACCTCTGCACATATTGTGCTTTTCCATTTGTGATCCCCCTAACAGCTGTAGAAATGCAGGCATTTATATCCATTTCAGGGTAAAACACGCGTAAACTATCCCCTATCAGAGATTACCTGAGATTTCTAAATAGCATTATGAAAATGCTGTTGTTATCTTGCTAAGTGTTGTCAGACATGTTAGTATCTGTTTTCTGCAACACTATCTGAAATATAACATTTCTCAGTCTTATCAACAGAGTATTGAGACTGATGCTAGGCCTTCTACTAAGGTTGAGCTATGTATTATTATGCTGCTCTGTTTTTTTGAGTTCTACATTCCAACAAGAAGGGTTCTGTGTTTTTCATGTGTCAGCTCTGATCGAGTTGTGTCCTTGTTAAATACCTTTGTCGGTGTGTTTCTCATCTACTTCCCTATTTTTCTTGAAAGAGTTTATCTCTACCAAGCTCGAGTCGTCCAATCTAATCTGAACATTTAATTACTGGAAGAGGCTCAGAACCACTCATGCCCTCTAATCTCTGTCTGCATACTCCTTCTAAATGAGGCCCTGCTCACCACATGCCTCAGCATGCCCGTCCACATTCCACCACTAATTAGTTTTGGCTTGATGGCTTTAGTGATCTGCTTTTGTAAACAGTATACACATAGAGTAAGCTCTAGAGGGTTTCTCTCTCACCATCATGGAGGTTGCTGGTTTGTGTATCATTCCGCCTCTTAGGGAGTACCTACATTGTAATGCATGAGACACTCAAGGGACTATCAGCCAGATTCATCATTGTGAAATTGGCTCGCAAAGGCCAGATTCTGAGAATCTGCCTTTGCAAGCGCAATTTTTGCATTTGGGATTCATCATCCCAAATGCAAAATTCGCTATTACAGACTCGCAAAAGAGGAACATGATGAATCTGGGGGTATGTTAGATCTCAAAAGAACAAGGAGTCATCACACTTTTTTGTCACATTTAAACCTTTATCTAACACATGGTTTCTCAACACAAAGAAATCTTTTTTTCCCTGCAGTACATAAACTGTCTGATCCCAAGAGAGAGCCTCAACCTAAAACAGCTAACTTATTGTTGGCTTTTCTTTTTTACAGACTACAAAAGACCCTAACTCAAAATGGCAGTGAAGTCATACAGGGCGAACCTAAGGAAACTGGTAAGGAGACACCACAGCAGGCCAAAGCCTCACAAGGTCCTCAATTAAAACTTCGATCTCTAGAGATATTGAGATGGGCATCTTCGCGTCAAGCCGTAAGCAATTACTGAACAGTTCATTCAAATCGCAGTTGTTACTAGCTTTTGACAAACAAGTTTATCGTGAAGATTTTGAGCATTTGTGGTTCAGCAGGGACAATTGAGTGCCACGGTTAAAGTCGGTCACGTTTATAAGCCTTCTAACTTCGGAATGTTCCATTTCTGTCAGAACGCCAGGCTTCTTTCACTTGCATACAATTGGTTTGAAAAATAATGTTGAAGTACAAAAAAGTGAAATGGCACTTCCTGCACAAAAACATTCATCCCCTCAGCGCAGGTACCCTTGGAAAACAACACAAGGGTGTCTGCCCTGGCGCACTGCTACTCTCCCCTGCGCCCGCGCAGGAGAGGCGAGGAATGTACCATATATCGTAGATATGGCGCATTCCTGCCCTTTTATTTTGACGCACGGCAGCGCAACTGGAAGACGTGCGGTGCTGCCACGCATCAAAATATTGTAAATGAGGCTCATTGCATTGTGCTTTTTTGTATTGTAGGTTGGAAAATGCTTTTCAGGCAAAATGTGAGGCAGGAAACAAACTAGGGGTCAATCTATAAGGGTGTGGTAATCCAGTTTGCAGACGTAAAGGGATTACAAGTGGCTTGGAATTTCTGGCACATATCCACCGGCTAAAAGTAGGTAGAAATGTGACCAAGAAATGGGTCAAAATTTTGGAAACATGGGAAACAGGTGCAGTAACAACAATTTCAGGATTTTATACATAATTGGATGTGTAACCAGTGGTAATAGCTCAGTAAAATCACCTACGGTAATACCACCCAGTATCAATAATATTGTGTGTGGTTCTATTGGGCAGTGTTAGTGGGTCACTTGCAATCGGGGCTTTTGTCATTACCAAAGGACAAGTACATGAGCCTCTCTGATTATCACTTGTCTCAGTTTCAAACACGTGTAAGGGAATTGCCTCAATTTTAAAGATAATCAGTGTCATTTGTACAAGTAGAGAGATTATTAGGAAATCAAGCCACTTCATTTGAGTGCAGGTGGATAGATTATCTTGAAAGGAAAACATCATAAACCAATCTAAGGAGAAGAATCCATGCGGAATACTTACTCTTCATATGCGTGGAAAGAGAAAGAAACATGTTCTCCATGGACTTATTGAACCCTTTTGACTGAAAGAGATTCTGAAAAAGACATAAAAGAACAGATAACTTGTAGATTGTAATTCTTATCAATAGAAATATAATTTCCTCCTCCAATAAACATGTACAATGGTACGTATAAACAACCAATCAGCAGAAGCATATCAGCCCGGGTAAAGAAAGGCAGACCTTGCGGTTGTTTCCTTCGAAAAAGACGTAGGCATATGATAATTCACTGAAAAAAACCATAGGTTTCAGGGGCGATATAGTTAGTTGGACATTTCGCTCGTACAAAACCATTGAAATTCCCGTTATAGTTAGTTCAGCTAACTATAACTTATGCGCACGCAATGCACTGCTGATGACGTCACATATTACATCACTCATGACATGGTCAGTGACATCACTCATGACATCACTGATGACATCATCCAGAGAATGTGTGTTTTTCTGAAAATTAAATATGTTTTATATCTCAAGGTCGATGGAAGAGTAAATGGGTATATAAGTGTCTAAATGGATGATTTTGATTTTTCTTTTGAAAAATTGATTGTATAACTGACTGATTAAGAGTATCTTAGTGAATACATGGGTTAGTGATGAATGTTAAATATATACATTTCTGTATCAGCCTCTCACTTTGTGTATAAGTGGCTGCATGGGTTGGTGAGTAGCTACATGAGTGTCTATATAGGTTATTATTTGTTTTTTTGAGTATCAGAGTGTCTGTATGGTTCGTTGGGGGTCTTATGTAGTGCATAGATGCATGACTGAGTGACTCACTGTTTGTATGTGTTGAAGACAGCATGTGTGCAGGACTGTATGGGTGGATGAGTGTGTGTGGTGAGTAGCTACATGAGTGTCTATATAGGTTATTTTTTTTAGTATCAGTATGAGTGTCTGTATAGTTCATTGGGGGGGTCTTACATAGTGCATAGATGCATGAATGAGTGACTCACTGCTTGTATGTGTTAAAGACAGCATGTGTGCAGGACTGTATGGGTGGATGAGTGTGTTAGTGAATGAATGACTGTCTCAATAGTGTCTTTATGAGTAACTACATATGTTTTAAACTAGTATATGTGAGTAGTGGTGTACATAAGTGAGTATATGTGAGAGATTGGAAGAGTTCCTGCATAAATTAGTATGTGTTTCTATAAGTGATTTCTTAAGAGAGTAAGTATGTGTAAGTTTCTGTAGCAGTAAGTGTGGTGGTGTCTGTATAACTGTATATGCAATTTAATGGATGTTTGATACTTTGCATGTGTGACTATGTGTGTGAGTAACTCTATGGATGAGTGTCATTGTGTAACAGGATGTATAGGTGTATGAGTACATATGATGAGTGAGTACATGTATGAGTGACTGTATAGGACTGTTGGTGAAGGAGTGGATGTGTGAGTAGATCTTGGAATTACTAACTAGGTGTGTTGTAAGTGGTATTGGTATGTCCATTGTTTTGAAAATGTTAGTTTTTATTTTTGAGTGTGCGTATGTAAGGTTATATTAGGGTGAGAGGAGGTCTGCCACTCTATCACAAGGATGATGTAATCAGTGATGTCATTTGAGATGTCATCAGTGATGTCATAAGATGTCACTGACCATGTCATGAGTGATGTAATATGTGACGTCATCAGCAGTGCATTGCGGGCGCGTGTGTTATAGTTAGCTGAACTAACTATAACAGGGGAATTTCAATGGTTTTCTGAAATGTGAAGTGAAATGTCCAACTAACTATAAAGCCCCTGAAACCTATGGTTTTTTCAGTGAATTTCTTCTGTTTTTTAAATGCTAATTCCTAACTATAACGTGCCTGAAACCTATTGTTTGTTCAGTGAATTTTAATGTTTTTTAAATGCTAATTTGTAACTATAACGTGCCTGAAACCTATGGTTTTTTCAGTTAAATTCTAAGGTGTTTTAAATGCTAGTGTCTAACTATGCCTACAGAGGTAGGACATGTGAAGAAAGAAGAAAAAACACACAGAAAGAAGAAAAAGAAATGCAGAAAGAAGCAACAGAAGTCCTCAAAGATGAAGAAAAGTGCAGGAAGAAGGAAGACGTGCAGAAAGAACAAACAGAGGAGCAGAAAGAGACCTTGTTGCAAAATCATCCTGTACCCTCAACTTTTTCAGATGGATATTGGTGGTAACTGACTCTCACTAACCAGTCCTAGAGCCAGTGCTATGCTAAAAGACCCTTAGAATACAGTTAAAACACCTACATACACTAGGAAACATTATGCGTTGGGGTACCCCTGTGATAATCATGGCCTCCTCTGTAAGACCCTAGTACATAATAGGGCAGGGGGATTAAAACTATCTCTTAAAATGCGCCACAGGGCGCGTTTGCACACTGGGGAAGGGAGGGGGGGGGGCTAAACTGACATGTGCAAACATGCCCTGTGGCTGTTTTAATTTGGTGGATAAAGTCCCCTTGAATCCTGAGGGTCCCTTGGGTACAACTAGCCCACTAGGTATCTCCAGTTAGCACCACAGAGCGGCGTTGCAGAGAGGTGTAAAAAGGGGCACGGCCTGGACCACCTCTCGGCAATACAGCGTTGCTTACTGGTTGCACCTGGTGGGCTAGTTGGCCCCTAGGGGCCCTCTGGATTGAAGGGGAATTATTTCCCCAACTTAAAACGCGCCACAGGGCGTGTTTGCACACGTCACCTCAATCCCCCTCCCCTCCCTTCACCACTGTGTAAACGCGCCCTGTGGCCATTTTAATTTGGGAGAATAAGTCCCCTTGAATCCTGAGGGTTCCTTGGGTCCAACTAGCCCACTTGGTACCTCCAGTAAGCGCCACAGAGCTGAGTTGCAGAGAAGTGTAAAAAGGGGTACAGCCTGGACCACTTCTCTGCAACGCAGCGAAGTGGTGCTTACTGGAAGAAACTGGTGGGCTAGTTAGCCCCCAGGGGCTCTCAGGATTGAAGGGGAATTATTTCCCCAACTCAAAACGCGTCACAGGGCGTGTTTGCACACATCACCTCAGGCCCTGTCCCCTCCCTTTCCCACTGTGTAAACACGCCCTGTGTCCATTTTAAGTCAGGAGATTAGGTCCCCTTGAATCCTGAAGGTCCCTAGGGTCAAACTAGCCCACTAGGTACCTTCACTAAGCGCCGTTGCGGAGAGGTGTAAAAAGGGGTACAGCCTGGACCACCTCTCTACAACGCAGCACAATGGCGCTTACTGGAAGCACCTTGTGGGCTAGTTGGCCCCCAGGGGCTCTCAGGATTGAAGAGGAATTATTTCGCCAACTTAAAACATGCCACAGGGCGTGTTTGCACACGTCACCTCAGGCCCCGTCCCCTCCCTTTGGCCCAGTGTAAACGAGCCCTGTGTCCATTTTAAGTTGGGAGATTAAGTCCTCTGGAATCCTGAGGGTCATTAGGGTCAAACTAGCCTACTAGGTACCTCCAGTAAGCGCCAAAGAGCTACATTGCAGAGAGGAGTAAAAAGGGACGTGGCCTCTGAACACCTCTCTGCAACGCAGCTCCTTGGCGCATACTGGAGGTACCTGGTGAGCTAGTTGGCCCTCAGGGACCCTCAGTATTGAAGAGGAATTAATTCCCCAACTTACAACTCGCCAGGGGGCACGTTTGCACAACGGTGAAGGGAGGGGGCGGGCCTGAGGTGACGTGTGCAAACACGCCCTGTGGCGCGTTTTAAGTTGGGGAATTAATTCCTCTTCAATCCTGAGGGTCCCTGGGGCCAACTAGCCCACTAGGTACCTCCAATATGCGCCAGAGAGCTGCGTTGCAGAGAGGTGTTCAGAGGCCACGCCCCTTTTTACAACACTCTGCAACGCAGCTCCGTGGCGCTTATTGGAGGTACCTGGTGGGCTAGTTGGCCGCCAGGGACTCTCAGGATGGAGGAGGAATTAGTTCCCCAACTTAAACCGTACCACAGGGTGTGTTTGCACACATGTCAACTCAGGCCCCGCCCCTACCTTCACTACTGTGCAAACGCGCCCGGTCGCACATTTTAAGTTGGGGAATAAACTTCCCATGAATCCTGAGGGTCCCTTGGGTGCAACTAGCCTACCAGGTACCTCCATTAAGCGCCACAGAACTGCGTTGCAGAGAGGTGTAAAAATGGGCGTGACCTCAGAACACCTCTCTGCAACGCAGCTCCCTGGCGCATACTGGAGGTTACTGGTGCGCTAGTTGGCCCCCAGGGACCTCCAGTATTCAAGGGGAATTAGTTCCCCATCTGCAAATGCACAAAGGGGCGCGTTTGCAGCGTGCTGCAAGGAGAGAGAGGGGCCTCCTGCGCAATGCCGGACTTTTTAAAAAAAACATGTAAGAAGGGAGGCTGTGTGGCCCCCCTTTTTTTCCTATTTTTTTGGCCCTGGGAACCCCATCCCCCAGGGCCTGCCCCCTATTTAAAAAAAATAAGAACATTTGAAAGGGGGCCGCGTGGCCCCCCTCCCGAGGCCATACTCTGCCCTTGGGATCCCATCCCCCGGGGCATGGCCTTTTTAAAAAAAATTGTTTTGGTGGGGGCTGCGTTGCCCCCCTCTTCAGGCCACTTATGGCCCCTGGGACCCCATCCCCCGGGGCCGGCCTTTGTTTTTTAAATTTGAGGGGGGCCCTTGGCCCCCCTCCCAGGCCACTTCTAGCCCCGAGGACCCCATCCCCCGGGTCTGGCCCTCTCCGTTGGGGAAGGGGGGGTCCCCAATCCCCCCATGGTCCCGTCGTCTCCCCGCGTCCTTTGGGAGCCGGCATTGCTTTTCCACATGGGGAGCTGCTAAGATGCAGCTCCCCGTGTGGAAAAGCAATTGTCTTTGGTTTTTGGAAAAGAGAGCAGGTTTCCTTGCTCTCTCTTCCAAAAACCAAAGCAGTTTGCTATGGCAGGGTGAGAGTCGCAAGGCTCCCGCCCCGATCTGCCCCTGGGACCCCATCCCCCGGGGCATGGCCTTTTTAAAAAAAATTGTTTTGGTGGGGGCTGCGTTGCCCCCCTCTTCAGGCCACTTATGGCCCCTGGGACCCCATCCCCCGGGGCCGGCCTTTGTTTTTTAAATTTGAGGGGGGCCCTTGGCCCCCCTCCCAGGCCACTTCTAGCCCCGAGGACCCCATCCCCGGGTCTGGCCCTCTCCGTTGGGGACTGGGGGGGATCCCAATCCCCCCATGGTCCCGTCGTCTCCCCGCGTCCTTTGGGAGCCGGCATTGCTTTTCCACATGGGGAGCTGCTAAGATGCAGCTCCCCGTGTGGAAAAGCAATTGTCTTTGGTTTTTGGAAAAGAGAGCAGGTTTCCTTGCTCTCTCTTCCAAAAACCAAAGCAGTTTGCTATGGCAGGGTGAGAGTCGCAAGGCTCCCGCCCTGACATAGCAAACTACGGTGTCCCTGGGGTGGGCACCCCGGGACACTGCAGGAGCCGGCCCTGGGGGGTGGCGGTCCCCAGGGCCATGACAGGGCTCCAGGAGGGGGGCCCGTGGCCCCCCTCCCAACATTCCTAAAACCCCGGGGAGGTGGTGGTCCCCGGGGTTGGGGGGTCCGTCACAGACCCCCCTATTTTAATATTTAGAGCGCCGGGGATGTGGCGGTCCCCGTGGTCTGTGGGAGGCTCAAGCACCCCCACACAGGTTTTTTTAAGCCCTGTGGGGTGGCAGTCCCTGGGCTGCGGGGGGGCCGTGAGCCCCCGCAAATATAGTCTTAAAGCCCTGGGGGGTGGCGGTCCCCAGGGCTTGGGGGTGCCTTTGAGCCCCCCACCCATGTTTTTTTGAAGCCCCAGTGGGTGGCGGTCCCCTGGGCTGAGGGGGGGGGCTTTGAGCCTCCCACAATTAATTTCATAAAGCCCTGGGGGTGGCGGTCCCGGCGCTTGAGGGGGGCCTTTGAGCCCGCCCGCCCATTTATTTTTGAAGCTCCAGGGGGTGGCGGTCCCCAGGGCTGGGGGCCCCTCTGGGCCCCCCATTAAAATTAAAATATTGCCCCCGGGACTTGGCCCACCCTGGGTCTAAAAAGCAACGAAGCACTGGAGCCCGCACTTAATTTTTTTTTTTTCGCTGCCGGATCCATGGATCCGTTGCGCATCTAGCCGATTTAAAAAAAAATGTTGGGGGGGTCCTGGGGGTCCTTGTGGGACGCCCTAAGCAGGCCTAGGGGTTCAGGGTGTTTCTACCCTGCCTCCTTTTTGCGCACTTGTTTGACTGATTTCTTGTGCCTCGGCACAAGATGGCTGCCAACACTTCCTGGTTTTGAGTGTTGACAGCCAATTAGCATACAGCTCGTGATCGGGAGGGTGCACGGATTCTTTGCGGCTATAGATATATAAAGATTTTTGATTTTCTCAGCAACTACTGAACGGATTTACACCATTTAACAAAAAGGGTTCTTTCTGAACCAAGGGCTACCTTTTTGCCAAATTTGGTGTAATTCCGTTAAGCAGTTCGGGCTGTAGCCTAGTCTAAAGTTTCCTATGGGAAATTGCATGGGGAAAACATGTTTTGGGACCACCCTATTTTTCTCGGCCCCGCTTCTCGAATCACCCTGAAACTTTCAGGATAGGAGCGGACCGGAATGGGCCATAAGTTCTGATAATTTCACAAAGATTCGTCTATCGGCGCCAAAGTTATTGGGAATAGAATGTTGCGAATTTCCTATGGAAAATAGGTCCTAACTATAACTACCTACTGGCGACCGCCAGTAGGGAATACACTATGCAACACTGCACTGCTCTGTTACATTATGTACTTGTGTGTATTTCAAGGCTACACAGCGCTATATTTTTTAATGCACCATCATGTAATGCTATATCATTTAATGCTAAATTATGCTGCTCTTTTTTGCATAGTAGTTACATATGTTATTTAATTACATTGTTGAGTGTGGGGTCATGACTCATAAGACGCAAACTATGAGTGGGTCATGTCCCTCCCCTCCCACCCTCAACATTGGTAATACATACTATATCACTCTCAACTGATATGCATATATGGTTTATGGCATACTGTTTTTCATGTATAGAAGTGATAAACAAAGGTAATTGACCTTGGCCAGGGCCTCTTCTCAATAGACCTTCTGGACATGGTCCAATTCTTTCCTTGTAAAGTGACTCTAAAATGGAAAGAAGCTTTGGCAAAGCAAATAGGTCTTACTTATGCAATAGCTATTAGCTTTGCAAATGTGTTTTGCCATGCTGTAGAGCAGTATGCCTGCAGTGTAGCAAGAATAAAAGTGAGAAAAGCGCTAAGACATGGCCAGCACTTCTTTTTTTACTTATGATGCGGTGGTAGACAGGAACATGGTGGGAAGGTGGGAGGAAAGAGGCAACATGAACAACAGAAGTAGGGATCGGGACAGTAAAAAAAATCACTATGGCGGGTCAGCGCTGGCTACATCATAGTGCTTTTTTTTGTTCTTATTATGGGTGGGGGGGCAGCACGGACAATGGGAGGGTGGCTTTAGGAGGGAGGAAGCAGCGCGGACAACAAGAGGGTGGGTAAAGAAGTAATACCCGCCATAAGAAAAAAAATTATATGAACTGGCCAACACTGGCCGCATTTTAGCTCTTTTTTCAACTTTTAGCCATGCTATCCGGCTCTACAGCATGTCTAAAAAACAATGACAAAGGCAATAGCTCTCACAGAGATTAAACATATTTGCTTTGCCAATGCTTGTTGAACTATCGTGTCCTGAAACAAAAGGGAGATTTTGACGGGTTCAGTGTTGTTTCACGCTTACATATGTTACTACTTATAAAACAAAGTTTAGCCCATTTACTGCTGCTCTAAATGTGTCGGTGAGGTTTACTGTGATACGGCATGCTATGGTATCCACCTGTACATTAATCTGAGTGGATGGTTTCTGAGTTGTAATTGCTTTGAGTGATTGAAGTGGACTGCAATGGTCCGTCAGTATTTTCTATGACTTTGGAAAATTAAAAAAATGTGCCCACACAAAACACAGGTGTTTGCTTTTCTCAAATAATTGATACCACTTTCCCAGATGTGCACAATCTGCAGTGTATTTTGTAGTAAGTACATATGTGTTTTCTGCATGACTCAGAGGCGAGTGGCCTACTGCCTTTAAAGTGCTTTGGGGAGTCTCGCTGGACCTTCAGTAAAGGTGACTTGGCTGTGCGCAGCGATCTGCGTCATCTCGTTATGTAAATGCACTTGGGGCCACAGCCTGGGGCTAGGAGATTGTGCGGTTCATTTTTGGCCAGTGTGTGTTGTGAAGAAAGACAAAGGAATCCCCACTGAGATTGCAGTCATACCGGTACGCCTTACGCCTGCCATTTCCCACCTGTTTTATCAGACACTGAACAGGTGACAACCTGTCTAGAGTGCCAGGTAACCCTCAATCCAAGCGAGCCTGTGGATTCACTGAGTTTAGAAGTTTAATTGAGTGCATTTTACAATTATTCTGGCCTTCCCTTTTGTCTAACATTGCAGTTACCTTGAAACATATTTTTTGTGCATTTAGCTTTAGTCAGAGTTTGTCTGCTGCAAGGGAACGACATGCACGTTACAATAGAGGTGGAAAGGCAGGGGCGGCTCCTACGTTATGGCAGAGGAGGGTCGCCCCAAGTAAAATAAAATGATAATAAAGCAGTTAATAAAACTGCTTTATTATCATTTTATTTTAAAACTCAGTGCAGTGCTATAATGTGGCGTAATAAATTCAAGCTTTCACATGTTAAAAAAATACACTTTTTTGAATTTTGAAGTATCTTTATTATATTTTATGTGGTTTGTTGTACGATTTACATAGCAAACATTTTCAGGGGTTGGCTCATGCACTGGCTATAAGAGCCAAGCCATACCCTTGGCTCGGCTGTTCCTGTTAATTTGTTGGCTCACTAACCTCTACGTTGCAAAAGCATGCATAGTCCACCAAGGGACAGTACATAATTTGCAATGTAATATGGTGTGTTCATTATACGTACAACAGGGTTGAACTATACTGTGCAGTGTGTAACATACTCTAGGAATTGCAGCGATTGGTGCTCAACCCCTGCAGCATCATTGTTTCTTATTGCGGGTGGGGATGGATGGCCAACAGGCACAACGTGAGGGAGGGTGGGAGAAAACGGGCAACACAAACAAGAAAAGGGTGGGAGTAAACAGGCAAAGGGACAGTAAAAAAAAATCACTATGACAAGGCCGGTGCTGGCTGTGTCATTTCGCTTTTTTTTCTTTTCTCAACACCGACAAAATTGGGGTGGGTGGGAGGTCGGAAGCAACAAGGACAACAGAAGGGTGGGAAAGGAGAAGGTTGCATGGGAGGGAAAGAAGCAACACGGACGAGGGGGCTGGAGGGTGAAAGAGCAACACAGACAACAGAGGGTGGGAGGGAAAAAGGAAAACAAATATTAAAAAATAGTACCTCAATCACAGCTGAAGCAGTGCGGAAGGACTGCAATCAAGATGGAGCAATCAGCACTTGGTCCATGAAAGATGAGGAAGTGAAGCCGGCGCATGTTGACCGATTAGAAATAAGAGTGACAATGAAGCCTGCGAATGGTAAGTAATGGCCAGCTCCAAGCCACTTGTTGCATATAATATCTCTCTCAAACAAAAGCTCCTGCCCTAGAAAATGCGGAGGAGGGAGTTCTCTAATTCATATGGCTGCCCTATGACAGTAACACTTAATTTGATTTTTACACCATAATAGTAAATTAATTAATCTGTGTTGTTTACAATACATGGTTTATTACGCCACGTTTATTTTCACTAACAAATTGTGTTTTTCTACATTATGCTACATTATGTTGTTTTATAACATATTGCTGTGGTAAAGTATGTTTTGATACCCCATTTACTATAATATTCTGCTGTGCTGGTCTATTCTGTGTTATGTTTTGTCATGTCATGGTGCCACACTGAGATGATTACATTATATAGCATGGAGAGGGGGAGTAAGGGGCTACATCTAAACCAATGACATTGATGGATCTTCCAGTTGAAATCCATTTATTGATATATAACTACTTCAGACAAAAATGAAGAGGTAAATGTGAGACCCCAGACTTTAATCAAAAAAGCTGAGTGGCAAGCTGGGTGCCTGGGCCGATGTGACTTAAGGGCAATTAGGCAACCCCTGTAACAACTTGCTACAGGGGTTGCATAATTGCCCTTACGTCACATAGGCTAACAAGTAGTATTGCCTTTAGAACCATAGGAGACAGGTACTGGTGCGAGCTTGAGGAATTACATGCATCTCCTCTTTGGGTTTTGTATTACAAGGGTAGGAGAGGTTAACTGTAAAGATTTACTCTGGACTGTGGTGTAGGGTAGAGCATCTTGTTCAGCTAGTACATGTATTACTCACAGTAAATAAAATACCAATCATTGTTATTCGAATACGGAAAGAAAAAAAGAAAAGACTCACCATTCAGGAAATATGTTCAGTAACTTCAGGAGTGTCTTATGGCACCTTCTCTATTTCTGCAAGCATCACAGTTACTACGTAACTATTCCTGTGTTTATCAGGTGCTACTGGTAGTTAAAGCAGGGATACACCAGCAAAGGGTAGTCTACATGCTTCAGCCAAAGTGAAGTTTCAGATAATAGTAGTCACCACCATGCAGTCAGGCATCTTACTCAGTTCTATGGATGGAGCACACTTATTGCTCACAGTGGTGCTGTGCCTGGGGAGGGCCCGCATCCCATGCACAGCCTGCGCCTGCAATATCGTTTCGGCTTTTTCCACATGATCTCAGAAATTAGCCCTTGCAGTTCTGAAGATGGAAGATCAGAAAGTTAATGGGAGTGATTGAGACCCATGGTCCTTCATGATGAGTTGGTGTTGCTAAGGAGGATGGAAAAAAAGGCATGCTGTGGCACCAGGAGGAGGACCACAGGCTCATGAGCTAGGGCTCAGGGCATAAGGACAGTGATGAGTCAGAGGCATGTGGCCCCTCACTTTGGTGTAGGGTCTATCAAAGAAGCTCCCTGGCATCAATGAATACAGAGGACTCCATCTGAGGTAGCGGTTGCTTACAGCTGTAAGAGGCACACCGGCCCTCAGACTAGGGTTAATATCGTTCACAGGGATTGCAAGTGGGCAGGGCAGTGATTGCAAGTCTCCAGTCTAATAGGATTATGTTCTATCAAGATCCTTAAACTGATGCGGTGGCTGCTGAACTCAGGATGTGATACAAGAAAAGGCCTCTCTACGTCAGTCAGTCTAACATATTTGCTTACTGGGGTTGCTGAAGTATAGTCTTCTCAGCCCTGCAGTATTTTACTCTACCCTTGTAGAGGTGACCCCCCCTTTGTTTCTGCCTCTTGTTCCAGCTTTCTTCCACAGATGTGAGTAGCTCTTTTCGATCTGTTTGAAGTAAAAGGTGAGCACCGACTAAAACACAGCGACCAGGTTAAAAACTGTACTATGGCAGGTAGCCTCCTTTCTTCTGAAATTTGAAATTCCCAACAAACCTTGGGAGGAAGCCAACTAGTTTAAAGTGCATTTCCTTGTGGTGGACTACAGAGCTGTGGCAACTAGCCAGAATGGGAACTGTCACTCTCAGGTTGTTGACTGAAGAGGACAACTCCTACCGAAAATGATAACGTTCCCGGGTCCTGGCTTCTTCATTAGGACAATGCACAGGATGCACAAGATGAGCAGGCAGGCATGTCTCTTTGCCAAGGTGTCCAACCCTGTCCATGCCTTAGCCTCAGTCTGTGTTCAGATGCTGCTCTTCTCAGGCCTCAGGCCGGCCTGCTGCAATCATGGTGACCCAGAGAATGTGAACACAAAGGAATTCCTGCTCCATTCAAACAACAGATGCAATTTCCTTCACATTCACTTGGTTTTACAGTGGGTTCTGCAGGCAGGGTGGAAGGAAAAGAGCAGTGCAAGGGGACAAGCAGGGCAAAGGGAAAGCAAAAGCTTTGGCTAACAAGAAACACTTCACAACACCCGAAGACCTTACGTATCCACAGAAAGGACTCCAACCTAAGTTTAACCTGGCTACTCGTGCTCACCACACACAGTCAGTGGGAATCAGGGTGACCCATCATTGTGGAAACTTGGCAGAGATCACTGTTAGCATGAGCTGAAGCCATTTTGTTTGTAGCGTCTATTTTAGTTAGCCATGTGTTTGCCATGTACTTCCCCATCTTCGCTGTTGCCTGCTTCTCTATTACGTCTGAGTCATCATGTATAGCTAACTCCTGCAGCCCTGAGCCTGAGCATTGCGCATGCGCAGAAATACCTGTTGCTGCTAGAATGCACCTGTTACAGATTTAACTGTCAAGCTATTTTAACTGATGTCTGCAGTCCTGTAACTCCTCCCACTCTGTTGACTAAGCGATTTTTGCGTACCCTTATATGTAACTAGCTATTTGTGTGTACACTTGTACTGCCTCTTTTTGAACCTCCATGCATACACTGCAACTATCACAGTATAAAAGGCCCATGGTTTCTGTACTTCATGTGCTGCCTCATACATTGCCTGAGGGTTATGTATCGATGTAGTTTCACTCATGAGTCCTAATAAACAATTTCTTTGATATTACAGCTTCCGTGCCAATCTCTATTTTGTCAGTCTAAAGGACCAGTGTGCAAAGAAGGGCGAACGCCTGCTCCGGTGGGCCCCTGAAAAGGCTCACCCCCACATCATGACACACTACAAAGATTTACACCAGGACAGCCAATAGGCAGATACCCTACTGGGGAGCAATTAAAAAGGCCCATACCTCACAACTCTCAATCAGGTGTCACCAACCACTTATTGCATCATGGCCTCCTCCTGGGGACAGTTGTCACCCATGTTAATAGGAGTACCTGTTTGGATGTACCTTTATTCACCTAACAGATTCTAGTACTCTTAGAAATTGGATTACTGGTTGAATGGGTGTGAGCCCTGGTCAAGCAGCAACCACAATCCTAACCAGGGTAAGGCATAATCAAATCCCAAACCAACCTATGCTCAACCCCCAGGGAGCTTGTCACAAAGCAGTCAGGATTAACTCAGATGCAATGTGTAAAGTGTGCAACATTTTAAACAGTAAAACAGTGAAAACGCCACACAAAAATATCTTACACCAGGTTAGAAAAATAGAGCTTAATTTAATAAATAAAATAAGACCAAAATGACAAAATTCCAATCAATAGAACCTGAGTAATTAATTTTTAAAGCATAAACTGCAATATAGAAACTAAAATCTTAAAGCACCAACCGTGGCTCTCTGGTTACGGAGGATTGGGTCAAAGTCAAAAGGTAAGGCTGACCGCGATGGAGCGTGGATCAGATACAGTCCCAGATTAGTCCCACTGAAAGTTTACCTTCTCCACTTTTATGCCAAGAGTCCCGTTCGCGTTAGAGAGAGCCGCAGGGAGCAATGAAAGCATCACAGGCTGTGGTTGGCATGGCGCAAGGAGCAGGCTCGGTATCTCAGATAGGTGAGGGGTGGAGCTTCACGTTGGCGGTCCTCCACAGCATTTAATGCTTGCTGTGTGAGGAGATGGGCTGGTGGCGGTTTGTCTGATTTGCGCTGACAGCGGCGCAGTTTTGGTTCAGACGGGCCTGTTTCTGGTCACGAAGAGCCCAAAAGATTAATTATAAGAACCCCTGAGCCATGCCAAGGACTTGAGAGGAATCAATTGGGTGTCAGGAACTCATTGAAGACTTGTCCAGGAGCTGTTGGGGAGCCTTTTATGTCTCTGAGGCTCCGATCCAGAGGCCAGCAGGCAGATCCTTTGAGTCACTCTGGGGTCCTTGGTTCAGATCAGTTGCAGGTCCGGTTCTTCCTCCTCAGGCAAGAAGGTAGCAGGTTATCACATCAAGGCAGGAGATCTTTCAGAGTGTAAATCCAGCAGAGTCACAGTTCTTTCAACAGCACACAGTCCTTCTTCCTTGGCAAAGTATCCACAGGTCCAGATGTCTACTACAGAGTTGGTGGCTGAGGTCATTTTTTATACACTGGTGCTGGAAGGTGGGAAAAACTTCTAGACAGTGTCTTTGAAGTGCATAATCCCCTACCTCCCCTGACCTGGCTCCAAGCTGGCTGTAGTAACAATGTGGGGTTGTTAGGCCCTTTGTGTGGAGACAGGACACAGTCTATTCAAGTGGCCCAGCTCCTCCCTACTATCCTGCCATTGATGGCACTACCAGTCACACAAAAGCGCCCATTGTGTGTGGATGTCTAAGAGGAATACACAAAGCCCAACTGCCATCTACACCTAGTCATGCGTCCATAGATAGGCTGCAGGCACCAAATGGCTAAGATAAGATAATGCCAACTTTCTGAAAGTGCCATTTTCAGACTGATAATTAAAAATCCGACTTCATCAAACATTAGGATTTTGAATTAAGATTCCAGAGACACCAAACATGAACCATGAATCTATTCCTATTTGGAAATTACAGTTATAAACTAATAAGGCAACTCCAATGTTATCCTATAGGAACCCATCGGTACAATCAGCCTTCTCCTCTGGCATGAGAGCTATTTCAAACAGGATGAAGAGCAACTTCCTCCAATGTAATGTTGGAAAGATGGAGATTCTGCTCTTCGGAGATGCCCCCCTATTATGGACTCCTGAATGGTGGCCTGCCGATCTTGGTGCTCCCCCTGCCCCTAAATCCCTTGTGAAGAATTTAGGCATTTGTCTGGATCAAGCTCTCACATGCTGCTCAGACAGCTGGCTCCTGTTTCCATACACTGGGCTTACTCCGCCAAGTCTTTCCCTTGCTCCCCAATTCAACTCGGAAGACTCTGACTCAGGCACTTATATTAAGCCATCTGGACTATTGCAATGGTCTGCTGGTCTCCGCCAATGAGGTCTCGCTTAGCAGACTGCGGGTAGTCCAGAACACTGCGGCGCAATTGGTCCTCAATGCCCCATCAAGGACTGCCTCCCGCCCTCTTCTTTGTCAGCTTCACTGGCTTCCAATATGCGAACGGGTAAAGTTCAAAGTTTGCTGTACAATCCATAAGGTTTAATTCAACCTTGGTCCCACCTATCTTTTGGAGAAATTCATACCTTACCTGCCTTCTAGGTCTCTTTGCTCTGGATCTAAGTCTCTTCTTGTGGTTCCCCAAGGCAGGAAAGCTAGACTGGGTGGGCAGGCCTTTTCCCATCTCGGCCCCAGCTATTGGATTAAACTCCCTCCGCACTTGAGGCAATGCCCCAATCACCTACAATTCAGAAAGCAGTTTAAGACTACTCTTTCCTGTCTCTGATTTTGCTATAGTAGCTCTACTTCCCTGTTGCCCATCCGAAGCGCAGAGATAACCCTTCGGGGGTCGACTTAGGCGCTAGATAAATAAAATAAATGGGAAAGATAGGTTTGCACTAGGGAATAACAAATGTAAGTGATTTACTACCAGAAAATGTAAAACTTAAAAGTACAGGTCCAACTTTTTAAATACATTGCACCCAGGCCTCTGGGTTGTCCAGGGCCTCCCTTAGGGGTGACTTTATGTATTAAAAAGGAAGGTTTGGGCTTGGAAAAAGGTTTACTTTGCCAGGTTGACATGGCAGCTTAAAACTGCACAGACAGGCTCTGTAATAGCAGGCCTGAGGCGTGTTTAAAGAGCTACTTGAGTCGGTGGCCTAATCACTGCTTCAGGGCCACTACTAGCATTCAATTTACAAGTCCTGTGCACAGGTAGTGCCACTTTACTAAATTAAGTTAGCCATTTGGGTATAAGCCAATTCTACCATGTTTTCAGAAGCGAGCACAAGCCCTTTAACCCTTGTTACCAGTGGTAAAGTTCACAGAGTCCTAAGGCCAACAAAAATGAAGTCAGCATAAAGGGGAGGAGGAAGGCAAAAGGTTTTAGAGATGGGCCTGCAGAAGGCTGTTTCCAACGAATACTAGTACTCTTTTGGTGAGCGACAGACAACAGACACACCATGTACAGCATTTGTAAGGGGACTCGTGGTCCAAGCCTCCTGCACAGGAAACCACACCAGCTTGGTCAGGTTGAGAAACCGAGTGTTACATGGACACTGTGCCAGACGCTGTCACTGAGATGTAAAGCTAGAGAACACTTTTGTCAGAAAGACAGCCCACCTTCAATAGTAACTGGATATATTACATGTTTATACCTCCAGTGACTGAACAAAAGGGTGCCCATCCGCCAAAGAATCCCGAAGCAATATTAACTTACACAATCTTCAGAAGCAAGCAGTAGCCGAGAATGTAGACTGCTATTAACTATCTTTCAACAACCAGAGAGCCTACAGAAAACAATCCTCAGATGTTTAAATGTAACAAAGCCAAATACCAACTACGTACCAAAGTATACAGTCAGTTGGCTCTGGAGGAGACAGTCATGTGTTCCTAGCTAAGATGATTCAGAAGTACAAGTCGAGTCCTAACAAAGGTGGCTTTAAGTTGGGGGGCTCTGCTCTCTCATGTAGAAACAATGAAAAGATACAGCCCAAATACTTTGTAAAGCATATGTTCACTACTTTAATAGTTAAAATGCCAGGGGTTCCATGGACATTTCTGAAGAGGAACTCGTTAAATAATCCAGCATTTTAAACCCAGACTACCACACCGACGAGTAATACTCCACTAGAGCACAAAACATATTTATCTGCCCGTCAAGAAATAATGCATGCAAAAGAAAACTGGATACACAGTAGAAAATATTTACGCCAAAGTACAAAAGTATTGGCAAAGCCAATAGGTCTGGTGTTTGCTGCTGGCCTTTTCACTCTGTCTATGCTTGTTTCATTTTGCCATCGTTTTTTAAAACGTTACTGTGACCGGCTGGTCTATGTAATGTAATGTAATGTCTATGGCAATATAAAAAGAAGTATTGGCCAAAAGTTTTTAAAAAACTCTCTCAAAAAGCACACATTGCCATTGTGGTCCCTAGCACTGAAGGGAACTACTTTTGTGTGGATTCATTCCTTGAAAGAGCAGAATGCTGTCACTCACAGTGAAGTTAGCCAATGGCTAAAATGGGCTGACCAACTGACACATACTGTATGCTGTAGTGGGTATGAATGACACAACAGACGTACTGAAGTAGAGAGCCGACTGAAAGATTCCAATCTGCAAGTATATTATATACTAGCAGCCCGTCCCGATGTTATTCGGGTATGAATTGCTGCCGGCCAGTAGTATATTGTTTTGTAGGATTTCGTTTTGATAGCATTTCTTATCTGTGACAGGCCTGTGAAACGCTCCAATTCACAGTGCACTGCTGATGCACTTAAGAGTGCGCGTTCAGTAGTGTGTGAACTCGAGTTTCCCTACTTTATTTTTCCTTGCAATATTATATAGCGCATGTGAGAAGTTGGCCTGGTATATGATGTTCACTATTCTAGTGAGCACCTTGTACCAGTCCAAACAATCCATATTGTGATGGTTGTAAAGTCAACCTTATAGACCAGCTATCCTAGTGGTAGCATGGACAAAGCAGTCTTAGGCTAAACTCAAGAGGGCATGTGAAGCCAGCTGTTTTACCATATGTAACCCCTTTAAAACCAATTGAAAGGACACCAATATAGATATATATATAAAATATATATGTATTTCTTTCTAGACAAACCCTCTGAACTCTTTATGAGGTCAGAGGCACAAGCACATTACAAGATACTTAATTAAAATACAATAAGTTGCAAAAAATACAGTAGGGCCCTAGGGGCACGCTAAACCATATACTAAAATAATGGTATAAGGACCACTACACGGAACGTAAATAGGCCTAGGGAATCGCTGGGGCTACGCTGTACTACCAAGAGTTAGGAAGCAGGAGGCCTACGGGATGTGCGTGCAGTGTCTAAACACACACGCAAGTTACCATAGAGAATGAATAAGAACGTAAAAGATGGAAACTAGTTCTTTTAGGGCACTTCTGACTGGACTCGATGAAAGTTACTTGAAACCTAGACAGTTGGATAGTCAATCCCCACAGGAGCACCGGAGTACTCGTGATACCTCACCCACAGGAAGCGGGTGCATAAGTGTCAAAGTGTATCGGGTTTCGTCGCTGAATCCTATGGAGCCTTGAAGAAAGATGCTGCAGGCGACCAGGAGAGAAGTGTCTGGTTGGATCCAAGGGGGAATCAAGGATGAAGAGGACCTGAAAGCAGAGGGGACAGAGTCTGGGTCACTAGCCAGTGACCAGGAAGGAACCAGGAAGGAACCAGGCGGTGTCGCGAAGCAATCAGGTGATGCTGTGAAGCTTGTCTCTGCAGCCACGTGGACCAGGAGGCGTCGACGACAACCAGGAGTCAGGCACGGACTGTCCCACAAAGGCTCTCACTGTCAGCGGTGTCGGCTTCTGGATTGGAGTCAAGAAGCCTTGGCAAAGGCAACCCAGGCAGGAAACGAAGTTGGCTTCTTAATCAGACCAGCAAGGTCTGGTGGGCTGCTTCTTTTCAGGGAAGAGAGGGCCAGTCTGGAGCAACCAGACTAGCGGTGGAAATTCAAATATTCGTTGTCAAGATGGCCACTAGCCAATGGGCAAGTGACCAGGCAGACGTGTCAAGCAGGAAAATGCAGAAGGGCCCCACGCAGAACTCGTGGAGTGTGCAGGACTGATCTTCGGTGCAGATGATGCTCGGGGCTGGGGCTTCTCAATCCCCAATGCACCGCTTCGAGAATGTCTCGGGTGCTGCACAATTAGCAAGTCGCAGACTTTTCAAGATGGCCGGTCCCGCGTCTCTCGTCGCCTCCACGGGTCTCAGGTCTGCTGGGACTGTGGATCGGGCTGTTGCAAGTCTGGAAGTCCAGTTCTTGTCAGGCTCTGTGCTCGGGCTTCGGCGGGAGCGTCGACAAAGCAAGCCGTTGATCGCTGGATGGTGCCTGCTTGTGCCGGGTGGTCACTCCTTGACAACAAGGGAGATTCTTCAGTCTTCTTCTTGCAAAGTAGATCGTCGAAGGTCCAGAGTTTCGTCTCAAAGTTTCAGTCAGGATAAATCTAAAGTCTTGGGACTCAGCTCCTACCTATATACCAAATCTAGAGGCTGGATTACCTACTAGGTCCCTCCTATGGGTGGGACCAGGGAAGGGGGTGGTTACACCCCTTTCCCTTTGTCCAGCTTCGCGCCAGAGCTGGGGCTGGAGTGACCCAGCACCGGTTTGAACTGGACTATGCATGGGACACCTTGTGTGCCCCAGGCAGTGTCTCATTTCTTTCAGCCCTCCCTGCCCTAATACACAAGAGTCTGTCTGGGGTGGTGCTATCACCTCCCAAGACAGGAAACGTATTGTCTAAGCCTCCCTCACTGGCAGAACTCCCAGCAGCAGGAGGTCAGACTTGTGTCTGTGGCATCAGCATCCATTTTGTGATGCTGAGGCTCTGGTTAACTTTAACCGGGAATAGTAGGAACAACATGTCTTCTCCCTATAGAAGGGTGGAGTGCTACCCCCGTCGTCAGAACTGGTGAGGGGGTAGTATTCCAAATCGTATGACACCTTACTCAACATGTTTTGATAAAGCCAACCCAGAGTTAGCCTTTAACCGCGAGGTTCATAATGCACTTAAGAGTATATGGTATGGCAATATCCTAGAACAGCTTTAAGGACATTGTTCCGAAAGCTGCAGACAGGCTCAGCTCATGCTAGAGCACCATCTCACATAAAACCAAGCACTCTGCCTCCAGGTTTGTTAAGGCCTGCCATAGGAGTGACTTATAGGTATATATGTGTCTAGATATAAGGTTAGATATAGGAATACTATATCTAAGCACGGGGTGAATACACGACCTAGCCCCAGTTGAGGGGTCAGCCAGTTGTGTCAATCTGAGTGGCCAGCCAGGGGTGGCATAATACATGCTGCAGTCCCTGGTAGGCCTTGGATGCACCTATGCCCTTGGTACATATAGTACTCTGTACAGGAGCTCATACGGTGACCCAGTATCCAATTGGTAATGCACCTAAAGCACATTGTAGTCAATTTAGAGAGAGAGCAGCTGGGCTGTGGGTCTGATTAGCAGGCCCACAGCCACATTAAGTCGAAAACCAGTGAAGCAAAAAGCAAAAAGTGAGGTGACCATAGGAAAGCAGACCCTACTCTCCTACACAATCCCCCCCCCCAAATGCAGGGACATTAGACCAACCTTTACCAGTTGTGTCTTCATGTTCTAAGTGGAAGTACCTGGAGAGACCATCTGCATTGCCATGGTCAGTCCCTGGTCTGTGCTCCACTGTAAAGTCCATCCCCTGTAGGGAAATGGACCACCTGAGCAGTTTGGGGTTTTCACCCTTCATCCGATTTAGCCACAAGAGGGGCTTATGGTCGGTCTGAATCTTGAAGTGAGTGCCAAACAAGTATGGTCTCAACTTCTTCAGGGCCCACACCACAGCAAAGGACTCCCTCTCAATGGCTGATCAACGTTTCTCTCTAGGGGTCAGCCTTCTGCGGGGAATATCCTTTACAACGTAACTTTTACCACGCAGAGCCTTTACGACGCAACTATTACAATGCATGCCATTACAACGCATTGCGCTGGGGGGCGCTCTAGGATAGGGAATAGATTTAATTTACTATCCAACACCTTCCCTACTATCCACGGGGACTGGGGTTGGAATAGTAAATTAAACTATTCACTATCCAGGACCCCCGCAACACTATGCGTTGTAAAAGCATGCGTTGTAAAATTTGCGATGTAAAGGCATGCGTGGTAAAAGCCTGCGTTGTAATGTCATACATCCGGCTTCTGCTAATTAAAGCAATGGACTGGTCTTGACCATCTACATTAAGTTGTGAAAGCACAGCTCCCACCCCCAACTCAGAAGCATCTCTTTGGACTATGAACTCTTTGGAGTAGTCAGGACTCTTTAAGATAGGTGCAGAGCACATGGCCTTCTTATTTATTTATTTCTTTATTAATGAAATTTGTTAAGCGCAGGCAATTGCCCGAAGGCATCTTGGCGCTAGATAATGACAGCTCAGAACGGGAAGATAACAAAGGTTTATTGGTTAAAAAGCCAGGTCTTTATTTTCCTTCTAAAGAGAGTAAGAGTAGGGCAGGATCTGATGTTCGCATCAAGTGAGTTCCACAGTTTGGATGTGGCAACAATGAAACGGCGGTCACCCCATGAAGCTGATTTGGTTCGGGGCACAGTCATCAACAGGGCATTCATGGAGCGTAGTGTTCTGTTAGGGGCATAGAATGCCAAAGAGTTGATGAGAAAGCGAGGCCCTAGCTTACGGGAGGCTTTATAGGCTATACAAAGTGCCTTACATTTGATTCGATTGTTTACCGTCAACCAAAGATAATTTTTAATCACTTGGGTGATAGATTTAAATTTTGGGGTCCCAGAGAGCATTCTAGCAGCTGCATTTTGCACAGACTGTAGTTTGCGAATGACTTTCTGTTGAGCATTAATGAAAAGTCCATTACAGTAGTCCAGGGTTGACATAACAAAAGCCGTAACTAATGTTTTACCTGAGTCGGGAGGGAGAAAAGGAAGAATCTTTTTGATAGATTTAAGTTTATAGAAAGCAGTTGAAACTATGGAGTTTGCATGAGCAGCAAATCTTAATTTGTCATCTAGTAGTACCCCCAGGTTTTTAACTTTGGTAGTAGGTATAGTCGGGGAGCCTAATTCATTGGGCCACCATGTTCCTGGCCAATTGGGGGACAGATTTCCAAAGATCATTACCTCCGTCTTATTAGAGTTTAACTTAAGACAGTTGGTCGTCATCCAGTTGCTGATAGTCATCATTCCTTGTTGAAAATTAGCCGCAATTTTATCTCCGTTATTTTTTATGGCTAGTATCAGTTGGGTATCATCTGCGTAGGATGTTAGGCTCATCCCAAAGTCCTTGATAACCCTAGCTAGATCTGTCATGTAGACATTAAATAGCGTTGGACTTAGGGATGAGCCTTGGGGGACACCACAGGGAAGTGTCATCCGGGCAGAGCTGAAATTTCCCAATTGCACCATTTGTGTGCGGTTGGGGAGAAAGGAGGTGAGAAGAAGATCCTTGGCCTTGTTCGGAACACCTATGGCATTGACACGGTCGATCAGGATGTTATGATCGACCATGTCAAAGCCCGCAGACAGATCGAGCAGGATAAGTACTGCCTTCCCTCGTTGATCTAGGATTGTTCTTATCTTGTCTGTGGCCTTGATAAGTGCTGTCTCGGTGCTGTGGTGTTTACGAAAGCCAAACTGGATGTCGTCTAATAGGAGGTGGTATTCAATGTACTGTGATAGTTGTATGTTCATCAGTTTTTCTACTAGTTTTGCTGCATAAGGCAAACTGGCAATAGGCCTATAGTTTTTGGGGTCTTCGGCATCGAGGTGAGGTTTTTCAAAAGAAATTTGAGAAGGGTGTCTTTCCAGGTGGCAGGATAGACCCCTTCAGGTCATCAAATGCCTTTTGACAGCTTACTGTCCACTGAACCTTCTTTGGCATCTTCTTGGAAGTCAAGTCATTAAGTGGTGTCACAATGGACCCATAATTCTTAACAAACTTTCTGTAGTACCCAGACAGGCCCAAGAAAGCTCTGACCTGTGTCTGGGTGGTTGGAGGAGCCCAGTCCTTGATGGTCTGGATCTTACTCTCCAGTGGTTGAACCTGACCCCCACCTACAAGGTGGCCCAGGTACACAACCTTACTCTGCCCTATCTGGCACTTTGTTGCCTTGATAGTTAGGCCTGCCTTCTGCAGGGCCTCCAAAACCTTCTTCATGTGGATCAGGTGATCCTCCCATGTGGAGCTGAAGACAGCAATATCATCTAGATAAGCTGCACAAAATTCATCCAACCAGGTGAGGACTTGGTTCACCAACCTTTGGAAAGTGGCATGTGCATTCTTCAAACAAAAGGGCATCACTACAAATTGATAATGACCTCCTGGGGTTTAGAAAGCAGTTTTGGCCTTGGCATCCTCAGCTAACCTGATTTGCCAATGGCCAGCTGTCAAATCAAATGTGCTCAAAAACTTGGCAGAAGCCAATCTGTCATTGAGCTCATCTGCCCTTGGAATTGGGTGAGCATCTGTCCTAGTGATAGCATTGAGACCTCTGTAGTCCACACAGAACCTCATCTCTCTCTTACCATCTTGGGTGTGAGGTTTTGGTATAAGGACTACTGGGCTGGCCCATGGGCTCTCTGATGGCTCAATTACTCCCAGTTCCAGTATTTTCTGCACCTCAGTCTTTATACAGTCCCTGACATGGTCAGGTTGCCTGTAGATCTTACTCTTCACAGACAGACTGTCACCGGTGTCCACCTCATGGGTGCACCAGTTAATCTGACTAGGTGTTAATGAAAACATATGTCTGAAGGACTGTAAGACTTGTCTGCAGTCCTGTTGCTGCTGGTCAGTGAGGCTGCCAGCTAAGGCCACACCATCAAATGAACCATCGTCAGGGTTCTGAGACAGCAGGTCTGGGAGAGGGTCACTCTCTTCCTCCTGCCCCTCATCTGTAGCCATGAGCAAGCCCATGTCTGCCCTGTCAACATATGCTTTGAGTCTGTTGACATGGAGCACCCTGTGGGGGCTCCTGGGAGTGCCTAGGTCCACCAAGTAGGTAACCTCTCCCTTTTTCTCAACAATGGTGTGGGGTCCAGACCATTTGTCTTGGAGTGCTGCTGGGACCACTGGCTCCAGCACTCACACCTTCTGTCCTGGCTGGTACTCAGTCAGCACAGCCTTTTGGTCATGCCAAGCTTTTTGAAGTTCTTGGCTAGCCTCAAGGTTTTTAGAAGCCTTCCTCATATACTCAGCCATCCTGGAGCGGAGACCAAGTACATAGTCCACTATGTTTTGTTTAGGCTTTTTGAGAGTTAACTCCCATCATTCCTTTACCAGACATAGGGGTCCCCTTACAGGATGTCCAAACAAAAGTTCAAAAGGGCTGTAGCCAACCCACTTCTGTGGGACCTCTCTATAAGCAAACAGAAGGCAGGGTAGAAGATGTCCCATCTTCGCCTACGCTTTTCAGGTAAACCCTTGATCATACCTTTCAAGGTCTTGTTGAACCTTTCAACAAGCCCATTGCACTGTGGATGGTAGGGAGTAGTGAATTTATAATTTACACCACACGCTGTCCACATTGCAGTCAAATATCCTGACATAAAGTTTACTCCTCTGTCGGATACTACCTTCTTCGGAAAGCACACTCTTGAGAAAACAGGAGCTGTTGTGGTCCTTAGGGGAATAGCCTCTGGATACCTGGTGGCATGATCCACTACCACCAGAATAAATCTGTGCCCAGATGCTGTTTGCGGATCCATTGGTCCAACAATGTCTATCCCAACTCTTTCAAAGGGTACCCCCACCACAGGTAGTGGTATCAGGGGGGCCTATGTGGTGCCACCTGCTTTGCCACTGGCTTGGCAGGTTACACAGGTACGACAAAACTCCTTAGTATCTTCTGACATATGGGGCCAGTGAAGGTGAGGGACAAGCCTGTCCCAAGTCTTGTTCTGGCCCAAGTGTCCTGCTAAAGGAATATTAAGGGCTAAGGTAAGAAGGAACCCCCTAAAGGACTGAGGTATAACCAACCTCCTGGAAGGACCAGGCTTGGGGTCTCTAGCCGCAGAATAAAGGAGTCCTTCATCCCAGTACACTTTGTTGGGACCTGTAACATTCCCAGCAGCCTCAGAAGCAGCTTGCTGTCTGAGGGGTTCACGAGAGGAAAAGTCTAACTGTGCCTGCCTCAAGTCTGCCCTTGAAGGTCCCCCTGTCCCAAGAAACTCAACCTGGTCAGGTTCAAGCTCTTCTGGGACAGTTCCCTCAGAGGTCTCAAAATCAGCTTCCTGTGAAGGCTGATCTTCACTTGTAGGCAGGGGGGGAAGGCACTGCCTTTACACTACTGCTCTTTCTCTAGGGATGCATTTGGTCCATAGTTTCAGGATCCAAGGCCTGTTCAGTGAGGCACTTTTTGGCCTGTGACCTGGTCACAGCAAGGACATGTGATGCTATACCTAACATCTCTGCATGAGTCCTATACTCCACTTCTGACCATTGTGAGGATTCAAGGTGATTGCCCAACAGACATTCAACGGGGAGATCTGCACTTACAACTCTTTTGAGGCCAGTTACCCCTCCCCAGGAGAAGTGAACAATTGCCACACTATGGGTAGTAGTGACATTGCTAGCATTGGTCACTAGGTAATTATCACCCAGTACAATCTGTCCAGGGTCCACATAGTTAGGTGTCACCATGGTGACACTGGCACATGTGTCCCTGTATGCTTGAGCCACTTTGTCATTTATCAAAGGTGTTTGCCTGTACTTGCCCAGAGTACTGGGACTCACAGTAAAGGACATATCCATGTCCCCATCACAGACAAGAACAGCCTGAGTTGGTATTCTGACTAGGCCAGAATCCATCTCAGTTCCCAGGGTTAACCTTACTATAGCCTTGGGTTGGACCTACCACTGCCAGCTGAACTAGGGGATGCAGTTGCCTTAGGGGCAGCAGTGGTAGGGGCTGGATCTTTCTTGGTGCAGTCACTGGTCCAGTGACTAGTGGATTTACATACATTACACCAAGGTTTTCTTTGGCCATCTTTCTTCTTCTTCTTGGACGTTTGGGACCCCCCTCATTGGACTTTTGAGGCCCTGTAGAAGACTTCTGGTCTTTTTGTTTCTGATCTCCACCCTTCTTGTCTGCCTTTTTCTGATCACCACCTTGGACCTGGTTTTTCTGCTTAACCCTGGTTCTGACCCACTTATCTGCCCTCTTTCCCAATTCTTGGGGAGAGGTCAGATCTGAGTCAATCAGGCGTTGATGCAAAAACTGGTTCTGACAATTGTTAAGTATTTGCTCTCTCATGATCAAATTATACAATCCAGTATAGTCCTTAACTTTACTTCCCAACAACCAGCCTTCCAGAGCCTTAGTGGCACAATCAACAAAATCTGTCCAGTCCTGAGTCTGTGTCTTCTGGGTATCTCTGAATATCAACCTGTACTGTTCAGTGATTAAGCCAAACCCATCAATCAGAGCACTCTTCAGGACAGTGTAGTTGTTAGCATCCTCACCACTAACTGTGAGGAGCTTATCTCTACCGTTTTCTGAAAGGGAGAGCCACAAGATTCCCGCCCACTGACTTGGGGTACCTGCTGTACTTTGCAGGCCCTCTCCAAAGCAGTTATCCATTTGTGGATGTCATCCCCAGTTATGTAGGGGGGCACAATCTTACTCAGGTTTCTATTTTCATAGGACCTGTCTTTATCCTTAGGGATATTGCTGCCACCAGTGGGCTCTAGCCCACCTAACTTCCTTTCTCTCTCAAAAGCAAGTTTTTCCTTGGCTAGGGCAAGTTGCTCTCTCTCAATTCTGAGATTGACTTTCCTCATCCTAGCCTGGTGTTCTCTCCTCTGAGGAGAAGTCATTCCCCTCTGAGAATCCCTAGAAGCATTGGAATGAAAAGAGTCACCTGAGCGAGATCTGTTCCTCCTATACCTCTGATTAAGCCCACTTGAAGGCCAGAATGGGGCTGTCCCATTCTCAGCCCCAAAGTGGCTTAGGTTAGCCTGGCTAAGTCTTCTGACTGGTACCTGGCTGTCTACCTTTTCCTCAGACTCTTCCTCAACCCCATCCTCATCATCATCTATGATAGGGGGTCAGTGGCATCATCTGAAGATGGCAGGACCTCATCTGCATTCCCTGTAGGGTCTGTGTCAGAGGCTTTTAGAGCTTCAGACTCGTCTAAGAGCTCTAGGAGTTGCTGAAGTGTAGGGTTAGACCCTTGTTCCAGCCTTCTTGTGGTACACAAGTGTCTCAGCTCCTTGAAACTGAGGATAGCAAATTTGGATGGTGCCCTTGGAAGGTCACTCTCCACAGGTGGAAGTCCACTGGACTCTCCTGTGCCAGACATTGCTCTAGTGAGGTGTGGATGTATGCACCTACCTACACTAAGTGTTTTCCTACTAAACCTCTCTAGGAGTTGTAGTCAGGGTGTGCTAGGCCCTTTGCTCTACAACAATTAAGTTCAGTAGAACTTAAGTATTCTAATCTTGTTTTATATGTACCTATAGGTACCTGTGTGATCTTTCAAATGATATTGCAAAGATTACAATTGGCAAAACAACAGCAAGCTCAAATCCCAACCGCTGCACACCAATGCGAGAAGTTGGCCTGGTATATGATGTTCACTATTCTAGTGAGCACCTTGTACCAGTCCAAAGAACCCTTATGGTGATGGTTGTAAAGTCAACGTTATAGACCAGCTATCCTAGTGGTAGCATGGACAAAGCAGTCTTAGGCTAAACTCAAGAGGGCATGTAAAGCCAGCTGTTTTACCATATGTAACCCCTTTAATACCAATTGAAAGGACACCACACAGGATATATATATAAAATATATATGTATTTCTTTCTAGACAAACCCTCTGAGCTCTTTATGAGGTCAGAGGCACAAGCACATTACAAGATACTTAATTAAAATACAATAAGTTGCACAAAATACAGTAGGGCCCTAGGGGCACGCTAAACCATATACTAAAATAGTGGTATAAGGACCACTACACGGAAAGTGAATACGCCTAGGGCCTAGGGAATCACTGGGGCTACGCTGTACTACCAAGAGTTAGGAAGCAGGAGGCCCACGGGATGCGTGTGCAGTGTCTAAACACACACGCGAGTTACCATAAAGAATGAATGGGAGCGTAAAAGATGGAAACTAGTTCTTTTAGGGCACTTCTGACTGGACTCGATGAAAGTTACTTGAAACCTAGACTGTTGGATAGTCAATACCCACAGGAGCACTGGAGTACTTGCGTTACCTCACCCACAGGATGCTTGTGCATAGGTGTCAAAGTGTGTCGGGTTTCGTCGCTGAATCCTATGGAGCCTTGAAGAAAGATGCTGCAGGCGACCAGGAGAGAAGTGTCCGGTTGGATCCAAGGGCGGAGCGAGGATGAAGAGGACCTGAAAGCAGAGGGGACAGAGTCTGGGTCACTAGCCAGTGACCAGGAAGGGACCAGGAAGGAACCAGGCGGTGTCGCGAAGCAATCAGGTGATGTCGTGAAGCTTGTCTCTGCAGCCACATGGGCCAGGAGGCGTCGACGACAACCAGGAGTCAGGCACGGACTGTCCCACAAAGGCTCTCACTGTCAGCAGTGTCAGCTTCCGGATTGAAGTCAAGAAGCCTTGGCAAAGGCAACCCACGCAGGAAACGAAGTTGGCTTCTTAATCAGATTAGCAAGTTCTGATGGGCTGCTTCTTTTCAGGGAAGCAAGGGCCAGTTTGGAGCAACCAGACCAGCGGTGGAAATTCAAAGATTCGTCTTCAAGATGGCCACTAGCCAACGGGCAAGTGACCTGGCAGACGCGACGAGCAGGAAAATGCAGAAGGGCCCTACGCAGAACTCGTGGAGTGTGCAGGAATGATCTTCGGTGCAGATGATGCTCGGGCTGGGGCTTCTCAATCCCCAATGAACAGCTTTAAGGGTGTCTCGAGTGCTGCACAATTAGCAAGTCGCAGACTTTTCAGGATGGCCGGTCCCACGTCTCTCGTCACCTCCACAGGTCTCAGCTCTGCTGGGACTGTGGTTCGGGCTGTTGGAAGTCTGGAAGTCCAGATCTTGTCAGGCTCTTTGCTCAGGCTCTGGCGGGAGCGTCGACAAAGCAAGCCTTGATCGCTGGATGGTGCCTCCTTGTGCAGGGTGGTAACTCCTTGACCACAAGGTAGATTCTACAGTCGTCTTCTTGCAAAGTAGATCGTCGAAGGTCCAGAGTTTCGTCTCAAAGTTTCAGTCAGGATAAATCTAAAGTATTGGGACTCAGCTCCTACCTATATACCAAATCTAGGGGCTGGATTACCTGCTAGGTCCCTACTATGGGTGGGACCAGGGAAGGGGGTGGTTACACCCCTTTCCCTTTGTCCAGTTTCGCACCAGAGCTGGGGCTGGAGTGCCCCAGCACCGGTTTGAACTGGACTATGCATGGGACACCTTGTGTGCCCCAGGCAGTGTCTCATTTCTTTCAGCCATCCCTGCCCTAATACACACGAGCCTGTCTGGGGTGTTGCTAGCACCTCCCAAGACAGGAAACCTATTGTCCAAGCCTCCCTCGCTGGAAGTACTCCCAGCAGCAGGAGGTCAGACTTGTATCTGTGGCAGCAGCATCCATTTTGTGATGCTGAGGCTCTGGTTAACTTTAACCGGGAATAGTAGGAACAACATGTCTTCTCCGGCTAGAAGGGTGGAATGCTACCCCCGTCGCTAGAACTGGCGAGGGGGTAGTATTCCAAATCGTATGACAACCTACTCGACATGTTTTGATAAAGCCAACCCAGAGTTAGCATTTAACGCGAGGTTCATAATGCTTTTAAGAGTATATGGTATGGCAATATCCTAGAACAGCTATAAGGACATGGTTCCGAAAGCTGCAGACAGGCTCAGCTCATGCTAGAGCACCATCTCACATAAAACCAAGCACTCTGCCTCCAGGATTGTTAAGGCCTGCCATAGGAGTGACTTATAGGTATATATGTGTCTAGATATAAGGTTAGATATAGGAATACTATATCTAAGCAAGGGGTGATTACACGACCTTGCCCCAGCTGAGTGATCAGCCAGTTGTGTCAATGTAAGTGGCCAGCCAGGGGTGGCATAATACATGCTGCAGCCCCTGGTAGGCCTTGGATGCACCTATGCCCTGGGTACCTATAGTACTCTGTACAGGGGCTCATAAGGTGACCCAGTATCCAATTGGTAATACACGTAAAGTACATTGTAGTCAATTTAGAGAGAGAGCAGCTGGGCTGTGGGTCTGATTAGCAGGCCCACAGCCACATTAAGTCGAAAACCAGTGAAGCAGAAAGCAAAAAGTGGGGTGACTATAGGAAAGCAGACCTTACTCTCCTACAGCACGAACTCCACAACATGGCATGAGCACAATTTACATTACAGAAGAACACATTAATTTGTGGAAGGCATGGGGAGACAAAGCGATTTGCCTGTAATCACAGGATGTTGAGCTGATGCCGAGATTCAAACGTAGCTCCCCAGCTCTAAAGTTCGCAATTCTAGAACTTGTGGCGGGAGGTGTGTCTCAAAGTGTATGTCGGTGCTGGCCATGAATGAGAGAGACCTGCGCATTTTTCAAATCGGTGGTGAAAAAATATGAGTATGTTGCTGGAGATGTGGGCCGCCGTGCCACCAATGTACTTACCAGGGGAGGGTAAACCATACCATTACTCCGAATACTTTCATTACGAAAGTACCATGACTCCGCAATGCCATTATAACGCATGGCATTACATTTTATATGCTTTTACCACGCATACATTTACAACGAAATTCGTTGTAAATGCATAATTGGTAAAAGCATGTTTTTTTTAATGTTTGGATAAGGTAAGTATGGGTATAGGGGTGTATGTTTTGGGGTACTGAGGTATATGTTTTGGGGTGTTTGGGTATTTTAAGGGTTCAGATATAGTTTTGGGTTATGGGGTACTGGGGTAGTTTTAGGGTTTAGGGATAGGTATGGGTTTTGGGGTACATGGGTATTTTTAGGGTTCAGGGCTAGGTTTGGATTTTGGGGTATAGGGGTATTTTTATGGGTTAGGTTTGGGTTTTGGGGTAGAGGGGTATTTTAAGGATTCAGGGCTAGGTTTGGGTTTTGGGGTACAGGGGTATTTTTAGGGTTCAGGGCTATGTTTGGGTTTTGGGGTGCAGGGGTATTTTAGGGTTCAGGGGTAGGTTTGGGTTTTGGGGTATAGGGTTATTTTTATGGTTAAGGGCTAGGTTTGGGTTTTGGGGTACAGGGTTTTTTTAGGGTTCAGGGGTAGGTTTGGGTTTTGGGGTACAGGGGTATTTTAAGGGTTCAGGGCTAGGTTTGGGTTTTGGGGTACAGGGGTATTTTAGGGTTCAGGGGTTGGTTTTGGTTTTGGGGTACAGGGGTATTTTTAGGGTTCAGGGCAAGGTTTGAGTTCTGGGGTACAGGGGTATTTTTAGGGTTCAGGGGTAGGTTTGGGTTTAGAGGTACAGGGTTATTAATAGGGTTCAGGGCTAGATTTAGGTTTTGGGGTACAGGGGTATTTTTAGGGTTTAGAGATAAGTTTGGGTTTTGGGGTACAGGCTATATTTTTTGGGTTAAGATGGGTTAGTGTTTAAGGGTGTTGAGGTATTTTAAGGAGTACTGGTGGGTCATGATTATGGGGTGCAGGGGTATTTAAAGGGAGCAGGGTGGGCACCCGGAGCTGGAATGTACAGAACCTGGGAAGAAAAAACAATGAAATATTGGGCACAACGCTCGCTTTTTTTTCCCGTAATCCCGCGCCCTGCACACGCCCACGCCCCCAGCACAGGCCCACAGCACACGATATGAGACATGGCATGAAGGGCGGAACGTACCACACGCCCTCAGCATTTGTCACGCCCCCAGCAAACGCCCACAGCACAACGCAGACACGCCCACAAGGGACTACTTTGCTGGCACGGTTCTTTTACCTTTTAAATGTATATGGTGGGCGTCTGCATAGCCTATGTCCTTCTGCTTCAACTGTCCTTTCCAACGCTGTATTGAGTGTTGTGATTGGTGCTGTGGTTCCTGAGATTACCCGCCTCAAAGGTTCGGGCTCTCTATCATATTAGTATAGAAGATAGAACTGTAAAATCAAAAGGATTTTGCTAACTACAAACAAAATGTGTCTCTCTGAAGCAGTGCATACTGTTTTCCCTAGGTGGGGCGCAGTGCCTGCTGCATTTCCACTGCTGCTAGACCTAGATATTCAAGAGATCTCTCAATCTGGAGCTGAGGGGAGTCAATACAGAAAGCACTTACATGCAACTTGAGTGTGCAAAGTGTACCTTCTGGTTCTCTGAATCAGGATTTGCTGAATGGCACTTACTATAGTGGAAAATATGTCAGACAAGTGGAATTTCTGAGGTGCTGACTGCAAACTAGATGCAGAAAATATGGTGCTCCCAGGAGACATTTATAAGCATTTAGATTGTATATATTTACCTATGCATTCATTATTTTTTTATATATTTATTATTATTTTTATATAGAGGAGACAAGATCCAATAGATGGCACAGAGCTGTATTTAAAAACAGTTGTATACATAAAAACAGCTTTACCTGAATTACATTGCCAAGGAGGTTAAACACAGTATCATGTTACATCAAGGTTCAAGATACATAAAAGCAATCTTGTTTGTTTTGCCCAAGTGGTCCATATTAGAATAATTTATTACACCCCCTGCATCAATGCCCAGTAACTCAGGAGAGGAAATGTAGACACATAGTCCACCGCTGGCTAGGCAGGACTACGTCCCAGACCACAGCCGTGATGCAGGATCCAAATACCCAGCTATGTCGATGCCCATGTTGAGGGCCGCCACTCTCCATCAGACTCCTTGCTGTTGGTGCACTATTCCTGCTGGTCTACTGAAGGGTTCTAAATTTCACTATAGTCATGGGCGAGATGTTACTTCTCACTAAGAGCCCCCACCGGTCAGGTGGTGTCCTGTCCAGAGCCCAAGGTCAGGAGACAGAGCACTTTCACTTTATGTCAGAAACATTTTAGAATATAAGTAAGAGAATACTTAACAATCATGCCATTAGAGTATATCTATACTAACATAATAAAGAGAGAGCCCAAACCATTGAGGCGGGTAATCTCAGGAACCACAGCACCAATCACAACACCCCATACAGCGTTGGACAGGGCAGTTGCAGCAGAAGGATATAAGCTATGCAGACGCCCACCATATACATTTAAAAGGTAAAAGAACCGTGCCAGCAAAGTAGTCCCTTGTGGGCGTGTCTGCGTTGTGCTGTGGGCGTGTGCTGGGGCGTGACAAATGCTGGGGGCGTGTGGTATGTTCCGCCCTTCATGCCATGTCTCATATAGTGTGCTGTGGGCGTGTGCTGGGGGCATCGGCGTGTGCGGGGCGCGGGATTACGGGGAAAAAAAGCGAGCGTTGTGCCCAAAATGTCATTGTTGTTTCTTCCCAGGTTCTGTACATGCCAGCTCCAGTTGTCCACCCTGCTCCCTTTAAATACCCCTGCACCCCATAATCATAACCCACCCTTACTCCTTAAAGTACCCCAACACCCTTAAACACTAACCCATCTTAACCCTATAAATATACCCTGTACCCCAAAACCCAAACCTATCCATAAACCCTAAAAATACCCCTGTATCCCAAAAACTAAACCTAGCCCTGAACCCTATAAATACCCCTGTACCTCTAAACCCAAACCTACCCCTGAACCCTAAAAATACCCCTGTACCCAAAACACAAACCTAGCCCTGAACCCTAAAAATACCCCTGTACCCGAAAACCCAAACCTACCCCTGAACCCTAAAATATCCCTGTACCCCAAAACCCAAACCTAGCCCTGAACCCTTTAAATACCCCTGTACCCCAAACCTACCCCTGAACCCTAAAAATACCCCTGTACCCCAAAACCCAAGCCTAGCCCTGAACCCTTAAAATACCCCTGTACCCCAAAACCCAAACCTACCCCTGAACCCTAAAAATACCCCTATACCCCAAAACCCAAACATAGCTAGCCCTGAACCCTAAAACTACCCCTGTAAACCATAACCCAAAACTATATCTGAACCCTTAAAATACCCAAACACCCCAAACATATACCTCAGTACCCCAAAACATACACCCCTATACCCATACTTACCTTATCCAAACATTAAAAAAAACATGCTTTTACCAATTATGCATTTACAACGAATTTCGTTGTAAATGTATGCGTGGTAAAAGCATATAAAATGTAATGCCATGCTTTATAATGGCATTGCGGAGTCATGGTACTTTCATAATGAAAGTATGCGGAGTGATGGTATGCGGAAAGAAAGTTGCGGAATAATGGGTGTTTACCCTCCCCCGGTAAGTACATTGGTGGCACGCGGCCCACATCTCCAGCAACATACTCATATTTTTTCACCATCGATTTGAAAAATGCACAGGTCTCTCTCATTGATGTAATTAACAATCAGAGGGGGGAGAGAGAGAAATCAGAATGGATTCATTCTCCCTGGGCATATTTAAATAAACAGTTAGAATCAACTCCTTGAGATTAAGGGTGTCTCCTCCACAGTGGGGAACACCTTTATGTTTTTAGGTCCCCTCACACACCAACAGGCCCCTTGGTGTCATGCTTCATCATCGGGGTCATCGTACCCCTCTACGGGGTACGGCGTGCTGCGACCTACGGAGATGTGGGAGCACTTGTTAGACTATGTGTGGTGTTGGTGAGGGGGTATTTTGAATAAATGTGAGTGTATTGTGGGGTTTGGGAAATAGTGATAGTTAAAAAGAACCTGGCTCGTGGGGTGACTAAAAATTATTTAATAAGCCCCCGGGCTGGTGCTGTTAAAAATGGCGGTGGGAGGTCACTACGCTGACAATGTGGGTTACCTCCTTTTTGTGTGCGTCAACATGTTTCGGTGCCAGAAGCACCTTCTTCAGGACGGGGTGCACAAATCCCCACCTTACTCACGTTTCTCTAACTCATACCAGAATTTTCTAATAAAAGTGAGGAAAAATTACAGTGCAGGTAAAAGTAATGTACCTAGCAAAAAAAGACGTTGTCTATTGATCAACCTGTAAAGGAAAGAAGACAAAAACATTTTGTCTGGTGGTCTCTCTCTCCATATCCATAGGTAAAATGTCCAGTGGTTACAGGTGACATACTATAGCTGTATTCCAGTGCTCATAGTGGGATAAAAATATCTTACAAAAAACACACTAGACTCACTGACACACAACATAGAGCACACACACTTAATGAGGAAATTTTTGATCAGATGTTTTCAAATCATTTCCTGGTCGTAACACTATTGTTGGTAAAGAGGGAAAGGACAAAGTTTGTGTCATATCCCTGTAAAGTGAGGAGGAAAAATGTCAATTTCATTCCATTACATATTTACAACATACTGTTTTGGAGTTGTAGATAAACCTCATGAGCCAAAACGTCAGGATCTGGTGTGCTAACTAGCACCTGTTTGAGAAAGAAAGGCATATTCAGGTCTTGGTTTAACTTACATTCATGTAGTGGTGGCAGTGCTCACAATCATCAGACCTTTCTACTCACGATTTCTATGAGGAAATACCTCCCGATCGATCCCTACGTGGCTCCAGTGAGAATGCCAGAAGGAATTTTGAAACCGGGGTTTTATACCTTTTCCCGGGTTGGAGTTAATTAGTTAATTATATGACTAAGGTTTCCTTATGGCCATATATGGTCATTGTCGGTTTTAGTTAGTTAATTGCATGATTCTGGTTTCTTATGGCCATATATGGTCATTGTCGGTTTTAGTTAGTTAATTGCATGATTGTGGTTTCCTTATGGCCATATATGGTCATTGTCGGTTCCTTGCTCGCGGTCATTGTTTTCTCGCGTCTTTCCTTCGCGCATGCGTCCATGCGGTGTGTTTTGTCCTGCTGCGCATGCGCTGTTATGGGTGTCTTTGTTACACGTTATGCGCATGCGCTATCCTGAGCTTGTCTCATATCTCATGATGGTTAGTTATGACAATACGAATGATGTTTTTCCTCCTAACGGACACAATGTGCATGGCGTTTCGTTGGAAAAAACACCCACTTTGTTCATAATACTGCGTTTCATTGTTTGCTTGTTTTCATTTGCCAAGGGGCAGAGAATACATATTACCAGGATGAGTGGATATATATTCTAAGGATGAACGAAAGATGCAGACCCCCGGGCATATTATGGTTCGTCTGGTAGATGCTCATGTGGGGAAAGTCTGGAAATCTTCATGAGACACTCTGTTTACATAAATTGTATTTACGACGCGTTGAAGAGGACATTCATCAGGGCATCATCTAGGTTAACTGACCCCAGGAGATATTGTCATTTAGACCTGTAGTGTTAGTCTCCAGTCTAAAAACCCATCTCTGCTCTTTCTCAAAGAGTCCTTGTTCAGATGGGAGTTGTTCAACTACTGTCCACCTGATGTCATTCACACAATGTCCATTCTCATTGAAATGTGTGGCCATTTTTGTCGTCGTCTTCTTACAACGGATATTGCTCTTATGTTCCCTGATTCGTGTTTTCACTGGTCTTTTTGTCATGGCAATATACTCCAAATTGCAAGGGCAGGTTATCATATAAATGACATTTTTGCTGTTGCAGTTGGTTAGTTTCCGTTGTTCCCACCTCGTTCCGTTAGTAAAAGTTAGATTCTTACTTTTCTGAGTCAGGTGACAGCTCGCACAGTTACCACATGGGTAGTGGCCTCCCAGTCCTTGTGGATGGAGTTGTGGCATTTGTTGCAGTTTTGGGCGTGTGTGCACTGGCATGTCCTTGAGATTTGTGCCTCGTTTGTGGGCAAATAAGGGTTTCTCAATGTTTAGTTTGCCACTTGTCAGGATGCGCCAATGTTTATTCGGAGGTTTGGAAACCTCATTGGTTTGGGGGCTATAGGTAGTCACGCAGATGGGTCTGGCTGATGCCTGATTGCTCTGGGGTTTGTTTTCCAGTAGTGCCTCCCGATGGTTATTTCTCGCCCTTTTCATCGCGTTGTTGATGACCTTCTCTGGGTACTGTCTTCTCTGCAATTTGATTTTTAAATCCTTTGCTTGTGCCTTGTAGTCCTGGATTTGTGTGCAATTACGTCTCAGGCGTAGGAACTGACCATACGGCAAATTGGTGCGTAAGTGCCGTGGATGAAAGCTGTCATAGCGAAGGAGACAGTTCCTCGCCGTTGGTTTAAAGTGGGTATTGGTATGTAGTTTCCCGTCTTTTGGGAAGATGTTAAGATCCAGGAACACCAATGTTTCTCTTGACACTGAATGAGTGAACTTTAAGAAATGGTTCTGCTGGTTTAACCAAACCATAAACTCAGATACAGATTCTTGGTCCCCATGCCATATCACAAGCACATCATCGATGTACCTTCTCCATGTGTGTATGTGATGTCTGTATGGGTTGTCGGTATGTAGGATTTTTGTGCTCTCCATGTGGTGGACATACAGGCCCGCCAGGCTCGGCACGAAAGTGCTGCCCATACTGGTGCCATGGTGTTGGAGGAAGAGGGTCCCTTCATACTCAAAAAAGTTTCTCGTTAATGCAAGTGTGATACACTCACATTTATTCAAAATACCCCCTCACCAACAGCACACATAGTCTAACAAGTGCTCCCACGTCTCCGTAGGTCGCAGCACGCTGTACCCCGCTCTCTCATTGATGGCCACCACCGACATACACTTTTAGACACACCTCCCGCCACAAGTTCTAGAATTGCGAACTTTAGAGCTGGGGAGCTACGTTCGAATCTCGGCATCAGCTCAACATCCTGTGATTCCAGGCAAATTGCTTTGTCTCCCCGAGCCTTCCACAAATGAATGTGTTCCTCTGTAATGTAAATTGTGCTCATGCCATGTTGTCGAGTTCGCGCTATATAATATTGCAAGCAAAAATAAAGTAGGGAAATTCGAGTTCACACACTACTGAACGCGCACTCTTAAGTGCATCAGCAGTGCACTGTGAATGGGAGCATTTCACAGGCCTGTCACAGATAAGAAATGCTATCAAAACGAAATCCGACAAAACAATACACTACTGGCCGGCAGCAATTCATACCCGGACAACGTTGGGATGGGCTGCTAGTATACTATAAAACACAAAGGACACCCTACTTAATTAATCGTGTAAATACCCTAAAAGAAATGACGAAGTTATGGCCCAGCTACTATTGACTCTTACAAGCTTCGAACAACCCGGATGTAAACAGAACCCCAAGTTAACATACAATACTCATCACAGATACCTTCTGACTCGTTTTTGTCTCCCTGCATTCCATTGTATGGTTTCGTTTATCTGAAATGCCCATCTGATAATAAGTCAAAGCAGTCAACTCAGCACATTGCACTTTTTGTAGGTTCTATTTGGTACACAGGACATTTCACTATAAATCATTCTTTTTAAAAGAAATAATGCTTTATCATCATGAGGCCTTCCAGCATCTGTATGACTTGAAAGATGTAACAGTATGCTATTGGGTTGCTTTGTTTTTATACAAGGTGCTTCGCATTAGGGACCATTTGAATGTCATGGAAAGTAAATGCATTTAACCTACATACCCTATGCGATAAGCACTGATCATGTACCCTACTTGTTTCTAATGCATTGAAAGAAAAAGGCGCCTAAACTGTTAAATTTTAGCAATGGTATTTTACCGGTCAGATTTGACATTTTTATTATTTCATCTTATATTGTGAATATGGATGTTTATCCTTTTGTGTAATTTGTATTATGTATTGATGTGGCGCTTTTATGGTTTACTGGCTTAAACCGAATAAAGTTATACTTAACTTTACTCTTTTACAAGTTGGCTTGTCTATCTATTGGTTTGCGCACTTAATGAGGCTTATTAGCGGATCATCATTTAGCTCTTCAATACTGATTGAGACTTAAATGGGACTAAAATAAGTTCAAACTTAAATACTGCACACAGGATCAAGAGCAAGCTTCTCAAAATGGATTCCGGCCTATTTGCTCATATCACTAAGGTCCAAATTTGCTAAGACTTTGCACCAGCATAAAGCAAAGCGATGCTAATTAATGATAAGTAGCGTATGGTATTTACTATCCAATGCTGACGCAATGTCCCTTTTTCAGCACAAAACTACTTTGTGCTGCACTGTTATGTCTCTTCGCGCCAAAGGGGTGTTAATGAAGTGGATCTGCGAAAACGTCCATTGGATTTAATGCAAAGCCCAACCTACTAAGACAGCAAAACCAAACATTGCATAAAAAACGAATAAGTGCCAATGTATTTGCTTCTAAAGAAGGTGATGCATTGCACACGTGCTGCAGTGCACAGCTCACATCTAATAATGCAGAAACTTCCTTAGTTTGTGCGCTTCCATTATAAATCCTATGCTAGGAAGTGTGCATTCATATCTGCACCATGGTGTGTGGTTGAACATGGTTCAAGGCATCTATGTAGAGTGGTTGTGGAGAGGATGACAGCAGAAGTAGGTCAATGTCAGTAGATATGGCTTTGCGCGGTGTATTCTCCTTGGGTGTGGCACAGAAAATGTGCTTACTGTGCTGTGCTTTACTTTACATTCTGGGTCAAAATGGCGCTCCCTTTGCTTCCAAGTGAAAGTCAGTTGCCTAGGAATACAATTAGAGGCTGCAAGATCAAAATAGTGTCTTAAAGCAACCTCAAGTTTGTAAAATCTTCAAAAAAATGCAGAACTTCCCAAAATATAACTAGCAAGGATAATCATACAAACACATTCCAGAGTGGCAGTAGCTTTTACCTCAGTTTTCCCAAAAATTGCACAGAAAAATAACGAAATGAGTATTTGAAATGATCATCGTAGTTAACCATTTATTTTATAGTAGTTCCTATTTAAAAATAATTTCCATCCACCTACTCTGTGCGCATGGCCCTTGCTTCCTGGTGAGCACGACCGTTGCTTCCTGGTGGCCCATGTTATGTCTGACACCTTCAACCAGTTATGTTTTTTTAGCCTGCAGTCGCTGCATTTTTTTGCTTTTTCAGATTACAGGTATGGACTTAAAAACCCTACCATGCAGAATGCATTTGGGCAAAATCACAGGTATGGTGAAGGTGCCACACATGATGTGGGACAGCTTACAAACTAAGCAGCTGTTTGTGTGTACCTGTATGGCACTTGTATGTGCTTGAATGCATGACACTGTGTGTTTTAACTGGTTTTTTATACCTAGCAACCTGACTCCCAAATCCAGCCAATGCACTTCACCAACCTGATCAAATAACTGAAGGAACAAATACAGGTATGCCAAGCCCCACAGGCTATCCGTCTGCCATTTTAATTATTCTGCTCTTGGCCGGATTTCCGCTGTAAGAGTCAACAATGTTTAAACTCTTTGCCGTCTATGCATCATATCACGATTACTTCAGAATGGTTTGTTTTTATGAACAATATTTACCAACAAAGTAACTTTAAGTAAAAAGAAATAAATGTATGTTACCATTGGATTTTTCTCGCATGTGGATCCAGAAAAAGGAGGTGGAGTCGGAGGCTCAACGGAAATCACACTAGAGTTGTGGAGAAAAAATAAACACAAAGAACAGTGAGCGAACACATGACATAGTTTCAATAATAAATACATAAACATATTGGTGAATGGTATTTTCCCATATTTGTGTTCTAGAAATAGCAACCTGCTAAAAACAAAATTCGCCTTCAGTCTACTCTATATCCCGACAGCAGTTGACTGGTAGAGATATTAACTATTTTTTTAATGGTTTATTCTTGGTTGCAACTGTGAGAAGTTGGCCTGGTATATAATGCTCATTAATTCTAGTGATCACTTTGTACCATGCCAAGCAACCCTTATGATGATCGGTTGTAAGTCAACCTTATAGACCAGTTATCCTAGTGGTAACGTGGACAAAGCAGTCTTAGGCTAAACTCTGAAAGGCATGTGAAGCCAGCTGTATTACTACACACAACCCCCTTGAATACCAAATGAAAGGACACCACACAGATATATATTGAAAATATATATATATTTATTAACTACAAATATCCCCTGAACTCTTTATGAGCACAGAAGCACAAGCGTTAAACAAAACACAGTTTAAAATACACAAAAGTTGCACAATATGGATGAGCCCTAGGGGCCACTTAAACCATATACTAAGAAAGTGGTATAAGAGATACCAATCTAAAAGGAAACAGGCCTAGGGCCTTGGGAATCGCTGGAGCTGTTCGGGACTAGCAGTGACTAAGTCGGGAAAGGCCCACGGGACTCGGGTGCAGTGTTTAAAGTGCACGCACTCACCAATGTTAAGTCTATGGTGCGTAAAAAGTACAAAGTTAGATAGTTCGGAACCTTCCGAGTGACCTAGAAAGCTGAAACTTGAGACACAGGCCCTAGAGGTGTGTACCAGTGTAGGAACACCGGCGTTGCTGATTTACCTCACCCACAGGAAGCGGGTGCACAGGGTCGAAGTAGTGTCGGGTTTCGTCACGCTGGTCGATGGTGCTTGGAGCTGAAGATGCTGCAGGCGGCTCGATGTGAAGAGTTCCGGTGGATCCAAGTGTGGATCTGAAGATGTGAAGACCTGAAAGCAGAGGGGACAATGTTCAAAGTCACTAGCCAGTGACTACCGTGGAACCAGATTGGAACCAGGCGATGTCGGGTGCAAACAGGCATTGACGTGTAGCTTCTCTCTGCAGCCACGTGGACACCGGGGGTTGAGGACGTCCAGGAGTTGGTCACGAGCTGTCCCACGCCGGCTTCTCGCTGTTGGCGGTATCGGCAACTTGATTGAAGCAAACAGGCCTTGGCTAATGCAAGCCACGCAGGAGTCAAAAAAGGCTTGTTACTCAGGCCAGAAAGGTCAGAGCGGGTGCTCCTTTTTACAGGAGCTAGGGCAAGTCTGGAGCAATCAGACCCGCAGTGTAGTTCTTCGGTTTCGTTGCCAAGATGGCCGCTGACCACGTGGCTAGTGGCCGGGATGGCGCGTCGAGTGGCACAATGCAAAAGGGCCCCACGCAGATCGTGGAGATGCTGCGGGGCTGATCTTCGGTGCAAGGGCTGCTCGGTGGTGGGGGTTTTCAGTCCCCAAAGCACAATGTCGATGATGCCTCTGATGCTGCGCAGTCAGCTCTTCGGGTGTCTTCCAAGATGTCCGGTCCCACGTCTCTCGGTGCCTCCACGGGTCCCTTCTTTGCAGGGACTGTGGATCGGGCTGTGAGAAGTCTGGGAGTCTGGGTCTTGTCAGGCTCTGGGCTCGGGCTCCGGCGGGAGGCAGCGGCAAAGCAGACGTCGATTCGCTGGTTGGTACCTGTGTTCACAGGGTGGCCACTCCTAGGCCACAAGGGAGATGCTCTTCAGTCTTCTGTGCAGCAGAATGTCGAAGTCCAGTCGTCTTCTTAGTTTCAAGTTGATTTCAGGGTGATCTGCTGTGCAATGGCACTGCTCCCACTCTTATTCCCAATCTGAGGGGTGGATCACCTACTAGGTCCCTCCTCTGGGTGGGACCAGGAAGGGGGGCGGTTACACCCCCTTTCCTTTGTCCAGCTCCTCGCCAGGCCTGGGTCTGGAAAGTCCCAGGACCGGTTTGGACTGGCTTATGCACGGGGACACCTTGTGTGCCCCGGGCATGTCTCAATCTATTCAACCCTGTCCTACCCAATACACAAAACCCTGTCTGGGGTGGTGCTCGCACCTCCCAAGGCAGGAAACCCTTTGTCCAAGCCTCCCTCGGTGGAAGGACTCCCAGCAGCAGGAGGTCAAACTTGTGTCTGTGGTGGCAGCATCCATTTTGTGATGCTGAGGCTCTGGTTAACTTTAACCGGGGTTAAGGCTACACACATGTCGTGTCCCTCTAGTAGGGTGGAATGCTATCCCCGTCGACAGAACTGTCAAGGGGATGTATTCCAATTGGTATGACACCTTACTCGACATGTTTTGATAAAGCCAAACCAAAGTTAGCATATAACCGCGAGGATTATAATGCACTTAAGAGTATATGGTATGGCAGTATCCCAGAACAGCTAAGGGAGTGGTTCCCGACAGCTGCAGACAGGCTCAGCTCATGCTAGAGCACCATCTCACATATTTCCAAGCACTCTGCCTCCAGGATTGAAGAGGCCTTCCATAGGAGTGGCTGATAGGAACATATGTGTCCAGTTTAAGGTTAGATATAGGGATACTATACCTAAGTAAGAGGCGATTACACCAACTTACCCCAGCTGAGTGATCAGCCAGTTGTGTCAAATATGGAGGCCAGGCCAGGGGTGGCACAATACATGCTGCAGCCCCTGGTAGGCCTTGGAAACACCTATGCCCTGGGTACCTAGGGTACACTGTTACAGGGGCCAATAAGGTGAACCAGTTCCAATTCGTAATGCACCTAAGGTACATGGAGTCCATTTTAAGGAGAGAGCAATCAGCCTGGGGCCCTGAATAGCAGGATCCCAGGCCAACTATGTCAAAAACCAGCTAAACACCAGGCAAAAAGTTTGGGGGTAACCATAGTCAGATATCCACCTTCCCACAGCAACCGTGTAAATATCAATTACTTTAGCAACTCAAAACATCGAAAAAACAAGTATACATCAATCATAACGTCTCCTCACAATTAACAAAAAAATCAAAAAGAATTTGTACTTCTAATGTAATCAGAATTTATATGGCTATTATCGACAAAAAATAAACATAAAGAAATAATACAATAAAATTCATCAGCTGATACAGACACAGTAACTAAGAAGACATTGAAAACTAGGTTCTTAATCTGTGCCTTAAATTTACATTTGCGGCTGTAGTACCATGCCATCGATATGTTTTTTCCATTTATGTTTGTTGCACTACAAAAGCTAAATGGTCTTTGAGTGCCCATATGCAGCAGTTTCATTGAATTGATCCGCTTCGATCTCTCTCCCAGTTTTAACATGGTTAACCATAACAGACTAATAACGGTGCAGTCTTCTCAATCGTTGACGGCATAGCACCTGAGTGGTTCACCACTTACTTTGAGCACAGCACATGCTTCTTCATTGGGTGCTCTATCAATCCTTCTCTCACTTTTCAGCCAGTTGGTCTGTTCTCCTTCCTGTGCACCATACCCCTTCCCAGTATTATGTTATCTTTTGGCTTCTTGCAGCATTTATGCTGCTAGCATCTTCTCAAAATCTGTGGGATCAACCACAACCTGAAACTTTGCTCCTCAAATAACTTGATCAACTCCCTGATCCTTGACCAAACTCCACTATTCTAACAGTATCGTAGCTAGCCTTCCAAGCTGCTGCTTTCTCGCCCTGGAGAAAGTGCTTACCTTTGACATCTGGATAGTGGTAAATCATCACATTCCTCCCCCAGCCAGCCACTTGCAGGCTCACCATTCACAGAACCAACCTACACAATGTCCTCAGCTTGTTCTACAACTTGGTCATTAAGTAGCTACCAACAAGGGAGTAGCAAGAAAATTAAAATACTCCCACTTTACCTATACCGATAATCCAAATGAGTTTCTGAAGCACGCAAACCAACCCCCTTAGGAGAGTTACCTTCACCTCTTGATCATCCAGCCATCCATCTATACATCTAAGATTTCATAAATACATTCATCTGTTGAAAAACCCACCCATCATTGTATTCTTGTAACCACATATCCATTCTTTCACCCATCACCCCTTTCACGCTTACCAATTTGTCCATTCTTTGTCCTTCCATTCATTCACCCTTTGAATTATCAATAATTTCATTCATTCATCCATCCATCTTTTCCGACATCCCTTCATTCACTCGTTCAACCTTCCATCCTACCTTTTACATTTTCTTCCTTGTTTCCTTCCTATGACCCTTCCTTACTTCTCCCATTCTTTCCTCTAGCTAATCATCTTCAATCTCGTCCTTACTTTCTGACATTTCTCTCCTGTACAACTTTTCTTTCTGCATCAGCCTCCATACCACAACCCTCTGCTGTGTCTTGCCTAACAGTATTATTCTTGAGAACTTTATCTGCAGACCTGCTGGAAGAAGACAGGCATTAATAATTATTTAATGTTATTGGGACACAGTTCATCATCCCCTGGAGACCAGTGCAGCCCCCAACTTAAGCTGCTTAAGTGGGGGGGGGGGGGGGGGGGGGAGTTTCCTACACCACAGCGTACCAATAACTCTCTTCAACTATGTTGAAGTCTCCATCAAAAAATCATAAACAGATAGGTGCATCCTCAAAGCACTCCACAGCACACAACCAACAAAGGGGCATCCATTCTACCTGGATTATGAATTGCGTTTATGTGGCTTTCCCGTTGTGTAAGCCTTGAGCAGTACAACAATGTACACCCTTTCACTCACTACTGTTTGTGTTCCCATCAGCTGTATCAATTGAAGTACCAATCAAAACAACCAATGCATTTATATTTGATATGCTAGCCTGTTGAAAATTCAATAGCCATGCAAAAATATTAATAAATATATATGCTGTCTATGGTGTAATTTTGTCCAATCATAGGTTGAGCGGAAGTAACTTAGCAAACCCTTTTACCACAAAGAGATAGCATTAAAATCACTGGAGGTTGGAGCATGTTAATAAATCTTGCTTGTACACATGCTGAAACACTCTTCTGATAAATGTAGCAATAGCGGTTGTAATGTAGGACCCAAACTCCAAATTAGGAACTGGATAACTCAAAAATAAACAGCAGATTACAATGGGGAAAATCTTTGATCTATAATTGATAGGGTTGGAGGATTGGAGCCACTATGCTCACTGTACAAAGCACTAACCACAGCATCATCTCCTCAGTCGCCTGATCATATGGAAACATGAGCAAAGGATTTGAAAAGAATGCTTTCCATGATTTCCTGGTTTACACTTCATCTTAGGTGAAAAAAGTAATCCATCAGTAACTATAACTTGTGCTCTAAGATAATGATAAGTGGCGCCCTCACCATGCACTGCTAATTACCCCACATATTACATCACTTATAACATCTTCGATGACATCATTGATAATATCACTGCAAGATTTGCAGTGAAATTATTGACAAGAAAACTATGCATGGCGAGGGCGCTAGTTATGTGTTCCTTAGGGAACAAGTTCTAGATAATTGAGATAGTCTACGGACGAAACGCGTAATGAGCAACATTAAATACGGCTGCTAAGCATACCTGTGACTCCGAGTGTGCATTATTGCAAGGATATTGGATTTGGGATTTATATATATATATATTTTTTTTTTAAGTAACAGGCATTTGAAAAAGGAAGCAATCCGAAACGAGTCATGCCAGTTTAATAAATGGATGTAACCCAATCCCCGCTGTGTCGCCTCATCTACTTTGAAAAAAGAAGATAGCTTTGGAATATAATGCGTGTTCCCACTAACACGCGAGGATGGCCCTCCCACAAGTGTCTGAAGAAGGGTGTTAATGGGTTAACCCGGACTGCCTCGCACAACGGAGACAGCAGAGATCACGTTGCCAATGGCAAGCCATACTGTATGGAGGGAAATCGCTACTTTACCGAGGTCCCCGACTCTGTCTGCTGAAGGGACTGTGAGGCTCGGGAGTGAGGAATGTGAAGTCCATTTCCCCGTACAAGTGCCACAGCTTCATCCTGTTCACGCGGCAACTCGGCTTTTCAAATTGGAACACTATGAAAACGCTGATGGAACGGACCACCAACCAGCAAGCTGAAAACACTGCATGCTGGGTTATGCAGTCCGAATAGCGGAAGCACCAGTGACTTTGTGCCACGTCTTACAGGTATCCTCAACACTACTTTAGCGGGTGGAGGAGCTACGCTAGCAAGCAAGATGGCCGCTTAAGCTCCCGGCTCCGCCGACCTCCGCCAGCAGCTCGTATATCCTGCAAGTTATCCTGATTTCACACCGGACTCCCGTATGTGTGAGGAGTAGCTGACTCTGAAGGCGCAATCCCAAACTTTTTATCATACCGGGTGACAGAGATATGCCGTGTTTCATTCTTGGCCTACCCCGGAGCTGAAGCCGGGGCCTCGATTTCCGACCCATCCGGGCTGGAATTGAACAACATCGGCTGGAACCTTGGGCTTTGTCCGGTCTCCCGAACGGAGATATAATCTTCCTGGTTCTTGACGGCGATTTCATATCCTGCCTGCAACACACACGCTACGGCGTGTCACATCGTTTGCTGGCCCCGTATCCGATGCCTGGAGACACAGTAAGCTTGCCGTGGGGGTGCGGACGGGAGCCCTGATCAGCGGCGAAGGAGTAACATCGTGAGGTGAGAGCGCCCGTTGTTGGTGTCCGCTCCAGATTTGCCTGCTACCCCGGAGAAGCCGGCCTCCGGGGGTCTGCATCCTGATCTGTTGCTTGCGAGAGGAGATGGAGGGGACAAAAGACACGCCACCGCTGCACGCCGTAATGGCGGCCATTAGAGCGCTCCACTCACAGATCATCGTCAACTACCGGGCACTGTCGGTAACAATGGACGATCTTTGCCGGAGGCCGGACAGTGGCTTTTTGCCATCATCGCAGCCAGCGGTGCTACCAACGGAACATCGTATATCCGACTTCGAGGTCCCTGTGCAGGAGCCGGATTCCTTTGGCGCTGCGGATTCCTATAATACAGATCGCGCGCCCGTGAACATTGTCAGCGTTCCCTGCTTGAGCCCTATCTCGCCGAACATCACTATGGACAACCTTGACTGCCTCAACAAGATCATCTGTGACTATTGGAGAGTTTTATCATCCTGCCACGCTTTTCCTCGCTTGCTTTGTGTAGACTGTGAACTTATATCCTTTAATTGGCTTGTTCGTACTGACTTGAATTTCCATGAAAGCTTTACTGCTCTCACTGCTGCTGTGGCCTGGGTTACAATTGCTCCAGTGAACACTCGTACTGGCCAGGGTTAACTTGTGGGGCTTTCCAGGGCACGGGACAATAATGTAATCGGTTGCTGGGATTGTGACCTGTGAACTGCGGGAGTCGGGTGGTATGTTTGGTACTTCCCAGGATTGATTGTGTATTTCGCAGCCCTTTCTTTTGAATTTGTTTCCGGGGGGTCGCATCTGGTGGGGGGGAGGGGAGTCCGGGAGTGTGTGTTTTTGCTTCTCCTCCTCCGCTGCTTTCTTCTTTTAGGGATGCTTCTGGGCAACAGGCACGCTGCTAGTGGGTTAGGCCGTAGCCATTGCAGGGGTGGTGGGGGGGTTTGTTATTTTGCCTTTTTTTTGTTCTATGGCCCCTTTTTTCTTCTCTTCTCTCTTTCGGGTATTCCTCTGGGCGACAGGCGCTCTGCTAGTGGGGTAGGCCGTAGCCATTGCAGGGCAGCAGGGTGGGGGGTGTGAGGGGGGTTTGTTATTTTGCCTTTGTTGTGTTCTATGGCCCCTTTTCTTTTTCTTTTTCTCGCAGGGTCCGGTCGCGATAACTTTCGGTTTCATCCTGATGTATATGAGTGGGCGGGGTATGGAGTGGGTGGCTGTGATGATAGATAGGTAGCTTAGTTCTTTACCCTTAGTGAACTTACTGGCGCTTGCGTTTTTACTGTTGGCCTATTTTGATCCACGACTGCTTTTAACACCTACCCGCATATTTTATACCTCCTAATGTGTAGCTCCGGCTATCCTGTATCTTCTTCTTTATCTCGTTCTGGGGGGGGGGGGGGGGGGGGTTAAATATAAAATGAAACCTTATTCATATCCTTGATTCGGAATGTTTCCGATACATCGTCTATCCTTTACCGCTGCCGGACCCATGGGTTGTCGGCTGAAGAGCTGTGTTATTGGCATTACTGATCCGTGTTACATGCATGTGGTACCGGCCCCTGCCGCTGCAGGGTTACTTTTGTATCTTGTGTTAAACGATATAATAAAGGTTTTAAAAAAAAAACCACTACTTTAGCGATTGAGCGTACAAGAGAAGCTGCAAGCACCAGTGGAACTTTTTTTAAACTAACAGGCATTTGGAAAAGGAAGCAATCCGAAACGCGTCATGCCAGTTTAATAAATGGATGTAACCCAATCCCCGCTGTGTCGCCTCATCTACTTTGAAAAAAGAAGATAGCTTTGGAATACATATATATATATATATATATATATATATATATATTCACTGAAAAAACCATAGGTTATAGACCATATATAGTTAGGAATTCGCATTTACAAAACCTTATTTTACTCACACAAAACCATTGAAATTCCATATATAGTTAGTTGCACTAACTATATATCGCGCACCCGCAATCCACTGCTGATGATGTCACATATTACATCATTAATGACATGGTCAGTGACATCACTGATGACATCACTGATGACATCTCAAATGACATCACTGATGACATCTCAAATGACATCACTGATGACATCACTGATGACATATCATTCATGTGATAATACGATGAACCTCTTCAGACTCTAATATAACCTTAGATACAATCAGTGTAAACAGACACTCACAGACTGTCACTCATCCATGGAGTTACTCACACACCTAGTCAGTCATGCAAAGAATCAATCACACCTCCATTTCCTCAACTATACAGTTATACAAACTTTACTTATTCAAACATATACTAACACATATTTACTCTCTTATACAATCCCTGATACAAGTTCACAATGATCCATACAGCCACTCACACATTCACTGGCTCTTATGCACAGTTATTTATATATGTCAACTCTCACATGTACTGTGTTTTACATATGTACTTACTTTGACATGTAGCACTGAGATATCCATTCACTCACCAATACACTCATGCACACAGTCAACCACCCATACAGCTGTTTCCACATGCACTTTTGAAACCATACATCTAGTGAATCAACTGCTCACACATCTATGCACAAAGTCATACACCTCCCAGCCACCCACACACACACTCAGTATCCCATACAAATACTTGGGCAACCAATCAATAACCCATATAGTTACTCATATAGCTACTTATCAACACATGCAACAGTTTACAGAACAACAGACATAATGATGCACACATTAAGACAGTTTAGTCACTAACCCATGCACTCAGTGAGACACATTTAATCACTCACTCATACAGTCAGTCATGCACCTACTAAATCCTTCATCCAGACACTTATACATCCACTCATTCTTCAATATGTAGTCATACACCTCCCAGCCACCCACACACACACTCAGTCTCCCATACAAATACTTGGGCAACCAATCAATAACCCATATAGTTACTCATATAGCTACTTATCAACACATGCAACAGTTTACAGAACAACAGACATAATGATGCACAAATTAAGACAGTTTAGTCACTAACCCATGCACTCAGTGAGACACATTTAATCACTCACTCATACAGTCAGTCATGCACCTACTAAATCCTTCATCCAGACACTTATACATCCACTCATTCTTCAATATGTAAGACATATTTTAACTTTACAGAAACATACAGTCACTGGATGTTGTCATCAGTGATGTCATCAGTGATGTCATTTGAGATGTCATCAGTGATGTCATCAGTGATGTCACTAACCATGTCATGAATGATGTAATATGTGACATCATCAGCAGTGGATTGCGGGTGCGCGATATATAGTTAGTGCAACTAACTATATATGGAATTTCAATGGTTTTGTGTGAGTAAAATAAGGTTTTGTAAATGCGAATTCCTAACTATATATGGTCTATAACCTATGGTTTTTTCAGTGAATTTTCAAGGTTTTGTAAATGCTAATTCCTAACTATATATGGTCTATAACCTATGGTTTTTTCAGTGAATTTTCAAGGTTTTGTAAATGCTAATTCCTAACTATATATGGTCTATAGCCTATGGTTTTTTCAGTGAATATATATATATATACATACATATATAAACATATATCATCTGTATATCTATATAAATACAAACATAAATGCATGCATACATATACTTATATGCATACAGATGCATGTTATTTACATGAAAGTTGAAAAAACACTAATAAAAGCAAAGCTAAAAAGCCACCTCATTACAAACAGAATGGCTTTAACTTAAACGAGGGCGAGATCTATTGCATTTTCAATGCTTGTTTACTTTGGTTCCATCAAGAAGGCATTCAGATGTGTCACACATTTGCCATAAATTCTGAATGTTAGCACTCTAGTTGCACATTAGATCACTGTAGTAAAGCTACTGCTCACCAGGGACATCTGCTGCTGGTATTTAAAGTGCAGGTTTCAGTCTGCATGTCAGAATTTTTTTAATGAAATAGAAGAGGATTTGAGAAGTCACTCAAAATGATCCCTAATTTTTCTTTCTGAAGCACTAATCATACTTTCTATGGCAAAATTAACCCCCTCATGTTGTTCCTTTTTAAATTGAGTGTTTTCAGACTTACCACTTCATTCCAATCAAGATGGCTTCTGGTGTGACATACTTTTGTCATAAGTAAGACTGTTAGCGCTCTAGTTGTTCTTTAGAACACTCTGGGACATTCTGTCATTGGGCTATACTTGGGGTACATCTGGGTGATATTTGGGCTACATTTAGGCTCTTTTGTCTCTGGTGGCCATCTTGGGAGACTGTATGTCAGAATTTTTTAATGAAATTGAAGAGGGTTTGAGAAGTCACTCAAAATGTGCCCTAATTTTTCTTTCTGCAGCACTAATCATAATTCATATGGCAAAATATACCCCCTCATTTTGTTCCTTTTTAAATTAAATGTTTTAAGAGTTACCACTTTATTCCAATCAAGATGGCTTCAGGTGTGCCATACCTTTGTAATAAGTAGGACTGTTAGCGCTCTAGTTGTTCTTTAGAACACTCTGGGACATTCTGTCATTGGGCTATACTTGGGCTACATCTGGGTGATATTTGGGCTACATTTGGGCTCTTTTGTCTCTGGTGGCCATTTTGGGAGACTGCATGTCAGAATTTTTTAATGAAATAGAAGAGGATTTGAAAAGTCACTCAAAATGTGCCCTAATTTTTCTTTCTGCAGCACTAATAATACCTTCTATTGCATAATATACCCCCTCATTTTGTTCCTTTTTAAATTAAATGTTTTAAGAGTTACCACTTTATTCCCATCACGATGGCTCCAGGTGTGCTATACTTTGTAATAAGTAGGATTGTTAGCGCTCTAGTTGTTCTTTAGAACACTCTGGGACATTCTGTCATTGGGCTATACTTGGGCTACATCTGGGTGATATTTGGGCTACATTTGGGCTCTTTTGTCTCTGGTGGCCATTTTGGGAGACTGCATGTCAGAATGTTTTAATGAAATAGAAAAGGATTTGAGAAGTCACTCAAAATGTGCCCTAATTTTTCATTCTGCAGCACTAATCATACTTTCTATGGCAAAATATACCCCCTCATGTTGTTTCTTTTTAAATTAAATGTTTTAAGAGTTACCACTTTATTCCAATCAAGATGGCTTCAGGTGTGCCATACCTTTGTAATAAGTAGGACTGTTAGCGCTCTAGTTGTTCTTTAGAACACTCTAGGAGGCTGCAGTAGAACACAAAGGAATCAACTGACAGTCTCTGTCCTTGTTGGATGTACATGTTTTACTGAGAATGTCAGACTTCATTTTCACATGACTGAGAAAGATAATGTGAATTTACAGAAAATATGCTTTCAGTTTAGCATATAGATCCCCTTCCAAACCACTGTGGGAAAATCATGAGATATTAGTTTTCTTTCAAACAATATTCATGATATCACAGCAGAAGGTTTTTTCACATGGTAAAATCACCTTAGAACCCACCACAATTCCTAAAACGAGTATGGTACCATCAACAAATGATTTATAATGTAACTAAAGTCCTAAAACCCTCTATTAACTACAATGCTTTTTAATGAGGTGCTATCATGTATATTGGTCCCAAGATGGCTGCCAACACTTCTTGGATGAAGTGCTGACAGCCAATCAGATAAGATGTGTGGTTAGGCTCCGCCCAGATATATATCTTTTTTTGAACCTAAATTACTCAAAATCCACTGGAGCACATATATTGAGACCTAGCAAAGGCACATCGGGCTAACAGTCCCTACAATTTTGCCAAGTTTCGTGCAAATCCATTCAGCCGTTCGAGCTAAAAGTGAGGCCAACCGCCCTATGGAAATTAACATGGGAAAAACGCGTTTTGGGACCCCCCTTTTTTCTCGGCCCCCCCTTGATGAAACCCCCCCAAATTGTCAGGGGCTGCTCAGAAACAAAATGTTCCATTTTCCTGAAAATTTCAGCCAATTCCGTCCACAAACGCCAAAGTTATTAGACATAGAATTTTCAAAAATCCCATAGAGAAAAAATCCTAACTATATATACCTACTGGCGACCGCCAGTAGGTAATATATATATATATATATATATATATTATATATCCTTCTCCTCCGTTAGCCATCAGCGGGGCACTATGTGGTCGGGTGCAAGTACGCGGTGGCGTTCCGCGATAAATATCTGGCTCGAGTGTCCCTTCTTAGTGAGGAAAAGAATAGCACTCACGAGCTTTCTTTGGCTCAGCAGGGGAGACCAAACGCCACAATCTACAAACTTGCCACACTTCTCACCACTGTGTCTGAGTTGCAAGGACCGGGGAAGGAGACCAGGACGAAACCAGCAGCAGGAGCAGAGTCCCCCCCGCCGCCGCCTTTCACCACCAGAGCGGCCGCCGAGTGGGGGGACTTCAACCCCCAGGAGCCTTTGCGGGGGCGCTCCCAGTGACGTGCAACAGGCGCCCGGAGGCGCATAAGACAGCAGCGCTCCCCGAGCGCTGTGGGAGACCAAACGCCACAATCTACAAACTTGCCACACTTCTCACCACTGTGTCCGAGTTGCAAGGACCGGGGAAGGAGACCAGGACGAAACCAGCAGCAGGAGCAGAGTCCCCCCCGCCACCGCCTTTCACCACCAGAGCGGCCGCCGAGTGGGGGGACTTCAACCCCCAGGAGCCTTTGCGGGGGCGCTCCCAGTGACGCGCAACAGGCGCCCGGAGGCGCATAAGACAGCAGCGCTCATGGAGCGCTGTGGGAGACCAAACGCCACAATCTACAAACTTGCCACACTTCTCACCACTGTGTCCGAGTTGCAAGGACCGGGGAAGGAGACCAGGACGAAACCAGCAGCAGGAGCAGAGTCCCCCCCGCCGCCGCCTTTCACCACCAGAGCGGCCGCCGAGTGGGGGGACTTCAACCCCCAGGAGCCTTTGCGGGGGCGCTCCCAGTGACGCGCAACAGGCGCCCGGAGGCGCATAAGACAGCAGCGCTCCCGGAGCGCTGTGGGAGACCAAACGCCACAATCTACAAACTTGCCACACTTCTCACCACTGTGTCCGAGTTGCAAGGACCGGGGAAGGAGACCAGAACGAAACCAGCAGCAGGAGCAGAGTCCCCCCCGCCGCCGCCTTTCACCACCAGAGCGGCCGCCGAGTGGGGGGACTTCAACCCCCAGGAGCCTTTGCGGGGGCGCTCCCAGTGACGCGCAACAGGCGCCCGGTGGCGCATAAGACACCAATACCCCCTCCGCGTAGCGGGACACGTGCGGGACCAAGCATGGGGCTAAGCCCGGGCAAAGGGCGGGCCCTCTACGGCCCTCATCGGCAGGAAGCGACAGGGACAGGGCCAGAAACGCTGCCGGACAGACGAAAAAGTCCCAACATCCAAGTAAGATATAGTTGCCCTTGATAAAGTCCCTAGTTTCAATCTCTAAGTGGTAGACTTTTGGGTATAGCGGCACGATGCCGAAAAAAGGTGTTGTTACTACATCTAACACTATGGAAAATTATTTGGTCCAAACTGTGAAAAAAATAAACATACAAAGGAGAGAATCTCTGGGGCTGAGCCAATCTCCAGACCTACGCTGCCTGAGCCCTACTATACTTCCCCTTACTGATGATATTCCACCCCCGGAGACTGATTCCGATGACCATCTTAGCCTCCTTACTAATCAGGGTAAGAGCGATTTACAAGTGAATGAAGTGCTTGCCCCCGAGGTACTCATTGCGGACCCTGAGAATGATATCGATACTGACTCTGAACAGGAGGTACAGGTGTGTCTTTCTGATGAAGAACAGTCTTCCACAGATCACGCCCCTCGGCCAGAACGTTCATGTGTAAAGAACCAGCCAAAGCGGGGAGGGCTGCGGTCTGGGGCAAAGAGGAAGAGGGCAATTACCCCAAAGGCAAAACTAAAGGACAATGGAGAGGGGAAGTAAAATAGACTGTTGATGATGATTTGTTTTTAAAAATTGCTGAGTTGATTGAATGTAAAATCAAAGCTATCATTAAACCTCTAGTAGCTAAAATAGATAAATTGCAAACTGAGGTCAAAAAGCTGGGAGGACTGTAGAACAAGGTAGTGGGGGGGGTTGAAAATATAACCACGTTGATTGCTAACTTGGGCAACAACACAGGGGGGAATGTTGCTGGAGAGGGAACAGATGAACTGTTGCATACTAACCCCCCAGTGCAGTTACCGATAACGGACGTTAATCAGATAGTAGGTAAAACTGACGGCTTACTAACAGTCAATATCCCCCCAGTACAAGCCCAGGCAACGGACCCCTTACAATTTATAGTTGAAGCCTCGCCAGTTGTATTAATATTAGCCAATGTTCCCCCCTTAGAAGGTGGTATAGCCGAATCATCCACTTCTTTGTCAAACAAGGCATTACAATGGCTAACAAACAACATGAAGTTAGCTCCAGGGGGAAAGCAGCAACTGGCTCGGGACATCAAGACTGCAAAAAGGGTTCCCTGGCTAGGAAATCGTCCTAAAAAATTCAAAGGGGATTGTGTGGCAGTGAGTTTTTCACACCCAGGCGTCCTGCCAAAAATCCTTACTAATTTACTCCCGCCCCAACGTAGACAGGGTACTGTCGTCCCATTAACTCTAAAAAATTTTTTATGGAGAACAACAGAACGTTACCTACCCAAGGACCCCCACACCTGGGTGGGATAACAACTGGAATATGAATAACAGATGGGGCCAAGACCGAAGCTGTAATACAGCAAATCATCCAGTTTATCAAAATCCTTTTGCACAACCTCTTTTGTTGTCTAATCGTTATACCCCTTTACCCTTTTTGGACCAAAATGATTGACTTTCGTCCAAACAAAACAGCCATGATGGGCATTATGTACCTGTATTTAGTATACTTACTTGGAACATCGCAGGAATTAAGGCAAAAGCAGGAAACCTGGCATGGTCAGAAATTATCAGTAAGTTCGACATTATCGCATTACAAGAAACCTGGGACACACAAAATAGTTTTTCATTGGATGGCTATAGTCACTACTGTATCCCAGCAATGCCCAGTGTTGCAGGAAGAGCCAAGGGAGGACTGTTAAGTCTTTTTAAACTAGACATAAAAGGTCGCTTGAAGAAATGTGACTCGGGCTCTGATCACTGCTTAATTGTTGAACTTTCTTTAGCAGAACATCCTAACATTTTATTTATAAATTTTTATAATGCCAACGCATCTGACTGTACTTTGCAAAGTCTAGATAGATTGGATCAGTTTTTGTCAGTCTACAGTGAAAATGTAAATTCTTTTGAAATCATCTTTATGGGGGATTTTAATATCCACCCTTGTACATTAATGTGTGTTTGCGATGAAGAAGAATCCCCCCTAATTGCTCGCCAATTCACCTTGAACATAATAAACAGGGGGAATGTTTAAAAAACTTTTTAGCAAGATGGAATTTATATGAGTCTGGGTGTGGGGAGGGGGGTTAGGGTCCCTACTTTTAAGGGTACAGACAATGGCTCAATTATTGATTATATATTTATACCATTATGTTTATTAGGTAAAGTTTTAATGTATAAAACTGTGGTTTCTGTTTTTAGCGATCATAATCCTGTCACCATGGATCTAGCAATTACTGATCTTATAGTGCGAAAAGATGGTCCTCGCAATAATAGGTTAGCACTTAAAGTTAAAGACCAGGGCCGCAGATTGAAATGGGATAGTATAATTCCAGAACCCCTTGTACAAGAGGTACTCTCCGACGCTGAGGACGAGGTTGGTGTGTGTTTATCTAGTGAGGCTCATAATAGGGAAGTGGTACTTGCCTTTGGTAGCATCTGCAGCAAGATTAATCAAAGACTGCTTGCTGGTCCAAAAAACAAGACACTGCCCATCAAAAGATGGTTTGATAAGAGATGCTCAAAAGCACACTGTGCGCTGTTAAGTGCCTTGAAGGCCGTCCCAAAAGTCCCGGCTTTTATCACAATCTGTAGAGCCCGGTATAAAAAAGCCATAGCAGATAGGAAAAAAGAGATCAAAGACGAAGCTTGGTCCCAGCTATCAGACCCAGCAATATTGAAAAATAGTGGGGAATTTTGGAAAATTGTTAACCAACCTTTATTCACAGGAGAGGAGAATTCTCCTTTAGAAACTAACATACCTGATGAAGGTTGGATAAAACATTTTAGCGATATTTATTCTGACCACAGTAGTGGAGGTCCCGGGGGTCCGGTTGCCCGTATAGCCAATGGAAATCATGTGAACTTTGAGGTCACAGAAGTTTTACAAGCAATTGATTGTACTCTGAAGAAAAAGGCGCCAGGACCTGATGGAGTTCCTGCTGACGCCTTTAAATGTTTCCCTAAGTTTTGGTCTAGATTACTTTGTAGGGTCTTTAATGCCTTAAGCCATGATAACATACCAGAGTCATGGAAAACATCAATAATCATCCCTGTGTTTAAAAAGGGAAATAGGCAGAATCCTGCATGTTATAGACCGATCTCATTGATTGACTCATCAGTTAAAATTTTAGGAAGAGTCATATTAGCAAAACTAAATGAGTGGGCAACTGAGAAAAGTATCCTGACCAATGTTCAATATGGTTTTAGACCCAAAAGAAGCACTCAGGACCAATGTCTCAATTTGCATTTGCTGATAAAGAAATACACCAAGGCCAAGGCGGGGTCCATGTACCTTGGTTTCATGGACCTCTCCTCTGCTTTTGATCTGGTTAACAGATCAAAGCTTTGGTCCATATTGCTAGAAATGGGCTTGGACAGGACATTGGTTAATTTACTGGCAGACTTGCACTCGGGCATCACAGCTAAAATTAGAGTCACCACGGGTGGACGGTGTACGGAGGACTTTGCTTCAGAAAAGGGGGTCAGACAGGGGTGCATTCTTGCACCCCTACTGTTCACATTATATGTGAATGCTCTAGAACCCGCCCTGAGGGATGTGACCCTCGAAATTCCGCGCGCAGGGGAGCAGGGGATTCCTGTTCTCCTTTACGCGGATGACGCGGTACTTCTTGCACGTACCGGGGTGGGGCTCCAACGTCTTCTGGACGCCTTTGAAACTTTTATGGGTTCACTTGATTTAAAAATAAACGCGAAGAAGTCCCAAATTATGCTTATGGGCAGTGCAGCAAGGAAAAACTGTCATAAAACTTTTTTTTGTGGACGGGAGAAGCTTGCTCGAGTAGCTTCCTTCCCTTACCTAGGGATCACATTCGATGAAAAGGGCAACTGGGGACCGAAGCTAAAGAACAGAGTAATCTTGTTAGCAAGAACATCTTCAGCTCTCCAGGGGTTCTCTAAGAAACTGGGGGCCAGGCCAATTGCAGCCATAATGAAAATTTATAAGGCAAAATGTATTTCAGTTGCATCTTATGGCAGCTCAATTTGGGGTTACAGGGGTCTAGACTCCCTACAGATCATGGAAAATAAATTCTTCAGATCTGTTCTTGGTGTTCCACAGTCGACTCCGTCCTACACTGCACACTTGATACTTGGGGATGGCTACATCACAGACCTGATAAAAACAGCACCTCTAGTAGCTTGGCTGAGGATGTGGCTCAACAAAGAAATTCCCCTAAATCACGCTATCATGAAAGATTGTCTGTGTTTGGATAAAGTTAATAACATTAAGTGGTTGACTTACATCAAGGAAAACTTTACCAAGTTGGGGAGGCCAGAGTTATACTCAGCAACGGAGTCTATAACACCCAAAGATATTGCATTAACAAAGTGTGCAATGAGAGAGCTTTTATCCCTGGAAAGAGAAGAGAGTGAGTTGAAAAAACCAAGTGTTAGGGTCAGTCTAATATTATCTATACCTGACGGCCCAGAAAGCTACCTGAACATGGTGACCCACCCTTACCACAGGTTTATCTTAACTCGTTTTCGTTTTAACGTGATACATTTTAATCTTGGTTTTTATCCTGTATGGAGTACTCCTGAAAAGGTGTTACCATGTTCCTGTGATCTTTTCTCCGAACAAAATACTATGCACCTAGTGATGTTCTGTGAACATTACGTAGAGGCGAGGAGGAAGTTTCTTGTGCCCATCCTAAAGGAGGCTGGATTTACTCAAGTTAAACCTGCTCTTATTTATTTACAGCTTCTGCAGACTCCTAGGATCATGTTCTATGTGGCTAGTTTCCTAGTGAGTGCTATGAGGAGCAGGAACATTAGGCTAAAAAACATAATAACTCCCCTATAATAGCAAAAACTGAGTATTATAAAAGGCACTTTGTGACTATAATAGGACTTGTAACAGGGATACATCTGATTTTAGATATGTCTTACTCAGGGGCTTTTTAGTACTTCGCATTTTGCACTATATATATAGACATGTTGTATGATTTTTATCTTTTTAGCATCTTAACTGTTTTTAAACTATGTATTTATTGTATATGCACTTTAAATAACCCGCACTTTGCCATTGTCTTTATATGATATTAAGTTATCGCAATAAAGTATTTTGACTGACTGACTGGCTCAGCAGCAGTTTATTTCAGACAAACGCGTTTCGGATTACATCCTTCGTCAGAGTCGTAGTTTCCAAAACTTTTTTCAGGCGGCCATTTTTTATTGAAAGAAAACCATGTCACATGGGGGTAATGGTAAAAAACTGACTTTATTTGCCCTTAAGTTAAACGGGCACCATCTTCAAACAGTAAATACAGGATTTATATTCATATCCTTTGTCAGGAATCAGTTTGGTATGCCGATCTAATGACAAAGTTTAAACATGTTTTTAAAAACATTACTAAAAACAGTTTCGTTACAAATAATACATTTCATATTATCACACATTAACGCGTGGATCGGCAATGCAGCCTTGTATTCATAAGACTGCTCATCCTTGATTACCAAATAGATTACACCGTGTATCGGCCCCTAAACCCTGGTTTTCACTTATACATTTTATTCTGGTTGTAAGGATCACATTTAATAAATATTTTCATTTTTGCTGTGTCCTGCTTATTTGTTCAGGTGGACTGCCAGTTCCTCCCCACCATTCAACCCATTCGGTATCTTGGTCCCTAAGTCAATAATATAGCGGGATTCAAGTCTTCTTAGTTTGAGGACTCGATCCCCGCCCCTAATATGTGGGGGTAAACAATCCAAACAGTAATATTGCAACAGGTCCCTGTTGCTGCTGTGTTTTACTGAAAAATGGCGTGCTACAGGATAACTGAAATCCTTGTTTTTAATAGCGCGCATATGTTCCAGTACCCTAAGTTTTACCATGTTGATGGTGCTTCCCACGTACTTTAATCCGCAGGGGCACACTAGGCAGTATATTGCAAAAGTGGTGGACATGTCATAAACTTGTTAATTTGTTTATTATATTTCAGACCATCAATTTTATATGATAGAACTCTTTTGCTTGATACACAGGCCTTACATTTTCCGCATGGGAAAAATCCTTTCATGTCTTTTAAGGTACCTTGAGTTTTTGGCATGAGTTTATCTAGGTGACTGGATACCAAACTGTCCCTCAGCTTTCCTGAATGTCATCAGTGGATTTGCAGGGATATCTGTTGCTATTATAGCATCAGTTTTTAGAATGTGCCAATTTCTTTTTAAGATATTTCTTATGGTGTTAGATTCATTTGAATAAGTTGTGATTATTCTAAATTTCCCACTCACATCTTTCTTAGATTTATCCTTTTTAGTCAGTAAATCTTTCCGACTGAGATTCTTTACCTTCTTGAGAGTATTTTCTAAGAGTTTGGTATCATATCCCCTGGCCTGAAAGCGCTCTATACTTCCCTTTATCGCTTCATCAAAATCACTGTCTTCGGAGCAGTTTCTTTTTATCCTCAGAAATTCCCCGTAGGGGATGCTGTTTTTAAGTTTCTGAGAATGTCCGCTCCATGCGTGTAATGTGCTGTTTCCAGCAGTAGGCTTCCTATATAGGGATATGTTTATTCTTCCATCCTTGATGGCCAGTCTCAAATCTAGATAATTAACTGTTGTCATGCTAACCTCCCCTGAGAAGTGAAGGTTGACCTCATTGGTGTTCAAAATCTGTATATATTCCTCAGCCTCATGTTTAGGACCATCCCAAATTAAAAACAGATCGTCAATGTATCTGTACCATGCTACTCTCTTATTGGTCCATTTTTCATTCGCCTTGAACCAGGCAGGACACCTGCTCCTCCCACCAGCCAACGAACAAGTTCGCGTAGCTGGGGGCGAAGCAGGTGCCCATCGCGGTCCCTGATGTCTGTCTAAATAAGTCCCCATTAAAGGTAAATATGTTGTTTTGCAGACAGAATTCAATGAGTTCAAGTAGCATTGAGTTATGGGTGGCAAATCTTATAGACCTCTTGTCTAAGAAATATTTTACAGCTGTAAGACCAAACACATGGTTAATGCACGTATATAAACTTGAGATGTCTAGTACCACCATACAATATGTGGGTTGCCATTCAATTTGTTCAATACGACATATAAAGTCTGTGGTGTCTCTTATGTATGATTTTAAGTTTATAACGGCATCAAACAGGAAATGGTCAAGGAACTTAGAAAGGTTTTCAGTTAAACTTCCTAATGAAGACACAATGGGTCTACCCGGGGGCTCCTTCTCATTCTTATGTATCTTGGGTAGGTGGTAAAACGTGGGTATAGTTGGGTCTGGAGTACTTAAGAACAAATATTTGTCACCATCTAGCATTAGTTTATCGTGCCATTTTTTTATTAAGGTGTGCACATAAGATTGTGTATTCGGATCAAAGAAAAGCATTGAAAACACTACAAGAAGAGAAGGACATTATATACAAACCCTCGGACAAAGGGGGGGGAATATAGTCCTGATGACACGGAAATATTAAGAGGATGAAGCATATAGACAACTAAAGAACTCAGACTGGTATGAAATATGTACTCAAACATCCGACCAAGAGAGCATTCGGAATTTCCACACATTGTATGGTGGTACTAGACATCACGAGTGTATATACGTGCATTAACCATGTGTTTGGTCTTACAGCTGTAAAATATTTCTTAGACAAGAGGTCTATAAGATTTGCCACCCATAACTCAATGCTACTTGAACTCATTGAATTCTGTCTGCAAAACAACATATTTACCTTTAATGGGGACTTATTTAGACAGACGTCAGGGACCGCGATGGGCACCTGCTTCGCCCCCAGCTACGCGAACTTGTTCGTTGGTTGGTGGGAGGAGCAGGTGTCCTGGTCCAAGGCGAATGAAAAATGGACCAATAAGACAGTAGCATGGTACAGATACATTGACAATCTGTTTTTAATTAGGGATGGTCCTAAACATGAGGCTGAGGTATATATACAGATTTTGAACACCAATGAGGTCAACCTTCACTTCTCAGGGGAGGTTAGCATGACAACAGTTAATTATCTAGATTTGAGACTGGCCATCAAGGATGGAAGAATAAACATATCCCTGTATAGGAAGCCTACTGCTGGAAACAGCACATTACACGCATGGAGCCGACATCCTCAGAAACTTAAAAACAGCATCCCCTACGGGGAATTTCTGAGGATAAAAAGAAACTGCTCCGAAGACAGTGATTTTGATGAAGCGATAAAGGGAAGTATAGAGCGCTTTCAGGCCAGGGGATATGATACCAAACTCCTAGAAAATACTCTCAGTAAGGTAAAGAATCTCAGTCGGAAAGATTTACTGACTAAAAAGGATAAATCTAAGAAAGATGTGAGTGGGAAATTTAGAATGATCACAACTTATTCAAATGAATCTAACACCATAAGAAATATCTTAAAAAGCAATTGGCACATTCTAAAAACTGATGCTATAATAGCAATAGATATCCCTGCAAATCCACTGATGACATTCAGGAAAGCTTGTTCCCTGAGGGACAGTTTGGTATCCAGTCACCTAGATAAACTCATGCCAAAAACTCAAGGTACCTTAAAAGACATGAAAGGATTTTTCCCATGCGGAAAATGTAAGGCCTGTGTACCAAGCAAAAGAGTTCTATCATATAAAATTGATGGTCTGGAATATAATAAACAAATTAACACGTTTATGACATGTCAAACCTCTTTTGCAATATACTGCCTAGTGTGCCCCTGCGGATTAAAGTACGTGGGAAGCACCACCAACATTGTAAAACTTAAAGTACTGGAACATATGCGCGCTATTAAAAACAAGGATTTCAGTTATCCTGTAGCACACCATTTTTCAGTAAAACACAGCAGCAACAGGGACCTGTTGCAATATTACTGTTTGGATTGTTTATCCCCACATATTAGGGGAGGGGATCAAGTCCTCAAACTAAGAAGACTTGAATCCCGCTATATTATTGACTTAGGGAACAAGATACCGAATGGGTTGAATGGTGGGGAGGAACTGGCAATCCACCTGAACAAATAAGCAGAACACAGCAAAAATGAAAATATTTATTAAATGTGATCCTTACAACCAGAATAAAATGTATAAGTGAAAACCAGAGTTTAGGGGCCGATACACGGCGTAATCTATTTGGTAATCAAAGATGAGCAGCTTTATGAATACAAGGCTGCATTGCCGATTCACGACGTTAATGTGTGATAATATGAAATGTATTATTTGTAACGAAACTGTTTTTAGTAATGTTTTTAAAAACATGTTTAAACGTTGTCATTAGATCGGCATACCAAACCGATTCCTGACGAAGGATATGAATATAAATCCTGTATTTACTGTTTAAAGATGGCGCCCGTTTAACTTAAGGGCAAACAAAGTCCGTTTTTTACCATTACCCCCACGTGACATGGTTTTCTTTCAATAAAAAATGGCCGCCTGAAAAAAGTTTTGGAAACTACGACACTGACGAAGGATGTAATCCGAAACGCGTTTGTCTGAAATAAACTGCTGCTGAGCCAAAGAAACCTCGTGAGTGCTATTCTTTTCCTCACTAAGAAGGGAAACTCGAGCCAGATATATATATATATATATATATATATATATATATATATATATATATATATATATATATATATATATATATATATATATATATATATATATAGATATATATATACGGGCCACATATGGAAGTGTGCATTATTGCAAGAATATTGGATTTATAAAAATTGCCGGTTTTCGGGCATAACCAGCGTCATGCACCAACTGGCAAAAGGGCTCGGTCTTTAAATGACCCGACCAGGAAAAGGATATATATTCAATCCCACTAGCTAAAAGAAACAAAGAAAACAAATGAAAACTAAAATAAATAAATACAAATATTAAAACAACAAAAAAAGAAGAATAAACATTCTCAGAACAAAACAAACAAGACATGGCGGAAAGAAATCCGAGCCGGGCTCAGCGAGCTAATGAGCTCCTGAATGATAAGATGGCGTCCAAAGAACCTCCCAGCTCTAGCAGCACGCAACCTGAAGGAAGAAGGAAAACTGTCCAAAACCTTGTCAGAGATTTACAACAGGCGAAAATAGTGGAACTAAATAAGTGGTGTGAGAAAACAACTTTGGAGAAGTATATTGAGTTCAAAAGGGTGCCCAGAGGTTTACGCATCTTAATTATGCCCACACTTAATGATCTCGATATGGATCTAATAAAAAAATGGCAAATGGATACAAATGAATGTTCCCTGAGATTGATGAAGACACTTATTTTACATGCTGAACGAAAACTGGAAGGGATCATAGAGAAAATCAAAAGCCTGGAGGAGGAACTAGAGAAATTACCAAATAATATTGAGAAAAAGGAACTGATTGAGGCTATGGAGAAAAAGATAACCAAACATGAGATTGATATGGAAAAAAGGAAGGCTAGTAAATTCAATCGCGACCGTATGGATTATGCTAATGGCCGCATTTATACGTTCCCCAGAAAATATGACTCCCTGAGAAATAGAGCAGCCATGGATTAATGTATTCGCTATGATGCTCAGGGCATGTATGATAGCTCTGACCTGAGCTCGGCGGATGAAGATACCGAAATCTACAAATTAGATTTTTGCGGGGAAATTAGATTGGCTCGGATGGAGACGTGACAGCGAGGTCGGGCGAGAGGAACAACATGGGGGAGGGGAAGGGGAAAAAACCCACCCCATTCAGACGCAGCAAAAGAAGGAGCAAGGACCAAAAGAGGCGAAGACAAGAAAAAGCAAAAATAAAGAAGATGTCGTTCAATAAAGATCTGGTCATTAATATCTCAAGTATGACCTTAAATCCTCATCATATCAGCCTCCTTAATAAAGGACTGACCTTTTGTCCTTATGCAAGCATGGACATTCCAAACTTTCGTATTGACCTGTACAAATGTTGCCGTAAAGCTAAATTGAAGAAATACTTTGAAGAAAAGCCAGTGACAGTAGGAGGCAAATTTGGTCCAAAACCTATGGAGATTTCCCCATTAAATCGGAATGACTTACCTGCTTTAAAAACAATGTCCATCTTAGGGATTAATACTCAGGACAACAGTAGGAGTAGTAGGAGTCAACATTTCAACAGTGAAGATGATGTAACATTCTGCCAAAAAGAAGGCATAAACACCCATCATGGTGGAGAAAGTGGACTAAAATTGCAGTCTAAATTTTGTCCCCAACTACCCCCAGGGAATAAAGTTGACTTGTTTCATGAGATTGTGGTAGAAGAGATCAACCAGCTTGCCATTAGAAAGAAAAACTATAAACAATCATGGAATCTTACTCAGAGAGAACAAAAAGCATTAAAAGAACTTAGGGGCAATCCGAAAATCATCATGAAGGCTACCGATAAAGGCGGGATTATTGTCCTATAAGACCGAGAACAATATATCTCTGAGGCCTACAGACAGCTGAGGAATGAGGACCATTATCAAAAACTGGAAAAGAACACAATGGAACAATGGACTGAAGAATATCATTTACAACTACTGACTTAGAAAGAAAGGGGACTGATTAACTTTGAGGAATATATGTACCTCAAGGTGGAAAATCCAGTGACATCAACAATATATTTTTTGCCCAAAGTACACAAGTCACTTACAGACCCCCGGGCAGGTCGCTAGTCAGCTCCATGGGCTTTCTTCTTGAAAGAACATCACATTACATTGATGTTATCCTGATGGAATATGTAATGATGCTCCCCTCATACTTAAAGGACACCACAGCCTTTCTGAACAGACTACAAGCCACCAATTGGAATAACAATCAGATCTTGGTCACAATTGATGTGACATCATTATACACATCAATCCTTCACAGGGATGGCCTAGCAACAGTGAATAAATTCCTGGGAACACGATCTTTGAGCTACTTGGAACATTCAGAAATGATTATTAATATGTTGAGCTACTGCCTATCACGCAATGTCTTTCTTTTTAATGGAGAGACATTTCTCCAAAAGCAAGGGACGGCAATGGGGACATCATTTGCCCCAACATATGCCAATCTATTTATGGCGGTCAGTGAAGAGGACATCTTACAGAGTGGGTACAAGTTGAACATCAAATCTTGGATGAGATATATCGATGATTTATTCGTGATATGGGAAGGAGACTTGCCGGCACTTGAAGAATTCATCCAGAGCTTGGACCAAAACAATTACAACCTATCTTTCACATCCAGTTGGAGTAAGACATAAGTAACCTATTTGGATGTAGAAGTGTTTGTCCGAAATCAGATACTCTATACTAGAATACACAGGAAACCATCCTCTACCAACAGTATCCTCCATGCAAATAGCGGACATCCACAACATCTGAAGTGGAGAATTCCATATGGAGAAATGCTCCGCATCAAGAGGAACTGTTCGGAAACCAGCAACATAGAGAAAAACCTGGAAGACACTGGTACTAGATTTTTAGCAAGAAGCTATCCCTTGAACATAATTGAAGATGCTAAGGAGAAAGTAATGGAGAAACCAAGATCTAAATTATTGGAAGAGCAAGTAGATTTGGAAGATGATGACACAATTCGAATCATTCTGGATTTCAATGTGGAGAATAAGGGCTAGATGTAGGTAAATCAGATTTACCGATTCATAAATACCCAATTTTACCGATTCGGTATTCATGAATCGGTAAATCTGATGTAGGTAATTATTCGGTAACAAATACCGATTCAGTAAGATTCGGTATTTACCGAATTGGTAATTACCGAATCGGTATTTGCTATGGATTCCTATGGGCCTTGAAGCCCATAGGAATCAATGGCAAATACCAATTCGGTAATTACCGATTCGGTAAAAATAACGAATTGCCAAGGGGGACAGGGTGTCACTTTAACACCCTGTTGCACCCCTGTTTCTGACTTGTGTGGCATGTGACACACATATATGCCCTTAGGGCAGGTATGTGTGCCACATGGCACAGGTGTACATGCACAGATGTGCATGTACACAGGAATTCGTTATTTACCACCCAATAGTATTGGGTGGTAAATAACGAATTCTTAAGGGCCTGTGGCACTGTTTACTGTGCCCCCTACATATTGATTTACATAATCGGTAAATTTACCGATTTGGTATTTTACCGATTCTGTAAATTCACCGAATAGGTATATTTACCGATTCTGTAAATCAAAGGCCCCCTACATTACAAAACCCAAATACCGGTCAGTAACGGCCGAAATCGGCCGTTACCGACCGGTATTTGGTCTCCTACATCTGGCCCTATATGTTTAAGGAACATATTGAAAAAGCATTGGAATATACTACTGCTTGATGAGTCACTAAAAAGGAAGCTACCATCGACTCCTAAAATAACATACAGGAAGACTGCGTCACTAGGCGATAGCCTAACACACAGTCATCTGGAAGCACCGGTAAAAGGAAAAGGAACTTGGTTATCAACTCCTGGATTTTGGAAATGTTCCAAATGCAAGGCCTGTGAACATGGGACAAATACACAATCTTATGTGCTGTCCAATGGAAAAAAGGAATGGATCACAGCACATATCACGTGTGAATCAAAGCACGTGGTATATGTCTTAGAATCTCCCTGCAAACAACTCTACGTTGGGAGTACCATTAACAAATTAAAATTACAGATTCTGCAGCACCTCCGAGCAATAAAAAACAAAGATCTGGCATATCCAATGGCCAAGCATTTTTCCGAAAAAAATCAAGGAAATACTCAAGGACTGAGATATTTTGGAGCCAAAATTATAAAACAAAATGAAAGAGGAGGGGATAAAACCCTGGAACTCAGAAGAGCAGAGTCCAAGTTCATTTTGGCTCTTGGTACTGAAAAACCATTTGGCCACAATTTGGATGTTGAATTACACGTACAGCTTTAAGAATCATGGAACTTTAATTGCTGTGACTTGCTCAGAATCAGAATCAACCAAGAAAATAGATGCTGATAAAAAAGAGTGGAGAAGAAAGAAAAGAAGCAAAACACTTTTCTGTTATGGTACCCAACTGAACCATTGGATATGCACCAAATATGTTTTTTGAACAATTTGCGAAAGAAGAAATGAGTGACAAGGTTCATAGAACTGGTAAACCTGGGAACACAGGAGAAAACTACTATCACTGATTTATTTAAGAGGTAGAGAGACTATCCAGGACCAAATATGAACTGGGCAAGTATTCGAATAAATGCCCCCTCATCACCATGTTCTTGACCTTAAAGAAACAATGGAATCTCTGGAGAAAGAATTATATATATTTTTTGATAATTGCGAATTTGCACAATATATTTGCACAATGCACTAGTCACTTTATGTATTTGGTCTTGGAAGATATACCATGATAGTTACCAACTTTTAGAGTATAGGACTTTGAAATGTAAATATGCACAACGTACTTCACTATTGCATTTGGAATAACAATATCTTTGCTGCCTGACTCTCCAAATTATATTAACTCACTGAACTAATGGATTTTCTCTAAGACCTATTAATGCATATTTTGCACTGAGCACATGCCACTGTTCATTCTCCTGATAATAATGAAAATTGTAACTAATTGGGGCAATTCCTATTCAACATAAGTCCTGGAACCTGATCACACTCTACCTTTAGTCTGTCTTAGAGTAAATGCAAGAACAGGGTATTTTGTTCATATATGCACTGTACTTTACATAGACCAGTATGACTCTCTCCAACATTTGTGGATGTGTATTTCTCAGACACATACCCTTACATTCATCAAAGGATAATCAGACAAATATCATGTTATGTGAAAAAATCTAGAGTGAACCCAGTATCCTTTATCACATTTTATCACTTTTAACACATTTTATCATGTTTTATCATGTTTTATCATTTTTTACCATTTCTTATCCAGCCCTTCGCTAAAAAACACTCATAACATTTAGTAAATATCACAGGCTTGCTTAATGATCCCTCTAAGACCTCCTGAAAAGAAAAAAGTACTTTACTGAGAACACCACCAAAATTGTCTTAAATTGTGAAAATATGCTTAAGAATGTTTTAGAAAATGTCAGTCAATTATTGCTGAGTTATAGACTCTTGCAAGTGGGTTAGTGGTCTAGTCTATTTTTTAATGGAAACAAACAAGGGATCAATTGCACTAGTCACTTTAGGTAGACTGTTTAGACGGTGGGACTCTATGGTCCAGTTGAAGGCATCAGCCGAAACGCGTCAACCGTCCTTTGTGTTGCACATGGTGCAGAGAAAAAATACCTTGAAGGAAACTGCCATGCTGTGGATTCTCTCTGTGCTGTGGAAGTCTTGGTGGGACCTGCCGAGTTGTTGCAAAGATATATATATATATATATATATATATATATATATATATATATATATATATATATATATATATATATATATATATATATATATATAGGTTTCACTTACCTGATATATATACTTACCATTTTGTTGTAAATGCAATGTGTGGTAAATGCATTGCGGGGTAAGGTATGAATGGTATAGGCATGCGTAGCAAAGACATTTGTTGTAATGTCATACAACCCCCTACTGATGTTTGCCATTTCAAACACCTACTTTGCAGAGACCAAAGACTTGAAGAGGTTTAAACATGCAAGCAGTCTGAATGCCCTAAGAAAAATGTGCAATTCCTGAAGATTTGACTATTAGGCCATAACTCTACACTTGATATTGTTCCCCATTGAAATTGGATTCTGCATGTCACGGTCAGAGTAGTGGAGGGGATGATTGAAACAGACTTGTATAGGAAACCCACGTCCGGGAACAGCATCTTACATGCCAAAAGCCACCACCTTAGCAGCTTGAAGGATAGCATTCCGTATGGAGAATTTTTAAGAGCCAAGAGAAACTGTAGCTCCAATGATAACTATGAGAGAGCACAGGACACAATGATTCAGAGATTCAGAGTCAGGGGGTACTCAGACCAGGCATTACTGACAGCCAGGGAGAAAGTGAAAGCCAGGAATAGGGAGTCACTTCTTAGCAAGAGAATAACTAAACATCCCAATAGCCCGGGATCGAGCAACGTCAGGATGATAACAACATACAGTGTGGAAGCAGGAAGAGTACGAGAAATCTTGAAGAGGCATTGGCACATTGTCAAAAGTGATCCCACTATAGGAAAATTGGTCAACAGCTCACCTCAGGTTACTTACAGAAAGGCACGATCTCTTAAAGACATGCTGGTGAAGAGTTATTTTGAGGGCCCAGTGAAGAAGAAGAACTGGTTAAAAGAACAAAAAGGCTTCTACAAATGGGGCAAATGTAAGGCCTGTGCTACCAGTAAGAATGTTAAGTCCTATCCTCTCCCCACGGGGAAAAGTGAGAATATAGGTAAATTCATGAACTGCAACACTGATCACTGTGTATATGTAATTGTATGTCCATGCTCAAAGTTCTATATTGGGAGTACCATTTTCCCGATAAAAAAGCGAATTCTTGAACATATGAGAGCAATCAAAAATGTTGATATGTCCTATGCTACTGCTCGACATTGGTTGCGTGTCCACAACAGGGATGTTAACCAATTTTCCTTTTTTGGTATTGACAGGGTCCTAGCGAACCCCAGAGGGGGTAACCGTCTCAAACAGCTGCGTGTCCTGGAATCTCAATATATTATTCGCCTGGATTCGAGAAGCCCCTTTGGTTTGAACGAGGATGAGGAACTGTACGTGCACATTGGCTAAAAAACCTTATGTTAAGCCGGAAGATCTGCCTTTATACTGCACCAGTTCAACCCATGTCCTAGTCAGTGCTTTTACCCAGATCCCTAAACCTGGGCTTTCTGTGTTTGCATTTTCCCCTCACTCATATGAATCCTGCGCAGAGTGGGCTCTCTCTGATGCAAGTGAGCTAACTTCATCATCACATTTCAACTTTGAATATTAGATCTTAACTAATATCACTGCCGAATCCATCCTGTGGTAGACACGGGATCAATTATGCACTATTAATATGATAAATGACCTTTCCTGTTCCCTTATGGGCACTTCCTTTAAATTCCACAAATTTTTATTTTTCACAATCACACCTATGTGTCTGATTATGGCTTGTCTGGCTAGGCAAATCTCAGGCAGCACAGGGTTCACTTTTTGTATAGTTCACGGGGCTGAAAGAAGAATTTCGGCACCCTTTCACCTTTTATTTTCTTTAAATTGATTTTAGTTTTCTTATAGAACGGCTCCTACATGGCATTGGAGAAATCCGTCACTGATTGTGGAGAACCCCCCCCCCTTCTTAGAGGACTGTGAACTGTAATTGGTTAAGTCTCAACCCTTTCCTAGACTACCATTTATAAAATTGGTCTGCAGCAACAAGAATTGGCCACTTGGCCGTGACGCGCGCAACCAATTTCCCTTTTCAGTTCTATTTTACCTGATGTGGGGCTGGCACAAACTAGACAGATATCTGTGATAGTAATAAGTGGTCTCTAAAAACTTTTTAAAAAATATATGTTCCTGTGCACATGTGTTATTTAATTTCAGGCATGAATTTGAAATGCACATGAACTGTGCATTGTTTAATATTACAAATCGAACGATTGTATAATTGTCCATGCTTCTGTTTAATTTTAAACTTAATTTTATCTCAAGCTGAAAGTATTTCATTTGTGTTTAAATGTGCACCTGAAATCATGGCTACACTTGTTATTTGAGACCTCTTTTCAACACAGTCTGTCTTTTACCTCGTTTGTAGTTCACCTAAAAATGTAGTCTTGACTTACAATGTAGTCCTACCTCAGTTTCCTCTATCTCCTGGAGCACTTTTAGGTGTATAAAATGGTGATTGTGTTTACATGTGGTTGGCTTTCGAAGAAGACCGTTTGGTCGAAATGCATCGCCAATAAACGCAATTTGAACACTGACCCTGGTGTGCGAGTCGTTTGTGTGGTTCCTGGGAGGAAACAACTCTGGTTGGGAGCCCTTTCAAATATATATATATATATATATATATATATATATATATATATATATATATATATATATATATATATATATATATACTTACCATTTTGTTGTAAATGCAATGTGTGGTAAATGCATTGCGGAGTAAGGTATGAATGGTATAGGCATGCGTAGCAAAGACATTTGTTGTAATGTCATACAACCCCCTACTGATGTTTGCCATTTCAAACACCTACTTTGCAGAGACCAAAGACTTGAAGAGGTTTAAACATGCAAGCAGTCTGAATGCCCTAAGAAAAATGTGCAATTCCTGAAGATTTGACTATTAGGCCATAACTCTACACTTGATATTGTTCCCCATTGAAATTGGATTCTGCATGTCAGTACAGACACAAACCAACACAGGCCCAACTAAGCAAGAGTAGTAGGTGGCTATTGATCAAAAATGTAGGTGACAAACTGCAAGTCAACTGAGGAAAGACAGATAGAAAGGTAAGGAGCCATTCAGTAAAACCCATTAGGTGGCCAAAAGGTACATCTAGACAAAAAAAAGTCTAGGTGACTACAGCACAAATTTCTACCAACAAGAACACGCTTGTGGAGGCCATTAACTCAAGCATTGCCTTCATAACAAGCAGAAAAAGTAATTTGTTTGCTGAAACAAATCCACCCGACAACTAATTCAAAACTGCCTGCATAAAGTGGGAACAATGGCATGAATGTATTTATTTATTAGCAATATTTATATCGTTTTATATTTATATTTATATATTTCAGGAGGGGATGTACCCTAATGGCTAGGGTGGCCGGTCTCAAATCGGGGGAATCGGGTTCAAGTCTTGGCAATAACGCTCAACATCCTGTGATTCTGGGCAAATCACTTAATCTCCGGTGCCAAGCAACTGGTGCTCATGTAAAGCACTCTGATACCCGATACCTTTGGGTTAAGTTTGCGCTATATAAAACTCTGTATATAAAAAATTATGTGGACCTAGCTAAATAGGCAGCAGGGCACTTACCATATAATTGAGAGAGAATACATTCAACTTGAAATTCAACAGAGAAAGAAGAAAACGCTATTGCTTAAAAAGTATTATTTTCAGGACTTTCCTGAAAGTCAGAAGATCTGTACATTTCTTCAAAGAAAGAAGAATTTGAATTTTGAATTTTGAGTAATTTGTAGAGCGCACATTCACTAAGCAGTTTCTTGGTGCTATAGGATTTCAAACTGGGGGAAGAGAGGACTAGAGGCTAAAAGCTTGCTCAAACAGAAAAGTCTTTAGGGCTTTGCGGAACTCCATGTATGAAGGAGAGGATCTGAGAGGGAGGGGAAGGGAGTTCCAGAAGGTGGGTGCCAGTACCGAGAATTTCTGGCCACCAGATCGTTTTTTTCTGAACCGGGGGATGACTAGCAAAGATTTGGAGGAGGAACGTAAGTCTCTGGCAGGGCTGTAGTTAGTAATAGCAGAGTTGATAAAAGCGGGGGCAGTACCTGCCCGAGCTTTGAAGGTAAGGCAACCAAGTTTAAAGAGAGCTCTTTGTTTGATAGGAAGCCAATGGAGGGCTATCAGAAGAGGGGTGGAGTGATGGAATTTAGGTAGGCCATACACCAGTCGAGCGGCCTGGTTCTGCACCATCTGAAGGCGTTGAAGTGCATAGGCGGGGGTACCGTTATAGATGATGTTCCCGTAATCGATCTTAGATAAGATCATGGCCATGACAATCAGCTTAAGTGCGGAAAGAGAAAAGAACCGGGATGCCTTTCTAATAATGCGTAAAGAAAAAAAACAAGAAGATAATTTTATCTTTTAGAAGTACAGGATATAAAGCACCTGCCTCCCTAGTGAACTCTCTTCACTTTATAAACCATCACTTTGAGGACTGAGAAGACAGCAATGTTTTATGAGTAATAACCAAAATAAACAAAATTGACTGATTGAGATTTCATTTGCATCATGGGGTTTATCATTAGGCCCTCTGACTAAAGTGTATTTAGCTAATACTGCTTCACTCTTAATGTATGGTTATTCATTTGGTTTCCTGTACTAACTCTCTGATTGATTTTTTTTTAGAGTCAGATAAGGAGCAGATTCCTAGTTCTCGATCTCAGGAAGTTAACAGCCCTGCAAGTAATCAGCTAGTAAGTCAGCCTGACATCTTAAGTGGCTATTGCTATAAAGTCTAGCTTAAATTGGCAACATTCAATCGTTCACACAGCATGTGACACTTTTTTACCTTGGCTTTTTTGCAAGTTGTCTAAATCCAGTTCCAATAGATAAACAAGTTACTCACCTTTGGTAACGCTCACCTGGTAGATACTCTATCTAACCACAGATTCTTCACCTTTAAAATATCCGTAGGCACAAGACTGGATCTGTAAGATTTCAAGAGCATTGCTCCCACATGCCGGTAGGTGGCGCTGCATGGTTCCGCACTGACTTCGTTCCGCCCTGGAAGCGAGGATGAAGCAACATATAAGCAGCCCACATGCCTGTCGACTTCAGTTTCGTTGTTGCCTCTATCCTCACCCTTGGTCGCAAAGCCCAAAAAGAATCAGAGGTACCAGTTTGCACATCTCCAACTTGGGACCTCTTTAGATAATAAAAGAGAGCATTCCAAAGAACAGAAAGGAGGGTGTGTGGTAAGATAAAGTATCCAAAAGAAAGAGTATTGTCTGAGGTAACTAACTTGTTCTTCTGATGGATACTTCTAACTGCAGATTCCTCACCTTTAGAACGGATACCAAAGCAGTACCTCAGAAGATGGTGGGCCTGTGAAACAGCTCATACCAAAATGCCCTTCCCGTCGGACCTGGTTGCCAAGGCAATGGTGCTTTGTGAATGTATGGACTGACACCCACATTGCATCCGACAAGTGTCAAGAACTGGCACTCGACATTCCAGTGCAGTGGTAGCAGCCTTTGCCCTAGATAAATGGGCCTTCTACCTCTCCGAAGATTTTTGGTGCAATCTATGTCAAAGTTTAACGCTCATTTGTGGTACCGTCAATCAAGTCTCTCCCCCTCTTTAGAGCAAGAATGTTGGGAGAGTGAGGGACTGCCCAACTTCAAAAGCAGACATGACTTTTGGCAAAAAGGCGACCGTGTTCTTCGGCACCACTTTCCCTTGGAAAAAAGTGGCATAAGGTGACTGAGACGGGAGAGCTTTGAGCTGACTTACTCAATGAGATGAAGTCACTATGACCAGAAACAGAGTCAGGAGACATAGTGGACAGCTTGACATAGGTTCATATTGTGTGCACGTAAGGAAAGTGAGGACCAAATTCAAGTCCCACTGTGGCATCACAAAGAGTTTGGGAGGAAACAAATGAGTCAAACCTTTTAGAAATCTCATCACACCAGGTGATTTGAACAAGGATGACTGGTCCAGTAAATGCAAAAAGACGAAAGAGTTCACAAATACCCGTTAATGGTGCCCACTGCAAGTCATTGCTGGGCCAGATATAAAACAAATGACAAGATATCTGACTATTTAGCATGTATTAGGTCAGGATTGCGGATTGCAATCCTGACCTAATCCTGTCTTTAGCTTTCCTGAATCACATAGGATTCATTAGGGCACACTTCTCGCATGATTGGGAGTAATAGCTCAACACCAGAGTCACATCTCCTGGGATTCTATCACTGATAAATGCTTGCATTAGTCCCTACAAGGTTTAAACCCTGTATTTTTAGGAGCGGGCATATTCCCTTGCACATTGGAAAATAGGAATTTTTAGGAACTGACAAGACAAAAATAGGGATGTAGCTCTGGATCCAGGCATGAAGTAGTGGAAAGAATGGAACAGACGTCAACATACAGGGGTAGCGCCTATATGCAGCTTTACCGTATGGAGGAAGAGGAGCCAGCGACCATGATGGCTGCTCGGAGCTGAAGCTGGGGACCAGGAGATGTGAGCCGCAAGGCCGCTGGTCTCTGCTTAGGCACCCGGTAGCGCACCCCCCTACCCTCCACCCAAAGCGCAGACCTATCGGCTGGCCCCCTGGGGGAGAAGATTGCCTCAACGATCAAGCTGCCTGCCTGTATTATTGGTGACGAGCAAATACGGCCAGAGGGGGAGGGGTCCGCAAGTCTGACCTGTGGCATTCCCGCTACCGAGTCTTTCTGGGGACCGACGGATGCAGGCACCTTATGTGCACCCCTCGATCAACTTGAGTCCTTAACGCATATTTGATTTGTTTGGTCATATCTGAACAACGGACAAGATCAGCAAGTGGAAGAACTGGCAGTCTAAATCTTCACTGTTGCTTCTGTCGTTTGGACCAAGAGATGCCACCCAAGTTCTTGTCATCTGCAAACAATTGGCTAATGTTCTTCAAGAACATCCAATCAAGCTGCTGTCAGCCTTGCAACCATCCCAACCAGGCACTGCTCTACATGCTCTTTAGAGCTCTAATGAGAAGTGCCCTTCTCTTTTTTCCGATACTTTGAGAAATGTTTGGCTTCAGTGTTATTTTAATGGTATTATTGGTTTTTCCTTTTAAATGTTTTTTTTATAATAAAGCATATTACATACATACAATACATATTAAAGATAGTATTTGGAGACAACAATATTATTTGGTAAACAATATGTATTAAGGTGCATGGCAGAATCATTAAAGCTGTCTGATAAGGAGTTGAATATTCAGTATGCTGCTCAACCACAGTGAGAAATGTTGATCCATACGTTATTAAACTAAGAACAGAACAAAGTTATAGTGAAGACGGACCTGATGGTGAAATAAAAAAGTATAGGTACTTGTGAGAGTGAGGGAACTGATCTGATGTTCAATGGGAGAGTAGCGAGCCGAAGAGCAACAGCGCATGTGTGAAGGCTGAGTTAGGTGCAATAGTTATCAGTACTTTAGTTGTTTGACATGGGGTATTCCACAGCTGGACTGGGGTATTCCACAGCTGGACTGGGGTATTCCACAGCAGGACTTAAAGCCCATTAGGAGATGGGCCATGGCCGCCCTGCAATTAAAGGGGTTGTGCCTGGAGAAGAGCATGAGGCCGGTTAATGGTAGGACACAGTCTGATAAGCAGGGTGAATTAACGTTTAACAACGGTAGATTAGGTAGCCGTATTGATTACATTATAGTTAATGTGGAGATGTGGTCCGTTATTTCTGATATGGTGGTGGTGAGTAGGCCGGAAAGCGACCATAACCCCCTGATCTTGTCAATCAAAGATAGTAGCTTTAGTGGTCTCCCCCTAAGTGAAGTAGCAACAGTCCAGGAGAGGGTGATTATTTCGAATGACCAAAGACGGGTTAGTAGGCCTAAGATAGCCACTAATGAAAGGATTCAGTGCGATATTCGGAATATTGTCTTAGACTCCATGTCAAAACTCAATGGCTGTGTAACACAAGAGGATATTAATGATAAAATGTTGGGAATCCATAATGACCTTCTTTGGGGCCTCAAAAAGTACTTTATTTAGTGCCTTCCAAGTAACAAAGACAAAGTGTTGAGGCCCAGTTCATGGTTTAATAACAGTTGTAGGCTGACCCAAAAAGCCCTTGTGGCAGCCATTAAATCTAGATCTCCTGACACTATTAAAAGCTGTAGGGCAAGTTATAAAGCAGCGCAGTTTGATGCTAAGAAAGTGTGGGATGAAGAACACTGGAGGGAGTTGCTTCAGGCATGTGATGGTCGCAATATGACCCAATTTTGGCACCAACTTAAATGGGGGAAATGCCCGCAATTACAGAAACCTGTTAACCATGTTGAGCCCCAGCAATGGGTAAGCTATTTTGAAAACCAGTTTAAGATCCTGGATAGGAACGCCAAGGTTGTTTTTCCCCCCAGCAGTGATGCTCCGCTGGTATTTGTACATAGTGAGGTCGAGTCCGTGCTGAAAATGATTCCAAGTGGCAAAGCCCCAGGGCCCGATTGCATTCCTGCAGACCTATTTAAGCATGAGCCTGCTTTATGGGTCCCATACATTACTGTATTAGCCAACGCCTTAGCTAGTGGCGCATCAGTTCCAGATTCTTGGTTCAGAGCAGAGATCCTACCGATCTACAAGAAAGGCGATCGCTCTGCTCCGGACAATTATCGGCCGATTAGCCTAATAGACGCGTTGCAGAAAATAATCGCACGCCTAGTACTTGGGAGAATACAGTGTTGGATGACTGAAGCAGACATTTTAACTCCGGTTCCGACTGGTTTTCAGGCACATATAGGGACCCTGGATCAGGCCTTCCGATTTGTGCTTTTGTACTGGAAAGAGGTATTTTTAGGGGGAGGCATGCTTTTTGCGGCCTTTGTGGATCTAGGATCCGCTTTTGATCTTGTGCCAAGGGCTAAATTATGGGAGGTACTCTTGGGGCAGGGGATGCCTAAGGAGTTGGTAGCAATTTTAGTTAAACTTTATGAGCGTACCTATGCTCAGGTCCGCTGGGGTAAACCTGCGGAGGTAACCAATAGGTTTGAAGTGTGTAAAGGAGTCAGACAGGGGTGCGTGTTGGCTCCCACCCATTTTTCTTCATTTATTATTGGGGTGGTTAAATATTTTGCCAACCACCCGACTGACGCACCTATGCTTGCTGACATGAAAGTCCCACTGCTCATGTTCGCGGATGACACCCTGCTTATATCCAAGACGAGACAGGGACTACAACTAGCACTGTCTCATTTTGAGGTGTTCTGCCGTGAAAATGAGCTGGAGGTTAACGTGGGAAAAACTGAGTTTATGGTGCTTCATAGGTCTAGGCTGGTTAGTGCAAGGGTCTACATGGCTGGAGCAGACACCAATTTTTACGTATTTGGGAGTCACTTATAGTGATAAACTGAGTTGGAAGCCACACATTGATATGCTAGCTTTAAAACACACTCAATTAGAAGGTGCATTGTTAAAAGAGCATAGGCAGTCTCTTACTAAACCAATAGCCCCACTTATTAAAATCTATGGCTCTAAGATTCTGCCCGCAATACTGTATGGTGCCGAACTCTGGGGTTTTAGTAACCTGTCCCCTATCACGGTTGCACAGAATACATTTTTGAGGTCGGCCTTGGGATTACCCCAATCCTTGCCGTGTATTCCCCTACTTGTGGATTTTGGTTGCCAGGCAGTGGAGGACGTGGCACGGTATAGACCCCTGGCGTTTTGGAGACGTCTATGGACCACTCCTGAACTCTCTTTATATGCCAAAGCTTTGCAGGAAGTTAAGGGGCTGGGTGGCTCTTATAAGATCTCATGGCTGGCTGAAATTAAATTATTACTGACAAGTATGGGGATGGGGGAGCTTTGGGCTAATCCGGATACAGCTGTGTTCCCCTCCAAAAAGATTTTTAGTTCTGTGTATTGGGATATGATTAAAACTAAGAGGTACTCGTCCCAGTTAGGCAGTTCTATGACAGCAACCTTCCTTGACATTAAGGACGATCCCCGCCTGGAAGAGTATTGGGACCTTATTACAAAGCCGTTAGACCGTAAATTGTATCATCAGTTCAGAATAGGCTCATTACCTCTACGATGGCTATCCAGTAGATGGAATTCTGATGGTAGTGAAAAATGTGTATTTTGTTCTGATCACATCGAATCCATCGATCATTTTCTATTTGTTTGCCACGCGTACCACCAACCTAGGTTGGTGGTATGGTTAAAACCTGTGTGTAGGCTTATGGGCACAAGCTCGGCGCAGGTTGCCAGTAGAATATTGAGGTATGATACCACTAAAATAGTTGTAATTAGTATTGCAAAATTTTTGAGCTGGGCATGGGTCCTCCGGATAAAAAAACTGGGGCTTAGTTTATAGGGTGATTGATGTTATGGTTATCGGTTTGAGGGAATTAGGGGGGTACAAATGTAGGTTTAGCGGCTCACACTGAGTTTTTAAAATTGATTGTTTACTATTATGTCTAAGTCTATTGCATATTGCATATTTAATTCTATTTTTAGCTCGTTTTAATATTTAAGTGCCAGTGTAGTCTGGTATTTAGAAATACCTTTGTATATGATGATTATTTATGTTGTATGGATCATGAATTACTGTTTTAGAATGTCTTTTATGATGAAGAATCGCAATAAAGACTTTTTTGACTTGACTTGACTTGTTTGACATGAGAGAACAACTTGTGTATTCATGGGGGTCTGGTATGGTACTTAAAAAGCCTTTGAGTGCTACAGATGAGATGGTGTCATCTTCTTCAGCAACAATGGTGCTGGCTGCTCGGAGGATGAGACCATCTTGTCCTTAGCACTTAAGTGGCTATGACTTTCTTTAAAGGAGGACAGTAGATCATCCCATAAACTGGCAATATAGTGCTATTGCAAACCTCCAGCTTCCTCTAAACTCAGCGAAGTAGATTCTGCTTCAACTCAGTGTAATAGAGTAGCAAGCCATCAGGGCACCACTGGTAGCAATTATGGTAATGGAGAGACGAGCTACAGGAAGGCCAGGTCGAAAAATGTGTTTTCAAATTTAGTAAACTTGGGACACCTATAAAGTGCCAATATACAGCTAGGTTATAAAGTCCTTGATTGCCAGTAATGGTCGATAACATAGTATAAACCCCTCTACAGTAGGTGGCAGCCCATGAGAAATCCCAGAACACATGCTTTTGATATGCTCCAGGGGAGAAACAGCGGGGGCAGTTAGAACTAGCATTTGTGTATATTTGACCCTGTCTGTCTGGAGAAAAGTAGGCACAATGGCAACATTTTGTGTTGTATGTATTGAAAATTGCCATTAAAAAAATGTGTGGTTGAGCAAGCAGTTTCTCCCTTTTCTAGGTGTATATGAGAGACCTGTATCAGTTTCCCAATTAAATCGCAATGATGCCAATGAGTCCTCAGTCTGACCTGGAGTGGATTTGACTAACCAAGATACAGGCTTACGTTCTGTGCCTACAGTAAATAATGTCTGCACCAATGAGTGAGTAGGTTTTGTGTCTAGAATGGCCTACGTGGAGGTGAGTGTTAGAGTAAGACATTTATAAAGGAGAAATTGTTCTGGAGGAAGGCCAAACTGTTTGAATAACATTTCAGACAGAATATGAAGGCTGTCTTGAAAGAGGTCTCCCAGGCAGGTAATCCCTGAGTTTTCCTAGGTTCTGCTGTATTTACAGAAATCTCTCGTCTAAAATAATGGATACTCATCAGTGGTAATTCAAGGGCATATGGGATAGTCCATGGGGAGAAGTTCAATGCCCAGTGGCAGCTAATATGAGCTATATGTACTACTCTGTTAGATGACTTAGGTAAGACAAAGAGCAGAATAAATAGTTCCTGGATTTTGTCTTTATCATCAAGTCTGTTTTCATTAATCACCTAAGATAAATGAAATATATTCAGCCAGCGAGTGGTTATTCAGGTACACTGTACTGGAACTTGGTGCTGGAAATTAGTGTTCGAGCATCGGAGTAGCGTCCACATCCTGTTATTGTAGAGTAATGACGTCATGTACGCATGCCTGAAAATGTATTCGTTTTGAGTTGATTTTGTGCTATATAAATATGCTAAAAAAAGGAGGAATAGCCCACACAGGTAAGGTTGTTGCATACGCTATTTATAGCACAATATAATGTGGTAGGGCGGTGGAGCAGAATTTTACAAACACAATATATACACAGACATAGATAGATAGTTGAAGTGGGTACGGGCACGTGTGCTCGACTCCATTTTATTACATTGTTGTTGGTAACAAGTAGAATAGTAATCATGATATCATATACAGATAATTAATCATAAACAGTTTATGACTTCTGCTGTACAAAGGTAGGAGCATTGTATGTCAAATAATACACAGAAGATTCATACATACAGGCAATTGAACCTGTGCCACCAAATAATACTGTTCAAGATTTGGGGCTCCCAGTCCTCCGTGATCCATAGGGAGCTTCAATTTCACCAAGAAACCCTGTGTCTGCTATTGTTCCATATATAATCATGCATCATGCTACCTAAATCATGCTACCTAAAGTACAGAGGAGACTCCAGCTCAGGCGCAGAGTGGATTTGGTCTCTGCCAGTAGCCCTCCTACATGTGGGCGGTCAGGGAATATTTCTCCCAGGGCGGTCCAGATCTAGTGCCTGTGCATATTAAACGAGGCCCCGTCATGCTGAGTGACCACTGCGCCTTTCAGTAGGCCGGGTCACCCCCCTTGTTCCTGCCGCTACCTGCTCCTGCCGATCCTGCTGGGACTCCCGCACACCTGCTCCTGCCGCCACGGCCCTCCCTGCACCCGAGCGACCCAGCCACAGCTGAGCCGCCCGGCCGCCAGTTATTCCCGCCGCTGCCCCCCTGCGGCCCCGCCCACCATCAGCCCATTGGCCGCCCGCTCCCGCCAACCCAGCTGACCCGCCCTCCCGTCCCCCTACTTATGACGCCCCCAGAGCGACCGCGCAGCGGACGCGCGCAGCGGGAGCGCCGATTGAGCGCTGAAGGTGCGCCAAAGGTAAGCCTGTCTGCGCCCGTCCGCGCCTGGACCGCGCCCAGTGCCAGGACCCCTGGCACCCGCAGACACCAGCCCACCCGCCGGACCTACGATGCCACCGAACTCTACGCACTCAACGCTGGTCGAATCCTGGGCTGCTATCGAGCCACCCCGAGACGCACCCACGGACCCTTCTGCTGCCACTCCTGCAAGTTCACCTGCATCCGGACCTGCACTACACTAGCACCGACCAAGCCGAGCACCAGCAGCAACCACCTCAAGTGCATACTGCTCAACACCCGCTCCATCCACAGACACGCCGTCGAGCTCTGGAACCTGCTCGACACCACAGCCCCAGACGTCGCCTTCCTCACGGAAACCTGGATGAACGCCTCCTCAGCACCCGACATCGCCATCGCCATCCCGGACGGCTACAAGATCATCCGGAGGGACCGCGTCAACCAGACAGGGGGAGGCATCGCCATCATCCACAGGAACACCATCTACATCACGACCAACACCAGCCGAACACCTGCACTTCCAGATCCACATCAACCCCAAGACGACCCTCAGAGGCACCCTCATCTACAGACCCCCGGGACCACGCACACAATTCAGCGAAGACATCGCCAACTTCATCAGCCCGCACGCCCTCCCCTCCGCTGACTACATCCTCCTCGGGGACCTCAACTTCCACCTGGAGAACAACAACGACCGCAACACCACCACCCTGCTGGACAACCTCGCCAACCTCGGTCTCAAGCAGCTGGTGACCACCCCCACCCACAACGCCGGACACACACTCGACCCCGTGTTCTCATCCAGCAAGGACATCACCTTCAGCCACGCCACCGGACTCCACTGGACGGACCACCGCTGCGTCCACTTCAGCTCAGAAGGACCACGATCTACCACCACCAGCAACAGTTTGCACGCAGAAGCTGGAACAAGATCACAGCCGACCAGCTCGCGACTTCCCTGAGCATGAACCCTCCCACCAGCGCAACGAACCCAAGCCAGGCGGCCACCAACCTCGCGAAGTGGATCAGCAACTGCGCAGACGACCTCGCTCCTCTGAAGACCCCGCCTAGCAGACCCAGCAGCAAGAAAGCCCCTTGGTTCACCGACGAACTCAAGAGCTCCAAGAAGAACTGCCGAGCACTCGAGAAAGCCTGGCGCAGAGACCCAACACCGAACAACATGACTGCCCTCAAGCTCGCCACCCGAAAACACCACCAACTGATCCACGCCACCAAGAAAACTGCATTCAAGGAACGACTGGACAACAACGCACACAACAGCAAGGAACTCTTCAACATCGTTAAAGAGCTCTCCAACCCCAACGCCGGAAACAACGACATCACCCCTTCGCAAGACCTCTGCAACTCCCTCGGCTCCTACTTCCACAACAAGATCGCGGACATACACAACAGCTTCAGCACTCAACCGACGCACGCCACGACTGAACCACCGCCCCCCACCACCACCCTCCGCGCCTGGAACCCGATCAGCACCGAAGACACCATCCGCACGATGAACTCCATCCACTCCGGATCTCCGACCGACCCCTGCCCTCACCACGTCTTCAACAAGGCCGACGCTGTCATCGCACCCCACCTGCGGGACATCATCAACACCTCCTTCGACACCGCTACCTTCCCGGAGAGCTGGAAGCACGCCGAACTCAGCGCTCTACTAAAGAAGCCATCAGCCGACCCCACCGACCTCAAGACCTACCGCCCCATCTCGCTGCTCCTGTTTCCTGCAAAAGTCATCGAGAAGACCGTCAACAAGCAGCTGGCCCCCTTCCTCGAGACGAACGGATCCCTCGACCTCTCGCAGTCTGGCTTCCGGGCCAACCACAGCACCGAGACCGCCCTGATCGCAGCCACCGATGACATCCAAGCCCTGCTCGACATCGGAGAAACAGCGGCCCTCAGACTCCTAGACCTCTCCGCAGCCTTCGACACTGTCTGCCACCGTACCCTAGTGCGGCGCCTCAGCAACATCGGAATCCAGGAGAAGGCACTGGAATGGATCATCTCGTTCCTCGCCGGAAGGACACAGAGAGTCCGCCTCCCCCCGTTCAGATCAGAAGCCACCGAAGTCATCTGCGGCGTTCCTCAAGGCTCCTCGCTCAGCACTACCCTCTTCAACGTCTACATGAGCCCCCTCGCAGCCATCACACGCCAACACAACCTCAACATCATCTCCTACGCCGACCACACCCAGCTGATCCTCTCCCTCACCAACGACCCCGCCACCGCCAGAGCCAACCTACACGAAGGGATGACAGACGTAGCCAAGTGGATGATGAACAGCCGCCTGAAACTGAACTCGGACAAGACGGAAGTCCTCATCCTGGGATCTTCACCCTCCATCTGGGCGACTCCTGGTGGCCCCCTGCCCTGGGCAGCGCACCCAAACCAACAGACCACGCACGGAACCTGGGCTTCATCCTGGACTCCTCCCTCTCCATGACCAGGCAAGTCAACGCCGTCTCCTCGTCGTGCTTCAACATCCTGCGCATGCTACGTAAGATCTTCCGGTGGATCCCCACCGAGACCAGGAAGAGGGTCACCCAGGCCTTCGTCACCAGCCGACTGGACTACGGCAACGCCCTCTACGCCGGAACCACAGCAAAACTCCAGAAAAGACTCCAGCGCATTCAGAACACCTCATCACGCCTTATCCTGGACATTCCCCGACACAGCCACATCTCCGCACACCTGAGAAACCTGCACTGGCTCCCCGTCAGCAAGAGAATCACGTTCCGACTCCTCACCCACGCACACAAAGCTCTCCACAACAAAGGCCCAAGATACCGCAACGACCGCCTGACCTTCTACAACCCCACCCGCCAGCTGCGATCAACCAGCCACGCTCTCGCCGCCGTCCCCCGCATCCGAAGAGCCACCACAGGAGAAAGGTCCTTCTCCTACCTGGCCGCCAAGACTTGGAACTCCCTCCCGACCCACCTCCGCCTGACCCAGGACCACCTTGCCTTCAGGAAGCAGCTCAAGACCTGGCTGTTCGAGCAGTAGCGGACCCCCCCTTCCCTAGCGCCTTGAGACCCTCCGGGTGATTAGTGCGCTATATAAATGCTTTGATTGATTGATTGATTGATTGATTGTATCTGGTAGCATGATTGCTGGAATGCAAGCTTGGGTGAACACCTTGTTGGTCTGCTCCCCAGTTAGACTGCTTAGCAGACTCTTAATGTCTCCTTTCACAAGTTTGATGTCTGCTGTGTTTTTCTTGAAGCATGTTATCTATTTCCTTGCCCCACCCAACAGTGATGGTAACTTTGTCCTCAACCCCTCTTAGTTCATCTGTGCCCTTGGCACGCATATAATTACCGCTGTGCCTTTCTTTAGTAGTGTGTTGAGCTTTAACGGGGTAACCCACCAAAACTACCCGACCTGGGTCAGTATTACAGTACAATAAGATAGTGGTCACGGAAGCAACTTATTTAACAAGAAGGAAGAAATTGCATTCACCACTCACGTTTTTCTTGGAATGTTCAAATCAAATTTAATTTCAAAGTCAAAAGCATCAAATGCGATTCAAAGTCAAAGCATTTGTTGAATGGCAACACAGTTGCTCTAATATATAAAAGTGTGGTAAACATTCATAGTGCTCTCAGTATAGGGTGAGAAAGGGAAAGCATTGGGTGGATGGTGGTGGACATGTGGGTGAGGGACGGGGAGGAGGTGTTGTGACATATCTACATCGTTTGTACATGGTGTGGGACCTTTCCGGCCTGGCACAGGTTGGTTTTTCCTGGGTGTACACATGGCTCTAGTGCGCATATTTGTGAGTGGTCTGTCCTTGGAGCTTGTGTTAGAGTTGTGTGTTGTCAACGTTTCAACCCCTGAAATAGAGGGTTAGTTCAGTCCTCACTGTGGGGTATTCATCAGGACAAAGCTGAGACATGTGTCAGAATGGGGAGTGTATACATAAAGAGGGGTGAATACTCCACAACATGCAACTCTATTACAGGCTCTGGGGACAGACTGCTTGTAAATGTGCGCATGGGAGCTGTGTGTACATTCAGGAGCAATTGACCTGTGTTGGGCCGGAAGGGTATTGTGCTATGTGCGGGTGATGTATGTATGTTGCAGTGCCTTTTCCCTGTCCTTCGCTCACATGTTCGCCACCATCCACCCAATCTTTTCATTTTTTGACCGACCGAGGTGGCTCTGAGCCCTGCCAATAGCCTTTCTTCTACCTCTAAGTCTTCCCAGCACTGTGCCCTGAACCTTACCCCTCTTTCCTCATGAGGAGTGTGTGCTGTTATGTACACTGAATCTAACTCCCGGTTGCATGCACTTTCTCTCTCGAGTCTCCATTCACGCCTCTCTTCCTCGGGCCATCTGGCCTGTCCCTTTTGCTGAGAGCTACACGCTGCTTTTGTTTGCCTGACTTCGCCCTGAAAATCACTCTTCATTTCCTCCTCGGCTACCTGGGCAAAGCCTGTAGCCCCACTCTCGTCATTGGTTCCTGGGGAACTGCACCTCCCTTCATCCTCCGAGCTTGCCGATTCTCTATAAAAAACCACCACAAACTTCCCTGAAACTCGTTTTCGCTCACCTGAACCAGTGGAAAGATGTATTTTACTCCCCTTTGAGGTGTCACGTGTCGAGTGTGGTGGACAGGGAGTTGATCTTTTGGAGACCTTCCCATGAAAATTGGGCTGTGCTGGCGGAATCTGGGCTTCTTTGCTTTTGAATTTCTCAGGCTTAGATCTAACTGACCTTCTTTCGGTGGAGAGCTCGTCAGCTTCTATTATTATTGAGTTAGAATATTTCAAAATTTCAAGATAGCCGACAGGTGAGGAGCTGCGGCTGAGAGCTCCCCACCAGGGATTGCCTTTTTGGCTTAAATCCCCTGAATTCCACCCCCTCTTTGGACCTTTAAACTCACCTGGGTTTCCTTGGCTTGCGATCCCTCGATCCTCCTATTCCCACGATCGAACTCGAAACCTGCGTCTGCAACTTTTGACAAACATTCTACCAACCACGGAGTCCGAGCAATCATGGCCGATGGAGCTTCCCAGTCAGCTATGGGGGAGATTGGCTGTGGATCTCCCCTCGGTTGTCACCTACCCAGCCGGACATTGGACACAATATCTTCGTTTCTCCGCTATGTCCTCTCCCTCCCCACCCTCCATCGAACCATAGAGGATCAGCCTATGGCGGTGCCTATTTCTGCGCAGCTGATGCCCGGTGCACCTCGGATGCTAAACAGAATCTCCACCGATTACGGATCCATCTCACCACAGCCGATGCTGACCTGCCTTGGCAGCTGTTGAGAAGATGGGCTGGGGATTAGCCCTCTGGCTGTCACCTGCCTTCCGGGCTCACGGTCGCCTGGCTTCCCGCTTCGCATTCCGGATCTGCGGAGAGGAATACAGCGTGAATGCTGTGACGCTGCTGCCCTATGCAATCGAGCTTATTTTTCTTCCCTTGCATTTACTTGTGAGAGCGCCCTCCTGACCCCGCAGCCTCCCCCTTCCCCCATCAGGGGCTACTGATGGGCTCCTGAGCAGACTTCTCCTACCATCATAACATATTGAACGGTAACACTGCTGCCCATATAGACCGAGTGTTTTTTTCCCATGACGACCTGAGATTGATCGGCATTCACCAGCCTTCCTCCCGCCTGTTCTTGTGGCCGTCTCCCCCGTCCACTCCTGCCCCATGTGGTCGATTTTCCTTTGTGGTTTTTCCGAACTGATTCGCGCAACACCGCCATTTTGTAATGATGTTCCTGGGGTCTATAACTTGATCCACCATCACGGGAGCCTCGATGGATTTTCTGGCTTCAATGGATTTACTGGTCAATGAATGCCCCTGGACTGCGCCTGGTCCCCACCCATCTAACCCATTTCCATGTCCAAGATGATTTGATGCAGAGTCTGAGCTAGACTCTGGACTTTTTGTTTGCGGGTCACTAGCCGTTTTGCTGACTTTCTGGTTTCCCTTTAAGTTTTTTTTTCACACTTGCCTGTTCTTCCTGTTCCGATCCTCATTCCAACCCTTTTACTTTCCCCCACTACCTTCTTTGCCCCACCGGTCTTGTTGTGTAACTATGTAACATTGTTTTTGTCCTATGTAATGCTACCCCTCAGTAACTGATGTAATCATGTAACACGCTAATCCTTATGTAAAGCGCTCTGATACCTCCGGGTCTAGCCAGCGCTATATAAAACTCTTCAAATGAATAAATAAATAAATACACTGCCCGCTATTGACAGGGGAAGTGTTCTCCAGAACAAAATCTGGGACCTGAGTGATGATATTACTCTCATCACATTGCCGTCTATCAAGTCCTTTCGTAGAGTGGTATATATTAACTGAATATTGGAAAATAGTTGTTTCCCATTTAATATGGCGACCGTCTATGATAGCATCATGTATAGGGCCTTCTGGACTTAGGGAAAAGAGGCAGGACTTGGTCCAGTTCACTCCAAGCCCGGAGGCCATTTTAAAGGAACTCAGCAGCTGTGTCAGTATTGACATGTTCTTGCAGATATCTGTAATATACATCAAGACATCATCAGAATAAAGAGACGTTATATGTGTCTCTCCATCAAGCTTATTCCCCCAGTCATCTCCCAACTGACGAAGTCGGATTGCTAATGGCTCCTTCATAAGCAGAAAGAGGAGGTGGAAGACTAAGCAACCTGACGCGTACCTCTCCTAATGGTAATAGGTTCAGAAATGAGTTGACTGATCTTCACTCTCGCTGTTGGGTTAGTGTATAGTAGCGTGATCATCCACGTAATTTTTTTCTGACCTAGGCCCATTTTATGCAACACAGTAAACATGTATTCCCAATCTAACATGTCAAACACCTTTTCAAAATTAGGACCAAGCAGGCAGGGTATGGCTAGTATAGTGGAGCTGGTTCCATATGTTGAAGTAATCAACATATATTAAGAGACGTAGAACGACCTCGAATGAAGCCAGTTTGGTCTGACTGGACTAGGATAGGAAGAAGAGCTAATAAGCACGATGCTAAGACCTTTCAGAATATTTTGTAATCATTGTTCAAAATAGCCAGAGGTCTTTATGAGGTGCCTTCAAGCAGGTCATGACCTGATTTTGAGATGGAGACCAGAAGGGCCTCATACAAAGTAAGATTTAGGGTTCCTTTTTCAATCGCTGCATCATACAACTCTGTTAACTTAGAGACCAAAAGGTCAGAATAGGGTCCTTAAAGCCCAGTTGGTAGCCTGTCAATCCCAGGGGTATTACATATTGCAAAATCTTATATCATGAGGGACCTTCTACTCAGGGATCGGGCCCTCTAACAGCTGGAGCTGGTCTGCTAATATTTGCCATGAGTTCAGCCCTTCCAGGAAATCTGTAATGTGAGTCTGGTCAAGGCCAGTCACAGGGCTGTATAGTGCTCTGTATGATTACAAAACCCAAAATTGATAGCCTCCAGCGAGGACACCAATTTATCTGGCAGGAGTCGAATTGCAGGAACTGGGGAAGTGGCTTTATCTTGTTTAAAGAGCCATGCTACCCCTGCTAATAATCCTCAGATGTATCTGCTCATGCGTAGTGCAGGTTTAGTGGCAGTGACGATTTGGGTTGCCCGCTCTAACTCTTTCAGTGAATTTTCCATTTTTTCCAATTCCCTTTCTAGTGTCTGAAGTGCTCTAATGAGTTATTGTATGCATTGCCCTCTCAAGACCGCCTTGAGAGTGTCTCACTGAATCTGTCACGTGGTGGTAGTGTCTCATCTCAATAATGTGTAATGGTTTCTCTGATCTGTCCACAAAAAGCAGTGTCCTCCAATGATGATTGTTGGAGGTTCCAGGTTGGGAATGGTGGTCTATATCTACCGTAGCCTATCTGAAATAATAAAGGGCTGTGATCTGAGATGTACCTACCAATACATAGAGTTTTAAGTGACAGGAGTTGTATGGACATTGGGCACAAGAAGTGGTCAAGAGAAACATGGAGGTGATGACAGGGGAGAGAGTAAAAGAACAATTGTTACTTACCTGTAAACAGGTGGTTCTCCAGTATTGGTGTCTTTCATAGATTCACATGCTTGAATATTCCCCGTCGTCGAAGTGGGAGTCCCACGGTAAATAAAATAGCAATAATGCTAATAATATATATATATATAAATATATAAAGTATCATATAAGTAGTAAAACTGATAAAATATGTACTGAAAAACCTTTACAAAGGTTACTACATAGGAATGCATTAGAGAGAAAAAACTCATTTGCAACATATCAGTGTCATTATGTTAGTCCAAACTGCAGCCAATCAGGCTCAAGCACCCTCTAGAACCTTCTCCTCAGAAGCTCAAGCCCTCAGATTTTCGTAGCACTAGTAATAATAGCGTATGAGGAGAAATGAGCCTCTGAGGGGAGGATGGGTGGGTCGCATGTGAATCTATGAAAGACACCAATACTGGAGAACCACCTGTTTACAGGTAAGTAACAATTGTTCTTCTCCAGTATTAGGGGTGTCTTTCATAGATTCACATGCTTGAATAGAATAGATAGCAGTAACCTCCTAGAGCTGAGATTGCAATAATTCCAAACAATTGAAGAACAATATATAGCATAAAAGCAAGGCAATCTCAAGAATGGAGGAGGGAAAGAGGCTCACCTTATTTGAAAAGATGACGAAGCACTGCTTGCCCCACTGCGGTATCCGCTTCGTTGACAGCTTCCAAACAATAATGTCTGGTAAAGGTGTGCCTGCTGGACCATGTCGCTGCACGACAAATCTGGTGTAGAGGCACTCCGGCAAACAATGCGATGGACGACGCCATCGCTCTCGTAGAATGTGCTCTCACTGGAGTAGGTAAAGGCCTGCCAGCCTGCTGATGGCAAAACGATATGGCTGAAGAGAGCCATCGTGTTATTGTCTGTTTAGTCACTGAGTGTCCTTTGCGCAGTAGTCCATATGCTATAAATAGCTGATTGGATTTACGGAAAGGGGCTGTCCTAGAAATGTAGAATTTTAGACACCGTTTGATGTCTAAAGAATGTAGTCGCTGTTCCGCAGGGGATTTAGGATCCGGGAAAAAAGTCTTTAAGAAAACTGGCTCGTTCAAATGGAAGTCAGTAGGTACTTTAGGGAGAAAAGAAGGATTGGTACGAAGTGACACTCCATCAGGTTTGAACTGCAAATATGGAGGTTTGATGGTGAAAGCGTGTAAGTCACTTACACGACGAGACGAAGTTAAAGCTAAAAGCAAAGCCACTTTCCAGGTCAGAAACTTGAGGTTTGACCGATGAATTGGCTCAAATGGAGGTTTCATAAGTTGTGATAACACCACGTTGAGGTGCCAAGCTGGAGGAGGGCGCCTTAACGGAGGGAACTTCCTGAAAAGTCCTTTAAAGAACTGTCTGATGATTCTGGATGAACAGAGAGACGTAGAGCCGTCATGACGGTAGCGTGAGATGGCCGCCAAAAAGACTCTCAATGTGGCATGTGAAAGACCAGACTGAGCAAGACTTAAGAAGAACGGTAACAGTTGTTCTGGAGTGGAACTGATAGGATGTACGTTGGATGCTGCGCACCAATGACAGAAGCGCTTCCACTTTAGCCTATATGTTTTGATTGTTGATGGAGCTCTAGCTGACGCTAGAATGTCTCTACAGTCCTGAGGTATACTTAAAGAGGCAAACTCCATGAATTCAGGTTCCAAGCCCATAATTGAAGCGTTGACGGATCTGGGTGACACACTTGTCCGCCGTCCATAGTCAGAAGATCCGGACGTGGATGGAGGCGAATTGGTTTGCATTGGGACATCAGAAGGAGTTCTGAAAACCACGCCTGTCTGGGCCAACGTGGGGCGATTAAGATCAAGCGGCAGGGTTGCCTGCGCATCTTCCATAACGTCCTTGGTACCAGTGGGAGTGGTGGAAACGCATATGCAAATAGGCCGGTCCAGTCCATGAGTAGGGCATTGCCGCTGGATTCCGGATGTGGATGCCAACTGGCAAAAGCCTGGCATTTTCGATTCACTGGCGTTGCAAATAGGTCGATCTTGGGATGACCCCATTGGTGGAACACGAGGTCCAGAGTCGACTGGTGTAACTCCCATTCGTGAGTGGATGACGCAGACCTGCTTAGGGAATCTGCTAGTATGTTTGACGCTCCTGGCAAATGGACTGCTGTCAAAGAAATGTGATGACGAAGTGCCCATTCCCAAATCCTCTGGGCAAGACAAGACAGGGGCTGAGATTTCGTGCCTCCCTGCTTGTTCATGTAGTGCATGCTGGTGGTGTTGTCCGTTTGAACCAGCACCGATTCTCCGTGTACCACCGGTAAGAAGGCCTTCAGCGCTAGGAAGATCGCCAGCAATTCCAGCCTGTTGATATGCCAGGTTTTCTGAGTCGCCGTCCACTTTCCTTTGATGGAAAGATCCAGGATATGGGCTCCCCATCCGTCCATGGACGCATCCGTGGTCAATGTCAGATCTGGAGTCTGGATAAGGAAGAGACCCCTTGGTTCAGATTGGTCCGTCGCTCCCACCAGAGTAGACTGCTCTTTATGCCAGCTGTGACTGTCACCTGGTCGTTGAACGACCCCGACACCTGTCGCCATTGTAGGTCCACTTCCTCCTGAATAGGACGGGTACGTAACCTGCAATTCGGGATCAGTGCGATACAAGATGATGCCATCCCCAGAAATGACTTTAACATTCGCACTGAAACTGACTTTCTTGATCTGATGGTGGAGACCAGATGAACTATCTTCAGTCTCCGCTCGGGGGAGATGAACGCTTTTGACACGTCCGTGTCTATAACAGCTCCGAGGAATGTCCTGCTTCGTAGAGGAGTGAAATGTGACTTCTTTACATTGATGGTCAACCCTAGGGAGTTGAAGAGGGTGAGACACAAGCGTGTGTCGTGATGTAGCTGACTTGCGGATTGGGATTTCAACAGACAATCGTCCAAGTAAGGAAATATCTGGACTCCTTGAAGACGCAGGTAAGCCATGACCGGAGCCAGAACCTTCGTGAACACACGGGGAGCTGATCTGAGGCCAAACGGTAGGACCTTGAATTGATAGTGGTTGCGTCCTACTTTGAATCTCAAGTACTTTCGATGTTGAGGAATGATTGGTACATGAAAATAGGCGTCTTGCAGGTCTATTGTAGTCAAAAAATCGCCGCTGCAGAGAAACCGCAAGACTTCTGACAATGTTAGCATGCGGAAGGACTGTTGTTTCAGGAAGAGGTTGAGATACCTCAAGTCCATAATGGGACGCCACTCCCCCGTCTTCTTTAGAATGAGGAAGAACCTCGAATAGAAGCCTTTCTCCCGCTGTGATAGAGGAACCACTTCGACTGCACCCTTTGTTAGTAATAGTTGAACTTGATGTTGTAGTTCTTCGAGATGGGGAGGTGGCGGACCCGAAGGCGAAGATGGAGGAGGAAACTCTGTGAATTCCAAGGCGTGACCCTTGCGCACAATGTCCAACACCCATTGGTCCGATGTTATTTGAGACCACTGGGAGTAGAACTGCGAGATTCGACCTCCAACATCCTGCTGAACTGGTAAGTCATTGTCGTTTGTTGGTGTTGTTGGCACCTCTATAATTGGACTTCCCTCTATAGGGTCTGGATTGTTGTTGGCGAGCAGATTGAGGATTCGAGTACCGTTGGTTTCCTTGATTGTACTGGCGGTACTGAGACTGTCCTCCTCTGTTAAAATTGGACGAGGTGCCCCGCCCTCGTGCAGCACGAAAGGGCTGTTTCTTAAATTGTAATGACCCAAGCGACTTCGCTGTGTCGGTATCCTTCTTTATGGTTTCCAAAGAAGCATCGATTTGGGAACCGAACAAAGATTCGCCATCATATGGCATGTCAATTATCATTGACTGGACCTCTTGCCTGAAAGAAGTAGACTTTAACCATCCCTGGCGTCTGAGCGCCGCCGCACTGGCAAGGATACGGAATGCAGTATTTGCCACATCTACAGCACAGTCTATAATCTCCTCCGAAGCCCTTTGACCATCTTGAAGGACCTGGAGCGCTTCCACTTTCGATGACTCAGGAAGTTGCGCAAGAAAGATGGACATGTCTGACCACATTTGTCGGTCGAAACGACCCAAAATTGCAAGAGCATTCGCAGCACGGGCTGAAGTTGAAGCCATGGATGAAAATTTCTTTCCGATCGCATCCAATCGGCGTCCCTCTCCATCGGGAGGGGAAGTGACAGGCGCTGTAGGATTACGTGCACGACGTTGTGCTGCTTGAGTCACAACTGAATCTGGCTTTGGGTGAGAGAGCAGACAAGCAGGTGAGCCAGTTGGAGCCTTGTACTTTTTCTCCAATCTAGGTATCTGGGCCGGCAAGGAGTTAGGAGCCTTCATAATCTTCTGCCCTTCCTTCCAAATAAATTCAATAATTGGAATTGTATGCACCTGTTTATACGGCTGATTTTTGAAATCATACAGAAAACAGTCTTCATCCCGTTGGACCCTTGTCAACTTGAAGCGGTCCGCCGCCTTGTCCATAAGTTTATGAAAACTAGCAATGTCCACAGGAGGTGAATCACTTGAAGGGCCCTGTTGCGGCGAAGGTGTTTGCACTCGATAATCATCAAACTCCGCCAAATAAGGATCCTGCTCACCCTCTGAGTCCTGACACACCTCTCCTTCCTCTCTCTCTGGCTCTGAATCAGTATCAGTAAGTGGATTAGTAGACAGGGGAGCACTCAAATGTACTGACGGAGCCGACTGTCTTGGAGGAGTATGTAGTGGTTGATGCGAAAGTGTTACATCAGTAGACTCATGAACCGGAGTACCCTGAGGGGTAGGTGGAAAACGTCTGTTATAATCGTCCAACATATGTTGGAGGTTAGAGAAAAGTGTCATTGGAATAGACGTCATAGGGATTTGCACGCATTGGCCTTCGTGCTCATCTACCTGCTCAACTTCTTCTTCCTCTTCTTCTTCAGAAGAAGTGTCCTGGCATTTAATGATTAACTCTGATGGACTCCGTGCATCCCCATAAACAGTGTCATCTGGAACTGACTCAGTCTCATGGTCAGACACGAACAACTGAAGTGGTGGTTGTAGAGCAGGGGATTGAAGGTGGAATGCGGAATCTTCCTCTTTATTGAATGAGGACTGAACAGTAGAAACTGAAGTGTCCATGGCCACCAAAGGCATGTTGGCATAGGAAGAAGAACTGGAAGTTGCTGTCGCCGTAGACGGTAAATCTCCAGGTGCCTCCGTGGACGTAGAAGGCTTAGGACCCACTGTCGCTGGTTTGCTCATCGACGAGCCCGTCGATGACGCTGTCGTCGACGATGCAGGAAACGTCGTCTGGGCCGTCGACGGTGACTGTATTGCAGGCGGCATCCTAGACATCGAAGGTGCCTTCGTCGACGGTGTCTTCGTCGACGATGCCTTCGTCGACGGTGTCTTCGTCGACGGTGTCTTCGTCGACGGTACCTTCGTCGACGGTACCTTCGTCGACGAAATCTTCGTCGACGGGAGCTTCGTCGTTGCCGTCGACGGGAGCCTCGTCGACGAGGCCTTCGTCGACGATGGGATTGACGACGATGGGTTCTTCATCGACGATGGCTTCTTCGTCGACGATATGATTGGGATCGTCGACGAGATAGAAGAAACAGAGGCTCTCGTCGACGAGAGAGCCGTCGTCGAGATTCTCGTCGACGATGACGACGCCGATGTCGTCGTGACTGTAGTCGTAGACGAGGCCACAGCAGCCAATCTCGTCGTCGGAGTGGTCGTCGACGGGCCCGTCGACGACCGCGCTGTGAGAAGTGTAACCACTTTAACAGAAGCTGGAAACGACGCCTGAGAGTCAGATCTCGTGGGCGTAGTTACAACAGGCATAGAAGCAGTAGGTGGAACTGTAGCCACAGTCAAAGCCAGCTTTCTTTTCTTCAGGAAAGGAGATGGCAACTCCTGAACACTGCCACGCTTAGAAGCCACAGAAGAAGGAGCTGACTGAAGGCTTTCTGCGTCAGAAACAACAGCGTCCTTATCTTGAAGGCGCTTAAGCCATAATAGGAGGCGACCCTCCCTGTCCTTAAGGGTTTTAGGATTGAAAGTTCTACATAACCTACAATCAACCACTTTGTGATCAGGATACAAGCAATAAATGCACTTGTCATGAGGGTCTTTCTCAAATAAACGTAATTTCCCACAGGAGGAACAAGGTCTAAATAAAGACTTCTTACTTGACATCTTTGTGAACAAACTGAGAAGAGTAGATAAGTTTGAAAAGAACTGAGCAGAGCTCAGGGAGACTCCCTTCACACGACGTGCGGTAGAAAATCTGAGGGCTTGAGCTTCTGAGGAGAAGGTTCTAGAGGGTGCTTGAGCCTGATTGGCTGCAGTTTGGACTAACATAATGACACTGATATGTTGCAAATGAGTTTTTTCTCTCTAATGCATTCCTATGTAGTAACCTTTGTAAAGGTTTTTCAGTACATATTTTATCAGTTTTACTACTTATATGATACTTTATATATTTATATATATATATATATTATTAGCATTATTGCTATTTTATTTACCGTGGGACTCCCACTTCGACGACGGGGAATATTCAAGCATGTGAATCTATGAAAGACACCCCTAATACTGGAGAATAAATATTCCTGTGTAGTATGGTGTAAAGCCCTCCAGACATTCACAAATCAACAGTTGCAACCTTTTGCACCAATTGCTCAGTGTTATGTAGGGTAAGCATGTGGGGCACTAGGGGATGAGAGTTGTCTAAATTGATATCTAGCACACTATTATAATCACTACTGGTAATCTATTGTTGGCGAGACCATCACAGAAAAAGGCAAGGGAGACACGCCAGGAAATCAGTTTGACCCACGTTAGGGAAGTAGACATTACCCAAGAGTATGGACCCACCATCTAATAGCCCCTCAACAAAGACATATTTATCTATGTCCCTTTTGGTATGTTTAAAAGGAACCACAAGCTTTACCCGTATTAATTTGCCTTGGGGGGAGTGAGAATAATCTGTGCTATAATATTGACCTCTCCACCACTTCTGCAGTTTAGTCCCTTCCTTTTGTGACAAATGTGTTTCTTCTTATAGGGCAATATGAATACCTCTAAGTTTAAGGAAGGAGTTAATGTTATAATGTTTCTTGGGAGAGCTAATGCATCGGACACCCCATGTCAGAAATGTTAGCTTAGCCATTCTATAATGGAAGCAAAAAGGGGTGATGATAGATAACATTAAAGCAACACACCAAAGACAGCAGTATGGACAATCTCATTCTCCAACTAGTGTCTCTCCATTGTAGTTCCTCATGATAAAGAAAAACAGGGTTGGTTGTGAGCATTTCCCAAATCATTTTCCAGGTCAGCAAAAAAAAAACCAAAGAAACTAATAAAATTAACCATTGCGTTCAACTGTAAAGCCTGTAGGGTCAATTAGGTCTGTTAGAGAAAAACAGTAATGGGGTATCCAGGATACGTATATAGACCTGGTACACCTCACGTATACTGAGTGGTATGAGCTGTTAAGGGAGAAGTTAACTAATACAGTGTACATGCCAGAGGAAGTTAATTCTCATCCATTTATCAGCGGGGTCTCAAGAACTATACTTCATGAGCCACTCTTACAAGTATTATAATAACATAACATAAGTATTTGTAAAGCGCACGTTCTCCCTTAGATAACTTGGCACTGAATAACAGTTGTTTCTTGTTACCCAACTCAATGGTACTCATTTTATCGACCTCAGATGGATAAAAGGCTGAGTGGACCAGCAAGGATTTGAACCGGTGACCATGAGGTTAAACACAGGCCCTTGCAGTGGAGGTATTAGTCCACTGAGCCACCAGACCCGGCTTTATTATTCATTTTTACATCATTATTATTAATTGATTATTCATTATCAGAAAGAGCACCTGATAGCATAAAAATGTACAGAACATTTTGCAACCTAAATGAACATTGTGGAAGACTATAATAATAATATTCTATGGAACAACCGGCAACTTAAGTAATCCTTGATATAAATGTTGCATAAGCATAAGAAAGTCAGCAACATATGAATACGAAGACTCAGAGATGTATATTGGAGCTGTAACAGCATAATGTGCATGCATAATTATTATCTGCTGTTTGTCGAGTGACAACTAGTAAGGTCACAGCTGGTGAACTCAACAAGCACTTACGCTCAACAGTGAGTCTTTGCCCGATGAAGCTGAGCTGGAGTCACCAGAGTAGATTGTATTGGTTGAAATATGCAGTTGGAAACCCATCGGCAGGGCCGAAATTCTCTCAAATTGGGCTTGGATCGGTATAAGCGCATTGGAAGGGCCTCGTTGTGAGAGCGGGTGCTCCTGTCTGCGCCTGCCAGGTCGCAGCACTCTGTACACTTCAGGTGGAGGGTCTCTTTAGGGCTGTGGCACCGAGTTACAATGACAATTGATTTGTGCTCCAGACTTGAATTGGATGTTGCATATGGCATTATCTTTGGGCAATATCTATGATTGCACTTCAATGCAGCAGGAGTGCTGTCTGTTCTAGTACATGAGATGTCCATTTACTGTCTACAACCTGTGGGGGGGTTCCAATGCCTGCTGTATTGTCCCACTGCAGTTGTTGTTTTGTAATAGGCGACAAAGGGTGTTAATGGATCCCTCTAAAGGCACAAGTGACAGAGATGGGAGTGTACAATTGCCATTACTACAGTAGAGTAAATGGAAGGCCATACTGACAGATCAATAAGCTGACTAGGTTTTGTAGTTCCAGAGCTCTGACAAAATGCAGCAGTGTGAAGAGGGGCCTGCGTCACGCCCCAGTATCAGAAACAAGGATATGTAGTCCCCAGGATCAGCGCATGTCTCATCACAGAGATTTCCTAAAATGAAGCAGATTTTTGCCAGAGGTCAGATGTCAATCCACTAGGAGGGCTGAGTGTCAAAGATCAAACAGGTGCATGCCCTGCAAACCCTGTGTAGACCTCAAAGGCAGTGTCAGAAAGCCCTGAGTGTCCCTCAGGAGCAGGGGGTTATCCAGCAAGGTGAGATAGCAGCATGATGTGTAGGCACTGTCTTCCTTCCACATAGAAAGGGACTGGCCACTTACTAGTTAGTCCTAGCTGGCAGGATATGCACCACTTATCATTGTGGGACAATGTTCAAACACTGCCCTGAACCCCCAGCTAGCCGTAGACAACACTGGAAAGGCATGCACTCGCAGGTCCACGATTCCACCTCATTGGCAAAGCCACGAGTGGGGTGCAGGACAGGCCGGTCAGCGGGAAAGCAGCAGCAGGGTGATGGAGCAGCAAACGAGGATGGCCAATCGCTCTGCTCGGGGGATCAACCAGCATATACTCCAGAGGCAAGATTAATGCTGGATAGTGTCTGCATCCTAAACCGAATGCCCAGGCCCAGAAACCTGGCTACAGACAGCTCATGGTTGGTCCGGTCGGAGAGCCCCCCTGAGATGGAGAAACAACAGACAAACAGGATTGGGCAGTTTAGGAAGGCTTGAAGGGTACATCTATAGGGACAAGGCACCGAATAGGGCGTCTCAGTTACAGGATTGGCAAGGATGATATGGGCTTAGTCAGGGGTTCTTCTAAAAAGCAGACGCCATCTTGCAGGGCCAAGTGTTGCCCCCAGTGGTGTTATTTGTTTATTGCTCACTTGTACTACAAATTTACTAAATTGTACTTGTAAACTGCCATTGCTAGTTTGAAGTTTTCATATGTTAAGCTTTTTTTTTATAAACCGAAGAAAGAAACAGAAATCAATGCAATCATCTTAAAATTAATCACTGCAATGTATGATCAATGTTGATTATGGACGAAGAGAGAAACAGGACTACTATTCGCCTGATAGATGGATTTGCAGCCAACCTGTGCCTAAACCATGATTCCTAGATGACATGTTTATCCTTAAATTGCCCACTGGAACGGAAAACACAACTGAGCTAATGGAAAGCAACCTGGAGGGGAAGTCAGCAATAGCCAGTACAGCGACTCCAGAGTTTTTAATGCAATGAAATTCCGCTTTCATCCTGCTTGCACTGAGGAAGGGCATCACTGTTCCTTCTATGCTATTGTTGCTAGATTGGGTATGTATTTGTTCAGTTGAAGAGGACAGATGGTAAGACAACTTCGCTAGGATTAGAACCAGTGATTCTGAACCTACAAAGATTACCGAGCCAGTGTGTGAATTACATTGAATAGAAGCCATATTAAGTCCAGGTCCATAAATGGCTGGCTGCAGCATGATTTCCAGTATGCCTGCTTCAGTCATGTACTGGGTAAACTATTGCCGGCATGCTCCTCCGTTCTTAACACTGGCACAGACTTTCAGTGTGATTCTTAAAAGTTAAGGAGTCAAAAGCAAAAGGAACAAATGATGGATGGAACGCTGAACAAGGCAAACATTCACCGCCAGTCACCAAGGATCTGGGTTTAATCAATCGTTCTTTTACTCACCATGCCACCCCAGTTTGGACCCAGCCATATGCAAATCAGTCTTGATCCTAATCATAATGTGAACAGTCCAGCCCAAACTGCCAAGCCAGGTCCTCCCTGGACCGGAAACATGCATCAGGGGGCCAGTTTCGGGGCATCACCCCTCATCAGCTGGATCCAAATCAGGGTGGCGTGGTGAGCAAAAAAACAATGGATTAAACCCAACTCTTTGTGACTGGGGGTGAATGTTTTCATTGTTCAGCATTCCATCCACCATTTGTTCCTTTTGCTAAAGTTAAGGAGTGGCAGGGATAATTCCATGTGTTGGATAATCGTAGGAGAGTAACTGTTTGTGGGCCTTCAAATCCAGCGCAGGAGCATTTCGAAGCAAGGAGAACAAAACGCCTGCATGCTAAAGCTGCATAAGGAGGGTTGGGTCTGGACCAGTAGTGGCGAGATTCAAGAGAAGATGTCACATTTCGGTTGAATACAGGGATGTACTGACTGAGACAGAGGATGTTCTACTGCTGAAATGCTCCAGTTCACTTTGGGCCAAGTTGGTGATCTTTGTCATGCAAGCTCTCGAGGGCCTGAGGAGTTCAGGGGCAACTGGGCAATAATCCCTGTGACAATTATTGCTTAATTTCTACAACAAAAATCAATAAATAAACCGAGAGCCCCCAATTTTCGAGGGGTTCTACCAGTGCTGCATATGGGCCCACTGGCCACCTGTGCAGCAGCGGCGAGGAAGAATCAGTCATTAAGGCTTGGGATTACGGGGGCATGGCTACGGTGCCGCGTAAGATGGACGCCGGACCTTTGCTGCAGTTTTCCTGCGGCAACCTTAATAAAAATGAGATAATCACAAACCGGAACGTTTCTGGCATCGGGTGAGCGCTTTCCTGCACTTTGCCGTCCCGCGCCCTTTGATTTATTGCCGCTGCCGCATTTCCCTGTCACAGTGCCCGCCATTTGGAGAAGGCGCGTTTCTCTTACGGCGCTCAACTTCACCTCAGGGAACTCTTCAAGTGCGCTGCAGCCTTTATTCCTGTGCAAATCTGCCCTTCTCCTGCACTATTTCCCTCAAATACGACAAACTCTCACCTTTATTGTAGTGAAGTCAAATGGACATTTATTTATGCTTGGAATTGTTCTCCAGCTACTGCAACCTCTGAAGTGATGCCCCACACCTACTCTCTGTAGTACCTCATGCTTAAGCTTGACAGTTATTTATTTGAATAAGTCAAGCCTCCTTGTCAACATTTAACATCTGACATGTCAAAGTTTCGTTTATTGCCTACTTCGCTGTCATTCTAACAATATACATTCATGGTGGCAGACTAGCGATTAGCATGTAACTGTTTGAAGATATGTCTTACCTGAATGGTTGCTACGTTAGATATAAACTAAATTAATTTTTTCTCCCATTTTCATTGTGGATACATTTTTCACGCCAGCAGGTTCACACGTATGCCACCTGTATCTTGCAGGTTTTCATGCTTTTTTTTATCTCTGGAAGGTTCTTGTCGCTGTTGTTACATATTTATTCTGCGTTTGTGAGGAGCGTTTTGACTGCCCACGGAACTGTGTTTTAGTGCGGTGTCCATCCGCTCGCCTACCCTGCAGTGACTATTTGAGGTGTTAATTACTATTTTTTCTGCACCATTAGTTCCTCTTCATCCATTGTTTGAAGGAAATTGGTATTTATGGGCAAACTGCGTACGCCAAAGTTTGTTTTTGTTCCCTTCAAGAATACCCCGGTGACAACGCTTTCACTTTCCTCAACATTAGATTCTTCCTCCACCACATCTCAAATGGCGGGAGCTGCTCCTTATCATTCTTCCTCAACACAGTCTAACTCAAGCAAATCTTTGCCTCCAACAACCTCTACTAAACGCTTAAAACATGACCCTCCATCTCTAGATAAACCGTCATCTCCATCTCTAAGGAACTACTTTTAGAAGAGATTCGAGCTTTACTCTCAATTTTAGAAGAAACTAATAATAGAATGCAATTTCTCGAGGAGAAATGGTCAGTTCTGGACAACAGATTTACGTCTGTGGAGCAACAAGTTTCAGGAATACAAGATAATGCCCAGCGCATTTCTTCTTTTGAAAAGTCGGTTCTTGCTCTCCAACAACACACTGAGGATTTAGAAAACAGGAATAGGAGAAATAACCTACGTATTTATGGTCTGCCGGAATCTCTGGAAGGTGATGATCCGGTGACTTTTTTACATCTTTTCTTCCAAAACTTCTAGACATGTCACCTACTACATCTCTCAGTATCCAAAGAACTCACCGACTTGGTCCACGCTCCTCGGCTTCAGCCAAACCACGAGTCGTCATCATCCTCTTCTTGAAGTTCACAGATCTTCTTTCAGTACTTTCTGCAGCTAGAACTAAATGTCAGGTATCTTGGTTGGGTCAAAGAGTGTTTTTATCTCAAGACATCTCCAACGTTACAGCAGCAAGACAAAAATAATTTCTAAACCTGCGTGCCCCGCTGCATTCTCTTGGTGCTCGTTATGGTGTATTTCATCCATATATCATTAAAGTAACTCATCAAAATCGTACATGGACTTTTCAAGACCCCGGAGAAATCAAGAATTTCATTCACATCCAATCTAACAGCAGCATGGATACTTCCACTCCTTCTAGTGGCTGATTGATTGTTTAAACTTGTTCTTCTTTCTTACTGCACTTCTGATGATGTTTTATTTTCAAGTTCTCCTTTATTTTCAGGTTCTCCTTTAGTTAAATGTTTACAAGTCTTAATATGGTTTCTCTCATTGCTTATTCTTCACCTGTTGTTTTCTCTAATTTAATATTGAGGTTTCTTAACCCCTTTAGTGCTAAGGTACAATTACTCCTCTGCTGCAATTTCCATTGAAATCAATGGAAAGTCCATGACGAGTTACCCTTGTCATTAGCGGCGAAGAGGTTAACTTACTTTCGTCTTCCCATAGCTTCTTGATTTATCATAAATATTCTAATGTACTTCCCTTTGTTAATTGTCTTTTATGTTCCCTTATGTAGGTTCGTAAGCCCACCTCCCTTCAACTCATGTGGTTACCTTCCTTCATTTTCGTCCTGGTGTGGTTTGGACTCACACTTTTCAGAAGGTCCGTCTTGCTGAGTGCCGCTATTGGCTCATTGTCCTCTTGTATGTTTCCCCAGGTATGTTCTTCTCAGTCATCCTTTTGGATATGTACTGTCTCTTCTTGTATTTTCTTCCTCTTTTCCTTCCCTTTCCTTACCTTTGATTCTCTGGCTCCATTCATCTTTCCCTCCTTTTTGCTCCTTCAGTTTCACATTTCTACGAATATCTTTTTCTTTCCTTCACTTCACCCTTGCTCCCTCTTTGAAGTTATCTGTTATATTCATTTCTTTCTACTACTTCTCTCATTTTTCGGCTGTCTGTTACATGTACACATTCTTGCAGTTTTTGTTCCTATTGATTTTATGCTATTAGTAAATTCATAAGTTGTTTCCTGGAATGTAAAAGGTTTTATTAATCCCATTAAACGGCAGAGAGTCCTTTCCCATTTAGCTTCCTGTAACCCTGATATAGTCCTTCTGCAAGAAACCCACCTTGCTGAAATTGAATCCCTTAAATTAAAATGGAGTTGGGTTGGTACAGTTTTATTTTCACCCTCCGACAATAAAAAGAATGGTGGTGCCATTTTATGTCATAAGAACATAAAATGTAAAGTTTTGTCACAAGAAAATGATCCGGATGGTAGATGGATACTAGCTGTTAAATAATTCTATACCTTTAACTGTTTTTAATGTCTATGGCCCTACTCAACCTGATTGCTCTTTTTGGCCTTTAATTACAAGCAAATGTATTCAACATAAACATGAAATATTTATTTTAGGTGGTGACTGTAACCAGATTGTTGACCCATTCCTTGATCGTAAATCCACAGTTCGCTTCATACATCACAAAACTCATAAACAATTTCTTGACACCATTTTACAATCACGTTTTATTGACTCTTAGCGACTTTCACATCCTGATACTTTGGACTACTTTTTTTCTCCTCCTCACACATCTTTTTCTCGGCTGGACTACATTTTTCTCTCTCAACCCCTATCTCAAAGTTTACTGTCTTCTTCTATTGAACCTATAGTTATTGCGGACCATGCCCCTATTGTAACAGATCTTGACTTGCTTCCACTGCGTTCCAAGCCATCTCGTTGGTGATTTAATAGCGCACTTCTCACTGATCCTAACGTTTCTTCTTTTTTTTGTTCTTTTACTATGGATTTCTTTCTATTTAACTCTGACCCTAATACCCCTCCTCATATCCTCTGGGATTCCTTCAAAGCCACTGCAAGAGGATTCATTATTGACTTCCTTTCGAGGAAAAAAAAGAACTATCTTCACGAACGGGAAACCTCCTTAGCGCATATAAAATCTCTGGAGCATCAATTGTATCCCTCTTCAGGTAAATATAAGTCACCAGATCTTTTACGAGCAAAAATAGAATTTAACAAATTTACTACTGATAACGCATCTTCAATTCTCTTTCGTAGTAGTGCTTGTTATTATGGTGATCGTAATAAGTCAGGGAAACTCTTAGCTAATTATCTTAAATCTCGTAAAGAACGTACTCTAATAGAATCTATTTACTCTTCTGATAACTCTCTCCTACATAAGGACAAGGAAATACTTGACCAATTCCAATTATTTTATCAACAGCTCTATACCCCAAAATCTCCTACCAACCCCTTTCTCTTATTCAGAATTATTGTGAGAAACTTCCTAATTCTCCTAATTCTCATCTAAACTTTCCAGACATTGAACTTGATCTCTCATTACATGAACTTTACGTAGTTCTGACATCCCTCACTAAAGGTAAAACACCGGGCCCTGATGGTTTCCCTGTTGAATTTTACTTACACTTTTCTGATCTTTTATTGCCCAAACTTTTAACTCTTTTTCAGTCTTTCTATTCATCCGGTAAGGCAGAAGGCACCTTTCAGGATGCCACCATTTGTCTTATCCCGAAAGATGGTCATAATCCCAAATTTTGTAAAAATTATCGTCTGATTTCTTTAGTTAATGTGGACTATAAATTATTTGCTAAATTAATTGCGTTACGCTTAGACCCCTTTATGCCACATCTCATTGGCAAGGACCAATGTGGCTTTGTTAAAGGCAGACTCGCCTCTGATAATTCTCGTCTTTTTCTTAATGTCTTGAATAAAGCCCCCTCTCTTTCAATTCCTTTGGCTGCTATTTCTGTTGATGCGGAAAAGGCTTTTGACAGGGTTGATTGGTCATTTTTGTTTGCTTCATTACATTGGCATGACTTTGGTCCCAAATTCATATCCCTTATATCGCTGTTATATTCTGCGCCCAAGGCCTCAGTGCTTGTAACCGGTCAGCTCTCCTCATCCTTTACTCTTCGGCGGGGTGTTCGTCAGGGCTGTCCCTTATCCCCACTTCTTTTTATCCTAGCTCTTGAACCATTTTTGTCCTCCTTTCGTAACAATAACTCCATTTCTGGCTTTCCCTATGGCAACAATCAATTGAAACTTTCTGCATATGCAGACAATATCCTTTTGTTTATTTCCGATCCAGAAGTGTCTGTTCTCCCTTTACTATCTGAATTCAACTCATTCTCTCTGGTTTCTGGATATAAGATTAAATCAGACAAAACTGAAATCCTCCCTCTGACCAAAACCGGTCTTCCTCATCTTTTCTCCTTGACTGGCTTTGTCTAGAATAGTTCAAAGATTAAATATCTTGGTATTTGGTTCTCTAACCCCATTTCTTCTTCAATTAAATTAAATATGTCTGCAGTTTTGTCCCGAATTGAACAATTGTTTTCCACTTGGAACCCTCTTTTTCTCTCCTGATGGGGCCGATTGGACTCAATTAAAATGACGATAGCCCCTATTCTAATTTATATCTTCTCCATGTTACCTGTTCATATTCCTGCCCTTTATTTTAAATGTATCGATTCCTCCCTCTCGAAATTTCTTTGGAAAAATAAAAAAGCTAGAATTTCTCTTGCAAACCTTCGTACGTCTAAACCTGATGGAGTTAAATTTCCAGATTTCCGTCTCTACCACAAATCCTTTTTTTTACGCCAGGCCTCACGCTAGCTTTCATTAGAGCCGACCTATTTTACTCCGCTTTGGCTCCTCAATGAACAAACATTATTATTACCTTTTTCTTTCGGTGAAGTGGTGCGTTTCTCTACCAAATCTCCCTATACTTCACTTCCCTTATTCAAAACATACTTCTTCTCTTTTAAAACCCTTGGTTCTCCCGACTACCATCACACGTGAATCTTTTTTAAATACCCCCATTTGGTATAATTCTCTTATCCTTTTAAATAATAGACCCATCTCTTGGAATTCTTGGAGATTAAAAGGTATCATTTGGGTTAACCATCTCTTTGATGGATTATTACATTGCTCCTTTCCCCAGTTTCAACTTTTATTTCATTGTCCCCGAATTTTTTTGCAGAAATGTACTACTCTCATGGCAATAATTCTTAACCGTTATTATGCTCTTCCTTCTTCAACAACATTAATGCCTCAATCTCCTCTTCTTAAACTCCTCTCTACCGTCCCTAAAGCATCTCTTATTTATAAATGTTTCTCTTCTCCTACTCCAGATCGCGCTAAAACCAAATTAGAGCTTGCTTGGGAAGCGGAGTTTGATTGTACTTGGTCTGTTGCTCTCTGGGACAAACTCTGGTGTAGATCCTTAAAAATTTCTAGTACTGCTTCTCTCACTCAATCTTTATTCTACCTATATAATAGACTTTATCTTTCTCCTCTTTGTTTGTCTCGTTTCATACCCTCTTCTGATTCTAAATTCTGGACCTGTGGCATTTAAATGCTGATCTTCTACATCTCTTCTTTTTCTGTCTTGTTGTTTCTACTTTTTGGGAAAAAGTTTGGCTATACCTTTCTCGCATTTTTACACTTTCCATTCCATACTCAGTCACTCTTCCCTTTCTGGGTAGTCTTTTCGATTCTTTGGGACTCCCTGCACACTCACATGGTCTTTTTGATCTCATGCTTGCTCTTGCATTCCAGCACATTTCTTCCAATTGGAAATCCCTTACAAACATATCCATACAAGGTTGGTGGAACACTTTACGTCATTTTCATAGGCTTGATGTCGCATTTGCCTCCTCTTGCAAACCTATACGTACTACTGATCTTTACTGGTTACCTCTTACTACATACCTGGATCGATTGGCTCTGAAGAAAACTGCTCATATTAACTCAGAAAATGTTAAGCCTCCATGAAGGACTTCAACTCTCTCCTTCTTGTTATTTTGTTGTTTTGTTATCTTTTACAGGTTACTCTTTTAATATCACTTTTTATGCTGTACAGTTTGAATTGATCATTTGTACCATTTGATTACCTGCCATAACTGCCAAATGTATCCTTAGTTTTAATATGTTAATGTTATGGGATCTTATATAGCGCGCAGCTGCCCCAGCCAAGGGGCGTCCCGGCGCTTGCATAAAGAAGGGGAGTAAGCAACAGCGGAAGGAGATCATGGATTACACACCTAGAAAATTTTAGCAGAAAAGGTGGGTTTTTATGGTCTTTCTGAACGACAGCAAGTCGTTGAGTCTGGAAATTTGAGAAGGTAGAGCATTCCAGAGCCTGGCTGCAAGGTGCCGGAAGGAGCGACCGCCCATACGGGCCAGCTTGAAACGGGGGACGACTGCCAAGTTTTGGCCCTCCGAACGGAGGGCACGACGGGGTGAGTATGCTGTTAATAGAGGGCTCAGCATAGGTGTCGAGGTAGTTTTCAAGACCTTGAATGTGAGGCATAAGGTTTTAAAATGGATCCTCTTCTCCACCGGGAGCCAGTGAAGTTTAATGAGCGTGCTACTCGCAGATTTGCAACGAGGGAGGCCTGTCAATGCTCTAGCCGCTGCATTTTGGACTCGTTGAAGTCTGGATTTTTCGGCCTGGTTCGCTCCTACAAGTAGAGAGTTTGCGTAGTCCAGTCGTGAGAGGATAGCTGACTGGACTACTAGCTAATATGTTGCACTACTATTGTTTCTCCCCCTCCCCCTTCCTATTTTTCCCCTTCTTCTCCATTCCCTTTATCTTTAAAATTTCTATAAAATGCTTTTTGCTTCCCCTTCATTGATATTAGCACTGTTAATGTTCTATGCTATGTTTGAGCATATTTCCTGTTTCTGCTAATGTCTTTCCTCATTTATAATTTTCTTCAATAAAGCTTTTCAAACAAAAAAGGCTTGGGATTACACTGTTATCTTGTGGCTTCTTCACAACATATAAACTCTTACCTTAGAGCAACGGGCCACCAACGAGTCAAAATGGTACATTTATAAACATCTTTTGGAACAAAACAATTTACCTAGCATGACTACACCATAGTGCGATGCACCCCGAAAGGCCAGATGAATACTAATGAGGGAGAACCAACTGTGCCTCCATCAAACATGTCACGTTTGCATGCAGTCTTTTTTTGCTGTGTGTGAGCTTTTGTGACCAGGTGAGTTAGTAAGTGACTGAGCAAGATACCACAATTGTAAATGTAAATGTGTGTGTCTTGTAAAGCGCACTGCTACCCGGAGGTGTCCTGGCGCTGTAGACCGCTGGGGAACCCGTCCTGGCTTTCCCTGTGAGATGTTCCCTCCTGGGTATCTCCAAGGTGAAACCAGGCATCCCTGACGTTTGTGGAGGGCTGTTGTGGAGATGAGGCAAGCTAATGCCCAGAGTTGCCGAGTGTGATCCCTGGTTAGAGTGGGTACCGAGGTGAGAATTATCGAGTCCGCTGACCCTGGTTCACGACCCTGCCGCATTGGGAATTGAACCCTGGTCCCGGGCCGTCCTCTGCTTCCGGGTCTGCCGCCTCTAACCAGTGAGCCACACCAATCCACCGCTTAATAAATTGAACTAAATGGGATATGTTAGCACGTTTCCATCTATATTAGCTTGAGGTTCATTTACAAAAATGAAGAAATCTACTCCCATAAGCTTACGTCTGCGTATAAACTGCATTTTTCAATAATTACAGGAGTTCTCATGAGAAGCTGTAACTGTTGCTGCTTGCCAGGGTATACGCATGCTGATTTGTTTATACATACATAAATGTGACAGGTGTACATTTACAAGCATATAAATCTAATGCTCAAGTGAAATTGCACAGGATGACATTTCTTTTGATTCTCAATAGGGACAATATTTCGACTCATCAACAAGTAACTTCCACCAACATTGCAACAATTTTGAATGTTTTCCCGCTGCATTTCCATCAATAAAGAGACCTTTGCTTGAGCCTCCCACACTTGAAAGAGAAAATCTTTGAACATATCTAGGTTGAGACTATACCTTACAAATGTTTCTGAATACCCATAAACCCACCTACCAAGGTTTGGGGGATCATCTACTTACGCAGGCATCCTCATTATGGGACACTCCCAATCCACCACTGTGAGCCGATCTACATAAATTATACTACAGCATGCTGGTGTAATATTACATATGGATAAATGTATTTATTAGCGTATATTCATGTTTTGTGAATAGAAAATAGAGTATGCTTGTAAATTAAACTTAAATTAGGGGAAAAAATACATTTGTGAATTGGGCACTCAAAGAATATTGGTTTCTGATGAGAAGTTCATGTAACAATCTAATACTTTAACACATGCCACAGAATTCAGAAGCACTATTCCACTTTCCCATTACCCAGTGGTGGTTGACACTTTGTAGTTATAGTTAGGTGTGCGTTTCCATAGGAAAAGCATTTTTTTTCCTTTTAACTTTGGTGCTATTAACGATTCTTCATAAATCTTGCCTCAAAAAAGTCCCATCCACATCAGCTCCTTCATGTACATGTAAAGTGTTGAGGTGATCCATTAAGCTGGGGCCATGAAAAAGGTGGGCCCCGAAATGAGTTTTTTTCAATTTATTTTTACATAGAAAAAATAAGCACTGCTGAACAGAATTACACCAAATTTGGCAGAAAGATAGATCTTGGTCCAGAAAGTGTTCTTTTTCTGATTTGGTGTATAATCAGTTCTGTAGTTTATGAGCAATTAAGGCTAACAACAATGGGCCTGAGTCACATGAGTAATCTGAGACAAAAGTCTAACTTTACAACTTTTGGTATTCACAGAGGTCATTTACAAGTCGTATATTTACGTCCGCAGTCGGGCCGGAATCTCCGGGAGTGCAGATTGTGGACTGCATGTACCATGATGCAAAAGAGCAAACTTTTCTGGGATTTGATGTAGCGTCTGGCTACACCCTTTTCCCTGCCCAAACTGATTTTCATGACCTCCGCTACGATTTACCTCATGATCCTAATGTTCCTGATTGCAAAAATTGCATTCCCGCCCATTGATTATACTTTATTCGACCCGAGCCAGAGATTCTGTGCTGGGTGTGGAGATTCCAGCTCAAGCCGAAGAGTCTGTCTCGACTGCAGATGTGAAGAAATGACTCGTAAATTACCTCTGTGAATACCAAAAGTCATAAAGTTAGACTTTTGTCTCAGATTGTCTTTGTGACTCGGGCCCATAGTATATTTCACTCTGCGGATGCAAGAATGTGGCATCAGCCATCTTAGGACTCAGCCGAGTCCTAGGAAAATAACATAAGGGGGCAGAGTAGGGATACACTGACCCCCTAGGCATGGTGGGGAGATCCCAGAGAGACTCCACCTGGGGTCCAAAATCTTGTTTTAAACATTTTGCTAACAATTCGCAGAGGATCCCAAATCTGCAACAATTTTTTTTAAGTATGGGCTCCTGCGCCACTGAAAGAAATACCCCCTTGGGGTGGGCTATGGCTTGGGGAACAAAAAACCCTATTATGGGGAGGGGTGTTCATGGCCCCACCTCCCGAGCCTCTGGGAGACCCCCGGGACCCGACTCCCAAGCCTTAATAGGCCCCGCGAACCCCATGAATAAATATGTGTATGTCCAATCTTCTCTATGACCCCAGAGCTGTGACCTGGGCGTGATCTTGTATACACAGCTCCCTCTGATGGTTTTGCTTCTGAGTCTAGTGCTAACATAACACTTTTCCATTTCATACTTTCCTCAAAAAAAGGGCAGTGTACATGCTGTGTCCAGGCTCATGGCAGTGAACCTTAAACCCCACAGTCACATCCTGAGATGGATTATAGGACAGAAGATCTAGGCTTGCGTTATATTACTGTTAGCATCAAGAGCGCTCAATGGTCATTGCCCTCGTTAGGGACTAACAGCCACATGCATCAAGCTAAAAACCGGTCACAAATGGGCAGGTTCTCAGAATCTGCCCCTTTGCGACCGGTATTTTTGCATTTGGGATGCATCATCCCAAATGCAAAAATCGCAATTTAAGGAATCTCTAAATTGAGATTCCTTAAATTGCGATTGCATTTAAGGAATCCCAAATTGAGATTCCTTAAATGCAATACATCAAAGTAAAAAAAATTGCAATTTCGCTAATAGGAGTAGCAAATTACCATGAAGTTGAACTTCATGGTAATTTGCAAAAACTTTGAAAAATGCACTTTTGTGTATTTTTCAAAGTTTTACGTTGCGCACACACATGCCCTTAGTGCATGTGTGTGCGCAACATATGTTCACAGATCAATTTCAGGGGTGCAACAGGGTGTCCTTTTGACACCCTTGAAATTGCATTCTCAATTTGCGATCCTCTAATTGAGAATCGCAAATTGAGAATGTCTTCCCATTCATTCCTATGGCCCATAGGAATAAATGGGGAGGTATTTCTTAATTGCGATTCGCAATTTGCGAGTCGCAATTAAGGAATGTTAAGAAATCGATATTTTTATGCGATTTCTACATGCATAGGCTTTTGCGATTCTTTAATTGCGATTCCTTAAAAATCGCAATTAAGGAATCGCAAAAGCCAACATTAATGCATGTGCCTGTAAAAGACTGGGCTGATTCTGAAAGAGAATGAGGGAAGTTGACAATAGCCTTTTGACAACATAGTTTTTTTCTTACTGTATGAACGTAAAAGCAGGACTGCCTATGTGTAAAACAGGTAAAAGGCAATTATTCTGATGATAAAAATCTAGGCAATATATGTTCGAAACCACAAGAAGGCAACTTGAAAAAAGTATCCACCTCAGGCCTTTCTTTCTAGGTAAAGGATTGTTTTTTTAATTTAATTTAAAAAAGTCCTGTAAAAATGCCAAATTGTTAACTATTGATCATTGTCCGGTAGATTCATGAGCTTTTGCGGCACCAGGGCACCTTGCCCTTTCACGAGTCTCACCTCGGTTTTTGATAAGACTTCAGGAGCGCTGCTCCGGTCGATTCTTGTTTACCTGTGCAGGGAGAGAGAACACACAGAGGTCATGGGGACACGCATTCTGACTGGCGCGCGCTGACTCATAACACAGAATATTAGCAACAGTGAATGCTAGTGATGTGAGTAAAGTTAACTGTTTACGTTAGGGCACACGTTTCAGAACTCTTAAATTAAGAGAAGTTTCGAGAAGACAAGATAAACAAGCATTAGAAATGCAATAGGTCTCGCAGCATTAGAGTTAGTGCTTTTAGAATTGTTTATGGGTTTTTTTGTAAATCTTTAGCATGAGGTTGAGGGTGAGTGAGGGTGAGTGAGGGTGAGGGGTTGAGGGTGAGTGAGGGTGAGGCTGAGGGGTTGAGGGTGAGGGTGAGTGAGGGTGAGTGAGGGGTTGAGGGTGAGGGGTTGAGGGTGAGTGAGGGTGAGGGGTTGAGGGTGGGTGAGGGGTTGAGGGTGAGTGAGGGGTTGAGGGTGAGTGAGGGTGAGTGTGAGTGAGGGTGAGTGAGGGTGAGGGTGAGTGAGGGTGGGTGAGTGTGAGTGAGGGTGAGTGAGGGTGAGTGTGGGTGAGTGTGGGTGAGGGTGAGGGATTGAGGGTGAGGGGTTGAGGGTGAGGGGTTGAGGGTGAGTGAGGGTGAGGGGTTGAGGGTGAGGGGTTGAGGGTGAGTGGGGGTGAGTGAGGGTGAGGGGTTGAGGGTGAGTGAGGGTGAGGGGTTGAGGGTGAGTGAGGATGAGGGGTTGAGGGTGGGTGAGGGTGAGTGAGGGTGAGTGTGAGTGAGGGTGAGTGAGGGTGAGGGTGAGGGTGAGTGAGGGTGAGTGAAGGTGGGTGAGGGTGAGGGGTTGAGGGTGATTGAGGGTGAGGCGTTGAGGGTGAGTGAGGGTGAGGGGTTGAGGGTGAGTGAAGGTGAGGGTGAGTGAGGGTGAGGGGTTGAGGGTGAGTGAGGGTGAGTGAGGGTGAGGGGTTGAGGGTGAGTGAGGATGAGTGAGAGTGAGGGTGAGTGAGGGGTTGAGGGTGAGTGAGAGTGAGGGTGAGTGAGAGTGAGGGTGAGTGAGAGTGAGAGTGAGAGTGAGAGTGAGGGTGAGTGAGGGTGGGTGAGGGTGAGTGAGGGTGAGGGTGAGTGAGGGTGGGTGAGGGTGAGTGAGAGTGAGGGTGAGGGTGAGGGTGAGGGTGAGTGAGGGTGAGGCGTTGAGGGTGAGGTGTTGAGGGTGAGGTGTTGAGGGTGAGTGAGAGTGAGGGTGAGTGAGGGTGAGTGAGAGTGAGGGTGAGTGAGAGTGAGGGTGAGTGAGGGTGAGTGAGGGTGAGGGTGAGTGAGGGTGAGGCGTTGAGGGTGAGGCGTTGAGGGTGAGGCGTTGAGGGTGAGGTGTTGAGGGTGAGTGAGAGTGAGGGTGAGGGTGAGAGTGAGGGTGTGTGAGAGTGAGAGTGAGGGTGAGTGAGAGTGAGGGTGAGGGTGAGGGTGAGGGTGAGTGAGGGTGAGGCGTTGAGGGTGGGCAGAGAGAGTGAGGGGGCGGAGCGGGGGTGTGCTATATGGTTGTGGTGCCTTCATTCTCGCTAAAACACTCCTGTGGTAGCTGATGGGCTTCAGCATTTTTTGACAACCAACTTTTTTTTTTAAGATTCTAAGACTAGAGCTTGCAGTCAAATAACATGCTTGACTGGCCAATATTGTGAGCATCTGATAAATATATTGAAGATTAATAGTATCATACTTTCTTTTTAAAAAAAGTGTGATAATGAAGTATGATAAATTAAGGCTACTTAAAGCTGCAGAGCTTATCTTTCAAGTAATTGGGGAACCATGCAGTGGTCAGACGTACTGCAATTCAGGTATTCCCCACCCTCGAGTTAAATAAAAAAAATTCTGCAAACAGCACATTTTATTTTAGAAGTTGTATTGGTTATATAATTTACTGTACAATCAGACACATTTTAATTGTTTCATAAGGCATAGAATCCGTATATATTAGGATTTCACACCGTACCCAAAGCATTATTTATATGTACTAGTAAGATTGCGAAAAGTGACATCACTTCTTTGATTCTTAATATTCAGGTGCACGTCAATTACCTCAAGTTATGAGACTAGAAAAATGGCCTGTGTCTGATCCGAAATTAGAACTGTTATCCGAGGCTTGGTTGGAAGAGGCCTTAAGGATAAGTTAAGGTCCAAGTGCAAGTTGTTCCTCTGGGAGTCACCCTCTAATATATAATATGTGCACATGAAGAGACCTAAAACACACGATCTGTGATTTATAATTGGAAAACAGCACCAGCAACTCTCAGAGGCCTTTTTATGAGCAAGAAAGAAGATGGTTTATTTTTTTTATGAGTTCTACTGGGTTTGTAAAAAATTGAATACAATTCTGGGAAGACGAAGTTTTAGGGTGGTTGCCAGTTTGGCAGAATACTGCAAGCATTGTTAGAGTGGCTGTCCAGCATATTTCCATCCTAATGGCCTGGAGCAGACTCTGCAGTCAGGCATTACGTTTCTTCTAGCTCCATGCTTGTCTAGCCCCGGATAACTCTTTTTAATCTGTTCATAAGTCAGGGTGCAGGGTAAATGTTTAACCGAAGTTTGGAAGCAACAGATTTCAGGACACAGGCTACCTTTCACTAACAACACCCAAGAAAAACCTTTTCCGTTAGGCAAAGCCTCATCTGCTGCACTTTTAAGAGGACGGAAGGGAAGGCACGCTTTCCTGAAAATCATGTTTTACTTACTTGACCGTCGGGTTGAATTGTGTGGGAAAGCTCGAATTTCTTACGTGCAGAAAATGAAGAGTTTAACACGCCGACAAAAAAAATACGAATTCCAGGACCTACCTATTGTAGAAATATTCACAGAATTGTGTGTGTGGTACATTTACAATTAACTACCGAACTGCGACTCCCTTGCACAAATTAGTTAACGATTGCAACACAGCTGCCAAGTGGCCCTGTGCCACAGAAGCGAGACCGGTTTTCAGGCAACAGTGTTACCATGCTCGGGACTTGTAGCCGCATGTTCGAGGGGGACAGCCTGAACAAGTCACGGAATGAAGGCACTGAAAACTCTCAAAAGCAGCAGAGGCCTTGTCCTCCTCGTGGGCGGTGTCTGAGGGGTGCTTGGGGGCCCCACTTACCTCTACGTGCCTTAGGTGTTGCTGAATGTGCTGGAGCCGAGAGGCATACATTGAGACGCAGCAGCAGCAGCCGTCTCTCCCCGGACAGGACTGTGCTTGCACGTTAACGATTAGCAAAGCTTCGGCAGTGAGGAGGCTGTTGAACCCTAGGCAGCAGGTTCAATGCTACAAGCGCTGGCAAAGTTCCTTGCCGAAAACGTGCAGGTCAACAGTTTCTGTTTGCCCCTTCACAATGGGGTTCAACTGCTGGTGGGGGGGAGGGGGGCTTTGAGGACAACTGCCACCTGACCCTAAGTCCTCAAAGTGACATTCAAGTAATCCTGGGTTTTTAGCCAGAACATTTTGATTCCGGGGCTTGTAGTTCATATTTACTATTATCCGTATCGGCCTACAACTCAAAGCATGTAAATGGCAATTGGCAAAACAATATAGAGCCTTTCATAGACAGCAGCAGTGGGTTGTTCCCACGTCATTTGGCAGATACCATATGTGTGGAGTTTAAAGATGGATTTAGAGGAGAAAATCAGGTTAAAAGGAAAGGAAAGGAAATTATGTGACATATAGTGAAGAGAGTGAGGCGGGGGAAAGGAGGAAACACGGGGAATCGAGAGGGAAAGAAGAGATGGCGAGGCAGAGGGAAGGGGAGAGAATGAGGTGAAGTAAGAGGGATAGGGAGAGACAAAAGGAAGACAGACTGCAACAAACAAGACGGAGGGCATTGCTGTGGGGAGGGGGGGAGGAGAAGTGCGACACGGCCGCAGCAGGGGGCGGAGCGGGGAGAGAAATGTAATTGACACGGCCGGCCGGTCGTGAAACTGAAAGCATGGCCGGCCGGCCGTGAAAGCCTTTGATGCGGCAGGGGGAAATGCGAGACGGCGGGAAGGGGGCGGAGCGGGTAAACAAAGACGGACATGCACGCGCCCGTGACTTTTAAGGTCAATGCGCATGCGCATAAGCTTAATGCGCATGCGCATTGACCTTAAAAGTCACGGGCACTGCAAGGAATCGCCACGATTCCTTGCAGTGTAGATAAAGAGTGGATAACTCGCAATACTCTCGCCTTGCTCGATGCGCATGCGCATCGACAGGCGAGACCTAAAAACAAGCATTGGAAATGCAATAGGTCTCGCAGCATTAGAGTTAGTGCTTTTAGAATTGTTTATGGGTTTTTTGTTGTAAATCTTTAGCATTTTTGTTTCCTGTAGCCAATGCTAAAGAATTACAAATAAAAAAAGCCATAAACAATTCTAAAAGCTCTAACTAAAAATCCTCCGAGACCTATTGCACTGTGTGAGGGTGAGGGGTTGAGGGTGAGTGAGGGTGAGGGTGAGTGAGGGTGAGTGAGGGTGAGTGAGGGGTTGAGGGTGAGTGAGGGGTTGAGGGTGAGTGAGGGGTTGAGGGTGAGTGAGAGTGAGGGTGAGGGTGAGTGAGGGTGAATGTGAGTTAGCGTGAGGGGTTGAGGGTGGGTGAGGGTGAGGTGTTGAGGGTGAGTGAGGATGAGTGAGGGTGAGTGAGGGGTTGAGGGTGAGTGAGGGTGAGTGAGGGTGAGTGAGGGTGGGTGAGTGAGGGTGAGTGAGGGTGAGTGAGGGGTTGAGGGTGAGGTGTTGAGGGTGAGGGGTTGAGGGTGAGGGGTTGAGGGTGAGGGGTTGAGGGTTGAGGCAAATCTGTGCAGATCGATCCAGCTTGACTGCAAAAAACAACTGTGTGAAAAGACTGTGTAGCAGACTGATCTGGACTTAACGATACAATATTGACCGAAGTTTCATAACTAACACTCTCAAGTGCAAAGCAACCCAAACATAAAAGTAATTCACATTTACCCAGAGTACAACATATGAAATATATTGCTTGCTCGGCCTGTGTGGTGTGTTCATGTGAGCCCACTGTAATCTATTGTGATGCACTGCCATGCAAAGTATGGGCAGACTCACCGGGAAGACGGAAGCTCCGGACTGCTTGCCGATGACTGGCTGTTGTGTGATTTTACAGCCCCAGCTGGTGGTTTTGGTTTAATTTTTGCTCCATTCAGGGGACCCCTATTCAGCCAAGGACGGTCTCATAAATCTTAAAGATACGGGAGGCTTGGGAGTCCCTCGACCAATTCTGTAGGGTGGAGAGGTGCCAGTTTGCGTTAGGCTTCTTAGTTTGAGCCTGCTGCCTGAAAAACCTCCGGCCAGGCTGCCCTCTAGGAAGAAAGAAGCCATTGCATATTGCATCTGGGGATAGCGCCGATGGATGGTTGGACAGCTTTCTTGAGGGTCTCTCGAGCGTCCCTTGAACTGGGGGGGAGGGGGCTTGCTGTGGCATTGGCTAGTATGCGGGGAGGGGTGGTCAACCCATCCTAAGACTGCATGCGCGCAGCCCTGATGCCTTTCAGGCTAACTGAACGGAACAGAAATACTGTAAACTCCAGCTTATTGGGAGAGGGAAATAAAAGGTTAATGAAGGTTAATTCCATCGACAATAATCACGGAGTAAACAACGAGCAATCGAGTGAAAAGGCGCGGGAGTGCCGAGCGCAGTCCCAGAGAGGCCTCGGATTTACAACCAGCTGCTTGGGAAGAGAGCGAGTGGAGGAAGGGGAGCCGGGTGATGGCAGAGAGGCAAAGGCGGGCAGTGCAAGGCTGCAAAAAGCGCGGGGTGGTGAAAGAGACATGGAGCGGGAGAGAGAGGCAAAGAGCGACACTGAGAGAGAGAGGAGGAGGAAGGGAGGTAAACTGAGAGATACAATGAAGGAAAGAAAAGCTGGTAGATCATGTCCAAGATAAAGAAGAACAGAGCGAGACTGCAGAGTAACAGGGGCTGGGGCATAAAGAGTGACATATTAAGGGCTTGATTTATCAGTGTGTTTTACTCAGACTGCCTCTATTGGGAAATGCGTTCGTCGGTACACTGTGGCCTGTGGAGAGCAGTCGACGGTAAGCAAGGGGTAGAGTTGGAAGGAGATGAGGGGAATGAAATGCAACCGAGAGAAACATGTAGGCAGAGATGGATTGCAAGAGGGAGCGGGTGAAGGGGGTGGAACTGGGCGAGCACGTAACACGGCGGGCAGGGGAGGGGGCGGAGAGGGGAGAGGTGCGACACGGCAGGAAGACGGAAGGAAGAGAGGGGAGGGGGAGGAGAAATGCGACACGGCGGGAGGGGGGTAGATCATGTCCAAGATAAAGAAGAACAGAGCGAGACTGCAGAGTAACAGGGGCTGGGGCATAAAGAGTGACATATTAAGGGCTTGATTTATCAGTGTGTTTTACTCAGACTGCCTCTATTGGGAAATGCGTTCGTCGGTACACTGTGGCCTGTGGAGAGCAGTCGACGGTAAGCAAGGGGTAGAGTTGGAAGGAGATGAGGGGAATGAAATGCAAACGAGAGAAACATGTAGGCAGAGATGGATTGCAAGAGGGAGCGGGTGAAGGGGGTGGAACTGGGCGAGCACGTAACACGGCGGGCAGGGGAGGGGGCAGAGAGGGGAGAGGTGCGACACGGCAGGAAGACGGAAGGAAGAGAGGGGAGGGGGAGGAGAAATGCGACACGGCGGGAGGGGGCGGAGCGGGTAAACATAGACGGACGTGCACGCGCACGCGCTTTTAAGGTCAATGCGCATGCGCATAAGCTTAATGCGCATGCGCATTGACCTTAAAAGTCACGGGCACTGCAAGGAATCGCCACGATTCCTTGCAGTGTGGATAAAGAGTGGATAACTCGCAATACTCTCGCCTTGCTCGATGCGCATGCGCATCGACAGGCGAGACCTAAAAATGGTCTCAGTTGCACACAAACTGTGTTCTTGGAAAGAGTTTTCCTACTTTTCGTTTGGAGCACATATAAGATACAACGATGGTATTTAACATTTCCTTCCGGCGCCACGAACGTTTGATCCCTCAAATGAAAAGTTCAATCGCTTCTTTGTACTTCATACGTCGGGCAAATTAAAGTTGAAACAACGCGTAAACAAGACTCGCCAAGGACACAAACGAAATGTTTCCCAAGGGCGCCCCCTGGTGTTACTTAGTTTCAATTATTCAATACAAAAAAGATGTTCTTTGTGATTAGAGTTCAAAAACAAGCATTTAAAACCAGTTGATCTTGTCTTTGGGCCCTATTGCAAATACCCTCAGCACACAACCACGAGGGGAACTGTGGATGTATTGTGTAGCTTTTAGAATAACCTGCTTTTAGCTTGTTTTCAGACAAGTTACACGTGAAAGACACAGAATTTAGTGCTTATCACAGCAAATTAAATGAGGTAGGTGTTAAAATATCGCAGAAGTCCATAGTATGGATGTGCACTATGCATTATGCATAATAGACGAGTGGGGCATTCAAACTGTTGCAGAAATCTCAGTGAACCTGACTGTTAGAACTGGCACCATTGGTGTGGGCAGTGCTTAATTTGTAAAATATGAAGTCCAGGTGCTCAAATATTGGTCGGAAGCCACATCCACTTTCACCTGGCTTCACCCACTTCCACCACTGCGCCACTCACTCTCTGTTGGCTCTGTCCACATCCTCAACTGGCACTGATGAAAGGCAGATGTAATACCCAATCTGAATTTCAGCAAGGGAGCTTTCCTCTGGGTAAGGTTTTGATAGGTTCCCCTGCTCTGTGAACATTATGAAAAAGGTCAAATTAAAAGTGCATTTAAAGCACAATTTTGGAATAAATTAGCTAAAATGATTAGTGCTTTGAAAAATGACATGTGAAACATTCCGGTGCTTTAAGTGCCGATTTATGAAAAAGACAATACTCACATGCATTATAATGCCTAGCCCTGGCATAATGGTGCCATGACACGGTAGTGGCCAGTGTTCGGATATTAGCATCATTGTCAAATTGAGGTAGCCACATGTTGTATATTGGTGGCCACCATTTACAAACTGAGGGCATCCTTGAACTTATGGAGCCACCCTTATTACCGTTTTTAATATATTTTGGGCATCCATAGTATTAATAGTGTCAAGACCTGACACAAGCGTGGCATCCACGCAATGGTACTCATTATTGGCCTATTGTGTTGTCCTTGGCATTATGGTGGCCATCTCTGGCATCTGATGGTAATACCTATGCTTGTGGGAAACAATGTGTTCTGTAAGGGAGTAGTACATATGTGTACTCGATTAAATAGCATGCAATGTGGAAGTCGAATATACAGTATTTACCAACATGAAAACTGTACCTTATGGCACAGCTTGTGTTTCTCAGACAATTACATATTTTTGTTTGGAGGAAGTGAGTTTGTGTATATTTAAAGCCATGCAGCTGAGCTGGGGAGACTTAGAACTGGTGTTACTTCATTGATGCCACAGACACTTGCTGCTATGACAGGCATTAGTTCTGTTTTTTTAAAGGGAATGCACAGATTCAAGCATGCTCTATGCAAAAGTTGTGAAGCGTCTTACACAACTTTAACGAACAAAAAATGAAGATTGTCTACTGATATCCCCATTTTCATTGGAAAGCGCAGTATATTTCTTGCCCCGAGCTGTGTAGCTAACAAATAGTTCTGAATCACAGTGTTATTTTCGTTCTCTTGGCAAACATCACCCTAGCTGTTAGGCCGGCTTTCTGAGACCATCAGAGCTCAAAGCCTGCTTCACCTCGCACTTGCCAACGATTGGGCAATATCCATCCACCTCCTGTGGAGTCTGTTTTCATGATGAGGGTCCTCCCCAGAGCTGGGGTGAGAGTATGGGCTGAAGAGAGGCATGTTTCACTAACGGCAGCATTGTGTTCATGTTTACCGTGGGCATTTAAACAACCCCCACTACAATGGCTCTAACCCCGTCGCAAAATAAAGAATGTCTGGGCAATTTTTAATGGTTGCTGGAATTATTGCTGTCCCTGTTTGGTAAACGCAATTTGCAGTGTTTTGTATACCTAAGAAACACATAAAACCGGGGCTCCTGAACCAGCAGAAACCACCGTCTATGGACAGGAAGGCTGCACAGGCCCCAGCGTTACTGCTGGCCTAGTGGCACTTCACACACAGTGCAAATCACATGATGTGATGATGATTTACAGAAATATTTTCACACAGAGGTGGCTGGTGACATTTGAAAGTGGGGGGGCGTTAAATTTGTTGCTGAGTGCACTGTGGTGAAAGAGCGTAGCAAGCGACCCCAAAAATCTAAGCAGGGTTCAGGGGAGGCTCGCCCACTGAGAACATTTTGACAAAAGACTGGCCAAATGGTGCATGTTCAAGCAAATTTGAGAAAGCCAGAAGGTTAATAAAGCAATTGAGAAAGTACAGTTATTACATTAATAAAGCGATGTCATATGATAACATAGGTACCTGCTTGAAGCATACAACCTGTGTGCCAATGCTCTTAGCCTCAGGAAGATTTCAATCTACAAGATAGAAATGTATGTTTCTGAAGCTAGGCCCTGCTGGCATGCACCACCAGGGACATCTTACGGATTTTGGGGGTCCTGTGCCAAACGTAATTAGGGGGCCCCTGTTAGGAACAGCTTTGAATATATAGACCAGTTTCAGCTGTTTCATGCCCTCTTTGACCAGATCACTGACAGTGCACAGCCATTCCTCCAAAATTCTATTATATTCATGGATTGGGATGACGTGTGTTTTCAGTATTGTAACACAACAGCAGCTCACTAATATTCATGCAAATAATCTCTGTGACACCCTCCCATTTTTCATATGTGTGGTACTGTTTTGATCAAAAATGAACTTTCTTAAGGATGTTGCATGAAACGTAAACAGTATTTATCGGCAAAATGTCTGTAATAGACTACTAGTCTCACACATCACCCACATTAAAAATAAATGATAGGCAAACTACATTCACAGTCCTTGGTATTAAAAAAAAATCTGTTTAATTATTATTGAAGATCATTAGGGCAAGACTGTAGAACAGAACTGGCAAACGTCAGTGTCAACTACTTGATTTTTAGCGATTTCTCTATTGATACTGATTTTTTCACACCCTATTCTTGTTTTAATTTCCCCACTAATCCCTTCAGAGAACCTAGGCCAAACACCAGAACTCTAAATGTGAACAACCTCAGGAGGATCACCACCATTCTTCCTGCACCAATGGACACCAACATAAGACTCAAATGTGTACTCCTAAACTGCCTATCGGCTGTTAAACATGCAGCGGACATTGCTGACATCATCCTTGCCCAGGATCTTGACCTTGTAATGTTGACGGAAACCTGACAAAATAAATCAGCTGCTGTCTCCCTGGACCTTTAAATACCTCCCAAATATGATATCATTAGGTTGGACAGAGCTTGTGGTCAAGGTGGAGGCATAGCATGTTTGCACCGCAGCAATCTAATAGTGAAAGTTCTTTATGCCGACCTCCTGCCGTCTTGTGAATACCTTTGCATTGAAGTGACTGGTGGCAACAACATTTCATGTAGACTGCACACATTCTACCACCCCCACATGAAAATCTTCCCTTCACAGAAAAGGTCATGGACATTATCTCTGCTAATGCTGACTTCCATGGTACGCAGATCTTCTTGGGTGAGTTCAACCTCCGATGGAATGATACAAATGATATGCTGGTTAATAGCCTTAAATCCTTCCTACTTGACTTCAACCTAGCCCAAATATGTGACAGCCCGACTCATATCAAAGGAGCTACCTTAGATCTTGTCATTGGTAAGCCCAACTCAATCCTCCTTGAGTCGATTCTCCCGTGGGATTGGACAGACCACTTTTGCATCACCTTCCTCATTTTGGATTGGGTAAGAATAATAGATCCCAGTCTAAGAACCCAAAAAAGCAGAAAAGATGTCTACGGAACATTAACTCACAAGATCTGACTGCTCTCTGCGATAACAGTCTGCCCCCTCCCTTGCACATGTCAGACGTCCACGACCTCACAGCCCACTATAACCGCTCAATGCAAAATGTACTAGACTCCGTTGCTCCACCACAGCTTAAGAGAATATCCGCTAAACTCTCCAAATCATGGTTTAATATAAGTCTCAATTCCGATAGAAGAAACTTAAGGCTTGCAGAAAGGTCAAGGCTATCCAACCCCTCCCTTTAACATCTCCACCATTTGAGATCTCTGCGAAGCCTATACAATAAACGCATCAGAGGCTCGAAGGCCACCTTTTTCAGATCTCAACTAGACCAAGCAGAAAACCGTCAAAAAAACTGTTCAAACTCATCAAGTACCAAGCTAACAGCCATCCTAATCTCTCGTCACTGGGTCAAGGGTCTCTGCCGAACTGCGGTCTTCTTCACGGATAAGACTATCAAGATTGAGACTGAATTACGCTCTGCCTTTGATCACCTTTCGATTAGTCCTCTGATCACCCTCTATCCCCCAGGCCTGGATTTCACTGACCCTGCACAGCCCTGCCTGCCCAAAAATAACACATCCTGGAGCTTGTTCAAAACCCTGGATAAAGACACTATTCGCAAAATGCTGGGGATGTTGAAACCTTCCAATCACTACAATGACCCTTTGCCAGCAAACCTTTTCCTGGAGGTTAGAGCCTCCTTACTAACACTCTGGACTACGATCGTCAATGCCTCACTTCAGCATGGTGCAATTCCTGATTGCCTTAAATCGGGTCAAGTGGCCAATATTGTAAAGAATCCATCCGCGGAACCCACTGACCTTCATAACTTTCACCCAATTTCTAATATCCCCACCTTAGCAAAGCTCCTGGAGAAATGTGTGCTCGCCCAACTCTGTTCTCAAATTGAACATTTTCAACTCCGAGACCAATATCAATCTGGTTTCCACCCAGGTCATAGTACAGAGTTCGCATTAACGCAAATTGTTGATGATGCGCTAAGAATATTGGACCATAATGAGTCGTGCCTACTGATCCTTCTTGACCGCTTATCAGCATTCAATACTGTCAAACAAGATAACCTAATTGACCTCCTGAAACACAGGATGGGGCCATCTGGGCCTGTACTTAACTGGTTCTCTTCGTTCCTTCAGAATAGATCCCAAAGTTTCAAGGTGAACCAATCTTGCACTGGTCACGCTGGGGATCCCCCAAGGTTCAGCACTGTCTCCCACGCTCTTCAACCTGTTTATGGAGCCTCTGACAGAAATTCTGAAATCATCCAGCATTTAATATCACATGTATGCGGATGATACCCGACTATACCTGAAGATTGCCTCCCCTGAAGACATCCAAACCCTCAATTCAATTTTGCTGGAAACACAAAGCTGGCTGACATGTAACCACCTGAAGTTAAGTGCTTTAAAAACTGAATTCCTACTAATCTCACCCTACACGCATTCTCTGGTCTTGGAACAATGGTTGAACCAACTTACGGCTCTAAACTGCAGACCTCTCCTTGTTGATTCGGCTTCTTCTCTGAGTATCATTCTAGACAAAAGCCTGAACATGCAGAAGCACACCAGCTACCTTACCAAAGGAGCTAACTACCAACTCAGTATATTGAGGAAACTCAAACTCTATCTACCGGCTCAGGGCCTAAAGGTGGCTGTGCAAGCACTAGTGATCTCCAAGTTGGACTATGGTAGCACACCACTTTGCGGATTGCCTAGAATAAAGATAGCTACTCTTAGGGTTGCCTTCAACTCCGCTGCTAGGCTTATAAGGGGCACTAACAGATTCATCCATATTTCTCTGGACTTGCTGACCCTGCACTGGCTTCCCTATGAAGCGCGGATACAGTCAAAAATTGCATGCATGGCACAAAAAACCATACACTTCAAGACCACACTGTACTTCACTCAGAAACTGGAGCTCTCATGTGATTTAAAAGCCTCCAGAAGCACCAGCACCCTTTTACTCAAACCACAAAAATGTAAGAAAAAGAAGACATACAATAGAGCCTTCTCAGGTGTGGCACAGAGGATAAAGAATTACCTTACCCCAGAAGTCAGGGTGAATTCCTCCACGGTCCTCTTCAAAAAAGAGGTCAAAGGGCTCCTGATGAAGAAATGTTTGCCTCTGTCAGGCCTCCCCATCTAATTCGGGGCCAGAAATGTAGATTTGTGGGCCCAGCTGCTAGGCTCACAAGAATGTTCGGCCAGTTTTTAGACTGTTAATCTGTTGTTTTTGTTGATGTTGTTGATTGCTTGTATTCTGCCTGATGTATAAACTGTAAAGCGCTCTGATACCCTCGGTGGTCATGTTCGCGCTATATAAAACTTTCTAAATAAATGAATAAATACTACTACCCCGTTTGGTAAAGGTCTATAGTCAAGTGAGAATACAAAGATAATGAACCACAGACAATATAAACACCAATAATTACTAATAGATGAACTCACCACCCACTAATGTATAAGCATTATAATATATACTTTTATTTAGTCAAAAGAAATTCTTTTTTTCGTTTTTTTGAAAATATTCTTTGTGTACAAATATATCTTTTTCATTTTATAACATAATTCAGAGTGAAACTGTTTATAATTCATAGACATTAAAAACCATTAGCAGACAAACATAGGACACAACAAGTGATTTATGCAATATGGCAGGGTAGTTCACAACGCGCGTTTCGGCTGGCTAGCCTTCTTCAGGTGGCCATATATTGCACTAAAATAGGTTGCAAGAAAGGCAACACGTCCTTTTAAACTTGAATCAGAAATTATATTTTAAAGGTTGGAATTCCTTTGACGTGATATTACATAGTTTAGTGAAGTATCAGTTCCCTTGTAGATCTTTACAGTAACTTTGTAGCGGGCTTGATGTTAATCCCGTATTGTCACTGTTAACAGGGTCGGGTATTCAGCGCGGTCACTGTTAACAGGGTCGGGTATTCAGCGCGGTTTCAAAGGCTCAGAAATAAATGCTCAGATGTATTCCTAATTAGCTCGTGAGACAATCCACCGAGAGTCAGGGGCAGCTTATTTTTCCTGTTTTCGTAACTATTGATGAATGCGGCCAGCTATGGCTCTCGGTCAAGGTACGTGACGGCGGATCTCCAACCAGAACCTGGAACTACCCCAACAGTCTGGGTCGAAATCCAGAAAAAACTTGTGAAGCTGCCTTGCTGAACCTGTGGAAGAAAGAACACTTATTTGCCTGTCGAAAAGCTGAGGAGCCCTTGGAAGCAGAACTGACCTGCTTTGCAGCCCATCAAAGCTCAGATCCTAGAAGGACGTGTGGAATAGCCTCGATGGACTAAGTTAGATCTGGAGACAAGAGAAGCAACACTGAGCATGACAACATCTAGGGGAAGCTCCCTCCTCTTCAATGGTGAATTCAATGCATGAAATCCGTATTTTAGCATAACTCAGACCCATCATCCCTCTCTCCAACTGTGTAAATGGTGACTACACCACATTCCCTTCAAAAGATTTTGAACTTTTTGATGATAAAATTCCAAACTTATCATTGCTCTGGTACCCTCAAGACCTCCAATGGCTTCTGCTAAAATAATGCATATGGTTCAAGACAAACACTGGTATACAAAGCCCTTTTAGTTAAGCTTCAAAATATTTCCAGCATGAGTAAGGGGTATGGCACATAAAGTGCTGCTGTTGGCAGGGCCAATCAAATATGATATGACTCAAATAGGCCTCCCGCCCACTATACATTAACTGTCTTAATTCATAGGAAGGAATCCAACGCATTGGACTAAATTATTGGATAAGATTAATTACTTTTAGAAAATGTTAATGTACTGAGCATAGCTCAACTTGACACTTTTAAAAATAGTTTGAACATAAATTTGTTGTCAAACGTATTTTTCAGTAACATTCCCCACATTTTCTGTGTGCCACCATCAGCTTCCAGTACAAAAATTAGCAGTTCACATGAATGAAGCAGCAACTCTAGCTCTTTCCATCCACTAACTTTATTAAACCCCAATTACAAACAAATTGGCCTAAATTGACAGCCCAGTGAATAATCGCCCAAGACCCCTCTTTGATCCTCAAGATCCAAAATGGCTTTGTTCCCTCCCTAAATACACACAAACACCTATTTTGTGGTAGAAGCACTGATCATATCCCCACCACCAGTAGGCCAGAGGCCCTTATATTACTGGAAGCAGAGAAGGCCTTTGAACTTGTGAGCTGGCAATTTTTGTTTAAGGCCCTATAAGCAATGGTCTTTCCTGCCCAGCTCATGGGGTCACTCGCTTCTCTCTACGAAAACGCCTCAGCATCCTTGGTATTAACCTGTTGCATGCTCATGATGAGCTCAGCTCGTCATGAGGCATGGTTGAGCTGCACTCATAACAAGCTGAGCTCCTCACAGCCGTTGGAACGTTCGCACGCAGGGATAATTATCCCGCTGTGCTGAACGTTCTAAAACGGGTGTGGTCATGACGAAGTGCAGCTCCGCTGTGCCTCATGACGAGCCGAGGGAAGGGGTTAAATATTAGGCTCTTCAAAGATTTGTGTTAAGTCTGTCTCATAACAATCAATCTTAGGGTCTTGAGGCGCTGTGAAATAGTGTTAGGTCTGTCTAATATCCTCAGTGCTCTTTAGACAACTTATTGATCTATTAGCAGCTGTTTTAAGAGCACATAATTTCATTAAACCTACATACTGCCAGGGGCCTAGACCCAAACTTAACACGAAGAATTTGGAATTATTCTGGTTTGCAGGTGAATTAAATATGAAGCCTGCATTTAACATAATTTACAACTGTATTGAGTTTTGGAAGGTTAGAAAGCAAATATCACTAAAACCGAGGTATTACTACTTAAAGAAAAACGACAACCCTTCCTGCCTTTCAACCTTATACTCAGTACACAGGATCTTATTTAAAAGTTCATGTTAGAGTTAAGGAAAAGAGTCTTTTGATAATCATTTGTTCGATTAGATGTAAGGAAAGATATGTAATTGCTTGGCTTATAAAAACACAAGTATCCCAAAATCCAAAGCTAGTTTCTGCTCGATACTCGTCAATCCCAGTTACTTAGACAGTTGCATGTTCAACATGTCCACACGGAGAAAGAAACCTTTAGGAGAGTCTGCATAAACATAAGCCCTACCGAAATAAAAAGGTGAGAGATTAATTGAATTGGCCAATGGGCTAAATGTCTTCGATTTATTAAAAAAAACTGTGTTGAATAAAATATTAGTTAATTGGAAGCAAGAAATAACGTTCCGGAGGAGCTTCACGGGCAACCAAGATGGCCGCGTGAGCTCAGAGCTCCGAAGACCCTCCGATCCTCCGAATTAATCCTGTTGTCTATCCTGTCTCACAGAAGTGGGAACATGTTGTTGAACTGCTGCTGATGCGGGACTCGTTTTCCGATTGAAGATCCGAGACCCCCAGGTGGAGTTACACCGTGTTGAAGATTGGGGACGACGACGCCATCAGTGCCCGGGCTTACATGGGCGACTGTGGGGCTGCTGCACGGTGGTGGTCCTAGGAGTGAACGACTGCCTCACCTCAAGGTGTCACCCGGGTTACTCTGGAGACTGATGTACTGACTGAGCGGTGGACGCGGATGCTACCGCCTGCCGACTTGGGAGCCCGACGAGGACCAGGGGGTCTTCCCGATTGAGTGGGCTTCTTGCCCAACATGGCTGGCAGAGGCGACTCAGGCAGAGGGAAACCCCGGGTCAGCAGAAAAACATCTCTTTCTCAGTCCACCAACTCCGATCGCTACGCCCACCCAAAGGGATCGCCCGGAGTCACCGCGAGGCCTAAAGACATGCAGCGGGATGTGTCGCCGGACGACTCGGCTCCAACCCTCCTGGACGTCATGGGCGCCATTGTGGCATCAAGGTAGAGATGCACAAGCAACATGAGGTGCTGACGCACAAGGTCGACACGCTGGCCATCGAGATCAATTTGATCAGAGCCGATCTCGGCAAGACTAATGACTGGGTCAAGTCACTCGACATAAAATCGTCGAGCCTGACCTCGGACGTAACGGACCTGCAAACAGAGATCCGCGACCTAAAAGCTACGAACTCGCTGTTTGCCCGCAGGCTTGATGATTTTGAGGGACGGGCCAGGCGCCAGAACGTCCGCATTGTTGGTGTCCCGGAGGGGGCCGAGGAGGACGCCACCGATCTCTTTGTTGAGAACTTGGTCCAGAACCATCTGACCCCCGGCGGCCTCAGCAAGTTCTTCTCGGTGGAGCGAGCTCATAGACTGCCCAGAGGCCGCCCGAAGCTGGGGGCCCCTCCGCGCCCTATCATCGCCAGGGTGTTCAACTTTAGGGATAGGGACGCTATCCTAAAGGCATGGAGGAGAGGTGGGCCGCTGAAGTTCCAAAACGCTGACATTAACTTTTTCCCGGACTTCACCCAAGCGGTGTAGAGGCGACGGCAAAATTTCACGGGCGTGAAACGTAGACTGCGAGAGCTGGGGATGAAGTACTCCATGCTGTTCCTGGCGAAACTACGCATCGAACATGATGGCCGTGCATTGTTCTTCGACATGCCAGAAGCGGCAGGGGACTGGTTGGACACTTTGCCCCAGCGTCGGAGCGCACCCGAGGAACAGTCGGAGGGGGGCGGCTGGTGGCCCCGATCTTCAGGAGTAAAAGGACCCTTTGGGCCATTTTCAGATGATGAGTCTGCTCAGGCAGTCAGTCACAGAATACTGTACTTTTGCTGCTATCCTTTATCTATGAATGGGGGAAACGGGGGGGATAGGGTGGCCTCCTTTCTCCTCTAGGGGCTTTTCGTAGAGTAGTTTTTGGGGCGACAGGCACACTGCTAGTTGGGGGGGCTCTATAGTCTAATGCAGGGGTGCAGGGTGGGGGGTGGATGGGTTGTTTGGTTTTTGTGTGTTCTCTCTTTCTTTCCTTTATCTATTTCATGGCAAGGTAACTATTTTGATGATGATTATGCTGTAGCGACTCCTCCCTGCAGGGGCGGCATGGGCCTCTACATTGACGATTGGGGGTAAGAAGTTAAATGTACTGAGTTGGAATGTTAATGGGCTGGGTGACCGCATTAAACGAGGGGTGGTGCTGCAAATGTTTAAAAGATGCATGCCTGATGTCATCCTGTTACAAGAAACACATCTGATTGGGAATACGTGTCACGCATTCAATAGAAAAGGCTTCAAAATGGTGGCACACTCAGGGATCTCTTCGGGGTCCCGTGGGGCGGGGATCATGGTGCACATGTCTCTCCCGTTTGAGGTGGAATCTAGCGTGATCGATGAGAGGGGACGCTACGTCGCCGTCACGGGTAGGTGGGAGGGGCGTACCCTGGTCTTGGTTTCTGTTTACGTCCCCCCTGGTCTGCAAACGACTACGTTCCAAGATCTTGGGGCGCCATTTTGGGCTTGCCCGAAGGTTTGCTTATAGTTGGTGGGGACTTCAATGCAGTTGGATCCGGGACTTTAGACCGTCATCCATCCAGAGATCTTCGAAATGCGCAGTCCTGGCTTCCTGATTTCCTGGATACCATGGGGCTTATCGATTGCTGGAGACTACTCCACCCCGCTCAGCGACAGTACTCCTTCCACTCGGGAGCGCACGGTAGCTTCTCCAGGATTGACTACGTTCTGGCATTGGCTGCCCACGCGTCGGCCGTCTCTGAGGCCCGTTTAATGGCCAGAGGCATCTCGGACCATTCCCCGGTCTGGGTGTCTTTTGACTTTGACATGGTAGTGGCCTCGAGAGTAGCGCCAGTCAATCTGTGGTACTTCCGTAATCCTAAGACTCGTGACCTCCTGGCTAAAGCCATTGAGCTTTATTTTTCTGAAAATACGGGCTCGGTAGTGTCGGCCATGTCCCTATGGTAGGCCTTTAAAACTGTCCTAAGAGGAGAAGCCTTCTCCTTAATAGCCGAGGTACGCAGACGTAGAGACGAGGAAGTGGTGCGGCTGGAATCAGAGATTGGAGACCTTGATTCTCAATTGGAGACTGGTCCGACGCCTGCCCTGCTCCACGCTCTCTCACTTAAGCAGTCGGAGTACCGGGCCACTGCTACTGACGCTGCCAAGGCAATGGGCAGAGAACAGCAAGGGAGGATCTACGATGTCGGGGATAAGGCGGGCAAGCTTATTGCGTGGCTTGACAAGAAGGAGATGGCCTCCCGTGTGGTTCCCGAGGTGCTGGGGGAGGATGGACTGGCTGTCACCGACCCCAGCGCTATAGTCACGGTCTTCGCCGATTATTTTGAGTCCGTATATACCTCGGCTTCTGACATGACCGAGGCGGACTCTGCCGCCCTCCTTGAAGAGGTTGACCTTCCGTGTCTGTCGGACACCGAACGCGACGACATGGATAGAGGTATAACGGCGGACGAGGTTGCGCTTGCGATACGCTCCTTAAGGTCTTGCAAGGCTCCCGGCCCTAATGGCCTCCCGGTGGAGCTTTATAAAATAAAGGCCGACACCATTGCTTCGCCTCTGCGGAACATGTTCCTTGAGGCGCGCGAGATGGGTGAGCTCCCCCCGGACCAATGATTGGCCACCATAGTGGTCATCCACAAGGACGGGAAACCCAGAGACCTCTGCCGGTCGTATCGCCCAATCTCCTTGTTGAACGCCGAGCCTAAGATCCTGGCTAAACTATTGGCCAATCGGTTGGTGGGCGCGATTAGCGATTTGGTCCATCCGGACCAATCTGGCTTTATTCCTCATCGCAACACTGCCCTCAACCTTAGGAGACTCCATGCGGTCATGGCAAGGGTCAATACGCTCCGGGAGCCGTCCATCTTGGCGTCTCTGGACGCGACGATGGCTTTTGATTCCCTTGAATGGAATTACCTGTGGGCGGTGCTGGCGAAGTTTGGGTTTGGCCCTGAATTTATCGGATGGGTCAGGATCCTATACGCTAACCCATTGGCCAATGTCACGGTCAATGGCCGAGTGTCTGCATCTTTTGCCCTTCGAAGAGGAACCAGGCAGGGTTGCCCCCTGTCACCTCTGCTATTTGCATTGGCGCTTGAACCCCTTGCTGCTTGGTTACGGGCCCACCCTGATATCAATGGGATAAAGTGGTCGTCTGGCTTCGAAGACCGCATGTCTTTATACGCAGACGACATTTTGCTCTACCTCACCTCTCCTTGTAGATCCCTGATTGTGGCTTGTGACGTGCTGCATACCTTTGGCAGATACTCGGGCCTGGTTATTAACTGGTCAAAATCTCACCTTTATGTACTGAATGGTGAGACTCCGCGTCTTCCTAGGGGCTGCGCCATACAGATCGCGAGGCAGGGGATTAAATATCTGGCCATTTATATTTCAACCGATGCCCGGACACGATATACGAATAACTTGCTTCCTCCTCTTGCACGCCTTCGGCGCGACGTGGAGGGGTGGCGCAAGCTGCCGCTTTCCCTGCTCGGATGTGCGGCATTGTTCAAAATGATGTCTCTGCCCAGATTCCTGTATGCGCTCCAGAACACTCAGGACCCAGTCCCCTCTGGGTATTTTAGAGAGGTCGAAGGTCTGCAGCGGACCCTCCTCTGGGAGGGTAGACCACGGATTGCTATAACCAAACTGACGCTTCCGGGGTACGATGGCGGCATCGCTCTGCCAGACATCCGACGGTACTACTGGGCCTCCCATTTGGCTGCTCTTAACCATGGTTTCTATGGACCGGCTGATAGTCCGGGGCACGCCATGGATCGGTGGTTTCCTCGATGGCGGGAAATACTACAGAGCGCTATATTCGAGATCTCTGGATGGAGGAATGACAGGCCCCACTAGGACAGCTGTGCACATATGGAGGGCTATCACAAAGGCACAGGGGTGGCAGGGGAGGCTTACGTTGGCCACCCCGCTCTACGACTCGGACCTACTGGGCAAACTGTGGCACACAAAGGGGTTTGATCGGTGGGACCTTATTGGCATTTCTAGGGTAGACGACATGATGGCTAAAGGCGAGATAAAGTCTTTCGCCACTTTACAAGCGGAGTTTCAGCTGGGAGCGACGGAATTCTTTAGATATGCCCAACTACGGCACGCCCTTACGGCGGTGCTGCCGGAAGGTGAGAGAGTCCCTGAGTCGTCCCCGTTGGAAGAAAGGGTCTTGGATGGTCATATGCCGGACAGTGCCATTTCATTGGTCTACAAAAAATTGATCAATGTCCGAACGGATCTTCTGCTGAGTGTGAGGGACCAGTGGGTGCGTGATGGAGTCGATTGGATGATGAGGATTGGCAGTATGCGGTGTCTTCTCCCAAGGAAGTGGCAATTCCAGCTAGACTACGCCTGGTCCAACTGAAAATTCTCCATAGAGTATATGTGACCGGCCCCCGGTTGATTCATATGGGACTCTCGGTGGATGGTCTTTGTAGGCGCGGATGTGGTGAACTGGCCACATTCATGCACATTATCTGGGAGTGCCACGCCATAGCCTCATACTGGAGACGTGTTCATGCGGTGATGCGTGAGGTGACTGGTGTGGAGTTGCTGGCGGAGGCCCGGCGTTGTTTGCTGAATGTGTGGGGCCCCACGGATTACAACAACGCACAAACCCAATGGGTCACCCTGGGCAACATGGTGGCCAAACGTGACATCGCTCAGAAGTGGGGCGCTCCGTCGCCCCCCTCTGTGGAACTGTGGAAGACCAACATGGATTGGTGTATGGTTCGCAAGAAAACGGTGTACGTGGCCCGGGGCAAGCCCAAGAAATGGAGTGCGATCTGGGGGGCCTGGAATGAATACAGGGGTGATATCTGTCTACCTCCCGACACCGCCCCATTGGATATACGACTTTCCCCCTAGCCCTCATTTCCAACCTACTCGTCATTTCATTGCCATCCTGGTTCTCTTCCCCCCGTTGTCGTTCAATTTGTACTGCTTAGTCACACCATGTGGGCATACGGCCCTGCCCTCTCCTGCGTTGGGTACTGTCGCATTTACATACTTCTTCCTTGCCTTTTCACACTGGTTTTTGGTGTTTCTTTAGATTCGTTACCTCATAGGTTTGTCGTTATTATAACATAAAACTAAACCTGGTACGATTTTATAACATGTACTGTGTACACTAAACATCCTTCTTCCAAACATGCTGCCTAGCCTCCGGGATGTAAGGCTAAATAGCTGTGTGCCTTGATTTTTCAATAAAGGTTTTCCAAAAAAATAAAAAATAAATTTAAAAAAAAATAACGTTCCATATCAATTCTGCAATTTAAAATGTTGAGCACTGGGGGGGGAGGTAATTAAAAAGCGCAGATGTGTGCCCAGAGGATGATCTATTTCACTCCTGTGTATTTACATGAATGCAATTAGCATGTTTCGGACTGGCACCCTATATGATAAGGCCTTGGAACCCACGTGATATTGACCTGCCAGTTGCTTTAGGAATACAGACTAACGGTTTTATCTTATGCAGTTAACTCCTTATGCAAAAGCCTGAATCCTGATGCTGTTTTAATATCATTGTGATTTTTTGTCATTAATAAATATCACCTGTAGGGATGCAGAGGTGGTGGTATACTGCCATTGTAGTAACTACATCCATAGCTACAGTTCTATGGACAGCAAAAGTCTCCCATACTTTCAACTGTGGGTTAAAAAATTAAAAAGGTGTTTGCTTTGAAAAAATATATATTTTAAACGAATGAACGCATTCTATAGGTTAAAAAAAAACTAGGTGGGCATATTTACAATTGAATGGTGGAACATGGTGTTACGCCACAATTGGTAACTCCATACTCCGACATTCTTAAAATGTGGCGATGCGCCATATTTGCAATAATACGGAGCACCCCTGCGTTTCCCCTAGCGCTGGTGCTAAATTTAGGTGCCTAGCGCCAATGCAGGCATCCTTGTACTCTAGTGCAGAACGCAGCACATATAGAATTTGCAACTCATCATTTTATAATGATTGTTTATGTGCAGGATGGGACACCTTCCTGCACATGAACAATCACTAATGGCGATTTGCTCTTTCTGTGTGTGTTGGAAAATGAAGCACACATAGAAACAGCAAAAACTAGGAGAAATGAATCATTTCTCCTCATTGCACCAGGTTAAGATTATGTTTTACGCCACCCTTGTAAATAGGGGGCAGCGAAAAAAATCAATAGGAGTTGTGGCGGAACGCCCACTGCAACACCCATTGCCCTTCCCTTTCACGCTAAGTGCTGCATGAATAGGGGCATCATTTACAAGGCAGTTCTGGTGGAAATAACCACTTGTAAATATGCCCCGTGGTGTTTTGAGAACTATCATCAAGCTCAGGACTCTTCTTCTTTTTAATAAACTCTTTCATGGTGCTAAAATATAATTTAGGAATGATGGTAGACAGAAATTCTATTTTTCTTCTTTATTTAAACTCAAATTACGTTTTTTGTATTGAATCATATTGCATGATTTCCTAATGTAGTAATAATGTATACTTCCGAGAGTCCGAATAAAACCAATTAAAAAAGGAAATAGAAATAGTCCATGAAATGTGAACTATTGGAACATACGTCATTACTTTCATCAGGAAAGGTAACAGCATTCTCGGAAGAAACTTCAAAAATAAATAATGAGGGGGTAAAAACTAGGAACACAAATGTAATATGTCGTGGAAAACACCAAGCAAAGCTGCAGAATATCTAAATGTACAGAGCCCCAGTGTGCCTTCACTTTTGCTCCTCAAATGAAGTGTACATGGATTAGCTCTGCAGTAAGGTCAATGCTCCATCAAACACACAAAAGGTGATGGGAGGAATGCTTGCAATGAGTCTAACCAATGGCAATCTCTCGGGGGAAGCATCCCAACGCATTATGATTTTGCCCACCCTGGCCCCTCAATTTGGACCCAGCCACACTTAAATCAGTCTTGACCCGTCTACAATACAAGCAGTCTGGCATTAAACTATCAGGCCAGGACCTCCTCAACCAACTTGCATATGGCTGGGTCCAAACTAAGGTCACATAGGACCCGGATCCCCCAGCATGCTCCACGCCCGCTCACCCACCAAAGAATATTCACCTTGAGAGAAGTGGTGGGTGTAAAAAGGCCATGTTTAATAGCATTTCATAAACATGACGTAAGATTATTCAAACATTAAAATTATTAAAATTATGAGCAACATTTATCACTTTATTAAAAACATCTTCATCAGCTTGCCTAAAGCATCATTCAAATGCTCATTGCTCATAACTTCATCTTCTTTCTCCCAGCACCAAGGGGCCCTCTGGTTCGCCTCCCCCCAGGAAAGATGGCCACACCAGGTGCCGCGCACCTGTGTCTCTTGAGCGATGGGCCCCAGCCCTCGGGTCCTTGTCCGGCATTTCCAGGGCCCCACCTCTCATCCACCAGGCTGCGTAGGAGGCTCGTACCTGTCGCCCTAGCCTCCCCAGCCAGTGGTCTCCATCCCCCTGCGGAGAGCTTACCTTCTCTCCCCTCAGTGCTGGCATAGGGAGTGCGCAAGGCGGACTCCCGTCCATTCTGGCAATCTATTAGTGTTCAAATGTCTCTTCTCCGCAACACACTCTTCTAACTACTGCCTTAAGGGGACGGGTGGGCGGGAGAATACAGAAATTAATCGCCAGGTGACTGGCAGCAATGGGTCGCGGGGGTGTGGGCAGGTCCGGTGCTGGCGGGGAAAGAGGCCGAGGGCAGCGTGGTCTTGACCTAAATAGGTCATGGCCTCTGCCCCACGCCCCCACCGGACGTGCGTCACCTGCAAGACCCGGAAGTACTTCCCCTGGCCGGTCGCCCATAGGGCTACCGTCCAGGAGCTCCCTCCAATGAGGGCGCGGCGTGGGCCGGGGGGCCGGGCCCTAGAGGCGGGCTCGTCTAGCCTCGCCCTTTGCATAGGACCCGGATCCCCCAGCATGCTCCACGCCCGCTCACCCACCAAAGAATATTCACCTTGAGAGAAGTGGTGGGTGTAAAAAGGCCATGTTTAATAGCATTTCATAAACATGACGTAAGATTATTCAAACATTAAAATTATTAAAATTATGAGCAACATTTATCACTTTATTAAAAACATCTTCATCAGCTTGCCTAAAGCATCATTCAAATTCTCATTGCTCATAACTTCATCTTCTTTCTCCCAGCACCAAGGGGCCCTCTGGTTCGCCTCCCCCCAGGAAAGATGGCCACACCAGGTGCCGCGCACCTGTGTCTCTTGAGCGATGGGCCCCAGCCCTCGGGTCCTTGTCCGGCATTTCCAGGGCCCCACCTCTCATCCACCAGGCTGCGTAGGAGGCTCGTACCTGTCGCCCTAGCCTCCCCAGCCAGTGGTCTCCATCCCCCTGCGGAGAGCTTACCTTCTCTCCCCTCAGTGCTGGCATAGGGAGTGCGCAAGGCGGACTCCCGTCCATTCTGGCAATCTATTAGTGTTCAAATGTCTCTTCTCCGCCACAAGGGAGACTAGGGCCCAAGGGTCCGTCGCCCTTCCCCCAACCGGCCAAGTTCTGCACAAAAGACCATATTCCATTGATCCAAGTGTCTGTGCCAATGTCAGATAAGTGAACTCCATCCTGGTGAAACATGATTGGTCCTGAGATCATCTTGTGTGGAAGATGCAGCAAGCGGCCCTTCACTGAGCACAACTTCGCAAGCTCCCCATTTAGACGTCGTACTGACACATTGATGGTCCTTGCCCGAATATCCTTGCCCCACCACTGTCGTGGGATCATGCAGGACCACACTATCCTGGCCTGCGGGAAGGTCCTCCCCAGCCATGCAAATTCAGTGAGCAGTGCTTCCTTGACCGCTAGGCGTCCTCTGTCCACCATATCATTGCCGCCCAAGTGGATGATGAGTAAATCAGGGGACTTCTGTCCCTCACGTTCTCGGATGTCATCCACGAGCCGCCGCAGGTGCCGGATGCGCATTCCTCCCACACCATGCCACAAGAATTCGATGCCATCCAGACTAGGTGGTTTCCGCACTCGCCGCTGTTGCAATCGCACTGCTGCCCGCCGCACGAACGAGTGACCCAACACCCACACCACCTTCCTCGGCATACTAATAATTGGAAAAGAAATAGAAAGGTCAAGCATGGGCATGGTACCGATGGAAGTCAAAGTAATTCAGGCCTAACATAACGCCTATAACAGTTGGATGACCAGCGGCCCACTCTTTTCACAGCATTGGATGACAACCCCACCTCTACTGCCAAAGTAGCGGCCCCTATCCTAAAGGAATGGGACGAGTAACCTGAGTCCCCCAGTCCCAGACTTCCTAAGGCCAACCGCAGTACTGCCTTGAATTGGTACTGTGAGACACACTCACCACCTTCGTGAATGAACAGAGCCTGACTCTTTCCCCCTGGACGGATGGCTATGTAAGACTGCATGCATGCAACCGGGCAAATAAGAGTCTCCGGCGCCGAGGACAGCTGGATCACTGCCCCTTTCCCCATCTGGTCTGTCTTTGATTTTCTAAGAATCACCTCCAGAACCCCAGAGCCCTTTAGTCACACCATGTGGGCATATGGCCCTGCCCTCTCCTGCGTTGGGTACTGTCGCATTTACATACTTCTTCCTTGCCTTTTCACACTGGTTTTTGGTGTTTCTTTAGATTCGTTACCTCATAGGTTTGTCGTTATTATAACATAAAACTAAACCTGGTACGATTTTATAACATGTACTGTGTACACTAAACATCCTTCTTCCAAACATGCTGCCTAGCCTCCGGGATGTAAGGCTAAATAGCTGTGTGCCTTGATTTTTCAATAAAGGTTTTCCAAAAAAATAAAAAATAAATTTAAAAAAAAATAACGTTCCATATCAATTCTGCAATTTAAAATGTTGAGCACTGGGGGGGGAGGTAATTAAAAAGCGCAGATGTGTGCCCAGAGGATGATCTATTTCACTCCTGTGTATTTACATGAATGCAATTAGCATGTTTCAGACTGGCACCCTATATGATAAGGCCTTGGAACCCACGTGATATTGACCTGCCAGTTGCTTTAGGAATACAGACTAACGGTTTTATCTTATGCAGTTAACTCCTTATGCAAAAGCCTGAATCCTGATGCTGTTTTAATATCATTGTGATTTTTTGTCATTAATAAATATCACCTGTAGGGATGCAGAGGTGGTGGTATACTGCCATTGTAGTAACTACATCCATAGCTACAGTTCTATGGACAGCAAAAGTCTCCCATACTTTCAACTGTGGGTTAAAAAATTAAAAAGGTGTTTGCTTTGAAAAAATATATATTTTAAACGAATGAACGCATTCTATAGGTTAAAAAAAAACTAGGTGGGCATATTTACAATTGAATGGTGGAACATGGTGTTACGCCACAATTGGTAACTCCATACTCCGACATTCTTAAAATGTGGCGATGCGCCATATTTGCAATAATACGGAGCACCCCTGCGTTTCCCCTAGCGCTGGTGCTAAATTTAGGTGCCTAGCGCCAATGCAGGCATCCTTGTACTCTAGTGCAGAACGCAGCACATATAGAATTTGCAACTCATCATTTTATAATGATTGTTTATGTGCAGGATGGGACACCTTCCTGCACATGAACAATCACTAATGGCGATTTGCTCTTTCTGTGTGTGTTGGAAAATGAAGCACACATAGAAACAGCAAAAACTAGGAGAAATGAATCATTTCTCCTCATTGCACCAGGTTAAGATTATGTTTTACGCCACCCTTGTAAATAGGGGGCAGCGAAAAAAATCAATAGGAGTTGTGGCGGAACGCCCACTGCAACACCCATTGCCCTTCCCTTTCACGCTAAGTGCTGCATGAATAGGGGCATCATTTACAAGGCAGTTCTGGTGGAAATAACCACTTGTAAATATGCCCCGTGGTGTTTTGAGAACTATCATCAAGCTCAGGACTCTTCTTCTTTTTAATAAACTCTTTCATGGTGCTAAAATATAATTTAGGAATGATGGTAGACAGAAATTCTATTTTTCTTCTTTATTTAAACTCAAATTACTTTTTTTGTATTGAATCATATTGCATGATTTCCTAATGTAGTAATAATGTATACTTCCGAGAGTCCGAATAAAACCAATTAAAAAAGGAAATAGAAATAGTCCATGAAATGTGAACTATTGGAACATACGTCATTACTTTCATCAGGAAAGGTAACAGCATTCTCGGAAGAAACTTCAAAAATAAATAATGAGGGGGTAAAAACTAGGAACACAAATGTAATATGTCGTGGAAAACACCAAGCAAAGCTGCAGAATATCTAAATGTACAGAGCCCCAGTGTGCCTTCACTTTTGCTCCTCAAATGAAGTGTACATGGATTAGCTCTGCAGTAAGGTCAATGCTCCATCAAACACACAAAAGGTGATGGGAGGAATGCTTGCAATGAGTCTAACCAATGGCAATCTCTCGGGGGAAGCATCCCAACGCATTATGATTTTGCCCACCCTGGCCCCTCAATTTGGACCCAGCCACACTTAAATCAGTCTTGACCCGTCTACAATACAAGCAGTCTGGCATTAAACTATCAGGCCAGGACCTCCTCAACCAACTTGCATATGGCTGGGTCCAAACTAAGGTCACATAGTGAGAAAAAGAACGATGAGTTGGAAAGCTACTCCAAGCGATTGCCTGTGGTTACACTTATCGCAAGCTTACCTCCCACCACCTTTAGTGTGACTGATGAACGACCCTGGGTGGCAAGGGTATGCCCCCTTGGCGGCCACCACAAAAGTGTGTGGGGGGGGGGCAGGGATTGGGTAGTAGCGGACGGGAAATTTAGGGGAAAATAAAAACATTTTAAACGTACCTTTTGCTGCCTCTGACTCCGACGGTGACCTCAGTGCTTCCCTCTCAACAGTCTCTGGGAAAACACAGGCTCCTCATCCAATCCAGTTGTTGCTCTCATGCTACGAGAGCAGCACCAGGATTGGTCCGAGAGGCCTGGTCTGCCGCTCAGACAATGCCTGGGAGCCTGTGCGTTTCTCCAACCAAGCTGTGCAGTCAAGAAGGGCTGGAGAAATAGAAGTGTTCATGCCTGTTTGGCCGACCTCAGACGGCCTGCCAAACTGACAAGCGCACTTCTAAGTGCCCACACCTCCCTGTCATGGCCCGGCCCCACCCTACACGCATGCCTAAGCCAGAGCCAGTAGCAGAAAAATAAAATGATACTGTTTTATTATGATTGAATTTTTCTGTGACTTACTCTGACGAGTGGGGCAAAGCTCCTCCGCCTTTACGGAGGAGCCAACCCTGGTTTGCTCAGACATGAGTACCATGCTCACTGTACCACTGGAACCAAGCTACACCCCACTGACGAGACTCAATCAGGGCAAAACCAGTCTTGGGTTGCTTGTGTTCTGGTTCAGAGAGGACCTGGCCTGGCAGCTCGGGCTGGATTTGCATATGGCTGGGTACAAACTGAGGTGGCATGGTGGACAAAACAACACCGGGCCGGTGTGTTACCCCGAGCAATTGCAAGGGGTTAGACTTATTGCAAGCATTCCTCCCATCACCTTTTGTGTGTCTGATGTATGATCAGTGCTCAGCATTTCACTTCTTTTACACAGTTCTTAAAGAATCTTTTCCAACAGCCGATTGACACTCAGCTTCGGTTGTCAAGTACCACGAAAGGTTGCTAGGTTATGTTCTAAATATCTTGTTGCTGGCCAGAATTAGACATTAGGACACGTGTAAATCATGAGATAGAAAACTTACTTTTTTAGACACAATGAGTGGAGAGAGTTTATTGACGGCCCATTAATAAGAAGCGTAGTACCTTACTCAGCTCATTGCAGGCCTTCTCAGATAGGGTCCAGGCCCAAGTATCCGACACAGATGTTAATTCAGTAAGGGATATTTATTTTTGGTTCGAAAACCACAAGTATGTTACAATACATTCCTGTCTTACTTTGGGTTCAACTTAGAGCTTTTATGACAGGCACCGATCCTAAAGCAATGGTCTCCAGATGTTTGGCTCGAGGCATCTGCCATGCTACTGGCGCTTGTATAGCACATTTTCTGCCACCAGTAAGGCCTCGTAGCACTATCAGTTGCCTTTGAGTGCCTCGCGACGCCATAAAAGAATCAAAGGCTGATCTTAAATGCATTGTGTTTGATGATTTCCAGTTTGTCGTCCACGAAAACCAAGAAAAATTCATTCTCGGTAGCCCACGTGTTTTATTCATAACATGACTATATTTTGAAATCTATGATGTTAACAATGATTTAGAAGAATCCAGCAAGGTCTCACTTCTCTTATTATGTGTCTTTAGTTTCTTAATTAAATACCAATTTTCCATCCAAGGGCAGTATTATTTTTCTGTTTAATTTATTGTAATATTGTTATATTATATTTAGATGTATAAGAACATATCTAAGAATATTTCAGCATTACTTACAAAGCTATTGCTACCCATGGGAAGGGCCACAATGATTTTTATGTACTGATGTGTACAAATGTAGTAAATTGCTTGCAAGATTATATATTAATATTAGGCTTCACTCATTTGATTTACACTTGATCAAGCAATGCTACATCCCGTCAGGGCTGATAAAGTGGAGGGCAGGTGGAGTACATTTCACACTGCCCTACACTCCTCGGGGGCCCTGTGCTCCTGTTACATTTACAAAACAAAATAGAGGCCTGGCCTATCACTTTGTGATGCAGGTAACATGGAATGCCACTAGGTAGCACCACATACTGCGTTTTCCATTTTACCAGCATATATGTTCCTTAATTACAACCTCCTCATTGCATCGAAAACCAAATGGGGGTCCTGCATCCTGTACTAGTTTCTCTATTTGTTCTGGCTTCTTTTGTCCTATCAGATCGCAGGTTACAGAGCAGTAGCTCTTTATTGTGTGGTCGTCACTTGTTATTATGGTCTTTGCTTGCTGTCTTTTTAGCATAGAAGTTACACCTGTGATATAACCGACGTTTAAAATGTGTGTATCAGCATCACTACTTGAAATTCCCTTGAACTTTTGAATAAACAGAAACATTTAAAAAAATAAATGTCATAATTTTTGTTTTTTCCATTGTATTCATGTTTTATATTAAACTGTGCCATCTAGTATTTTTTTTGTAAACGTCGGGGGTTTTGAAACAATGACACCATGTCCTCGGGTACACATTAAAAGAGATAACTCTAAAGAGCTAGAGTTGGAAGTAACGAATTTGCTCCAGTCCGAGAATTTGAAAATTCTGGCAGTCTATTTTACAAAACATTGGATCTCAAAACTCAGCAGTGCTTTAATCCACTACTTGTTAAAATTCTACTTGCATAAGCTTCTGTATACCCATTCTCACTCCTACCAACGTGTGGAAATATAACAGTTTCTTTAAGGTCCAGCCTTCTACAATAAGTAGCTCGAGAGCTACTGGTAGGTAGCTCTCCTGGGCAGTGGCGGCTGGTATCTATGGGCTGGGGCTCTCATGCTGCTCTCATGCAGCATGAGAGCAGCGTCCTGATTGGAGAGAGCAGCCTCAATCTGCGCTCCACAGCGCTCTGGAGGGCTGTACTTGCTCTACAGCTGGGTTAGAGATGTTGAAAGTGCGCATGTGTGACTGGCTGTCGCAAGACGACCAGACAAAAAGACATGTGCACTTTAAACAGTGCATAGACAGCCTAACCTCCTCCCTGCTGCTGTCACTCAGCAGCGGCCTGCCCCCGTCCTGAGGTTCTGTTTAGTGATAAATTGTCATTTTATTTTACATCTCTGGGGTTATGGGGGGGTGATTTTAAGTGGGGCAACGCTCCTCTGCTGCAACGGAGGAGCCGTCCCAACTCCTGGGTGCAGCCCACCCTACTAAGCTCTTGCTTGGTTGGAATAATAAGCATACTAAAATGGAGAGAGTGTATTTGAGAAGAAAATGTGCACATTTTCAGAACTCATAGAATGAGGTTTGAAGAAACATGTGTACATTTCTAAAATAGTGATAAATCATGTGGCATCATGGAGACTTATACCTAGCATTATTACATTGGTGCTGGGTGCAATGCAGCTTTTGGTGTTAAGTATTATCAATCAATCAATCAATCAGAGTACTTGTAGAGCGCGCTACTTACCAGTGAGGGTCTCAAGGCGCTGAGGGGAGGGGGTACTGCTACTGCTCGAAGAGCCAGGTCCTGAGGAGTCTTCTGAAGGCGAGTAGGTCTTGGGTCTGCCGTATGTGGGTAGGGAGGGTGTTCCAGGTCTAGGAGGCGAGGTAGGAGAAGGATCTGCCGCCGGAGGTCGTTCGTTGGATGCGGGGCACAGCGGCTAGGGCGAGGCTGGCAGAGCGGAGATGGCGGGTGGGGGTGTGGAAGCTGAGTCTGCTGTTAAGGTAGGCTGGTTCAGCGTTGTGGAGTGCTTTGTGTGCGTGGGTGAGGAGCTTGAAGGTGATCCTCTTGTCGACGGGGAGCCAGTGTAGGTCTCTCAGGGGGGGGGGGGGGGGGGAACATCCTTCACAACGAAACTTTTACAACGCAGTGCTATTACAACGCAGGTTTTACAACGAAAACCATTACAACGCATTGCGCTGGGGGTGCTCTAGGATAGGGAATAGATTTAATTTACTATCCAACACCTTCCCTAGTGTCCACGGGGACTGGAGTTGGAATAGTAAATTAAACTATTCACTATCCAGCACCCCAAAGCACTATGCGTTATAAAGGTTTGCGTTGTAAAACTGGCGTTGTAACAGCAAGCGTGGTAAAAGCATGCGTTGTAACGTCATACATCCGGTGGGGGGTGATGTGGCTGCGGCGGGGGACGTTGACGATCAGTAGGGCGGAGGCGTTTTGGATGCGTGGTAGTCGTCGTAGGTGTTTGGCTGGGATTCCTGCGTAGAGTGCGTTGCCGTAGTCCAGTCTGCTGCTGACAAGGGCCTGTCTCACCGTTCTTCTTGTTTCGGTCCGGATCCACTTGTAGATCCTGCGGAGCATGCAGAGGATGTTGTAGCAGGAGGAGGAGATGGCGCTGACCTGCTTAGCCATGGTGAGGGAGGAGTCGAGGATGAATCCTAGGTTTGCGTACATGGTCGGTGGGTGTTGGTGCTGTTCCCAGTGTGGCTGGCCACCAGGAGTCATCACGGGTTTAGGGTGTGGGTCCGAGGATGAGTACTTCTGTCTTGTCCGAGTTCAGCTTCAGACTGCTGCTCCTCATCCAGTCGGCAGCGGCCTTCATTCCCTCGTGGAGGTTGGTTTTGGCGGTGTGAGGGTCCTTGGTGAGGGAAAGGATGAGCTGAGTGTCGTCGGCGTAGGAGATGATGTTGAGATCGTGCTGGTGGGATACTTGTGCGAGAGGGGCCATGTAGATGTTGAACAGCGTCGGGCTGAGGGATGAGCCCTGGGGGGCACCGCAGATGATATCGGTGGCTTCGGATTGGAAGGGTGGGAGGCGGACTCTCTGGGTTCTGCCGGTGAGGAAGGATGTGGTCCAGTCAAAGGCCTTCTCTTGGATCCGGCTTCTAGGAGGCGTTTCTTTAGAGTGCAATGGCAGACCGCGTCGAAGGCGGCCGACAGGTCCAGGAGGATGAGGGCTGATGTTTTGTCGTTGTCTAGTTGGCGCCTGATGTCGTCTGTGGCGGCGATGAGAGGTGTCTCGGTGCTGTGGTTTCATCTGATTCCGGACTGGGACGGGTCCAAGATGTTGTTGTCTTCCAGGTGGCGGACCAGTTGCCTGTTGACGATTTTTTCGATGATTTTTGCCGGGAACGGGAGCAGGGAGATCGGCCTGAAGTTCTTGAGGTCCTTGGGGTCCGCCTTGGGCTTCTTGTGGAAGGCGTTGATTTCAGCGTGCTTCCAGCTTTCCGTGAATGTCGCTGTTTCGAAGGAGATGTCGATGACCTTCCGTAGTTGGGGTGCGATGGCTGCGTCTGCTTTGTTGAATAAGTGGTGTGGGCAAGGGTCTGACGGAGATCCTGAGTGGATGGAGTTCATGACCTAGCGTGTCTCGTCGTCGTTGACGTTGGACCAGGAGGTCAGGCGGATGGCGCTGGTGGTGTTCGCAGGGTAGGTGGAATCTGGCGTAGTCGGGGTGGTCGTGGTGTTGAAGCTGTCGTGGATGTCAGCGATCTTGCAGTGGAAGAAGATGGCTAGTAAGTCGCACAGTTCTTGTGAAGGTGGGATGTCGTTGGCGCAGGGGTTGGAGAGTGCCTTTACGATGCTGAAGAGCTCTTTGCTGTCGTGTGCGTTGTTGTCCAAGCGATCTTTGAAGGAGGATCTCTTTGCTAATCTGATGAGGTCGTGATGTCTGCGGGTGGTGTCCTTCTGGGCTGCGTGGTTGTCCGGTGTGCGTTCGTGGAGCCATATTTTCTCCAGTTTCCGTCATGCGCGTTTGGAGGTCTGGAGCTCGTCGGTGAACCAGGTGGCTCTCTTGCTGGCGTGGTTGTTGGAGGGTTTCTTGAGCGGGGGAGGGTGTTAGCGCAGCCGTTGATCCACTGTCTGAGGTTGCGGGCTGCGGCGTCTGGGTTGGTGAAGTCTGTGGGTGGGTTCTGGGCAAGGGTGGTGATCAGCCGGTCTTTGGTGACTTTGCTCCAGCAGCTGCGAGACAGCTGTTGGGTGCGGTGGTGCGTGGTTGGTTTCTTGAAGGTAAAATGAATGCAGCAGTGCTCGGTCCAGTGGTGTTCGGTGGTGTGGTGGAAGGTGACGTGGGTGCCTGTGGAGAACACGGCGTCCAGCGTGTGGCCGGCGGCGTGGGTGGGTATGGTGACGGGTTTTTTGAGCCCAAGGTTGTCGATCAGGGTGGCGGAGTTGGCGTTGTTGTTGTTCTCGAGGTGGAAGTTCAGGTCCCCGAGGAGGATGTAGTCCGTGGAAGCGAGTGCGTGGGTGCTGGCGAGATCGGCGATGGAGTCGCTGAACTGAACCCGGGGGCTGGGGGGTCTGTAGACGAGTGTTTCTCTGAGGGTGGTGTTGGGTCGGTGTGGATCCGAAAGTGCAGATGTTCGGCGGTGTGGAGGGTGTGTGTGTAAGTGGCGACTTAGAGGGTGGACTTGTGGATGATGGCTATTGCTCCTCCGGTTCCGTTGGTGCGATCCGTGCGGGTGATCTTGTAGCCGTCCGGGATGGCTATGGCGATGTCTGGCGCCGAGGAGTCGTTCCAACAGGTTTTGGTCAGGAAGGCCACGTCTGGGGCGGAGGTGTCGAGCAGATCCCAAAGCTCGACGGCGTGTTTGCGTGCAGAGCGGGTGTTGAGGAGTATGCAGAGGAGGTGGTTGGGTCCAATCCTTGGAGGTTTGGTGGTTATGTCGCAGGTGAAGCTGCAGGAGTGGCAGGAGAAGGGTCCGTGGGTCTGTTTCGGGGTGGCCTGGAAGCAGGTGTGGTTTCGGCTGGCGTTGAGTGCGTGGAGGCTGCGTGCGTCGTAGTAGAGTTTGGTGTTGTGGCGTTCGCGGGGTCCAGGGGTTCTGGCCTGGGCACGGTCCAGGCATGGACGGGCGCAAACGGGCTTGCCTTAGGCGCGCCAGCTGTGCGGCCGCGCAGCTGGTGCCATTTGAAGGGGAACTGGGAGGGAGGAGCAGCTGGGAGGCGGGAGGCAGGGAACTGTGAATGGGCGCGGGGCGGGGCCGCAGGGGCAGCAACGGCGGGAAATTGAGCAGTGGGCGGGGGCAAGGGAAAAACAGCGCCCAGGAGGGCAGAGAGAAGGATGCTGGCACAAGCGCTGGAGGAGCTGCAGCGGGGGGGGGTGACCTACCAAGCAAGGTCAAGGGTCGCTCTCCTCACAGCACAGCTGGCGCCTTATGAGGGGAAGCTGGGAGGGAGGTGCACCACCAACCTAATTCCTTGCCAGTTGCTACTGATAATACGGGCAAAACTGGAACAAATACCATCACTCATGTTATTCCCCATTGCTGGGACAATTGTATGCCTTGCACTAATGTCAGTAGCATCGGTCACTTGGTATATTGGTATAGCTTTATATTGCTCTCGTTTTTACCTTATGGGTGTAAATGGCAATGTTATTGACATTGATCTTAGGTAAGCTATGCAGCACTACTTCATTAATTTTTCTACATGACTAATGATGTTGTCTCAGTGTTGAAAATTGCTACAGAATTTGTGATTGTTAATATCACCTTGAGATGCTCTACACTTCTAAACGATTTTTTTTATATTAACTACACAGATTTGCTACCTTGTAAAGAGCTCTGTCAGCTTCGACTCATACCCGCACTGCATAAAAATCATTAATAACGAATTGAATGAATGAATAAATAAATAAAGTACATAGAAACAATAACTTTCATGGGTGCTACATATCATGGTTTCCGATTATGGGGGCATTATTAGTGCATTGGGGTATCACTCATAGAATTAGCCCAGCACTATTACTATTAGTAAGGGCAACAATACTACCCATAGGAAATATTTCTAATTTGTTCGTTCTTTATCCCATCATCCACTCCATCGAGTTTATTATAAGACACTGTTGATATAGCACAATGCACTATATCGAATTATATAAACAAATTAAATACCTGCACTTGGAAATTTCTTTGCCCGCTGTTCAAAGAACCAATCCCCTGTTTTCACTTTCACTTCCCTGGAAAGAAAAAAAACAACAATTCACTGTCAGTCAGACAGTGGAGATAGCGATGTAAAGTTTATTTCTGGGGACATGCAGAGTTTAAGTTTAATCTCAGATACCTGAACGTCGGTTAGGGCTCACCCGGGATATCATTTGCTACGTCACTGGCTTGCCCATTGGTAGCTCTGGAACTGCAATGGCTACTGCTCGCCCCAAGGTCCGTAATGGGTAATGGCAGAAACATGGAAGTCATTTAGGGGGGTGCTAGGGTGCACAGCTGCGACCTCCGGCTAACACCCTTGCTACCTCTGGTACTGCTTTTGCGATACCTGGCCTTAAACGTGGTAAAATCAGTGCCTGGAACACAGGGGCAGCTCTTCCTAATGGACGCTGGTTGGAGCTCCTCTTGCCTGGTTTCTGTCAATGTTTTATTATACAAATAGTGAATATTATTATTCACTATCAGTGTAATACAAAATGGAGTACATTAGCTGGAATATGACCCTATCTGGAAGCTAAGGTTAGCAAAAAATGCTGTTAAATGTATGTTGTATGCATCCTTGCGGGTGAGAGTGTGTTTATGTACGAGAGAGTGTGTGAATGCGTTAGTATGTTTAAGCATGTGTCTGTGAGTCAAAGTAAAGGTCCCATGTCGTGCGAAGTCACTTCCTCTACCCCTGCCATTCTAGTGAATTGACGTTCATGGGTAGAAACAGAAAGTTTAGAAAGCTGTGCTTACTTTGTCGAATCCCCCTCCTTGACTTCCCAGAACCAATCAACTTCAAAAAGGAAACTTTTAACAGGCTGCACGACGGACAAGAAGTCAGCCTGTGACGTCACTGAGTGTCAAAAGTTGTTGTGTGTCTGTGAGAAGTTGGCCTGATATATGATGTCTCCAATTCTGGGGGCACCTTGTATCAGTCCAAACAATCCCTTATGGTGATGGTTGTAAGTCAACCTTAAAGACAAGCTATCCTAGGGGTAGCATGGACTAAGCAGCCTTAAAGGCTTAACTCAAGAGGTCGTGTTAAGCAAGCTGTTTTACCAATCACAATCCTGTAATATCAAATGAAAGGACACCACACAAGTTATATATTATAAAAATACATGTATTTATTACTAGAATAATCCTCTGTACTCTTTATGAGTGCAGAGGCACAAGCGTTTAAACAAAAGCACAGTTAAACATATGAAAGTTGCTCAATTATGGATGAGGCTCAGGGGCCACGCAAACCATATATTAAGAAAGTGGTATAAGAGATACCAATCGAACAGTGGTTAGGCCTAGGGCCTAGGTAATCGCTGGGAGAAGTCGGGACTAGCAATGCTGAAGTCGGGAAAAGCCCGCGGGATTCGGGTGCAGCGCTTAAAGCACAGGCATGCACCAATGCAAAGTCAATGGTGCGTAAAAGTTATAAAGTCACTGTTTAAGGAGACTTCCGCTTAACCTAGAAGGATGAAACTTTAGACACATATACTAGAGTTGTGTACCAGTGTGGGAACACCGGCGTTGCTGAGTTACCTCACCCACAGGAAGCGGGTGCACAGGTGCGAAGTAGTGTCGGGTTTTGTCACGCAGGTTAATGGTGCTTGGAGCTGAAGATGCTGCAGGCGTCGAGAAGAGAAGTGTCCGGTGTGATCCAAGGGTGGATCGAAGATATAGATGATCTGAAAGCAGAGGGGACAGAGTCTGGGTCACTCAGCAGTGACCAGGGTGGAAACAGGAAGAAACCAGGCAATGTCGGGCGCAATCAGGTCGTTGACGGGAAGCTTGTCTCCGCTGCCACGTGGACTCTGGGGCACTGAGGGCGTCCAGGAGTGGATCACGAGCTGTCCCACACAGGCTCTCGCTGTTGGCGGTGTCGGCTTCTGGATTGGAGCAAACAACTCTTGGCAAGCGCAACCGACGCAGGATTCGAAGATTGCTTAGTACTCGGACCAGAAAGGTCAGAGCGGGTGCTCCTTTTCAGGGGAGCGAGGGCAAGTCTAGAGCAACCAGACTCACAAGTTAGATTTCAAAGTTCGTTGGCACAGGGGCCACAAACCAACGGGCAAGTGACCGGGCCAACGAGTTGAGCCAAAAGATGCAGAAGGGCCCCACCAGCACTCGGTGAGTGTAGAGGGGTGAGCTTCGGTGCAAGAGATGCTCAGGGCTGGGGCTTCTCAAACCACAATGCACAGCTTCGAGGATCACTCGTGGGCTGCACGGTTAGCGTCTCGTGGTCTTTCCAAGATGGCAGGCCCCACGCTTCCGGTCGCCTTCACGGGTCTCAGCTTTGCAGGGACTGTGGATCGGGCTGTTAGAAGGCAGGCACGCTTGGTCTTATTGAACTCTGTCGCTCGAGTTCCGGCGGGAACTGCAACAAAGCAAACGTCGAGGTGCTGGATGGTTCCTGTTTGCACAGGGTGGTCACTCCTTGACCACAAGGGAGATTCTTCAGTCTTCTACGTCGTGTAGGATGTCGAAGGGTCCAGAGTTTCGTTTCATAAGTTTCAGTCAGGATAATCTGAATGCTTTAGCACTGCTCCCATTCTTATACCAATCTAGGGGGCTGGATTACCTGCTAGGTCCCTCCTATGGGTGGGACCCAGGAAGGGGGTGGTTACACCCCTTTCCCTTTGTCCAGGGTCGCGCGGGGACTGGGGCTGGTGTGCCCCAGAACCGGTTTGACCGGATTATGCAAGGGGAAGCCTTGTACGCCCCAGGCACTGTCTGGTTTCATTCAACCCACCCTGCCCCAATACACTAGCTCCTGTCTGGGGAGGTGTAGCACCTCCCTGCGACAGGAAACCCTTTGTCCAGGCCTCCTCTGCCAAGTTTCGGTCAGCAGCAGGAGGTCAGACTTGTGTCGGTGGCAGCAGCATCCATTTTGTGATGCTGAGGCCCTTTTAGAAATCAACCGCGTTTTAGCAAAGTAACATGTCTTCTCCCTGTAGAAGGGTGGAATGCTATACCCGTCGACAGTACTGTCGAGGGAATAGTATTACAAATCGTATGACACCTTACACAACATGTTTTGATAAAGCCAAACCAAAGTTAGCACATAACCGCGATGGATCATAATGCACTTAAGAGTATATGGTATGGCAATATCCCGGAACAGCTAAGGGAGTTGGTCCCGACAGCTGCAGACAGGCTCAGCTCATGCTAGAGCACCATCTCACATAAAACCAAGCACTCTGCCTCCAGGATTGTTAAGGTCTGCCATAGGAGTGACTTATAGGTATATATGTGTCCAGTTTAAAGTGTAGATATAGATTTACTATATCTAAGCAAGGGGTGATTACACCACCTTGCCCCAGCTGAGTGATCAGCCAGTTGTGTCAATTTAAGAACCAGCCAGGGGTGGCAAAAGCTATGTTGCAGCCCCTGGTAGGCCTTGGATGCACCTATGCCCTTGGCACCTATAGTGCACTGTATAGGGTCTGACAAGGTGTCCAGTACCAATTTGGTTATGCACCTAGGGTGCATGGAGTCCATTTTAAGGAGTGAGCAGAGAGCCTGGGGCCCTGATTAGCAGGAAACCAGGCCAACTAAGTCGAAAACTAGCTAAACACAAGGCAAAAAATCTGAGGTAACAATAATCAGGTGTCCACCTTCCTACAGTGTCATTCCCGCAATCCCTGGCATTTTGATGCAATGAAGTCGTCGCTCAGAAAACATTTTAGAAGTGGAGAGGACACTCAATCGCTATTGCGACGGAGATTCCTCTTTGCCAGACTCTCGGTCCAACTGCACGAAATAGGGCTGCGAAGACCAACAATATTTTGATGACAGACCCAACTCTGGCTTCGTTGCCGACATACTTCTTTGACGGATTAACAAAGTGCACGTCTTCGGAGGTAAGCTTTCCGACCATCCGCCAAATTTATAGTGGGTGGTGGGATAGCTTTTCTTGCTGCCCGTCACTGCCAGGTAAAAGCTGGATGTGAGGGCAGTAAACATTAAAACTGATGGCCACAACATGGGATACAACTTGGTGTGGGTACCATTGGCTTTACATTTTTCAAAAATAAACTCCTGCTGTGGGGGCTTGTTTTTTAAAAATTTTAAATTTCGGAAGTGTTTGATGGGCATCCGTCATACTTTTCCAACATTGATAGAAATCGCCATGAGGGTGAATCCTACCAATGTATAGAAATGTCCATATGGTTGTGGACTGCTAAAAAATAATCTAACAATAAAACATATTTTGTTTCTTTTAACCTATTTAACAACTTTTTTAAATGTAGCATTTAATGTAACATTTAATGAAAATATAATTCAATTACTTTTACTTTTAATTAATTGTATACATCATTTGTAATAATTACTAATAAATAATAAAAAAATACATTTTATTTTACTGTAGGTGTTATTTCTTTCACAATTTAAACTTCAGAAAAATCATTTTAATTTAATGTAATACTTTTAAATAAATCAAATATTTCATTTAAAATGTATTTATTAGTGGTAACATGTTTTATTGTGATCTACATTTCAAATAAATATAGAAAACTAATTATTAACATAAAAATAATTTTACTAACTTTTTCATGTTTAAAACATTTTCCAGATGTTACCCACTGTTTATCTTAGGGAGCAGTATGAGATAAAAAATAAAATGTCAAATAAAATACAAACACATGTTTTACTAAATTATATTAATTGCAATGTGTAAATATTTTAAATAATTAAATTTAGCATTGTTTCTATTGAGTTCTATTTTAAGTCTCTCTCTCCATTATTATCTGGATAAGGGTGTTGCAGTATCAGAAGTTGGCCATGTGTGGTGCTGGACCTACTACTGCTCATTTTACACTTTACAGTGTTAAGTTGGCTAGATCCCTTTTCAGGCATTGGACACATGTAAGTTTACACTTTTGAGAAATTTTACACTCAGATTTTGGGAAAAAGTAGTAAAGTTACTTCAAAATGTAGTAGTAAATTTACTAGTTGTAAATCTAAACATGTAGATTTACCTTTGCAAATAGGCCCCGGTGTATCTGAGGATCATATGCTGGCTGGCTGGTGGCATGAAGAACAGAAATTAAAGCTGCGTTTTTGGGCTTCTTATAATGACCACTCTTGGCATTTCAGCTAACGTTCCCATTTCAAATATCTAAATTTTCAGAGACAAAAGATTTAACTTGGTTTATGCATGCAAATAATCGGAATCCTCCAACATAGACCTGAGGAATTCCTTTGGATTTGACCGTTGATCCATAGCTCTATGTATGATGTAATTATCCAGCAGAAATTGACTTCTGCATGTCAATGAAGAATTAAAAACAAAACAGACACTACTACACATGAGGAACAAACGGCTAATACACACAAATGCAGGCGGAAAACTGCAAGTCATAGGCAAAATGAGGGGACAGCCCACATCAAAAAACACAAGGTGCTCAATGGTGGAATTCATTACATGGTGACAAGGTCCCTTTAGACAAAAAAACTCTAAGTGATTATAGGACACAGTCCGACTGATAAGAACACCCTCGGGAATGCCATCAAACAAGCATGGCCTTGAAAAGAAACATAATATGTGACTCAGTCGCTGACATAATCCTTCCAGCTACAAACAAAACAAGCATTGGTGCACAAGCCCTTTTGCTCATCGAACGCTTTTAAAATGGCTTTGGTACATTGTAAATGGGTGTTCTAAATTTTCTAAGCCTGTTTTTAGTGATTTACAGGATGGTGACTGCAAAACACCTTGGTATAATGCACCCTACATTATGGCTTTTACCAAGAATTGTCAATGAACACAACACTGTTTCAATTTCCACCAAGGTGCGTTGCTCACTCTCGATTGGTTGCGACCCTTTTAAATGAACAGCTTTGTAAACTGTGCAATCGCTTCTTACTGGAAGCTTCACCGGGCCCTAGATCTTTTTGGATCATCTGCATTTTTTGAGTACCTATGGCAATTAATGCTTAACACCGCCGTATCTTGGTCATCCATGTAAAAAGAAAACATTTGCTTTATTTGACCTCCGTGCTTTGTGTATATTTTAAGTTCAATCTGCAAATAGAATTGCAAGTTTTCTCTGAGCAGATAGAATGTCCAGCTGAGTAAAAACCATACACATCTGTCATAGCTGTTGGAGGTTGGTACATTGCCGCGCCAAAGTGCATTCTGCTCAGGTAACAGTTTTTAATAGAAACAGGTTGTACTTGAACCTACCTATCGCTCCTCTTTCTCGATTGAAAATCTGAGGGGATATTCTACAGAACGTGTGATAATTATCGTAAAATTAGCTCAATGCAACTTTGCATATCGCAGTCTCTCGCTGGAAAATAATGCGGTGCTAGCGTTGTATTCTCAACCCGGCGGCACCATGCGATAGTCTCACAATGACGCGTCAAACGACCGCGTAAAAATTAATGCGACGCTGAAAAAATGCGAAACGCGAACGCCCAAAAATTTGCGATGCCACAAATCGCAATACAAAAATCAGCGATAACCAGCGACAGGCCTGCAATTCCCACGCGACATGCGGGGAAAGGCACTATAAAAGTAGAACAAAATAAGGGCAAAAATAAATAAACTGGGTAGCACCATGGATGCACCCGGACCAAGTGCAGAGGACAACGCAACCCCCACAAGCCCCACAGATGACCAGCAAGCTCGGGGTCGGGGAAGGCCAAGGAGTCAAGAGGGACAAACTTACTTAGTTTGTGGGCCTGGCTACGGGCACGTGCAGCCGGCCCCTTTTATTGCCAGGGTCACATGTCCAGTGACGCCTGTGCTGGATCGGTGTGGGGTGAGTGTAAGCCAGCCCTCAGGGAGTGGTTGGGGCTGGCAACAACAACAATAGTGATCAGACAATCAGAAGTTCAAAGTGCAAACAGCAAGGGTCCATGACTTGAGCTGCACAGAGTCAGTGGCCCCGGATGAACTGCGGCCGGTACAGGCACACCGCCATGGGACGGTGACTTGCGGTGAACTGAGGTAGGCCCACGAGAACCAAGGGGGTCCTTGTCAATGTCGTAGGTGAATGTCACGGAGTGTTTCGGGGACAGTGGAAGGTGTTCTTCCAGGGCATGATGAAGAGGGCGGAATCAAGTACCAAGCGCCCGAGGTGCGAGTCCGGACCAGGCGGCTATTTTCTGACAGAATAAGGAGTGGGAGAGGCACCAGACAGGGATGTCCCCTCTCTCCCCTGATATTCACTCTCGTGATGGAGCCGTTGGCAGCGCTGCTCCGGACCTCCGGAGCCACCTGGGGCATCCCACTGGCGGATGGGACACACTCGGTGTCTCTATATGCCGATGACTTGCTGTTATATGTCAGGGACCTCACCTGCATACCTGCGGCACTCACAGACATCTTTCGGGTGTTCGGGGATATGTCGGGCTCCGGGTCAACTGGTCAAAATCAGGGGTCTATGCGTTCAGTGAAACTATGCCGCAATGTGCAGTGCGAATGATGGGGGAGGAGCTTCGGTGGCACCCAACGGTCTTCCGGTACTTAGGGATCCTCATATATCGGGACCCCGTTGATCTCCTAGAGGGCAACCTCGTGAGAGCCATCTCCTCGCTGTCGGCCCAGGTCACGTTCTGGAACTCCCTCCCACTGAATGTGCCGGCTCGAGTAGCGTTGACAAAGATGATAATGCTCCCCAGGCTCCTCTACTTTTATGCTAACCTTCTGGTGTATGTGCCGACGCGTATATTCAAGGGATTGGAAGCCCTCACCAGGCGCCTGATTTGGAATAAAGGGCGCCCCCGGGTGGCATTGAGGACCCTCTACGCGCCTACGGAATCTGGAGGCCTGAAGGTTCCCAATCAGGAACTATATTACCTAGCGGACCAACTGCAGTGGGTTGCCTATTGGCTTAGTGGCAGGAACCTGATGGACACGGCCACGGAAGACACTACCCTGACCCTGACTCAGGTGCTAACGCTCTTCCACCCCCTGACGCTGGGGCTCATAACAGCCAAGCGGCTCATCACGAAACGCTGGAAGAATAATGCCCCCCCGCGACCGGTGGACTGGCGTCGCTCATTCGCCAACTGGGCTAGCGCAGAGAGCGTGACATTACACAGAGGGGAGACGGCGGGACTTCGAATGTACCCAATTGCCCAAGGTTGGGACACTACTCTGACTACATACCATCAGGCTTGTATCCAGGCTGGTATCACGTGAACGCTTAGTTATGGAGCGGTGATAGACCCGTCACCCTTACATTTCCGGAGTCAGACCCCTTCCCCCCCTGTTGTTTCCCCCCCTCCCCTCCCCCGCCCCGACATGCCTCTCCCCCCCCCCCCGGCCGCTGGGGTAATGCCCGACAAAGTCTGTTTGCTATTATTCCCCCCTACCGCCACATGGCCACAGCGATCCTCAACCCATGACCATTCCCGTCCCCACACTGTCCACATACAGCGTTACATAAACCATTAGTGTCACTGATACACTGCTCTACACGCATACACTAGTCCGATTGTTGTTGATGTGTTTTCCCTCCTACTTCCGTTATTTCCCTATTATTTATTTATTTTTCTCCTTTATTCTCTTGATTGGCAGTTGGCATTGTTTCTGCTGCGCTCATGATGATGTTGATTTCTCCCGTTCCATTTAACTTTTCTCCAATGTTTATTAAATACTGCCATGATCACACGACTATAGCCCTGTATCCCATATGGTAATGTGGGATGTGATTCCTGTCTCTGACATCGTCCGTGCCACCCAGGGAACACAGCCTGGAACAACTGCTGTTGACTATCATGAACACTTTGGCCCTTCTGCAGTTACATACGCTGCAGGCACTGCAATCTAAGATTTCTCCTGAGACTGAGAATTGCGGACTAATGCATCTTCCCTGGCTACTGTTTATTTTCACCTATATACGGCCGAAATGTCGAAACTGTTACCGACTGGGTAATGATTGTCGTTTATATGACATTGTATGATCTACTGGCTTGTTCTACGTTTTGATTTGTGAAATTAAATAAGATCTGGGACCGTTGGTCTAAAAAAAAAAAAAATGAAGAGGGCGGAATCAAGCAGAAACAGGCAATATGGAGGAGATGAATGCTACAGACTCATTTTTAACATCAAGTCTGTATCAGCTACATGCATATGAAGAAAACCCCCAGGCCATATACTCAGATGCCACTAAAGTCATTGAAATGCAATGCACAGAGTTGGTAGCACCACATCGAAGGGAGTACAGTGATATCAAACATCCCATTAACATATGAACTCTGCCATCATGATATCAAGACTCAGTTGCAAATGTGGGACCCACTAGACCGCTGTGTGGGCCGGAGGCAGCAGTGGAGTATGTCAACAAGCAAGGAGTACTGCAGGCCTGTGTCACGGATGTCAGCGATGGTCTGAGGAGGCTGTCAAGGTCACGGGCCTTGGGCTTGAAGCATACACCAGCACGTGGTGGGCCCTCTTTGACACACCCCAGTGTCGGCAGGTGAGCAGTGAGGCCAGGATGCGCAGGGGCGGCCAAGATGGGACTCGGGACTTGCGGCCTGGGGTGCAGCCGGTGCACAGGTTCCCCGGCACCACCGTTCACAGCGTTTGCCTGGTGGCGGGGTGAGAGGCGCCGCCCTGGAAGACACTCTGACCATTCCGGAAGAGAACCACACCCAGAGCAACATGATTTTTATTCACACCGGCCCTGCCCACTCCGCTCACAACTACAGGGGGGACGTAACAAGCTACATTTCCGTGATCTTCCCCACTGGCTGAGGTAACATGGTTGCGTCCACTGTCCACTACACTCCAGACACCAGCAGTGTATGTCGACATTGACATGTCAGTGGTCTGCATACTGCTATCTGTCCAGCACATCCACGCCACACTTGGCATTGTGTGCATTCTCATTCATGGGTCACTTGCCTCTTTCGCACATGCCTGTTTCCCACCTCTCCCCACATTCTGCTATTGTGTGGCTGAGGTGCTATGCCGTTGATGGCTTGTGCAAATGGCTAGCCCAGGTTACCACAGTCAGTTGTGCTGTTGTATCTGGTAGGTGGGCATGTTGTTTGGCATGTTGTATGTGAGTTTGTAACGTGTGCATTCCCAGAGTTGTGAGTTGCATGATTGTGGAGTTGAAGTGTACGGTGGGTTCATTTGGTACTTACCAACGAGCAACGCATTCCCATAGGTGCCAGCCTCAAAGCGCTGGTTGATGATGGACTGTCGGAAGATGAAGGAATCATGCACACTGCCTGGGTAGTTGGCGATGACATTGGTGAAAAGTCTCAGGTGGTCTACTATTGCCTGCACATTGATGGAATGCGTGTGCTTCCTGTTGCGGTGATTGTGTGCAGTGGCGGCAGGGGGCACGAGAAGTACATGTGTGCAGTTGATTGCCCCCAACTTGTGCGGGAAGCCAGCTATGGCGTAGACGCCTTGCTTTGTCTCCAGCTGTTCCTGTGCAGTGTGGGGGAAGTGAAGGTGCTGGGGTACCAAGCTGATGATGCCATCCAAGACAGGTGTGAGGAACTTTGATAGGGCTGGCTGTGAGACTCCTCCGACTCTGGCGGTTGTTGGTTGGAACCAGAGGCCAACAGGTGCAGCACAGCCAGCAGCTTTGTCTGCAGAGGAATGTTGGTTGTCTGTTGTGTTGGTACCGTCAGCCTGTGGGCAATGATGGTCAGGATGCGGAGGATGGTTGTCATTTTGGGCCTGTAGTGGGCAATGACATCCTCTGGTGTTAGGTCTGTGAGGCTGGTGCGTTTCCTAAATGAAGGTCTGCTGTCTTTGTCTGTGCTGCCTCTGTGATAGTCCGGGGTGGGGGTAAAGGGTATAGCGGTCGTGGGGGTGGTGGCAGTGGGTGTTGTGGCCTTCTTGGGCTCCGAGCTGCATGATCAGTAGTTCCATGGCATCTGTTGTTCTTCAGGTGTGGCTCTGGGCTGTTCTCCCTTTTATGGTGCAGGTTGTCATCCAACTTAACACCAGGTAAGAGCAGGTGTTAAATCCCTGCTGCTAACGTGCCTTATCGCATGTTTTGGGATCTTATTGCCGCTCTGGCTGGTCGTTGAGAATGTTGAGAAGTGGTGTTGAAGCGGCTTTTTGCACGGGAACGCCTGCTCTGCATCTCATTAGCGTTAGTTGCCGGTGTTATGTGTGGCGATGTTTTTTGCGCTGCTATTGCAGGAAAACTGGTGATATCGGCTGTTAGCACCAGCTCGTGAATAGGGCGATACATTTATCACCACTTTGACTGCGATACAGTGCCGCTAACTCTGCGATAAGTCCTTGAGAATATGCCCCTGAGTATTTTCTTTAACACTGTACCATCATCGACCAGTGAAGTGGAGGTTTTGAAGTGCATAGAAAAAAACTCTACTCTCCCCTATGTATGCTTACCTTGAAAATTTGTACTGGTACCCGTACACTTTGTTACATTTGCTTACCTTAATATTTTTGTAATAGTAAATGTACACTTCCCTATATAAGCTTACCCTTGACCATATTGTAGTAGTAAACGCGGATCACTGACAAAATATTGAGTGACAAAATATCGTGTTCCCAAAACATCAGGACATAAATATTTGATGTCAAAAATATCGGCATCCTATCTTCATTATGGTAAGTACTAAAATATATAGAAAAAATATATAGTTGTTAAAAATATCGAAGTAAAAAATATCATTTTGTTTTTTTATAAATAATAATATAAAATAAACTAAATAATACATATAAATGTTAACAATTATAAGTAATAAATGTAATGTAAAAATAAATTAAACATACATATATAAAAGGTAATATATATTTGCTTAATAATAATTAATAAATCATTCTTTTTATATATTGTAAAATGTTAGAAATATATTACAAATTATAAATACATACATATATACAACAGTAGGGAAAGTGTTAGATAGCGGAGGTGAATAAATTACGATTCCCACTCCACCGAGTGCAACAGTAGGGAAAGTGTTGGATAGCGGAGGGGAATAATTTACTATTTCCACTCCAGCGAGTGCAACAGTAGGGAAAGTGTTGGATAGCGGAGGGGAAAATGTACTATTCCCACTCCAATGAGTGCAACAGTAGGGAAAGTGTTGGATAGCGAAGGGGAAAAAATTACGATTCCCACTCCAGAGAGTGCAACAGTAGGGAAATTGTTGGATAGTGGAGGGGAATAAATGACTATTCCCACTCCAATTAGTACAACAGCGGGGAAAGTGTTGGATAGCGGAGGGGATAAAACCAAAGATTACAGCTATTGAACCTAAATCCCCAAACAAAATAAAAACAAAACAATTACCAAAAATATTTATCTTTTTTTTTATTTATTTTTTTATTGCAAGTTGGTCAGGGTGCAAACATATTTAAAGCAAAAAACAGCATAGAGACAGCAGAGAGAATTTCTTGTGTAAATAGTACATAAAAGAAGAAAACAAAATTTTCCAGTCAGGGTTATGCATAAGGGAGGGAAAACAGCCCCAGGCAGGATTATAATTAATAACACAAGAACCACTACCCCAATTCCCCCTCCATCCATCGTTCTAGAGGGGCCCAGATTTTTATTACTGATGCCCTTCTTTTTTTACCAAAAATATTTATCAATTAATAAATGAATATTAATGATCAACTAATGATTAATTTATTTAAACTAAATTACTTTTCACCCTCTACCCCAATTAACACCAAAACACACACCTAAACATATTTACACAATTTCCATAACTAATTTTACATTAATAAATCAATAACAATTAACAACAAATCATTAATTACATGTTTTTTTAAAAGCTTTCTTCCCAACATTTACAACTATAAACCCCACAACTCACATCAAAATTATTCCACATTTAGCATATTTAATATTTAATACATTGATTAGCATTAATTAACAAATAATTAATTAATTATAAATAATTTACCTCCCACCACATTCCCCTATAAATGACACCACCAATGTTGTAAAACATGACACAATTAACATAATTATTAAACAATTAATTAATTAATTGATAACAATTAATAAGCAAAATAAAAACAATTAATAATAAATTAATTCACACAACACTATAAAATACAATTAAATAAAGATATAAAAAATATTTTAAAAAAATAAAATTAAATTACTTCCCACCCTACTCCCCAACAACCCGCAGCCTGCGCCTAAAAAAAATGATACAATTAACATAATTAGCCAATTATTTAATAATAATTAACAACCAATTAATAAATAATTAATAATAAATTAATTAGCACAATTAATAATAAAACATTATAAATACATAAATAATATTAATAAAAATATTAATTAGTTCATTAATTAGAATTAAATTACTTCCCACCCTACTCCCCCATCAACCCACAACCCACTCCTAAAAAAATAACACAATTAACATAATTACCAATTAATAATAATTAACAACCAATTAATAAATAAGAAAACAAGTTACATACCTGTAACTGTGGTTCTCCAGTATTGGTAACTTTCCTAGATTCCCATTGCTTGTATCATTCCCCGTCGTCGAAATGGAAGTCCCCGGTATATACAAAATAACCATAGAAATAGGTACAAAAAAAGAATAAGGCCTATGCCTCATATCGTTTTGTAGCATATTCACCTCTTTTTGTAAAAGAGACCAAATAAAATGAACAGCCAATCAGAACAGCCTCACCCCATAGACCCTTCTTGAGAGAGCCTCAGAGCCTCGGATTTTCATAGCCGTTGTGTAACAGTATAACAGAAGATGCTGAAGGCTGAGCTTTCCCAGGGGAGGAGGGTGGGCACATAGGAATCTATGAAAGTTACCAATACTGGAGAACCAATGTTACAGGTAAGTAACTTATTTTCTTACTCTAGTTTCGGAACTTTCATATATTCCCATTGCTTGTATCAGAATAGCTAGCAGTCAGAACGCACATGTTGTGAAACAATACAGTGTTATAAAACATTGCAAGATGCATCGTGTTCAGTAGAAATAAAAAAAATCACCCACAGTGAATGGGCCATAGAACAGTAATCAGTCATTAGAGAAGAAACATAAAAGCATCTAGACATGCAAAATGTGTGAATAGCAAATAAAAAGGAAGGATGGTTAGAAGGGAAAGCTCACCACTCATTGAAAGAGGTTCCTCAGGACTGCCTGTCCCACTGCAGCGCCACTAGGCGTGGAGGAATCCAAGCAGTAATGCCTTGTGAAGGTATGAGCACTGCTCCAGGTCGCTGCTCTGCAAATGTCTTTGAAAGGCACACCGGCAAAGAGAGCAACTGCAGAAGACATAGCTCTCGCAGAGTGCACCCGGACCCGCACCTCAAGGGGCTTACCAGCTGCTTGGTGACAATATTGGATCGCACTGGCAATACAGTGAGCAATACCCTGCTTTGAAAGAGGGAAACCTTTGCGAGGAGCACTGAAGGCCACAAAGAGTTGTGTTGACCTCCTGAAGTCTTTGGTACGCTGTGGATAAAACCTCAGACATCTTTGAACGTCCAGAGAGTGGAGAGCCCTCTCCGCTGGAGTAGTGGGTCAAGGAAAAAAGGATCTGAGAATAACTGGTTCATTCAAGTGAAAGTCTGAGGGCACCTTCTGAATAAATTTGGGATTTGTTCTTAGTATCAAAGTCTCTCTTTTAAACTGTAAGAACAGTTCTTGAATAGTGAGAGCTTGCAGTTCACCCACCCTTCTGGCCGATGTTAAGACCAGAAGGAGGGCCACCTTCCATGAGAGGAAATTAAGGTCCGCCCTATGAATCGGTTCAAACGTATGCCTCATGAGTTGAGTAAGAACCAAGTTAAGCTGCCACAGAGGCGGTGGAGGCCAAACTGGTGGGAAAACCCTAAAAAGTCCTTTAAGAAATAGCTTCACAATCCTTGCCGACCAGAGGGAAAGTCCAGAGGACGTCCGTCTGAATATAGAAATGGCCGCAAAGTGCACTTTGATAGAAGAATGAGCGAGACCTGATTTAGCCAATGCCAGAATGTACAGCAACATCTGATGTGGTGCAGAAGAGACGGGATGAATCTTTTCTTGCCGGCACCAAAGGCAGAAACGCTTCCATTTCAAGTGATGTGTCTTATTTGTACTCGGGGCTTGAGCTTCAGCAAGCACCTCTCTACATTCTGACGAGATTTTCAGATCCTGAAATTCTCGGTGCTCAGGAGCCACGCCGATAACTGAAGAGATCTCGGATTCGGGTGTACCACTTGGCCCTGGGACATCGTCAGCAGGGAAGGAATTGGCTGTAGGTGAAGTGGACGGTCCAGGGAGAGTAGAAGAAGCTCCGTAAACCAAAACTGGTGGGGCCACCAGAATCATTCTGCAGGGTTCCGCCTTGAGCTTCCAGAGAAGTCTGGGAATTAGTAGGATCAGAGGAAAAGCATAAACAAAGGCACCTGAACAGGCCATCGAAAGTGCATTCCCCAATGATCCCGGATGGTGATGCCTGCTTGCGCAGAGTCTGCATTTTTTGTTCTTCAGAGTGGCAAAGAGATCTATGGGAGGAGTGCCCCACGGTCTGAAAATCTCTTCCAGAGTGTTGCGGTGTAACTCCCACTCGTGGCTCACTCATTTCAGGCGACTGAGTGTGTCCACTGTCTTGTTGAGGGCATCCGGAAGATGCTCCGCTGAGAGCGATACCTCCCGCTGGATTGCCCAGTACCAAATCTCCTGAGCCTCTTTGGATAATCAACGAGACCTTATTTACTCCCTGCTTATTTACGTAATGCATGGCCGTCGTGTTGTCCGTACGGACCAGGACGCAGAAGGAAGGCCTGCAAGGCTAGACGAATCGCCCTGAGCTCCAACAGATTAATGTGACATAGCCGATGCTGAGGCAGCCAGTGCCGCTTACATGAAGGCCTTGTAAGACCGCTCCCCAGCCTTCTAGTGAGCCGTCTGTTGTTATTATTAGAGGAGCTGGAGTGACCCTGAAGGTGAGACCCTGGGAAATATTGTCTTTGATTGTCCACCATGTTGCAGCCTCTTTCATAGGCTAAGTGATTATGATCTTGTCTTCGAAAGAGCCTTCCGCCTGGACCACTGCAAATCCAGTTGCTTTTGGAGGGGGCGCATTCGCAACCTGCAATGGGGAACTAAAGGAATGCAGGACAAGATTGACCCCAGGAGGGACTTGTTGAGGTGAACTGAAAGTGACCCTCTTCATTGCAACCGAAGAGCAGCGGTAATCAACTTTGTCTGTCTTTCCTTTGAAGGAAACGCTTTGCAGCAAGATGTGTCCAGAATGGCCCCCAAGAACCGGGCCGATTTGGACGGGCACAGGACTGACTTTTATGTGTTGAGCTGAAGCCCCAAGTGACGCAAGAGCTGTGTGCATGTCCTGACAGCCTCTTCCGTTGCTTGATGAGACTGAGCTTTTAACAACCAGTCGTCCAGGTAAGGCAAGACCTGGAGCGTCTGCTTCCTGAGAAATGCCGCCACAGGGTCTAAGACCTTTGTCGAAATTTGAAGAGCGGGTCTGAGTCAGAATAGCAGGACCTTGAATTGAAAGTGGCTCTTGGCTACTGTAAAGCGTAAGAATTTCCTGTGGGCAGGGTGGATGGGGACATGAAAGTATGCGTCCTCGAGGTCCAGAGTTGCCATGTAATCTCCCGGATTGAGGAGCCATAAATGTGCTGTAAGGAGACTGTCCAAAACGAGAGCTTGATGAGATAGGTGTTTAGCTCCCTCAGATCTAAAATAGGGCGCCATTTTTCTACAGTCTTTTGAACAAGAAAGAACTGGGAGTAGAATCCTTCTCCTCGTTGGGATCGAGGGACCGGTTCTATCACTCCTTTGAGGAGTAGTTGGTGCTCCAGAGTATGGCCCGACTGAACTATATTCAGAACCCATTGATCTGATGTTATTAGTTAACCGCTGTGGAAGTATTGGGATATCCTGCCCCCCACTGGTGTTACAGGGGACAAAGGAACAGTAGGAAGAGCCAACAAGCAGCTACTGGCCCTTAGAGGAATCCCTTCCCTGGCGCCCTTGTCGTCCTCTAGATGATGAACGAGACAAAGAAGACGACTGGCCTTGCCGTTGAGTATATTGCGCCCAGTATGATTGAGAAACCTGCGAATAAGAGGAATAGCGCTGCTGCTGATATCCGCCTCTTTAGAAGGGGAGGCCTCTACCCCTAGCTCCACGGAAGGGGACCTAGCGGTATTGTAAAGTCCCAAGGGATTTTGCCGTTTCCATGTCCTTTTTTATATCCTGCAGCACATCATAAATGTGCTTCCCAAAGAGAGCCTCACTATCAAAGGGAAGGTCCAAGATCTTATTTTGGACTTCAGGCCGAAACCAAGTAGCACAAAGCCATCCTTGGCACCGAAGGACTGCTGCCCCCACCAGGGAACGGAAAACTGTTGTGGCAATATCCATTGCGCAGTCAATTATTTCTGAAGATGTTCTCTCTCCCTCCTGGACGATCTTCTTAGCTTCCACCTTAGAATCTTCCAGGAACTGGTCCAGATAAGGGGACAAATCACACCACATCTGGCGATTATACCTTCCGAGAATTGCCAAGGAGTTGGCTGCTCTGACAAGGAGGCTAGACCTAGAAGATAACCTCTTCCCGGCATTATCTAACCGCCTGCCCTCTTTATCCGGAGGTCTAGTGAGAGGGGCCGCCTGATTTTTACACTTTCTCTGGGCCGCTTGAGAAATTACGGAATCTGGTTTAGGCTGGCTGACAAGACAAGCTGGGTTATCCTCAGGGGCCTTTACCTTTTTTCTAGATGAGAAAGAACAGGTATGACTGTGTCAGGCGTCTTCATAACCTTGAACCCTTCATCCCAGACGTGACCTACGATAGGGATAGAGCAGATTGACTTTCTGTATGGTTCTTTAAAGTGATATAAGAAACATTCCGACTGCACAGATAGTATGGGCAGATCGAATCGCTTAGACCAGGGGTCTCCAACCGGTCGATCGCGAGCTACTGGTAGCTCGCCAAGACCCTGTGAGAAGCTTGTGATGCTTGCGACTGAATTTAGTAGCCCGTTTAGTGTTGTTTGGGCTTTTTAGGTTGTTTGCAGGCTCTGTTGCCCGCCCTCACCCAAAGCAGCTGCTCAGTTTGGCTTTGAGCTTAGCTGGAGCGGGGCAGGCCGGGCCGAAGAGGATGGCGTGCCTCGCCTTCCTACGCAGATCAGCGTCTTCTTGTACCTTGTGACCAGGCGTCTATGCACCCCCTGCCTTTTCCTCACGGGTACTGCGCTCATTGTGAGAGTCACAAGTGCGGATGGTGCTGGTGCGGAGCTGCATTAGGAGTGGCAGGGCAGAGCAGCTGTTTGCCGGTCGCACAAGCAGTATAGAACTGCCGGGACCAGGGCCATCTGCCCTTTTCAGCATTACAGCCTGCCACCTTACCTTCACCAGAGCAGCAGGTAAGCCGGCGTGGGAGCACACCCAGAACAATTCTGAAGTCTTTAATTATAATTACAGTGGATGGCACGCAAAAAGCATACCACATTCGAATTTGCAGCTGCTGCCATTTTTTCACAAAAAGCTGTTAAACTGTGATGGTCTCATTCTCTGCGCTTTCCACTTCTCATTCTGCCACTTCCTCCGGCTTCCCCTCCCCTCTATCTCCCTGGGGACAGTAGTTTAGCCCACTATTCCGGTTATTGTCATCTCGTGAGCTTAGATGTAAACTGGCAACAAGATGAAAGAAAAAACAACCTGTGATGCACTTTTAACAGCGAAAGGTAAATTTATGTAAAATCACTTCTTAATGAACTGCCTCCACTTTACCTCCCCCCGACCCCCCCCTCCAACCTCAGCCATCAACCCCGCCTTCATTTAGAACAGGGCTGATTTAGAATGCATATTGTTGAAGTGTTGCTTTCAAACGGACATGTTAGGTCAGGAGAAATTAATGGGGTTGCTAAATTTGATAAAAAGGCTACTAATAAATATACCGGCTTGGAGTAAAAGTTAGTACTTGGGTACAATTAATTGATGCCACAATAACTGAGCTGGGCAGATACGATTAGATTCATCTGGAATTCGACAGGGATTTATTTACTTGCATTGTCATTACGCCTGTACATGTACGGCCGTACGTCTACCCTTTCATTGAGAGCTCGGCTGAGCCCCATTGCGACAAACATTCCCAGTTCGTATGAAACATGCTGGATGACTCATATTCCGGTGCTCTTCACATTGCTAGTCCTGCGGAAGACCCCACCCTAAGTTGGACTCATCTAGTGTGCTAAATAGGGGTCGAAACGTCGACTTTCATCCATCTCACAAGCCAGGACAACTCTAAGCGAATGTGATAGTGTCCATTGACTGCTATGTGTTACCGTAGGAACAATTGACCTTGTACCAAGGCCGAACCAGTACTATTACCATATAATTGATGCATATATGTCACACTACCCTGTCCTTGTCCACTACCTCCACTCCTGAATCACTACCATTATCCCACCCTTCATCCTTTCATCCTGAGCACCGCTCTTTTTGGCAAATGTTTCTAATATATTCAAAGTGAGGAAGCAACTGTGTTGCCACTATTGATAAATCTAATCTACTGAGAATTAACTGCATACAATTGCAACAGTGACTTCTAGAATTTTAATGATGAATGCAAGTCAATTTGTTTATGTTTTAAGCTGAGTGTGCTACTCAACCGCTCTTTGTATTGTACCAGGTGGTTATGATGGAGCAAGTATTCGCACGTTATGCGACTTGCTTGTATCAAGAACTTCAAATAAATTTAACTTTATAATCAATCTGTTTTGTCTTACTAATATTGCACATTTTACACTACACGGGGTGTCCCAGTGAAGCTTGCTTATGTGTTTACTAACACTAATATGCTTGCCTTTAAAATGGCCGCTGCTTTGCGGGAATTTAATCTGCGCATGCGTCGGTCATACCCATGTGATGTGACGCACTCGCAGTTCTGGAGGGAATTTGTTGCTCATGCGCAATAAAGCAAAAATGGCTGCTTTGTTTTCTCATATGCTCCGAGCTTGCATTGCCGCTTTTGCAAACTGTTTTGTTCTGCACTTACCCTAATGCAATAGTTGTTATAAAGTAAGGGGTGTAGTATAGCCATTTCATGGTATATAGTGTAATCTTTTATTCTGTGTTTCTAAATTGTTTTCGCTTGCTTTTCATGTATCGTATTCTTTGGGCCTGGGAGGCGCTTGCTACTCCATCTTGAAGAGCCCGTATGGTACTTGTCATGTGATGAGGGAAATGAACCTTGCAGCAGTGGAACCCAGCCAGCTGGCAGTCGAAGCCAAGATGCTCCTGGGAATCGACCTGTTACCCAGCAAGACAAAGCTGACTTGTACCTAATATTGATACAATTGTATTAACTTCTGTATACTCTATTGTTCACTGTAAATAATATGTCATGGGAAGCTAGAATTTAAGGGGTGGGTACGAAAATTGAATATTAAGCCTGAGAAAGTCTAACATTTAGGTGGTGTGATGACTTAACCCCCTCCTTTAACCAATCAGAACTTGGGGATCCTTTCACTTGCAACATTGGGGGGTGGTACACTGACCCGAAAACAGTATAACTAGCCTAGGTTTAGCTAGAGAAATTGTCCGACTTGTCCGAATAGCTGACCTGTCACTGACCCAACGCACTCTATAGGTGACTGTTACAGAGAGCTGCGGAGCACTCTGTCCGTATTTTCCACAGACCCAGTCGGGGTTTTGGGAACCTTAAGTGCTGGCGAAGCACTTTGCTGGGAGATTCGAGAACCCAATCTGGGTTATTGGCAGATTCCTTGCAGAGAGGGAGTAGCGCAGGCGTTGCAACAGAAGCTGCAGGTGTTGGTCGGACCCTTTGATGAGCCCTGTCCCGATCCGAATCCTGGGGTTATCCTGTCCTGACTGTCCATGAGCCGTACCTGCTCGCCTACTGGCAGCCTAAGTCCTTGAGGGTCCTTTCCCGCCTTTTCCAACTGACCCGTGGCCAGGGTTGGTCTTCATTCTGTCCTAGGTAAATATAAACTCTATGTGGGTGTTTGTCTTTCTAAACTTCTCTCTCTCGTCTTGAATAAAGCATAATTGCCTACGTCCCTTTTTCCTGTCTCTCTATAAATAAGATTTTCATGCATTTTTGTCTATTAGCGTGTTCCACTTTTCTCCCTACCTTTAGCCAAATACTGAATCGTTTACATATATAGTATGTTTCATTCTTACCCTCCCTATAGAAAAGAAGCACATCTGGATAAACAAATAGCCTAAGTTTCGTTTCCTCTGAACCGTTACTTGATTAGTATGTTCCCTTTCTTTACCCGCCTTTAGTGAAATTGTGAAAGTCTGTTAATCTAAATTAGCGTGTTCCTTATTTCTCCTTCCCTTTATTTTTTCGATACCTAAATGATTCTTATCCTCATCCATAGCTATACGATATTTCGAATTCGAGTTATAGACAGTTTGGTCTGTGTAAATTTGTGGCTCATGGCGTATGATAATGATGATGATGATGATTAGATAAAGGTTTTCAAAACTTCCTGAGTTTGAGGTTATTATAAAGAGTATAAACATTATTCAATGTGTATATGGTATTTGTGTTGTCTATTTGTCCCACAGCTAGCTCCTTGATCCAGTGTGATCTTAGGTACCTGTGATGAGGTACACTGAAACTAAATAGAAAGGAACTGAATTGCTGGTAATAGTGTGTAGGTTACCTGATTAATGTATAAAAGGAAAATATTTTATGGGCCCAAGTGTGCATATTTGGTAATAAAATTAGTCGGGTGACCTGCGCGCTCTATCAGTAATTTTCTGGTAGCAGTAGAATGGTTAAGGACTAGTTAAGACAGGTAGATAGGTTACTTGCTGATAACTGTGTAAAATAAAATTGCTGCTAACATTTTTTATTGCTGCTAAAAGTATCGATCGATCGAATGTAAAAATATTGCTTTGAAATGTTATGAAATGTTTTTGAAATAATTTTGATGAAATGCTGCTATATTGATTTATGTATTAACAACTTGTTAGTGATTGTTATATGTTGTCTGGAATCCCCGGGGGCAGAATAGCGGGTGGTGAGGAGAATCCACCTCGCAGAGAGGTCACTTACGTTGAGGAAAATTAGTGCATGGTTAGGCAGAACTGGAAGCGCTACTTAGGGTTTTCTGTATGAATAGTTGAATAAATGATAGCAACGCGTTCGGTAATGAAGCTTCAGTTGTGATATAACCTAGTAAGGGTCACACGAGAAGGAGTAGTAGGTTGGTCGGAGCTTGAGTGACAGCAAAAGAATTCGCTAGTGAAACTTTAGACTTAGTATATATCCCGAAAAGAGTGGATGAGTCAAAGAAGTAGCAGGTTCTCTAATGCTTGCGTGAAGGGTAGGCAGAAGGGTCTATCTGCAGTATATGAAAAGTAGACAGAAAAGGTTTACTTGCAGTGAAACAAGTCTTTCCTTTTTAGACACTCGAGTACAGTGGCGAATGTTATACGTTGTAAATTAAATAGAGCACTTGCACTTTAAGAAAGAAAGAGAGTGTCTGTTACCTTGTGAAGGAGGGAGTCAGTTGCGGAGCTGCGTTGACGTCTCTCTGTGCCGCGCTGGTATTGGTCGAAACAGCGGGTGTGTAACGGATCTGGTATTGTAAAGGAGGGGTGAGCGCCGGAGCGTGTGAATGCGTCTCACGGAAAGGCCGCGCTCCCATTGGTCGAAACTATTTGCAACCACAGTGTTGATTGGTTGTTGACAAATTGAAAGACGCGCTAGTATTGGAAGAATATACTAAACAGGAGTGTGAAGTATATGTAGTATACCGAATTTTTACCTGATCCGAAATATTCAGGGTTTGCGAAAGAACAGATGTTAAAAGGTATACCTTACAATATGTACGGAAACAAGAGAAAGATGACTTTTGTAGACAAAGTTAAAAATTATTTCAAAAAGGATAAACCAATCAAAACTAGAGAGGGTATAATCATTCCTCCACCTAATACTCCCGCATCATTTATGTTATTTGACCGAGGGTATCATACCTGTGTGCGGTTCGAAAATTGGGTGGAATATACCAAAGATGACGGAATTTTAGCATTTCCTTTAGACGGTACCTTTAATGGTAGAATTTTGTTTAATTTGAGGACCTGAATGAATGACTTACATCCCAGACCAAGATTGACGCAATATGAGGCTTTATAAGAATGGGAGATTGAGGCCTTTGAGCGAGATAGACCTATAATTGACAAGGGAATAAGCAAATGGTATCCGAAAATGCATGGAGAAGCAAAAGAGAAAAAAATGAAGCAGTGGAGACAGAACATGATGATAGAAGGGCTGTTCCCAGTACGTACTGTAGATGAAGCCGCAGGAGGAAAAAGGACAGAGAAAACCAGACACTTAATGACTGCTGGTGATTCTGAGGATGAATACCTGGAGGATTTATTAATGAAAAATCCACCGCCATATGATGAGGAGTCCAGGTCCTTGAGTACGAGAAATCCATTCTTTAGGCCTTCCAGTAATAGAAGGGCCAGTGCATCTGATCCGACAGGTCCAGGTTATAGGCCTAGTGGTAATGAGGGGTCGAGCATGCCCGATCCAACTGTTCCATATTATAGGCCGTCTTCTGGTGAGAGACCAAGTATGACAATTCCAACTGCCCCGAATCTTTACCCTCCCTTAATTCCACAAGTAAAACATGAAACCTCCATGGAAAAAGTTTTACAGGACCGAGAAAGAGAAGCCCTAGCTAAACAGAGAACTGAACTTATCCAGAAAATATCACAGTTAGATACGAGTCCTGAGGCTTTGACAATTCCAGTAACTATTGGCCCAGTTGTTCCTCTTTACGGGGACAAACAGGCTAGTCCAAAGGCTCCAGTTAGTACTCCAGTTGTGGTGCAGCCGAGAAGAGAGCCCTTAATAGTTGATGACCAGGCAAGTGAATGCAATTCTGTAATTTCCCTAAAGGATCTGCCCATAAGGGAACCAGAAGGTAATTCCCAGAGAAAGAAAACTCAGATTGGTGCAAGAGAAGTCCAGATCGAGTCATCTTCAGGTACTAGAAGTGCCACAGTAGTGACTCCGGAAGGAATAGATCGATGGACCCGAGAATTAGAGAAAATAAATCCTCAGCCAAAACCATTAGATATTTACAAATTAAGAATAGAATTAGAAGAACTGATGGCTGGGAACGTGGGACTAGACAGATTGAACACCCTTAGTGAGGAAGAGTTACTATTCATTTGCAAAAGTATTACCAGAAACACCGAAGTGTTCCATGAGAAACTAATGGACACAGCAGCTAACATGGGAATAGACGTTAGCAGATCCAAAGTGTTGCAAAAGCCCTACAGAGCAGAATTTTCTGACAAAGATTTAGAAAACATGAACGTGTCAGGGAAAAAGTTTCAGATAAGAGAATTATTGAATTTGTTACAGAAATGGGGAGACCTAGAAAAATGGAAAGCCAGATGGCTAAAGAAAAAGGAAGACAGTAGATCCAGACAAGTGACTTCTGAATATGTCCTAAAAGAAGCTGACAAGGCAGAAATATTGTATCCTATGAGAGAAGTGCCAGGTGGAGGATATGTACATGTTCCATGGTCCAGACAGGATATTGTGTCCTTTACAAATGATTTCCCAAAATTACGAGAGAAACCTGTAGAATGGTACAGACAGGTCGAGAGATTTATTAAAGTGCAAAAATGTCTCCTGTAAGATCTAGCTGGGTTCATTGACATTGTAGTTCCCGTAGATTTGTGGACAGAATGTAAAATTGCTGTTGATTGGCCAAGTGAAGAATATGCCACAGACAAAAAGACAGGAGCTCCTTCAGCTGAAGTGATGAGGAAGTATGACCAGGTAATATTATACCTGAAAGGAAAGGTGCCTGCAAAGGAAACAGATTGGACCCGAATAGATAGAACTACCCAGAATAGAGATGAAACTGTACATTCATACTATGAACGGCTGTTACAGGTGTTCAAAACGTACAGTGGACTAGATAACATTGAGATGAAGGACATGACCCACTTCATTTATCGATTTGTGTTAGGGTTAAAACCTGAAATTTCCAAGTGGATCAAAGATAATAAAATCTGTGGCAAGCTAAACCTATTGATGAGGTCCTGAGGTATGCCAAATATTGTGAAGATGAGCTGGAAAATAAACGAAAAGAATTAAAAGAAAAGGTTATGTGGGCACAAGTAAAACTGGCAGAGCACCAAGAACAGCAGTTGAGCAAAATGACAAATACTCAGAATCAGAACCCTGGGGGTGGAGGAAAGCCCAGAGTAAAAATGAGCAGAGAAGAGGAACGCAAGAAATTCCCTTGTCACGGTTGCGGGAAAATGGGGCACTGGAGGGACGAGTGTAAGGCTGTGCAGAACGATAATGTGCCAAATAATGATTTAAATCCGCAGGCGCAGAATGAGGGACCACGGAAGACACAGCAACAGGTAAAACAGAATCAGTTGCCTCGTGCACCTAGGCCAAACTATAGGAGCAAAGCACAACAGAGTGAGGAAGCAGAGGTTCGGGAAGGAAGGGAGGATAGAAATGCCGCAACTTCGCAATTTTTGTTGAATAACACATTCTTCTGTGATGAACCTTACTGACGGTGCCTGAGGGGGGAGGACGAGGAGTGCGTGCTTGGCGCCTCCTTGCCGGTAGACCAGTCAGGGCCATACATTGAAGGAAAGGTTGAAGGAAATGACGTCACCTTTCTGTTGGACACTGGTGCTACCCGTTCTACTGTGAGAACAGCATACGTTCCAAACCTACCCCTCTCGGGAGAAGCAATCCAAGTAGTGAGTGCTTCTAATCAATTAATTAGTACCTCAGTTACAGAGCCCATGGAGATCACAATAGGGAATTTTAAAGAAATGCACAGATTTGTAGTCTGTGATTCTAGTCCTGTGAACTTACTAGGACGAGATTTGCTGTGCAAAATGAACTGCACCATCTTTTGAACACCAAAAGGCGTTGAAATTCAGACTCCAGATGAAGACGGAACTTACAAATTAATGTTAATAAGACCTGACTCAGAAATCAAAAGACTGACAATACAAGACTTACCTGAAGAACTCCAACAGACAGTGAAACCAGAGGTATGGGATTTTAATGGAAAAGATGTAGGACTAATGGCAAATGTTGACCCAATTAAAATCTCCATAAAAGAAGATGCAGTTTACCCGAATACTAAACAGTATAAAATGAGTGCAGAAGTGAAAGCAGGGGTTGCTATTGAAATAAAAAGATTGTTAGAAGCAAACATCTTACAGGAGGTAATGAGCAGTCCTTGTATTTCGCCCATTATTGGAATAAAGAAACCTAGTGGTAAGTACAGGGTAGTGCAGGACCTGCGCAAGGTTAACAAAATTGTCTTTCCTTGCTGTCCTATTGCGCCAAACCCTGCAGTGATTTTGTACCAAATCCCATGGAATGCTGGATGGTTTACTGTCATTGACCTATGTCACGCATTCTTTTCAATTCCATTGCATCCAGACAGCAAATTTCTTTTCTCATTTGAATTCGACAATCATGTTTACATCTGGAATCGTGTCCCTCAGGGGTACACAGAGAGTCCTTCGATTTTTAATCAAATTCTGAAAAAATGCCTTGAATCTTTGGTCTTACCTGGAGAATCAGTCCTGGTCTAATACATAGACGACCTTTTGGTGGCGTCTAAAAGTCGGAAAGACTGTGTTGTTGACACCATTGCCTTACTGAACCATTTAGGTGAGGGAGGACATAAAGTATCACCAGACAAATTACAGTTCTGTACCTCTTCAGTAAAATATCTGTGGCACCAGATAGAAAGAGATATCAGGAAGGTTACCACAGAAAGAATTAGAATAATTCGAAACATGGGACTACCAAATACTCAGAAAGAAATCAGAATGTTTCTTGGAGTTGTAGGGTACTGTAGACAGTGGATTGTGGGATTTGCAGTCCTAGCCAAACCATTAATAAAAATGACAAAGAAAGGAGCAAAAGACCCAGTGGAGTGGGATGATGAAAGCATGTCAGCCTTTACAAAGCTACAAGAATGTCTGTGTACAGCTCCTGCATTGGGAATGCCTGACTACTCGAAAGACTTTGCACTGTTTTGTGACACACGAGACAATTGTGCACTTTCAGTCCTTACTCAAATGCATGGTTTGACTAGACGTCCAGTGGCATATTTTTCTGCTACTTTGGATTCAGTGGCTGCTGGATTACCCGGATGGCTGAAAGCTGTGGCTGCAACTTGCATGAGTCTTGAACAGAGTGAATCCATTATTATGGGACATCCTGTAACTGTATGTTCCACATGCAGTTGTAATCTTACTGACCAGAACCAAAACACAGTAGGGCACAAATAGTCGGCTGACTAAGTATGAGAGAATTCTAGTAGGTGCAGCAAATGTAACCATTACCCGATGTAATATTTTGAATCCAGCTACCTTATTGCCAAATTCACTTGTAACATAAGCAAAGGGAGAGGTCGAGCATAATTCCATTGATCTGACTGAGTTTAGTACAAAACCACGCCCAGACATCAAGGAAATGCCCCTGCCTGTAGAAGATTTTGAGCTGTTTGTAGATGGCTCATGTCTGAGACACAAGGATGGAGGCCTAAGCGCTGCCTATGCTCTGTGTACATTAGAACGTCCAGTAGAAGCATCCTATTTGTTTAGAGTAAAGTCTGCACAAGTAGCCGAATTGGTTGCAATGGCAAGAGCCTGTAAATTTGGGAAAAGCAAGAGAATAACCATATACACTGACAGCCAGTATGGTTAAGGGGTTGTGCATGACTTCAGCCAGTTGTGGCTGCAAAGAGAATTTATGACTTCTTCGGGTACTCCTATCCGAAACGGGAAAGTTGCACAAGAACTACTGGAAGCAATCCAGTTACCTAAAGAATTGGCAGTGGTCAAGTGTGCTGCTCACAAATCTGGCGATGACAATGTGACAGCAGGTAATCGATATGCTGACCAACTGGCCCAACATTGTGCAAAACATAAAATGTCAGTCAATATCAAATTGGGGGGAAGCGGAAACAGCTGCCAACTTATGGTGTTTGAAGATATACAAACATGGGAAGAACTAAGAGATTTGCAGAAAGCAGCAGGACCAAAGGAAAAGAGAAGATGGAGAAAGTTTGGTTGTCAGCAAAGGAATGAGGATGGTGTCATTGTTTACACGGATGGTATGCCTGTGTTGCCAGATAGCTTGCTTGCTCCTATGGCTAGGTTTATACATGGAGATGCACATGTAGGAAGAGATGCAATGGTCCGCGTCTTTAGACAGACATGGTTCAATTCAAAATTCAGGAACATAACAGAGGCACTCTGCCAGAGGTGCTTGACATGCCAACAATTGAATCCCGGAACGAAAACAGTAGTTTTACAAGGTAAAATTGGGAAAGCAGAAGGTCCTTTTATCAGATTACAAATTGACTTTATTCAGTTACCCCCCTGTCGAGGAATGAAGTATGTCCTTGTCATTGTTTGCCTATTTTCAAAATGGGTAGAAGCTTATCCTGCAAGAAAGAACGATAGCATCACTGTAGCTAAATTGTTACTGAGGGAACTAATACCTAGGTACGGTTTTCCAGTCACAATTGAATCAGACAGAGGTGGGCATTTTCAGAATGAAATAATAGGCCAAATCTGTGAAGCATTCAAAATTACACAAAAACTACACTGTGCATATCGCCCAGAGGCTTCTCGAGTGGTAGAACAACTGAATGGCACTATCAAGTCCAGATTGGGAAAGATGTGTGAATCTACTGGAATGCAATGGATAGATGCTTTGCCCCTTGTCTTGATGGGACTCAGAAGTATTCCGGATCGGAAGACAGGCCTGAGACTCCACGAGATTCTGATGGGAAGAGTAATGCGGCAAGCATGGGTACCAGGACACAAACTGATAAACATTTCTGATGATTTGGTGCTAGAGTACTGCAAGCAACTGGGTGACCAAGTGCGTTCTATCTCTCACCAGATTGGGGAAGACGCCGTCGCCAGGCCAGCAACTCCAGCCCATAATCTGAACCCTGGTGATTGGGTTGTACTTAAGAAACACACCCGGTCGAGTTGCCTTGCACCGAAGTGGGGCAAGAAAAGACAGGTGATTCTTGTTACCACAACAGTGGTGAAGTGTGCGGGTATGCCACGGTGGATCCATGCCAGCCATACGAAAAAGGTGACAGAAGATGAAGAAAAGGCTGAGGCTGAAGGTTGTGCAGCTGAGGGGTCTCCTGAAGCTGGTCCTGAAGTAGCTGAAGAAGAACAACCGAGCACTAGTCAAGATGATTGGGTCCCAGTAATCGACCTGACATTCGATCCAATAAGAACTAGAAGACAAACCTACTTAGATAGAGAGTGGGATAGTGAGGACGAGACAGGAATAGAAGGAGATAATCAGATCATCAAAATCCATGTCAAATCTGATGAGGAGGAAGGTCAGATAAGGACAGAACAGGTTATCGACAGGAGTCCTGAGACTGAAAAGGGACAGATAGAAAATAGGGTGGAAGTTCAAGCGGAAGAAAATCAAAGGTTCGAAGTGCTTGAACAGGATCAGATAGAAATAGATAAATGTGTTCAGGAAGAAGAAATTGAAACAAAACAAAGCAAAAACCAGCATATACCTGAACCAGGCCAGCTTAGTGACCAGGCAGAAGAAATTGACCTAAGACCTGGAACTAGTCAGACAGATAGGGAAGAAGAAAACATTGAAGCAGATGTGCCACAACTAAACGAAAATAAAACAGCATTTGAAGAAGGCCAAAGTTAAGTACAGTGCCAGTTAAAAGATTCAAGAAAAAGAATAGAGAACCGAGATTTGTCAAAAGACTCAGACTGAGATTAAAAACTGTAGAAGAAAAACTTGAGCATGAGAATCAAGACTCCAGCGAAGCTGAGCAGTCTGGACCAAAACCTAAGAGAAGAAGTGCCCGAATAAAGAGACTGAACAATAAGTATCAGAATCCTGAATGGACTTATCTGGTGTTGGAGGAATTTGAAAATCTTGATATAAGTGATGAAAGTGATGAAGAACTGATTGCTGACCAGACTTCCGAAGAAGAGGAACCAACCTGAACGTTACCCTGTGTAAGCAACCTGTGCAAAGTTACAAAGAGGGGTTGAAAAACTTCTTTTAAGCAAAAATGTCTGATTCCACTGTGAATGGAAGACCTAGACGCAATTGTTGTAAAACATAATGCAAAGTATGTGTATGTAGTATAGCTTTAGTACTGATATTATGGATAGGACTAACAATTACTATTCCTTACATGATGAGTAAAGATACTAATTTGTACCCTACGAAGATAGTGACAAAGGACACAGAAGAGCTGCAAATGAAAGAGACACCACAAAGTGTAGAAAGACCTCAGAAAACACTTAGCCTTAGACAAACTAGAATGGACTTAGATGCATCAGATGAGGAAGGACTACACTATCACAGAATTAAGAATAGAACTCATTTAAATGTATTTGCAAACCTGTTAGTACACTACGTAGAGCAATGGAAATAGAGGTCTGTTACGTTTGTATGAAGCTACCTACTTCAGTAGCTGAAGATATGACTTATCATCATTTACCACTAACATATGGAATTTCCTGTAGTATTTTAGCTAGTTTGTTCTATAAAAGAGGACCGCTACAGTACTATTACTCTAACTCAGACGTAATTTTTTCTGAACTTCCTATACGTGGAAATCTAAATCCTGTACATACTAAAAGTGATGTTACACGTTATATGGGAGAATACTTTCTAACAATAGGTACAATAGATTTAGGTGAGGCCCATAGAGATACCTTAACCGGTTCATTACATGAACATGAGAAAATGTTTCTAAATATGGCAGAGAAAAGAAGAGAAAGTTTCCAAAGAAAAGCGAATGATAAAAGACAGAAAACTCCTAAGTGGGAAGAAAACATGGGGAGCACCTCAAATGGTGGAGCTAATCCTGCTTTGTTGCTGGATTTCGAAAAGAAAGGGAAGCTTTGTCTTCACAGAGAAAAGACTAGTTATTATAATAACATATTCATTGGTTCCAGTGAATGCGAACACAATTACAAGGTAATTGGAGGTTGGGGTTTCAAAAATGGGTCAGAACCTGTGTTTCCCAGAATTTATTATATATGTGGAAACAAGGCTTATTTCAAATTGCCGGATCACTGGTATGGAAGCTGTTATTTTGGAATTGTCTTCCCGAAAATATACCATGTGAATGAAGTCGCTGGAAGCAATGAAAATACTAAGGGATTAGTGCATAGTAAAAGAGAAAGTGTAGCAGAAATATTGGGTGATATATTTAGTGCATTAATACCTGCAGTGGGAGTGACTCTGAATACACACAGAATCTGTAAATTATCTACAGTAGTAGATCGGTTATCAACTCACACTGCTGCAGGTTTCCTTCTGGTCAATACCGAAATGGTTGCGATCAGATCTATGGTTTTACAGAATCGACTTGCTCTTGACACCCTATTAGCAAAAGAGGGCGCAGTCTGCAGAATGTTGAAGGCGCAACATTGTTGCACTTACATTCCTGACAAAAGAGTTGAAATTAAGAAATATGTGAGAAACATAACTAATTTGGAAAAAGAGCTCAAACCACTGGAGGTTGACAGTGCCTGAAAGAGACTAACTGATGGTCTCTCCTCTATAGATAGTTGGTTTTCTAACCTAGGTAAAAGTCTTGTGAGTAAAATACTGATGCCAATAGCAGGAATAAGTTTATTCGTGCTTATCATAATAATTTGCTGCAAATGTCGAAAACACAAAAAGAAGTATGCTGTGAACAAGAGAGGAATGAAACGGAATGTTGATGAACTCGAATTAGAAGAACTGAATAATCAAATTTACAAAAGAGCAAAGAATTTCCATCCTAATAAGGATGCAGGGAAAAGGCTGAATAAAAAGTTTGAAGAAATTGAATTGGGTGAAATGTGAAAAGTTGGCATCTGGTTCCATTAATAGTGATGATAGTAAATATCATCAAAGAGGGGATTGATGGAGCAAGTATTCGCATGTTACGCGACTTGCTTGTATCAAGAACCTCAAATAACTTTAACTTTGTAATCAATCTGTTTTGTCTTACTAATATTGCACATTTTACACTACACGGGGTGTCCCAGTGAAGCTTGCTTATGTGTTTACTAACACTAATACGCTTGCCTTTAAAATAGCCGCTGCTTTGCAGGAATTTAGTCTGCGCATGCGTCGGTCATACCCATGTGATGTGACGCACTCGCAGTTCTGGAGGGAATTTGTTGCTCATGCGCAATACAGCTAAAATGGTCGCTTTGTTTTCTCATATGCTTCGAGCTTGCATTGCCACTTTTGCAAACTGTTTGGTTCTGCACTTACCCTACATGCTCCCGACCTTCTTTTTTTAACCGAGACATGGTTCTGCGATGACTCCCTCCCTGCCCTACTATCCACCCTACCGGCCACCTACTATGCCCTCAGGGCGGACCGCCCTTCAGGCAGGGCCGGAGGTGGCGTGGCGGTCATCGCACGTACCAATCTTCCCTTCCAAATTTTATCTTTACCTGACATTGCGACCACTGAATTCCTGGTGATCCGCACAGTCTCCACCTCCCCCCCTGACCTGCTTCCTCACCTACCGTCCCCCTCAGTCCCCCTTACAGTTTCTCCCCGACTTCTTGGAGGTCTTGGCCACCATCACAGTCAACAACTCCTCCGTTCTGCTCCTTGGCGATTTCAATTTCTGGCCCTCCGACTCCGCTGAATGCCCATCCTCCAAGGAATTCTCCGAAACCCTTCACTCCCTTAACTTCATTTCCCATGTCCACTCCCCCACCCACATCAAAGGTCATATACTCGATCAGATCTGGTCCCTGAACTGCCCTGTGGAATCACTCTCCATTACCCCTTGTTCCTGGTCTGATCACCACCTAATCTCATTCCTTCTTCCCATCCACCCTCCAGCTAAGCCCCCCCGGCCTAAAAACACCTGGGTCCGATCATGGGGTCGTGTCAACCTGGAGAATCTTTCCTCCCATCTTACCTCTTCCCTTCCCTCCCTACAGGGTCTTCCCACCCTCTCCCAGGTCGACGCCATAGATCAGTGGCTCTCCCACGGCCGCGACTCTGTTGCCCCGCTCAAGCGCATTACCTCCAAACGCGACAAGGACGCCAATCGGTGGTTCACCGAAGAGCTTAAGACCACCAAATTAACAGTACGCCGCGCGGAGCGGGCATGGAGGAGAAATTACTGCCCCACTTTGAAACTGGAATATACTAACATCCTTATCCAGTATAAAAAAGACATCTTGGAGGCAAAAACATCTTATTTCTCCTCCAAAATCCTAGCCGCGGAAAACCAGTCCAAGGAGATATTCACCATCGTCCACAACCTGGCGTTCTCGGACAGAACTACTCTTAAGCCGGCCCCGTCCGAAGAACTCTGTTCCTCTCTCAACAATTATTTCATTCACAAAATCATTACCATCAAGGCTAACATCCCGCCACCTTCCCCCTCTTTTGTTGACCCCCAATGCCCCCCCCCCCCCCAAGGGCGTGCTCACCGCCCTTCCACCTATCTCTCGGGAAAGCCTGATTACCTTGGTACCCCTGGTCAAATCCGGCTCTCCACTAGACCCCTGCCCCGCTCACATTCTCCGCCATATCTTTGTTTCCTGCCCTGACCCTCCCCTTCACCTTCTTAACAGCTCTCTGGCCCAAGGCATCGTTCCTAAACCCTTGAAATCTGCGGTAATTGTGCCCATCCTAAAAAAAACCAGGGCAGATCCTTCTGTCCCCGCCAATTTCCGTCCTATCTCCCTCCTACCATTCCTGGCCAAGGTGCTCGAGCGCCACGTCACCTGCGCTCTGAGCTCCTTTGTGGAGAATTATGGTGCTCTTGCCCCCCGTCAAGCCGGTTTCCGCCCCGCACACTCTACGGAGTCCGTTGTCCTGTCGGTCTTGGACACCCTCAGGGAGGGCATGGACACTAATCAGCACCAGGCCCTTGTGCTCCTCGATCTCTCAGCCGCCTTCGATACGGTGGATCACACCATCCTACTCTCCCGTATCGGAGCGGCGGGGATCGGGGGGACTGCCCTGGTCTGGTTGTCCTCCTTCCTGAGCGACCGCACCCAGGCTGTTCGCCTGGGCGACTTCACGGCGGACGTCCGGAAAGTTCAGTGCGAGGTTCCCCAAGGTTCCTCTCTTTCTCCCCTCTTGTTCAATCTGTATATTGCTCCTCTAATCTTCTCTCTTCAACAGATGGAGGTCGACGTATTTAACTATGCGGACGACCTCCAGCTTGTCTTCAATCTATCTTCTCCTTCCTCTGTTCTAAACTTTCAATCTGTTATGCTTCACATCAGGGACTGGATGAACCACAATCACCTTAAACTCAACCCCGACAAGACCGAGCTGGTGTTGACGGGTGGTCCATCCAGCCCCTGGTCCCCTCTTTTCTGGCCCTCTTCTCTTGGCCCCTCTCCTACCCCCGCTTCCTCAGTTAAAACACTTGGTATAAAACTTAATTCTCAACTCACCCTTCACTCCCAGGTTAGCTCTGTGGTATCTTCTTCTTTTCTTTCACTGCGCATTATACGCAGGGTGTCTCGTTTCTTCACTTTCTCTGCTCTAAAGCTCATCATCTTGGCCATGGTGGTATCCCGCCTGGACTATGGCAACGCCCTGTATGCCGGCATCCCCGCCTACAGTTTGCGTCGCCTACAACAGATTCAAAACCAGGCGGCCCGCCTGGCCTTCAAACTCCCCAAATTCCACCACTCTACCCCACTCCTGAAAACACTTCAGTGGCTCCCTGTGCGAGCCAGAATTCAATTCAAACTTGCTTCCATCACTTTCCGGGCCCGACACGGACTGGCACCTACGTTCATCTCTTCTGAGATCGTCTCCTATGTTCCCACCAGGGAACTTCGTTCGTCCTCCCAGTCCCTCCTCACCATCCCACGCTACCGGAGAAAGAAGTGGGAAGGCTCCAAATTTGCCACCCTCGCCCCTACCCTCTGGAACTCCCTTCCCCTTGAACTCCGCACCATCACCCTCTACCCACAATTCCGTAAACAACTCAAGACCTATCTGTTCACGAAATCTTTCGAATAACAACCTTCCTGTTCCTCCAGCTCTTTAACGTAGGACCCTGTTAGTAATAGTGCCAAGAAACCGCAGGTATACGTGCGCTCTATAAGATATTTTAAATTCAAAATTCAAATTCAAATGCAATAGTTGTTATAAAGTAAGGGGTGTAGTATCGCCATTTCATGGTATACAGTGTAATCGTTTATTCTGTGTTTCTAAATTGTTTTCGCATGCTTTTCATGTATCGTATTCTTTGAGCCTGGGAGGCACTTGCTACTCCATCTTGAAGAGCCCGTATGGTACTTGTCATGTGATGAGGGAAATGAACCTTGCAGCAGTGGAACCCAGCCAGCTGGCAGCCGAAGCCAAGATGCTCCTGGGAATCTACCTGTTACCCAGCAAGACGAAGCTGACTTGTACCTAATTTTGATACAATTGTATTAACTTCTGTATACTCTATTGTTCACTGTAAATCATATGTCATGGGAAGCTAGAATTTAAGGGGTGGGTACGAAAATTGAATATTAAGCATGAGAAAGTCTAACATTTAGGTGGTGTGATGACCTAACCTCCTCCTTTAACCAATCAGAACTTGGGGATCCTTTCACTTGCAGCATTGGGGGGTGGTACACTGACCCGAAATCAGTATAACTAGCCTAGGTTTAGCTAGAGAAATTGTCCGACTTGTCTGAATAGCTGACCTGTCACTGACCCAACGCACTCTGTAGGTGACTGATACAGAGAGCTGCGGAGCACTCTGTCCGTATTTTCCACAGACCCAGTCGGGGTTTTGGGAACCTTAAGTGCTGGCGAAGCACTTTGCTGGGAGATTCGAGAACCCAATCAGGGTTATTGGCAGATTCCTTGCAGAGAGGGTGTAGCGCAGGCGTTGCAACCGAAGCTGCAGGTGTTGGTCGTATCCTTTGATGAGCCCTGTCCCGATCCGAATCCTGGGGTTATCCTGTCCTGACTGTCCATGAGCCGTACCTGCTCGCCTACCGGCAGCCTAAGTCCTTGAGGGTCCTTTCCCGCCTTTTCCAACTGACCCGTGGCCAGGGTTGGTCTTCATTCTGTCCTAGGTAAATATAAACTCTACGTGGGTGTTTGTCTTTCTAAACTTCTCTCTCTCGTCTCGAATAAAGCTTAATTGCCTACGTCCCTTTTTCCTGTCTCTCTATATATAAGATTTTCATGCATTTTTGTCTATTAGCATGTTCCACTTTTCTCCCTACCTTTAGTCAAATATTGAATCGTTTACATATAAAGTATGTTCCATTCTTACCCTCCCTATAGAAAAGAAGCACATCTGGATAAACAAATAGCCTAAGTTTTGTTTCCTCTGAACCGTTACTTGATTAGTATGTTCCCTTTCTTTACCCGCCTTTAGTGAAATTGTGAAAGTCTGTTAATCTAAATTAGCGTGTTCCTTATTTCTCCTTCCCTTTTTTCGATTCCTAAATGATTCTTAGCCTCATCCATAGTTATACGATATTTCTAATTCTAGTTATAGACAGTTTGGTCTGTGTAAATTTGTGGCTCATGGCATATGATAATGATGATGATGATTAGATAAAGGTTTTCAAAACTTCCTGAGTTTGTGGTTATTATAAAGAGTATAAACATTATTCAATGTGTATATGGTATTTGTGTTGTCTATTTGTCCCACAGCTAGCTCCTACATCCAGTGTGATCTTAGGTACCTGTGACGAGTATTGGTAAGTCAGGTACACTGAAACTAAATAGAAAGGAACTGAATTGCTGGTAATAGTGTGTAGGTTACCTGATTAATGTATAAAAGGAAAATATTTTATGGGCCCAAGTGTGCATATTTGGTAATAAAATTAGTTGGATGACCTGCGCGCCCTATCAGTTACAATTAACACTCCAAAAAACGTACGTGAATAACAAAAGTTATCGGCTCAGGAAGCGTGTGTTGGAGGGGGGAGGGGGTAGGAGTGACACCTCACAATCAGCTTTGGCAATGCTGAAGTACGAACTCTATTTAGGGACAGATTGACTCTAACACAGGTTGCCCGCCCTTTCCTGTCAGATGCACTGTGAATTCAGATTAGAGCAGAGCAGAGAGGTCCATCAAGTCAAGTGTTTAAGTCAAGAGGTCATAGAGGAGCACGGCTCGGGTGTGGCATGGACCACACACTAATGGGGAGGTGGTGGCTGGGTCAGCTCGGCTCTTCCTGCAGCAAATGGGCTACCTACAGATTGGGAACATCAGAGGACGAGAATTGTCAGGGTCAGGAAGGGCTTGTCTTTTAGTTACTGGTTTGAAGGATGATAGGGCCAACTCAGCGTGACATCTTTTGAGGACAGTAAAGTATCGATGAGTTGGGTGCAAACATGAATGGTAAAAGCAAGTACTGAAACATGCTGGTAACAGAAACAGAAAGGAAAAGAAATGAAAAGCTAAGAAACAGGCATTCACGTTTAAGTTTTTGCATTTAAATGTGGCAGGGTTATTGACAGTGCGGTGCCTGCAGTGTATTATGGCGGGTGGATCACCACCGCCGTTAGGGCGGTGGCGATCCGCCAGCTATTGTAATGACCCCCTAAGTGTACACTCCCCTATATGCACTTACATTGACCCTATTGTATTAGTAAATGCATACTCCCCTATGTATGCTTTCCTTGACCCTATTGTAATAGTAAATGCACACTCCCCTATGTACGCTTACCTTGAGCATATTGTAATAGTTAATGTACACTTCCCTATGTGCCCTTACCTTGATCCTATTGTGATAGTAAATGTACACTCCCCTATATAAGCTTACTTTGACCATATTGTAATAGAATGCACACTCCCCTATATGTGCTCACCTTGACCAAATTGTTAAAGTACACTCTCCTGAGTGTACTTTCCTTGACCGTATTGTATTCGTAAACGCACACTCCCCTATGCCTGCTTACCTTAACCATCTGGTATTAGTAAACGCATACTCCCCTATGCATGCTAACCTTGACCATATTGTTTTAGTAAATGCACACTCCCCTGAGCATGCTTACCATGACTATATTTTATGAGTGCACACTCCCCTATGCATGCTTACCTTGACCATATTGTATTAGTAACGCACACTCCCCTATGCATGTTTACCTTGACCATATTGTATTAGTAAACGCACACTCCCCTATGCATGCTTACCTTGACCATATTGTATTAGTGCTCACTCCCCATGCATGCTTACCTTGACTATATTGTATTAGTAAACGCACACTCCCCTAAGCATGCTTACCTTGACCATATTGTATTAGTGCACACTCCCCTATGCATGCTTACCTTGACCATATGGTATTAGTGCACACTCCCCTATGCATGCTTACCATGACCATATTGTATTAGTGCACACTCCTCTAAGCATGCTTACCTTAACCATATTGTATTAGTGCACACTGCCCCATGCATGCTTACCTTGACCGTATTTTATTTTATTATTATTCGGGGGAAACTTTGGTCGGTGCTTCTCGAGTTGGGTATATCGACTCAACTCTTAACCATATTAATGAACCTACACGAGGCAAATTTCGCCCAAGTCAGATGTGGGGAAAATGGTGCATTGTCATCTAGATTCCCCGTTGGCAGGGGGGTAAGGCAGGGGTGCGTACTCGCACCTACCTTGTTCTGCCTCTATGTCAACGGGGTAATCGCGCACCTGAATGGAGTACAGAACAATTATGCTCCAAAGCTGGCGGGCAGTAGGGTCCCCGCGATCATGTTCGCCAACAACACCCTTCTCCTGTCGAAGTCCCCAATGGGGATGCAGCGTATTTTGGACGGCTTTGAGGAATTCTGCAGAGGTCGGGGGCTAGAGATAAATGCTTTTAAAACTAAATTTATGATCTTTAATCCCCCTGCAACTACCCGGACAAATCCCAGTCTAGGTATAAGACTGGAAAGGGTCTCGACTTTTGATTACCTGGGGGTCACCATTAATGAGACCATGACATGGGGCCCCCAGCAAATCAAGTCACAATTGAAATTGGCCCAACTTGCTGGTGGAATCCTCAAGCTATCCAATAAGTCGACTATTAAACCTGTGGGCCCGCCTTTGGAGATATATAAAACACAAGCAAGGGGTGCTATTATGTACGGCGGAAAATTATGGACACACTCTTGCTGGGCCGAAATTACTAAGATAGAAAATAAATTCTTACAGCTGCTGTTAGCACTACCTTCCAGTACTCCACTTCTTCCCCTAAGGCTTGATTTGGGGGTGAGACCTATTGATGAGGAGCTAGCGCTCAAACCTCTTAGGTTCTGGCGCAGGCTCTGGGTAACACCGGAGCTGCTAAACTATAGGCTGGAACTTAAAGAAATACTTACTCTTCCTAGGGCAGGGAAAATTCCTTGGCTTATGTTTATAAAGAATGAATGTGCAAGGCTAGGAGTACCTGTCCGATGGTCTGATCCTGAGAGAGGTTGCAAAATGGTCACACGCAAGTCACTTACGAGGTCATTTACCGATAGTAAACTTACTGCTGCTTTGCCTAGTTCCCATACCGGCATTCTAACAGACACTTTTTTAACAATCAAGATTTTTATTACTTTGAGCATTTCATGGATGACATCTATCCTACTCTAGCAAGGAAACTGTATGTACAGTGGAGAAATGGTACTCTACCCTTGAGAGCCTTTACCAGCAGATGGTCCTCCGCTGCTCTGAAAAATTGTCCTGGGTGTAACTGTGACATGGAAGGCGAACTGCACGTTCTCTTTTTTTGTCCAGCATACTCTAGGCCTAGGAGGTTCTGGCTTGTAACCCTGTGCAAGAACTTGGGTTTTGTACAGTGTATGCATGCTTTTAGAGTACTAAAAACAGATATCAGCAGACCCATTGTATTTGCTCTTTCCCGATTTCTGGCAGCCATGTGGTACAAGCTAAGGCGCTTAATTGCCAGTTTATGATTATTGAGCAATAGTGATCTGAAAGATATTGTTTTCTTTTGAAATCTTGCAAGCTTTTTATTCCATGGTTTTATATCAAATTATTTTATTGTTCTAATTCTACAGTGGTTTATAGCAATGGTTTTAATCCATCATGTCTTAATAAAATTGCCATCCATGCATTCTGTTTTGTATATGCTCTTGTCCTTCTTTTATGGAACACTCCGAAATAAAGATTTCAAAAGTAAAGTATTAGTGCACACTCCCCAAAGCATCCTTACCTTGACCATATTGTATTAGTGCACACTCCGCTAAGCATGCTTACCTTGACCATATTGTATTAGTGCACACTGCCCCATGCATGCGTACCTTGACCATAATTTATTAGTATAGGCACACTCCTCTATGCATGCTTAAATTGACCATATTGTATTAGTGCACACTCCCCTATGCATGCTTACCTTGACCACATTGTATTAGTACACACTCCCCTATGCATGCTCACCTTGACCATATTGTATTAGTGCACACTCCCCTATGCATGCTCACCTTGACCATATTGTATTAGTGCACACTCCCCTATGCATGCGTAAATTGACCATATTGTATTAGTGCACACTCCCCTATGCAAGCTTACCTTGACCACATTGTATTAGTACACACTCCCCTATGCATGCTCACCCTGACCACATTGTATTAGTACACACTCCCCTATGCATGCTCACCTTGACCATATTGTGTTAGTGCACACTCCCCTATGCATGCTCACTTTGACCATATTGAACCTGTTGATATTTTGGAGTCTAAATAGCTGCCATTCAATATTTTTGTGGTTGGTATTTTGTCCACTCAGGTAATACCTTCTTTATGGAGATGGTTGTATTCATCAGTGTGTTGCCTACTTAAGAGGGATGTGATGATAGGAGAGAAGGTTCTAGAACTGTGCTGCCACAACTCAGGTTCACGTTAGTAAATGGTGTACATTTTGCTGGGTATATACAGCCTTTTAGCCCAGATTATAAATTAGTGTAGAACTGATGGAAAACAGATAACACCAGTGTTCAAAGAATAGGGTACCCCAGTTTTTTTTTGTTTCTTAAATAGTTTTTATTAACAATGCTCATGAGACTAAAAAGCACCACACAGTTGCAAAATAGTACATTGGGACATATTACAACATTGACATTGCCGTTGTCAGTAGGGAACAACAAGGACGATAATCCAATCCCAACCTTCCTATCCTTCCATGATTGAACCAGTTTCTCTGTACCTGCGCAAGGGTGTCAACACTTTTTTCGACTTTTTAGTACACCCTGACTTTTCTACACTGTTTCCTCTGCTCTTTGGCACCAGTCGAAGTCACGCTGCCAGTCTCCCCATCGCGGGGTGACTGTGCCCCCCACCCTCTAGCAATATTCTGTATCGCCACCTCTGCTGCTAGGGCCAGCCAGAGTTCCACGTATCTAGACCTGTCGGTATCTTCCTTGAGCATCAGTAATAGCCACTTTGGCTCCATCGGCACTGTCCCTCCCACCACCCTGGACATGATATCGGTGACTCTCGTCCAATAGGGGATGATCTCCAGACACTCCCATAAGATATGAAAGAAAGAGCCCTCCTCTTCCCCTCCCCTATCGCAGGACGCAAATAGACTCCTGCCCCATGCATAGAGGTGTGTGCGGGGGTAGTAGGTGCGGATTTTAAGCTGCACTAGTCTGAACCGTGAACGGATTGCAATCTCTCTAGGACTCTGAAGCGCGTCCTGCCAGTCGTCGTTGTCTAGAGTTCCCAAATCTTTGGCCCACGCTTCTCTGAGAGTGACCAGAAGGTCAGGTATGTTGTTTATTAATTTAGATTGTAGATGGGGGCTTTTCCACTATGGAGTCAAGCAACAGCCTATCCTCCATAGGAGAATAGTTCGGAATAGTAGTTCCCCTCTGTATATGGGATAGTAGGGCATGTATGAGCCGCAGATAATGGTAACTTTGTGACTGGTGTAGGGTGTATTCCTTCTGGAGGTATTCAAAGGAACGAGGGGAATCTCCCCTCCAGACATCCCCTAAGTACTCAATGCCAATCAGTCTCCACCCCCAAAAGCCCCTCAAAGTAGTAACTTCACGCAGCCTCTCACCTACCTACAGAGGTGTTCTCCCAGTTACCCCTGCTCTAGGAAAAATTGCAGTAAAGTCACAGTAGTTTCTGGTTTTTGGAAACAGTAGTAGAATAAGCACATCAACATAAATCAAAAGTCAGTAGATGGCGGTATGCCAAAAAAGAGGTTTGATAAGAAGTAAAGTTCTTGTTGTGGGAAGCAGTTTATTGTTTCTCTTGTTATGGCCAACACGTGTTTCATCGCAGGGAAACCAGACTGCGAATCTTCAGGGCCTTTTAAATAACAGAAACCGGGATTTGGTAATCAGACCAACGCCCAGAAGGGCGAGTGTATGCCGGACGCGCTGTACACGCGTGGTAGGTTAGCTCCTAATCAGGCTCATCTGGGTAACTATAACCGGGAGGAGAATGGGTCAAAACTGTTACGCTTGAAATGGCTGCAATCAGGCGGGTACACCTGTTGCCATAAGTTCCCCCTCTTGTGGTTCCCGGCGCCGTTTGTCGAAGACGGTCTTCGACAAACGGCGCCGGGAACCACAAGAGGGGGAACTTATGGCAACAGGTGTACCCGCCTGATTGCAGCCATTTCAAGCGTAACAGTTTTGACCCATTCTCCTCCCGGTTATAGTTACCCAGATGAGCCTGATTAGGAGCTAACCTACCACGCGTGTACAGCGCGTCCGGCATACACTCGCCCTTCTGGGCGTTGGTCTGATTACCAAATCCCGGTTTCTGTTATTTAAAAGGCCCTGAAGATTCGCAGTCTGGTTTCCCTGCGATGAAACACGTGTTGGCCATAACAAGAGAAACAATAAACTGCTTCCCACAACAAGAACTTTACTTCTTATCAAACCTCTTTTTTGGCATACCGCCATCTACTGACTTTTGATTTATGTTGATGTGCTTATTCTACTACTGTTTCCAAAAACCAGAAACTACTGTGACTTTACTGCAATTTTTCCTAGAGCAGGGGTATTTGTTGCTATTTGTGTCTACTTGTGTGGATTTATCCACCTTGAGCGGTCACGAGGGATTACCGCCCGCCCCTTTGCCTGGAATCTGTTACTCGAGCCTACCATATAACCCTGCGATCACACGGTTGTGCGCCTGTCCTCATCTGGAACACCTAAAAACCCTCCCAGCTGTATAAAAGTGTTCTCCCAGTTAATATGGCCGCCCAGTCGAGGAGTTTGTTGACCTCTTTCCAGCATTGCAGTAGCACCCTCGTATGCTCCGGCCACGTTGCCCGTGGCCTTCGGGTGTAAAGAAGAGGTTCATAATTGCCCCCGGGCTTGACCATCCTATCCACCCTGTAAGCCGGCTCATTACTATCCGTATACACCCAATCTTTAATCACCTGGAGCTGTAAGGCCCCGTAGTATAGTTTGATAACTGGGAGCACCAGTCCTCCATCGTATTTTCCCCGGTGGACCTTGTGCATCGCGATCCTCGGGGACCCTCTGTCCCACAGCAAGGTCAGCACCTCCTGTGATGTGCGTTTAAAACCATGCAAAGGAACCGGATAGGGTGTGTTCTGTAGAATATAGAGGAGCCTCGGTAGTGTAAGCATTTTAAAGATGGCCACCCTACGCATGAGGGAGAGTGGGAGGGTACGCCAGTGGCTTATGTCGCACTCAGGCGACTTAGTTGGGGTTCGAGATTTCAGATGAAAAACTCCTTCTTGTCGCGCGTGACATAGATGCCTATGTATTTGAATCCCTTGGTAACCACTGGTGCCGAGCACCGAGATGGGATCCGAGGGGGGAAACCGACAGTGGGAAAACCACTGACTTCGACCAGTTAATGGTATAGCCAGAGTAGCTGCCAAACAGCTAAAAAATGTGGAGCACTTGGGCTATCAAATGATATGGCCGCGCCAGGTAAAGAATGATATCATCAGCGTAAAGGGAGATATGCTCTTCCCACCCTTCCACTGCCGCCGGTCCCCAGATCGTGGGATCCCTCCTGATCCAGTGAGCCAGTGGTTCCAGAGCTAGAGCGAAGTAGAGAGGAGACAGGGGGCAACCCTATCTGATGCCTCTCCGCAGGGAGAGGGCCCTCTACACTGCCCCAGATAGGGCCATTCTATACTATCAAAGACCATTGAGGCGTCCAGTGCCATAAATGCCGTCTGAGTATCCCCCACATCCTCGGTCATGTACAGGCCTCCGTACAGTCGTCGCAAATTATGGCGGGTGCTTCTACGGGGCATAAACCCGGATTGGTCGACGTGCACTAAGTCCGTGATGACAGAAATCAACCTATCCGCCAGGACCTTGGACAGGACCTTGGCTTCCACATTGATAAGGGATATAGGACGGTATGAAGAACACTGGTCTGCAGGTTTCCCTGCCTTATGAATCACTACAATCATAGCCTCCCTTTGATCAGGGGGGAGCTCCCTGAGCTTGCGCACTTCGTTGAACATCTTGAGAAGGGGGACTGTTATAATCATAGCTTTTCTTTTGTAGATCTCAATTGAAAGCCCATTGGGCGAGGAGGCTTTCCCTGACTGCAGGGAGTTCAGGGCACTACTAATCTCTTCTACCGTAAAATCTGACTCAAGCCGTTCACTCATCTCCGCGGTCAATGTGGGAAGGGCAAAGTCGCGCATACATTCCGCACAGTCCTCCTCTGATCTTGTGCAGACCGGGGAGTAAATTCGCTCGAAATGAGCCACAAAGGCCTCCGCTATGTCCGTGCTGGTCGAGCAGACAGAGCCAGATGCATTCCTAACCTCGGACACCCATGAGCATTCCCTGTCCTGGCGCTCTAGCCAAGCCAGTAGCTTCAGTGCTTTGTCATCCACATCGTAGATCCGATGCTGCGTGGCTAGAGCGTAGGCCCGAGCCTCTCCCTCAGCCAGAGCAGGGCCGGCCCTAGGCATGTGCAAGCTGTGCACCTGCACAGGGCCGCCACGACGACAGACGAGGATCGATCAGAACTTGGATCACTGGCGGCCCCCTGGATTTGGCGGCCTCCGCCGGGCAATGGCATTTGGCAGCGACGCGTGAGCGTTGTTGTTGTTTTAGTAAACCGTTTTTGGTTTCACTTGGCTTGCCTAGGAGGCAGCCAGCCAGCAGCAGTTTGGGTCCCAGGGCCGTCAATCTTAGCCCTACGACGACGTGATGACGGCCCAGGGACAGCCCCCGTGCGCTGTGCGCAAAGCGCAATGCGCACAACTATTAAGCTCTTAGCCGCTCGCTCAGTGACGCGTCAGTGTGGTCAGGTCAAGCTCCGCCAGGGATGGAGAGTGTGTCAGTGAGTGGTGGTGCGTCGTCACACATCGTCATCGTGTGAGATTGAGAGAATCTCATAAAGAACAATTAATAAACGTCGGACTCGTCCTGTCGCCACGATCATCGAATTCACAGACAGAGAACACCTGTCCGACCACTAGTCGGCACTATCTCGACTTCCCCGAGTCCGACTAGTCCCGACCCTTCAAATAATGCCGCTGAGAGTCCAATAGAATTAAGATTGGATAAACTGGAAAGAAACCTGAAATAATTCATTTTCCCTGACTGCTGGCAGGCCCTTGTCTGAGGCTGATGTAAAACAAATTGGATTTTTTTTTTTGTATGACAATGAGGCGAATGGCGATCATGTACAGCATGCGTTCGGGATGAAGAGGGGTTGTGAACTTGTGTGCAAGTGACACTACTTTAACAAAGGCAAAGTCAATGAATTATTTTAGGCAAGGCACCCGATAATTAGCATGACCTCTAAAAGCAAGGACAACGGCTTTTCTGTGTCTGCAGAAGGTGGAAAGCAAGCAGGAGCATTGCGCTGCTGTTCTCCCACAGGCTCGGCTGTCAGTAATAATATACTGCTACGATGGGGGATGGAGCTGTGTTAGCTTGTGCCATTACGGGCACACCCTGGGCCCGTTCAGTGGTCCGGTCACGCCGCAGGCACAGCTAGAGGTCTAGGCCCGTTCCCCGAATCGGCATTGTGCCTTGTGGTGTTGGGGGATGGGGGTGCCTGGCTTCTGCCCTCCAGTGGGACATTACTGGCACAGCCAGGCAGGGGTTCTGGGCCCGTTCTGGGTTACAGGCACAGCCAGAGGTTTAAGACCGTTCCCCGAAACCTATTGGATTGATAGGATATTTCTGCAAGATCAGGAATGGGCTGCTGGCATTTATTAATACAAGAACGAGGAGTGACAGAATAACTACTGTTCTGGTATCTTCTAATGGACGTATTTCTGTTAGACAATGAAGGCAAGCAAGGAAACAGGCCAAGTATAAGAAAAAGTATGTTAGCCATTAATTTCGAAAAAAGCATTATTTTAGCTAGTTTAAAAAAAAGTTTACTCTACTATGCTTGATTTCCGTGCATATGAGACAGAACTTTATTGCTGTTGCAAGCACTAGCACACCAAGGTATACTTGAATGTTTAGTCTGCTATTAAAACTCAAATCATCATGCATACTTAGCTTGAAGGATGCCTGGGTGACAGAACCTAGCCCCATTGGATGAAACATATGTAGTTGTTCTTGCTGGTAGGCTAATAACTCCATGATATCAGTCACTAATATAAAAGAGTGAAACCATAGATTTGAGGAAAATAAATGTGCTAGCTATTGCTAGGTAGACATAATACAGTGAAACCGTAGGTTTTAGGAAAATAACTTTGCAAGGTTGGACCGGATGCAGTGCACTTTGTATAAAATTTACAAGTCTGGGTTGTAGCTGGATAACTACATTGTCTCTTGGAGACTTTAAAAAAAGATGTTATATTTCTAGTTCAGTGGTGCAGACATTCAAACCTAATCCCGGCAGTACACTTGCATAGTTCAGCAGCAGGTACATTAACTTAAATATAGTTGGTATAAGTTGACAAAAGTTATACATAACATTTATCCTTTTCAAAAGTCCAGCTACTTAAACTCCGAAGAGACTTTTTGATTGTAGAAGAATTTTTATTAAATGTGTTTTTCAAAGTTACAAACAACTTTTTTAATATTTACCATACCGTGTTTTACAATTTTAAAGTAATGTTTTATCAATCACTATGGGCATTGAAGCTACTGAACTAAATATTATAGGCTGCTTGAATTAAGCTGGTAAAACTGAATTACTGTGTCGCGAAATGATGCATGTCTAAAAATGCAATAAATTTAACCTCCAGTTTGCTTGTTAAACGAAATTACTGTGTCGCGAAATGATGCATGTCTACAAAGTGTGTCACCAACATGAAAAGTTTGGAAAGCACTGCCTTAGTCTTTCAATCAGTTCCGATGCAGATATTTTTATAGTTGGAAGCTCTTTCCTTAGCTACATGCGCGTTTTTCTTAATTTCTTCGTTTAAAACAACCTCGTTTTCTCAACTGAAACTAAACCCACTGCAGACCTTATTTCATGCAGGGATAATATGAAATATTCCCTTACGATATGCAAAATGGCGGACGTTGCGTCTTGTGCTTTCTCTAGTAAGGTAGTCCAGCATCAAGTTACTAGTGTAGTGTGTCCTGTACTCCAGAAAGTGGATTATAATAGCTGCTCTTGGATAACTGAATGCATTTCTCAAGCTGAGTTTGTGTAAGGAAGCACAGCGTCCATGGTGATGATGTGCAGACCTCTTAAAGCTGATAAATATATGCTGTTACCAAATTATTTGAAGTTTTTGCAGGACAAGGTTCTGAGACATCAGTGTGCCTAATCTTGCAAGATCTGCTGAATGAGATTTCAGAAACCAAAAAAAGCAACAGAATGTATTTAGGTTAGCAACTCTGCCTACAAAACGAGCTCCTCGTCGTCTCCTCGTCTACATTCATCTTCCCATTTCCTCTCTCTATCTCTCTTTTTCTCTCTCTCTCTCTCTCTCTCTCTCTCTCACACTCTCTTTTTCTCTCTGTCTCTCCCTCGCTCCGCCTCACACTCAAAAACGCACAAGTTCTTTTTTTCTGTCCCTTTCTCCCACGCTCCCATTTCATTTATTTGTCATAGACTTCCTATGAAGTTGTCATTCTGACATAGATCCATATTTTAGCGCTCGTTATTTTCACACATTTTGTCCATAAAGCCATCCGCCAAGCGTAAGACACCATATTCGATATCTATTTTAAACAACAAGGGGACCCCAAATAGTATCAGCGAGGGACCTCGGGGAGCTTTATCATATAGAAACAACAATGGTCCCTAGCAAGGAGACAGATGATCGAAAATGAATATAGACTCAGTCAGTTCTATATTAGCGAAGACATGCCCAGCCGGGCAGAGGTCCTCAAAGTTTATATTTAAATCAAAGTTTGCAAGACAAAATAACACCTTCGACAATTCACGTGTGTGGGGCACAAGCCTGTACCCAACCACGACAATACACAGACACAAAAAACATACAAAAAGGGCTTGTAAGGCAAAATCAACAATCTCTGTAAAGTTCAAATTTTAGACAGAGAATTTCTTGTAGGTACCATTACGTAGTTTTGTATAGTAAATCATTATGCAAGTATATGGTACACAGTGAGTCGACGACGTTTCGGACCCCCTTACTAAATGATGGGGTCCATCATCAGGACAAAACAATGGTTGCCTTTTTAAATATAAGCCTCTTTAGCCTAAGGAGAAGAAGGGAGGACAAAAATTACATTAAATTTAACTACACGCATAAGGCTGGTGACATTGTGTAGTGGTTATGCAACTAATTCGCTTCTTTCCAAAGCGGAGACAGCGAGTGGTATTAACATTATAGTGTCAGCAGGCAAGTGACTGAGTGAACAAACACATACTGATGGTGACTTGGTGAGTGGCATACAGCTATTATGCACAAACTAAGAGGGGTGTAAGTGAATAGTTCTCAAGATTAAAACCAAGGGGTGACAGCATGGTCAAGCAAAAAACGACACAGTGGTGCGATTGAATTGCGAGGAGGAAAGATACAGTGATAGACGGCGCAGTGATACACTTAAATTACAAGAAAAAGAATGTTGAGCTCACCAAAGGGGCATATAGTTTGAGAGCTCACAGGCGAGCTTAGGGATGAATAATTTAACCAGGACCAGAATTGGATGACTTATCCGTATTATTTGGGATATCTAAAAATGAAAGGGAAAAGCAGCGATTATGAAGGGAAATAGACATTAGTTTATTTTTGTATGTTGTTTGTGTCTGTGTATTGTCGTGGTTGGGTACAGGCTTGTGCCCCACGCACGTGAATTGTCGAAGGTGTTATTTTGTCTTGCAAACTTTGATTTAAATATAAACTTTGAGGACCTCTGCCCGGCTGGGCATGTCTTCGCTAATATAGAACTGACTGAGTCTATATTCATTTTCGATCCTCTGTCTCCTTGCTAGGGACCATTGTTGTTTCTATACCATATTCGATATGGCATCGATATTACTGTTTCCGGGCAAAGAGCCACCGATTATTTCTCTGGGGGGTCATGGCCCTGGCACTGCAGCTGTCTGTGCGCCCAGTCCCTCATGTCGTGTGTCACAATGCCCTCCTCCTCCAAAATTGTACCGTTCTGAGACGAATTCGGAAGGGTAGGAGCAGCCGCAGGTATGGTCAATCATCTAACGACTTTTCTGGACGTATTATTATTAAAACACCTTCCTGAGCTCTGCCCCGTCCGGACCCCCTCTTCCGGGGCCCCCACCTACGCTCCCTGCACAGGGCCACCATGAGCCTAGAGCCGGCCCTGGCCAGAGCCCTAAGATCCCTCTGTTTCAGCAGTAGTCTATGGCAAAGGTCAACCGTGGTACCCCAGTTTTGTTGTCTGTTAAGAAGTAAATGGGGTCCCTTTCCAGCAAAATGAGTGGTATTTGAGTGATTTATTGAAGATGTATTCCGACAGTTTTGTAGTTGATCTCATCACTTTTACATTGACTTTCTAAAAGATTGCGATCCTTTCAGACTCTCTTGTCAGCCAATACGGTTTGCTCCTTTGAAACAATACTGTATTTATATTGCCTTACCTTATAACTGACTCTTCCCTTTTCCTCTCCTTGAAGCATCTCCCCAAGTTATTTGTTTCAATCACTTTTTGCGTATCTGCATATACTACTATAAAGTATATCATAAATAGAAAGCACTCTGACACCCGCAAGGGTCTGGTACACTCTATAAAAACTGTGCAAATAAGATAAACTATAAAACAATTAGTGAAAACTGGATTAGAGACTGGAGGAGGTGTGACAATCAATAAATATCCCTTTTGGTCTACAAATAGTCATACATTTTGTTTGTTGGCTGAATGTACTTTGAATCGCATCTCAATAGTGCAGTGTTATAATCTTGGTGAAACAAGAATGTAAACAAAAGCATTGACAAAACCGTGTTTCTTACCCCACTGCATGACAGACAGTGCATTTCCAAACTTGGAGTCCAAAACAGACGCGACAATCAGAGCACACTCGATGGCTGCACCCTACGCACACCGCGCCCTGGTTCATTATCCGTCCCAGTGATTTCTGGCACCGAGCACACGATCTCTCTTTGTATTCCTTCCCGGCATTTTTTGCCCCTTTCCACCGAAGTTGCTGCAGTTGCATTTTCAATTTCCTGCACAAGGAGCAAACAAAAGTCATGGTCAATGGAAGTGCTGCACTGGTGACTGAGAATTGATAGTGGGCAACCCAGTATACCCTTGAGGGTTTGGGCAAAGAGTATGATGGGGTAAAGATACCTTCAAGGGATTTTAATAGACACAGGAATTTTGAAATCACTTAAAGGATGAGATCATGTGGGCTTAGTGATTTGGACCCACTAATGCTGGTTATGCAACAGAAGAAATGACATATATTCAAAGCTGTTACTTGTGAGTAATCAGTCAGGAGAGAGAGCAAAAAGAGATTGAAAAATGGGTGTATATAAACAAAGAGTATTTAATCTTTTTTTAAATCAAGTTAAAAAGTTGGGTACAAGATAAACAGCAAAGATGTAAAAAGGTAAAACCATTAATCCACACAGCCCTTGCTACATCAATTGCTCAAGCTTTTCTACCTAACACAAAATTAATTAAATATTCAATGGTAGATAAAGCCATAGTCGACGTTTCGGTCTCTATTCTTTCGTGTAGGAGACCATCCTCAGGACATGGATTTCATATCTTGAGTACCCTAAAAATGATAACAGATTAAAAATGTTTTTAAAAATACTGTCTCAACCCAATGAAAGTATGATCTGCTTGATATATATAACACCCAAAGAGCTCTCAACTCCTAAGAATAAAGGCAGATATTTAGGAATACCTTTTAGTTGAACCACAATAAAAAAATAGTGGTAAAGTAACAGATACAAGATTTTGAGTTACAGCTATTATTTACATCAAGAATGACATTCAGGAGATACAGTTTGTGAATCAAATTAGATACAAAGTAAATTCTTCATTTACGTAATGAAAAACATTTAAAAGATACAATTTAAACATCAAGTTAAATAAAAATATCATAATTAAGGAGTGTACTTCCTAAATAATGTCAATTCTATGTCATCATACACACACTTACTCTCTGACCAAAAGAACTGTAATTGTAAGTGCAATACACAAAATATTGCACACTGCCCCTGAGTCCTGCTTGTGCCACAGTCACACTCAATCTGCAGAAATTTATTAACAACTCTAGATTGAATTTATCATTTTCTGTGCAGTACATTTAGTAGGGAACTCAGGACATGCATAGGAAAGCAGTGTACACTCTAAATTACGAAAATAAAATTCATACGCGGAAAAACATTTACAAATAATGGAAGATGCATTTATGCAAATTCTGCAAATAAAGAATTTTCCCTACTACTGAGGTCATTTTTACACAAAGGTATCCCACAGTTGTTACCCCTACCCATGCACTTTCAAATCATTTGAGTTGTTCAGAAACACCTACTAAAAAGTGACATCTCAGCAGTGACAAATCCCTTTAGGGCTTTTTATTAACGGTTTCATAAGAAAAATGCACCTTGACTATCCAGAGAAAAAAACGTTTTCTGTATCTCTTCTGGCATACCCCCTCTTCCCCCCGCACCTGGCCAAAGGGTATGCACAGCCAGGGGGTTGGCTACCCCCAGGGTGGTTGGGTGCAGGACCTGGTCATTTCCTGCATATGGGGGGGGGGGTCGTTGGAAGCCACCCTCACCCACTGTACATGGCCAAAAGACATTTGCAGTGGGGTTCTGCAGATGCAAGGAGTTAAGCGCAGGGCCTGGGTGGAGCCATCCCTGCGGCCAACGCATCCGCTGGCAATGCAGAGCCAAAGTTTTGGCTGCAGGTTGCCTAAAGGAGGTTGCGTATATGTTCAAGTATAAATATGATTTAAAAAATTCAACATGCCACACCTATTCCCAACTTTCTATCACCAATAATATGATAATGGGCATAAAATTTGACCACATGCTGGGCATATTGCATATTTGGCAAGTATGAGAAATTGGGTTACTGGTTGACAGGGGAGAGAGCCTTGGTCAAACAGTAACCACAATCCTTTCCAGGGGAAGGCACAAACAAACTTCAAATTAACCTGTGCTCAACACCCTGGTAGCTTGGCACAGAGCAGTCAGGGTTAACTTAGAGGCAATGTGTAAGGTATTTGTGTAATACGTCAAGGAGTACAAAGTGAAAACCACAGCACAAAAAGGATCCCACACCAAATTAGAAAACTAGAGCAAAAGTTAATAAATAAAAGAAGACAAAAATGTTAAAAATGCTATCAGTAGAACTCGGGTTATGAATTTTTAAAAGATTTTAGTAAAAATAGTGCCAAATCGCACACAGTGGCAACTTCAGCTATCTGGTCACACTGGACCGGGTCAAAGTCACACTTTCAGGCTGACCGCGATAGAGCGCAGGTTGTATACAGTCACCAGGTTAGGCCCACCAAAGTTTACCTTCTCAAGTCTGTGTCAAGAGTCCCGTGTGCAATGAATGGAGGGCAGCGAGGAGCAGGGAGAGCATCATGGGAGGGTGTTGCCATAGCACGAAGAGCCAGTCAGTGTCACAGGTGGGCGTGGCTGAAGCTTTGTGCAGGCGATCCATAAGCGTTCAAAGCTGGAGTATTGAAAGTTGGGCTGACGGAGCTTAGTACTGAATCGTGGTGCGAGTAACGCAATCTCTGCGGGAAATGGCCCGTTTGTGGTTGCGAAGAGGCCAAATGATGGATTTCAGCTCACTGAGCCACACCAAGGGTCCAGGGCATGTGAGTCATCATTTGGGGGTCGGGAACACACTGCAGCTGTGTCCAGGGGCTGGTGCAGTATGTTAGGGAGCCTTTTATGTCCCTGAGGAACAGATCAGGAGGCCAGCAGACTAGCCATTGGAGTCACTCTGGGAGCCTTGGGTTCAAGATGAAGTTGCAGGTCCAGTTCTATCTCCCTACACAAGCGGGCAGTAGGCAGCAGTTTAGCACAGCAGGGCAGCAGTTCCTTCAGAGCAGCAGTCAAGCAAAGTGCAGTCCTGTCAGCAGCACAGCAGTCCTTCTTTCAGGCAGAGTTTCCACAGATCCTGAAGCGCACTGAAGAGCTGATGTCTGAAGTCCAACCACTTTATAAACCTTGAACATCTTCAAAAAGAGTGTATATAGTATTCATCTTAACATGACTATTCTCCTAAAGACTTCACATGAACCGCAATTTCAAATCAAAAGGTTGGCAGATATGAATTTACCACTGAAAAGATACTTTCTGCCAGGCCCTATGGACACCCATCCATTGTTTGGTAAAATACACTAGACACGTTCCTGAGATGAGGAAAATGGCACACAAACGTAGAGCCACGCTTACAACCCCAGTGTGAGTTAAAACACCTGTAAGGGGCTTACTCCTACAATCTACATTATTCAGCAATCTGCAATGCCTTAAAATCATCAGTACATTTTTGTAAATAAAAATCCACACCATAAAAATCCTTGTTGCATACAATTTGTCTAGAGCAGTGTATTACAACTATTTAACTTGGACACATGCCCAGACATCCACTGGTCGATAATCTATAGTCCCAAAACAGTAGAGGAAGTGAAGAGGTATTGACAGAATCACCCTCCAATCTGATATACGTAAACAAAAAGATTCTATCAATGTGTAGTGGTTTATATTTTTATGGGTGGTGACAATCTAGTAAATAGACTCTCTCTTTGGGTTGCAAAGATGAGAGCACAATGTGCTTTTTAAAATACCCCTCACACACTAAAAAAATCCAGTAGTGTCATGCTTCATCATTGGGGTCTTCCCGTCCCTCTACGGGGCGGGGCGTGCTACGACCTGACCGACTACGCGGGAGCACTAGTATGGTGACAGGACTATGTGACAGTGCAATGTGGGTGATGTCAGTGAAGTGTAGGGACCTAACGATGTGTGGGAATAAAAAAATTTAAAAATCCTCTGGCTAGTAGAAAAAAACAATTTATTCACTTCCCTAGCTGGGGATGTTAAGAAGGGGGTTTTGAGGTGGAGCAATTCGCTACAACCTGGTCTACATGTTTCGTAGGCAGTCCCCTACTGCCTACTCATCAGGACCTTCTAGTGGTCCCTACTAAAACAAAGCTCAGTTACTAAGTGTAATGGGCCTGTCGTCCTAAAAACCAGCAGTAAAAATCCACTGTTGGTTTTAGCTTCTGGGCATGAGCTGGCCCTTAATGAAGCAAAAATTTCAAAAATGATGACCTGATAGTGGTCTTCCTGTGGCGCATGTGATATGCCCCATGAGCTGGCAATCGGTAGGTAATCACCGCGGCGCTATTGTCCGCATAATCTTAAGCCTTACTTCTACCCGCGTTGCCGCTCTGAAGAGTGGCATTAAGGGCCAGCTCATGCCCAGAAGCTAAAACCAACAGTGGATTTTTACTGCTGGTTTTTAGGACGACAGGCCCATTACACTTAGTAACTGAGCTTTGTTTTAGTAGGGACCACTAGAAGGTCCTGATGAGTAGGCAGTAGGGGACTGCCTACGAAACATGTAGACCAGGTTGTAGCGAATTGCTCCACCTCAAAACCCCCTTCTTAACATCCCCAGCTAGGGAAGTGAATAAATTGTTTTTTTCTACTAGCCAGAGGATTTTTAAATTTTTTTATTCCCACACATCGTTAGGTCCCTACACTTCACTGACATCACCCACATTGCACTGTCACATAGTCCTGTCACCATACTAGTGCTCCCGCGTAGTCGGTCAGGTCGTAGCACGCCCCGCCCCGTAGAGGGACGGGAAGACCCCAATGATGAAGCATGACACTACTGGATTTTTTTAGTGTGTGAGGGGTATTTTAAAAAGCACATTGTGCTCTCATCTTTGCAACCCAAAGAGAGAGTCTATTTACTAGATTGTCACCACCCATAAAAATATAAACCACTACACATTGATAGAATCTTTTTGTTTACGATAATCTATAGTCAACAGAATGCTTGGCTTTTTTTTAATAGATGTTAACCCCTTCGGTGCTGATGACGGCCCCCAGCCGTCATGCATTACGGTGCATGTGTGCTGATGACGGCTGGGGGCCGTCATGAACCCGCCCACTTTGAAAAACGCCGCACAGGTGCAGAATCGCGGCCGCACCCAAGGAGTCAAGCAACACTGAGGGGCTTATTTACAACCCCATTGCACTGCTGGTGTGTCACTTTTATTGATGCAGGACAACACAATGGGCTTCCCCATATTTATAAGGCCAGGTAAAGTCACCCTGCGTGACTTTTCATGGCTTTGTGAATATGTTTCCCTTTCACACATACTCTATGTGAAAGGGGCATTCCATGGCTGTTGCTGTGGGTGTTTATGGCAAATAAACACACCCTGGCAAAACACAAATGCTGGCAAAGTTCAAGTAACAGAATAATAATGAAGAATAAGGCACTGAAATAGCACAAAGGATTCAATTTAATAAATTTGATAAAAGTGTCATGAAAATATTCATTGACATAATGATTAATTAAACAACACAATAAAAAGATTTTTGTTCTTCCTTTAAATAGATATACAACATATACAGGTTATTTGTATACATAATGTTCCCAATGATGCAAGGGGAAGTGGTTTCCGTTTGTTGCTGTGGGTGTTCCCACGAATCTTCTATGGAACTTGATGCATTCCCGGATTTACAACATTTTTTAAACCTGTGAATGCGTCAGAATCCTACGCCTCCCCAGGGGAGGTTAAGGAGGCACAACAAGGAGAAATACTTTAATTTCTCCTCATTTTTTCCTCTTTCTATGTGTGCTGCATTTTGCAGCATGCATGGGAAGAGTAAAATGCTTTTAATGAATGTTTTTGTGCTGGAAGGTGTCCTTTCCTGCACAAAAACAATCATCCCTTCAAGGCAGGCATCCTTGCAAAATGATGCATGGATGTCTGTGCTAGTGCACAGCTGCTGTTTGTGCCCAGTAATAGGGGAGAAGCACAGCAATGTACTGTATCATGTAGATACGGCGCATTCCTGCCCTTTTATTTTGGCGCCCAACAATGTAGCAGGAAGGCTTGTTGCCAGGCGTCAAAATATTGTAAATGAGGCCCTCTGGGTTTAAGCCATAAGCTATTTTGAAACATGCCTCTGCTTGTCACATCAGGTAAACTCATATTTTACCTTGTTTAACAGTAATTTTTACACCCCAAACTTCTCTGGGTTTTAAATGGTGCACCATGGACCTTTCTACATGCTGAATGACACTTGCCTCCAGGGCTTATGCTATTTCTATTTTATGCACCTACACAAAAGTTATAGTTAGCTCTGTAAAATTATACCTAGCAAATTTCAATAGATTATTTTTTTTAAACATTCGTTTTTATCTCATTTAACGACCCAACTATAAAGTCACGTTAACCTTTGTTTTCTTGAGTGAATATATTTGTGTTATATATAGCATATTAATTGTTTTTCACATTATGATAGTGTGCTATTCATATATAACAATATATATTTGTAAGTATGTATATATATTCATGCATCCATACATATACATATTTATATATTTATATTCACAAAATAAACAAAGGTCAAAGTAACATAATAGGTATGATAAAAATATCTATACTTTTTTTTTAGCAATGCCTTAGGTATTCACTGAAAAAAACAAAGGTTAAAGTATTGTTATGTCAGTGACAACAATTTAACCCTGGGCGTAGTTTGCGTAGTAGCGCTACGCATAACTACGCGAAGTGCACTTCACACTACGCGAGCTAAGCATAGCTACGCAAACTGCGTAGTGCACTGTGCAAAATGCTGTTCGCACTGATTGCACAGTGCTGGATGCTTATCCGCACTGGGCAATCTGTGCCAACCGCATCTTGCACAGTGCAAGCGGTCATTTTCTGCTGCTTGTGTAGATTTCTACTGGAGCGGCAGCTTTCTCAATGCGGACTGGTAGATTCTCATCGCAAGCGGTCGGGAGCATGCTCGACCACTCACAATGAGAAACCTGACCTCCCCGCGTTGAGAATCTCGCCGGGAGGTTTATTTTCCACGCTCGTGATTGGCAACTTGATGTTGCTGATCATGAATGAGGACAAAGTCTCACCGGGATGTCATTTTGCTCGCTCGCGGTCGCCAATTTGACATTGAGGACCGCGAGCAAGCAAAAAATGACCGCTACGCGTGTTTGCACTGTGCTACGTGCAATTCGCGTAGTGCGAAGTAGCGCAAACTTCGCAAACTACGCGAGTGTAACGTAGTACTTCGCCCAGGGTTAGACAACATTAACATTTTGAAATAGAAAAAAACACAGGAATTCACCAGTTATAGTTAGCAGACTTCATTGCACTACTTATGACCTCACATATTACATCACTCACCACATGATCTACGACATCATTTCTGGCATCACTGATGACATCTCAAATGACATCACTGATGAAATCACTGATGACTTCCTCCAACTAGTGTGCTGGATTGTTTTACTACTGTATTACTTTTCTACCTAATTTTTATCAACCTCTGTTCAGCTAGTTGGTGTAAGTGTTTACAAAATGCATGTGCTTCTAATGCAACATAGGTGTGTAGAGATATTGTACACATTATAAATCTTTGTATGGAAGATTAACTCTGTGTGCAGGTGCCGATTGAAGACTTGTGTTCAGCATGTTCCCCACAGGTTTTTTGACCCTGCAGAAAAGATTTCCAACAGGGCAAATATTCTACGTAAAACATATTAAGAATTGGAAGCAGCATTGCGTTATTAGACAGAATCATATCAGCATGACAATTTCTATATAATATAGAAGACTGTGTGCACCAGGGACTAACCTATGTACATGTGCTTGTTATGCTCCAGTAGATGGGTTACCTGTAAAGTTTTCACCACAGTATGAAGGCTGCAGGTAGTATGGTCTTTGGCACCTTCATACTTTGAATATTTTAAGTGATTAGTCACTCTTTGGGAAAGTTTTGCAGAGCGTGTATGCTGTTCTTAGCAGATACTTTTTATTACTCTGCTGCTGTAAAGCTAAGAATCACGAGGGGGGATTGAAGTCTTGAAGTATTTTTGTCATTCCCCGCAATACCTACTCTAAGTGGTTACATTATGTATGTGGTAACCCTCCCACAGCCTGTTTTAGTGAAATGTATCCTTGTGAGATTTGTTAAGAATGACTTGCTATTTATATGCTTTCATGATTTGTTCACCAAATCGAATAAAGTTAATTATTATTATTATTATTATTATTATTATTATTATTATTATTATTATTATTACTCTGTGGTGTATTTTTCATTAAAGTTTCATTGTCTGCAAACAGTATGGTACAGAGTAAACTCTCTCCAATAGATTAAACAGTGTTAACAGTACCCACTTTTCTGCTCATATCCACTTAATTTCCTAATGTAGGTTCAGCGACTGTCAGGGGTTTGACACAGGCAAGACTTTCCATAGTAGGGCATTAGTTATGTAACAGGGCTTAAATATCTGGAGGAACTTGGTTTTCCATGAACAGTTGTATACAGATTGGACACCATGTGCAGAACAGGTTTCCCTTTCATCTGTGGTTTATAGTCAACATGAGCTTGGCTGCCCATGAAGTACATACATGGTGTAGGGTCAAAGTTGCACATAACACAAGCTTGCTTCACCTATGGGATTATATACATGATATCAGTTATGATGCTTCATATTATTCTGAGCTATTTCGTACTTACTTTCATAGCTCTAATGCCAAACCAATTTATAGAGCAATGTTTTCAAAAGAAGCTTGGCAGAGGTCATCAGTGATGTCATCAATGAGGAAATTTGAGATGTTATCATTGATGGCATAAATAATGTCATAGAACATGAGTCATGAGTGATGTAATATGTGAGGTCACAAGCAGTACAAGGTAGGGACGCAAGTTATAGTTAATTGGTGAATTTCTGAGTTTTTTTAATCAAAACGTTAATGTTGTCACTGACATATTCACCTAACTAGAACGTTACTTTAACCTTTAGTTTGTTTCAGGTTTTTATACGTTTTTTTAACCAAATACAGATTTTTATCACACCTAAATGTACAATTATTTTAACCTTTGCTTTTTCAGTTAATTTCTAGTTTTTAATGTTGAGTAATATTTTATTACCATACGCAAAGCCAACCCCCTGCAGTGCACTGTGGAGTTGTGCCCAGCAGTGGGTTTGCCAGTCCACCCAGAAGCAGACAACCGTGCCCTACATACTGGCAGCCAACCTCATGTTGTGCACTGCCTTTCTTCATGTGCAGTGTGGGGTTGGCCGCAGGACCTAACCTGCAGCCAGGCCATGCATCCAACTCCCAGCAGGAAGACACCCAGAGGCAGCCATACCCACGCCATGCACGCCCTTTGCTAATGAGTGGTATGGGGGTTAGCCACAGGGCATGTGTTGCATTCAGGCCTTCCTTCCAACTCCCCTCAGGCAGCCAACCCCATACTATGCACAGCCTTCAGCCATGTGCAGTGGGGAGTTGGTCACGGCATGGGCTGCCACCAGGCCCTGTGGCCCAAACCCCAGCTGGCTGCCAACGCCACACATAGCCTTTGACGTGCCGAGTGTAGAGTTGTACTTCGGACACGGTGGATCCCATGCCCTGGGACCAAAACATTTATATTAAGGGGAGGGGGCATGTAGCTCTTTCCTAGACCCTTAATTGGCCCAGCGACTCCATCATCCAGGGACAAAACAATTAAACAGGGGAGGAGGGCGTGCAGCCCCCCATCCCAGAGCCTTACTAGGCTCCTGGGACCACATACCCCAGGGGCAAATATAATAAAAAAGGAGAGAGGGCTGCACAGCCCCCTCCCCAAGCCAATTAGGCCCCAAGATTTCCAACAGCTAGGGTCAAACCAATAAAAAAGCAGATGGGGTCGTGTGACCCCCTTGACAAGGCTTCATTAGGCTCTGGGGACCCCATCCCCCAGGGCCATATTTTTCAAAAAGGGGGAGGGCTGTGTGGCCCCCTCCCAAGCCTCATTAGGCCCTGGGGACCCCATCCCCCAGGGATTTAAGTATTTTAGAGGGGAAGAGGGCATTGGACAACTTACCCAGGCACCATTAGACCCTAGAGGAGAGGCCGCCTGGCCCCTTCCCCGATCCTCATTAGGCCCTAGGGACCCCATCCCCCTAGGACCTATGTAATTTAAAGGAGATGGAGCCACGTGGCCCCCCTGCATGAGCCTCATTAGGCCCTACGGACCCCCTGGGCCTTATGTAGGTTAGAGGGGGCCTTGTGGCCCCCCTCCCCAAGCCTAATTAGAATCTGCAGACCCCATCCCCCGGGGCTGTTCTTTTTTTTTTTTTTTTAAAGGAAAAGGGAGCCGGATGCTCCACTTCCTGAGCATCATTAGGCTCTAGGGGACCCCATCCCCCCGGGTCTCATGTAATTCAAAGGGGATGGGGCCTCATGGCCCCTCTCCCGAACCCTAACTTGGCCTGGAGGACCCCCTCCCCTGAGGCTTCCTTTTTATATAGGTGGGTGCCCACCCAGGGCACCCACCATGCAGATGTTGGTGACTGTAGGATCCCAGGGACTCTGAGGCACCAGCTGGCTGCCCACATGTTGTGGGAACTGGCATTGCTCCTGCTCATAAGGGAGCAGCTATTTATGCAGTATCTTGATCTGTTTCCATGCCCACATCAGTGTGGGCAGGGAAACAGATATCAAGTCTGCTCCCAGCAGGTGGCAGAATTTTTAAAGCTCCTGCCCACTGGGGCAGACTTCTTGTCTGCTCTAGTTTGGTAGGAGTTTTTCAAATGCTACCACCAGACGGGAGTAAACACATTTCCTGCCAGAGCAGGTGCTGGGTGGGCTCCCCGGGACACAGCAAGTGTGACGGCCCCACACGCCCCCCCCCTTCCTTTAGAGTTTAGTGACAGTCCTGGGAATGGGGTACCCACGGCCATTGAAAGGCTCAGGAGTGGAGCTTCATGGCCCCCTCCCCTTATAAAATACTGTGGGCTCAGGGTAGGCGATCCTTGACGCCGAATGCGGCTCAGGGAGCGGGGCTGCACAGCCCGCCTCCTCTCATTTTTTAAATCAGGGCCCAGGAGATGGGGTCACTTGGGCCAAAAACAGCTTTGATGTGGGCTGAAGGACCCCCTTCCCCTTAATAAATAAATTGAGGGGGAGGAGCCAAGATGGCGATCAGAATGGAAGCGTAGGCTCCCGGCTCCGCAAGCCTCCGAGCCCTGCACGGAAATCCTGTTCATGATCCTGTGATTGTGCTGCAGCGGGGTGACGGTGAATGCGCGCAGACATCGCTCGCACGATCCCGAAGTCTCTGCCGGCCTTATAGCCGGAGAAATCCACGACGTCGATTGGCGGCCTCAACGACCCTGGTGCCGGGACCTCGACCGCGAACATGGCCGGGTGCTGACTCATCAACAGCGGCCAGCTGGGCCTGGGCGGAGTCGGTCCACCGGGACGAAGTAACTACTGAGAATTTTTTTTTGCGGGAGCTCTGATTGTCACACGACGCGGCCGGAGTGCATCCTCGAGGTGGGGGCTCAGTGGAAATACTGTCTAACTGCGGAGCGCTGAAGGTGAGCTGTGTCGGCTCTGTCTTCGATTCCGCCCGGTTTTCGCGGGCCGCTCCCGAATTTGCCGCCAGCGCTGAATCGGAGAGAGGATGGCCATTACCGGAGACCGCTCCTTAGACGTGTGCTTTGAAGGCCCCCGTGATTCAAATTGTAGTCTGCCCGAGCCGGACTCGTCCCTGCCCTACCTTCATTCTCCCTACAAGGTGGAAACGCCTGATGGCTGCCTGAACGAGAAGAAGTACATTAACCTGCCTATCGAAGTACTGTGTGATGGGGAGTGCGAGTCACCGAGTAGTGCTGTGGTGTGGGAAATACAGCCTACGCTGTCTTGCGGTGACATTCTTGCTGCTCTTGGTGACTTACAGTCCGTTTGGAAGGACGGTTCCCGAGCGTTGGGAAGAAAGCTTGACGATATTGCGCTCACACTGGGGCGATTGCGGTCGGATGGCTCCCAGGTGCGCGAGGATTTGCCCCTAACTGTCTTTGAGGGGGGTACTGTGGTTGCACATGGGTGCGGAGGGGAACGGATGATCCCGGACTGTGTTGGTACCTGTAGACAGATGTCTGTATGCCTCTACAATACTGAAGGATTCCTTTCTCAGCAGAGGACGGTGGCCTCGTCCATTGTATCGCCACTAATGGCCCAGACACTGTTTCAGCAACTGTTGGCTCCTGTGACTGCTTCTTCTTTCCTCGCCCTTATATCCTTGCTATGGAATACGTGTCATGGGACGGAACTGGGGGTGATGGCCGTAAGTGAAGATGACTCTGTCGGTGGTCGGCGACGTCCATTTTGTATTTGCATGTTGCTCTTCTACCTTGCGTGGACATTTTGCTCTCTTGTGTCGGCTGAGACAGGATTTACTCGGCGGGCATGCCTCGGGGGACTTACAAGAACAGGCCAAGGCTAAGTGGTTCTCTTTAACGGTTGACATCTATTTGGCTGGAGGGGGAGCGGGTTGGCGTGTTCTTATGACACACCTAGTTGCGCAGTATGTGATAATTCTCCCCATTTCTTATCGTATTAATTGATTACTGTTGTTGACTGTTGCTCTTGGGGTGGAGAATAAATTTGTGGAAGGGGAGACCGGGAGCCTGTATGGATGGCCCTTCTCCGGTTTTATATAACTTTTTTCTTTCTCTTCTTTCTCTTTTCTGTGTCTATATTTCGGGTACTCGTTTTCTGGGCGACAGGCACACTGCTAGGGGGGGGTAGGCCGTAGCCTCTGCATGCGTGCAGGGTGGAGGGTGGGGGGGTTTGTTTTGTCCTTTCTTAGTTTCTATGGGCCCTTATTTCTTCTCTCTTCTTTTCTTAGTTCTTCTTATCTTTCTTCTTCCTTATTTTGGGTCAGCATGGAGGCTAGGTGTAGTGCCGCTTGCCGTTTCTGTTTTCTGTGTTACCGCTAACATTATTTAGGTTGTTCCACGGTTATGGGGTGCGTAATGACTGGTACGAAATGTGAATATATGCTCCTTTATCCTGATAAGTGTACTTTTGTGCCGCTCTTCCGATTATGATTCTCCGCCTTGTTGACATCCTGCTGTGTGCATTGCCCACTCTCTGCCTTCGGTGGATTGTATGGCGTCTGATCCTTCTTACTTTATATTTTAAAAATGAACCTTATTTAATCCTGTACTCGGTGGTCGCGTTCAACTTAAGTGATATTTGGAATATTTGCTGTTTTTCGTCTTTGGGGACTGCTGAGCTGTCTTATGGTTGCTTTACGTGCTACAAACTGATTTCGAGGCCGGCCAGACTGGTTGTAGGCCCGTAACGGTATGCTACTGTTGCACAATAAAGGTTTTAAAAATAAATAAATAAATTGAGCTTGGAGGCATGGAGACCCTGGGGTGCAAAATGGCCTGGGGATGGGATCTGTGTGCCCCACTCTCCATAAATGAACAATACAGGCTGCCCCAGCCTGCCATTTCAGTTTCTTTTTGTCGATCCCACAGAAGTTCCACAGGATCATGACAAAAATCGCCAAGTTTTTTTTCAATTTTGGCCCCCGTGGGTTTTGGGGGGGAACAGGACTTCCCTACCCTTCCCCCTTATATAATGTTTTTTTTAAACTGCAGGACAGGGGTTTAGGGGCCACATGTACGACCATTTAATTGTACGAGTCTCTAATTGTGATTTTTTTTGCGACTCTCAATTAGAGACTCTCAAAATGAGAGGTACTAATGTATCTCCAACACATCAGCGATTCCCAATGGGGTCGCAATGGACTTGCCTCATCAATATTCATGAGGTAGGTCACAATTTGTGACCCATCGGGAATGGGCTATAACACAGGGATGGGGGCTTGCTGGAGACAGCAGACCACCATGTCTGTGTTTGCTTTTAAGTAAAGCAACTTTTTTTTTTATGCAGTGGTTTTTCCTTAAAGGAAAATGGAATGTGTTTCATAAAAAAAAATGAAATGTTTCTGTTTCATTTTTGAGAGTAGGCAGTAGTCCGTGGGATCACTTTATGCTCTTAAAAAACATTGTCAGTCACAAAGGGGAAGGGGTACCCTGGGGACCTCTTCCCGTTTGGGACTGGCTTACCACCTACTTGAAGTAGGCAGTAAACTGCGATTTTCTGCGACAGCATTCTGGTCACCAAACAATCGTACATGTTCTTGCAACTCACTATTAGGATGGGAAGCCTTTGACACACTGTAGTAACTTAGTCCAGACGTGGGATCTTTAGATGTTTATTTGTAGTAAGTTACAAGTCATCCAGTTCAATCCGGTATAAGACCACACCAGGAGCAGACAGAATGCTGTTCAGCCCTTCTCAACTGACATCTCTGGCTCCCAACATTCTGAAACACATCACTGGATGAACATTCCACTGGCAGAGCAAGAGATACATGAATATCATCAAAGCCAGGATATAACAAACACCACTTCCTATTAGCAACTCGCAAACCCTATTTTGCGATTCGGCAATAGGTTATCAACTCGCAAAATAGGGTCGGTACATTGCACGAGCCAATTTAGCTTTCACAAACGTCCCAGTTCTCTGTCTGTGACCGCTTAAAACCATCATGCATGTGCCCCCTAAGTCTTCTAGTCCTGTAATGGCTGCCAGCAACATTTTTCTGATGTTGCTGATAGCCAATCAGAGTGCTCGCTCCCTCTGGAGTGAGACTATAACGTCCCTGAAGCCTATGTTTTTTTCAGTGGAAATGTATATATATATATAATCTCTGATAGCTGCATTTTGATGCTGGGACTATCCACAGTGCAAACAGGTTTTATGAGTAACTACAATTAAATATTTGTTGTTTACCATTCCACTTCTCAGACACAGATTCTCCCAGGAATGCCAAAGGCTACTTAGAGATGTGGTCCAAGCACTTCTTCTCAAAGGTGCTACAGAACCCGTCTCCTACCATCAGCAGGACACTGGAGTTTACTCTCTGTACTTCCTAAAACCCAAAAAAGCATGGGTCATTTCAGAGCACTTCCATGTGGTCTTTCTCCAGGATGTCAGCCTGCTTCTCCAGCAAGCCAGTTTCATGACCGTGCTTGACCTGATGGGCGCCTATTTCCACATACCCACACAGCAGGCCCGTTGTCAATATCTCAGGCTTGGGGTCAGCGGAAAACCTTACCAATTCAACGTGCTCCCCTTCGGGGTTACTACTGCACCATGGGTGTTCACCAAGTGCCTTACAATGATGGCCGCACACCTGCGCAGACAGTGTGTCCACGCCTTCCTTATCTAGATGACTGGCTGATCAAAAGTGCCACCCGCCAGCAATACTTCAAACACCCACAGTTCCTAATAGACCTTCTCCACAAATTAGTTTACCATCAGCGCCACAACATTTCACCTCCAATCTCTCCAGATCCAATGCTACAAGGGGACTAATCTCAGCTTGGAGTTAGGTATGGCCTATCCAAACCCTGACAGGATCCAGTTCTTTCAGGCACTTCTCTCTCTTTTCCAACCAGATCAACAGGTCACGGTCAGAACAGTCATGCATCTCCTAGGCATGATGGCTTCCTTCATTGCTATAGCACCCAATGCCAAGTTACTCAAGCGTCTGTTGCAGGAATGCCTAGCACAACAGAGGTCTCGTGCGGAGGGTCATTGGAATGATCTAGTGTTGATTGGCCCCCGCACTTGTCACTCTTTGTAGTGGTGGAACCAGCAAAATTAATTTGCTAGCCAAGTACCTTCCGGGGATGGACAATGATGTTGCTGCATCCTGCTGAGGAGGTCGAAAAAAAGTCCAATAGTGTGAACTCCTCCCACAAGTCCCCCTCTGCTACTTCCATAGATGGGGCTTCCTCGAAATAGACCTGTTGCCAATGGCAGAAAACGGAAAAACTTATCCTCCAAGTTCCCACACCCACAGTTCAGCTGAGGTGACTATAGATGAACTGGTCAGGGATATTTGCCCATGCTTTTCCGCTTCTCCCTTGCATTCCTTTTGAGGTTCGGAGGCTTCTGCATACATCCCTCACTCTCATCCTGATGGCTCCTACATGATCCCGCCAGCCCTAGTTCGCAACGAGAGGCACCCCAACAGGCTGGATCTTCTCACACAGAACCATGGAGAAATCAGGCATCCCGACCCCAGGTCTTTCAACCTTGTGATCCAGCTCCTGAGGTCATAGAATTTGGCTGCCTTAATCTTCCAACTGAATGCATGAGCATTCTCAAGGAAGCGTGAAGACATACCACTCAGGTCTGCTATGTGGCCAAGTGGAAGAGATTTGTGTACTACTGTGACCCAAAAACCATTGATCCTTTTAAAGCCACATTGAAGGACATTGTCTAATACTTCCTCCACGTGCAAGTTTCTAGCCTTCACCTCCATACAACTACACTTGGCACCTTCCTTCAGAAGAGACATCACATTTCTTTTTCAGGATTGCGGTCATTAAAGCTTTCATGGAGAGTTTCAAAAGAATCATTCCTGCTATGGTCCCACCGGCTCTGGCATGGAATCTCGTCATTGTACTCACATGATTCATGAGCCCTCCATTTGAGCCTCTCAACTCTTGGCCCCTTCAGTTCCTTTCCTGGACGGTGTCATTTCTGGTTGCAATCACTTCACTCAGGCGAGTCAGCAAGCAACTGGTATTAAACCCTGGAAGAACACGTATTCCAAGTTCATAGGAATGGGGTGTCCTTCGCAACAACGCCATATTCCTCCCTAAGGTGGTCTCTCACTTCCACTGTCTCTCACTTCCACCATAACCAGTCCATTGAACTTGCTGTCTTTTTCTCACAACTTGATTCAGTTGCAGAATGAGCTCTCTATACTTTGAATGTAAAACAAACCCTCATGTGCTACATTGACAGAACCAAACCATTTAGAAGGACATTACAACTCTTAGTTGCTTTCTCCATACCCCACAAAGGGAAGGCTGTATCCAAGTTTTACATTGCCAAATGGGTCATTAGGTTCACCCAGACATGCTAGGCAAAAGCTTAGAGGACTCTGTTCACTCCTGCTAGAGCCGCCCCACTTAAGAAGAAAGAAGCCTCTATGGTCTTGTGGGGAACATCCAAATGGCTGACAGTTGCAAAGCAGCTACTTGGTCCACACAATACACTTTCACAAAACATTACTGTGTGGATGTGCTAGCCCGCCAACAAGCTAATGTTGGTCAAGCAGTGCTCCGTACACTCAGCCTGCTGCAACACCCACAGGCTAGCCACCGGATTTTGGGAGGACTACTTTCCAGTTTATGCATGGCATGTGTATCTAAAGCCACTCAAGCCTTGAATGGAAAATGTTACTTACCTTCTAAGCATCTGTTCGTGGCATGTAGGGCTGTAAATTCACATGTGCCTACCATCCTACCCTGATGCCTATGATCGTTGCAGTATCCATTACTATAATTTTTTCCTCTTTCGCATGGCCATCTCTATACATTGCCTTGCTTCACGTTGCACCATTCAATAAATGTGGTTAACCCTATACGTCAAAGGACCTGGGTATCAATTAGTATAAGAAAACAAGGTGGTCCTAGACATATTTCAAAAAACACAAATTAATGTATGAATTGTTATTTACACTTAAAGGAACAAATCCTGTTGGAAAATAAGGGGAGATAGAAAGACAATAAACAGCCAGATACATGTATTAATCATTCATAGTACCCAACATCCTTATTAAAGAATAAATCCTTTCATCATTCACAATATTTCAATTTATTTACATTATATATAAAACATATGTACACAATTACAATTGAATAAAATGAAAGAAACTGCCAGATGCAGTAAGTTTGTGAAAAGAAGGTGCTCAAGTGAATTGAAAAGGAAAGGATTGAAAGGGAAAATTCAGATAATTTGAGCTCAACTAAAATGTAATTCTTCTAGTTGAACTACAAAAGAGGCCTTCCCAAACAGTGTTCAAAGACCAATTAAACAAAGGCAGAATCTGGAAGGTGACAAGGACAAGGGAACATGGGAACAAGGTGCAGGCCTCAATATGGCGGGGAATAAACCGTTGACGTTTCGACCCTGGCGCAATACGGGGTAAATTGACACCTCTGCTGTGGGTCTTCTTCAGGACTGGACAATGGGGAAGAGGGGCAGGGATGTACCAAGGTTAGAATGTGAGACAAGGGTCCAAGCAATAAATGAGGACGACCCATCTATGGTGTGCCTGATACTAATCCAATGTTGTTTTTATTAAATTCAACCAAAAGGAATTTATCCTGAAGTTAATCCAAAACGTCAAACACTCGTGGCCAGAATGATTAGTTGAGCGACGGAAGGCAGAATTACAATGCAATTTGCAACATCACTGGCACTAAATCTCCGATCTGTTCCTGTCGTCAGAAAACTAGGGTTCCAGGCAAGAATAGTGAAACGCCAAATTAGTTCCTACTTAGTCCACGGGCACATCAACAAGGCACACCTTCACGTTGCATCATCACCCATCGTGCTGGAAAACAATCTACCAATGTAGCTGATGACCATGAGCATTACCAGCAAGAGGAGGCTTTGCTATACCTCGTGACTCGCAATACTTCTTCGAAGAAAAACAACTTGCCCACATCCAACAAAAACAACTTGCCCACATTTCCTCGGAGACCTCAATCTCTACTAGAATTACCTCAATGACTCAGCGGTCAATAGCCTCAAAATCTTCCTCTCGGACCTTGACCTCACCCAAATCTGTATCAGCCCCACACACAAGAAAGGCTCATTACTAGATTCAGTTGTTTCCAAGGCGGAAGCCACTCTGACTAAATCGATCCTCCCATGCGATTGGTCTGACCACCACATCATCACATTCCTCATCAATGAACCAGTAAAACTACTCTCTGATCAACCCACGCAAACTAAAATATGGAAGAGAAATCTAAAAAATGTCAGCGCAGATCTAGTCACAAACTCCAGCCCCAACATCTTGCTCCCTCCTGAAGGCCTAGTAGATGTTCAAGTTCTGACCAATCACTACTTCCATTCCATAAACTTGGTTGTAGACAAAATCACTCCCTTACAATTGAAGAGATCCTTCACAAAAGATTCTAAACCATGGTATGACGGCAGATTCAATGAGGACAGAAGATCCATAAGACTAATTGAACGATGCTGCAGGTCAGCTCCCGTCTCCGAACCCCTCACACTCCTAAGAAACACGAGAAACTACTACTATAGAAAGATCAGACGCTCAAAAACAGACCTTTTCAGGAGCCAACTAGACCAAGCTAAGAATCGCCCCAAAAAACTATTTGAACTTATCAAATCTCAATCAAAGGATACAACTCATCCCCCCAAGTTAACCCAGGCAAAGAATTTGCATCTTTCTTCAGTATGATCGACCTAAAAAATAACGCCTCCTGGTCCTCCTTTAACACCAACAGCGAAGAAGTTATACTAAAAACACTCACATCTCTCAATCCCTCCAACCATTTCACAGACCCCCTTCCCTCAAACTGCATAAAAGAGTACATTCCTTTCTTCTGCCCCTTTGGAACAAGATTATAAATATCTCTCTCCTACAAGGAATCATCCAGAAATCCTCAAATCTGGACATGTCTCCCATCTTAAAGAAAATAAAGGCTGACCCTTCGGATTTAAATAATTACCACCCAATTTCCAACATTCCGACTCTGGCCAAACTATTTAAAAAATGTGTTCACATACAGCTTAACAACCACATAGACCAAATTTAATCTTCTTAACCAATACCAATCCAGCTTCCGGGCAGGCCACAGTACTGAAACAGCTATGATCCACATAATAGATTAAGCACTTAAAATCCTTGATCAAAACGAAGCCTGTCTGTTAATCTTGCTGGACCTATCAGTCTTTGACACCGTCAAACATGACAACCTACTAGACCTCCTGAAACAAAGAATGGGACTATCTGGATCAGTTCTAAATTGGTTCAGCTCCTTCCTACAAATACATCTCGAAGTTTCAAGGTTAATCAGTCATTGTCTAGGCCCGTCACAGTCACTTTAGGTATCCCATAAGGATCTTCCCTCTCACCAACATTCTTCAACCTATTCATGGAACAGCTCACCGAAATTCACAGCTCCGCTAATGTCCACCAGCACAAGTATGCAGACGAAACACAAATCTATTTGAAAACCCACTCACTAGAGGACATCAAATCTCTCAACCTAACGCTACAGAAAACACAGACCTGGCTGGCCAAAAACCATCTGAAACTAAACACTCTTAAAACCGAAATCCTACTAATCGCTCCCCCTAACCAATTGACCATCATTCAAGACTGGATGAAACACCTAACAGCACTCAACTGCCAACCCCTCGTAATCGACTCAGCGAAATCGTTGGGAGTCACTCTTGATAAAAGTCTAAACAAGCAGAAACACATCAGCACCGCAAGAAAAGGAGCAAACTTTCAGATGAACACCTTGAGAAGACTCAACCCTTCCTTCCCTCAAACGACTTCAAACTGGTGGTGCAAGCACTAGAAACCCCACAGAAATCAGACTTAATCCGTCCTTCCTCTCTTTCAAAAAAGAAGTGAAATCTATTCTCTTATCTAAACTCACTTGAACCCTGTATTCAACTTGTATTTCTATTGTGTGCTCTCATTGAACTGTTTGTTTCCTATATATGCCTGTAAAGAGCTCTGATACCCGCAAGGGTCTTGTTTGCGCTATACAAAACCTTCAAAATAAAAAATAAATAAATAAAAGATAGCCCAAGAAAAAAAGCTCCTTGGGCTAATAAGAGTGCTCTATTTTTTAAAATTGTGTTCGAGGGACTCTTGAACCCACCATCCAGATATGCAAATAGATGTGTACCTTTATTTCTCAAAAACTACTGAACAGATTTAAACCAAATCCAAATAGCACAATCTGAGGACTAAGATCTAGCTTCCTACCAAATTTGGTGTGATTCTGTTCAGCAGTGTTTGCTGTACCCCTGTCTAAAGAGGAATATGATAAACGCATGGGGATTTTGTGTTTGAGACGCCCCTTTTTCTCGGCCCCCACTTGACAAATCACCCTGAATCTTTCCATGCACAAATTAGTCAAAAAGTAGCACCTTTTTTGAAAGTTTAATGGAGATTCATCAAACGGAGCCAAAGTTATTAGCAACACAAAAAACGCTTTTCTTATGGAACAACTGACCTAACTATACCTAGCCAGTAGCCATCCGATACGAACCCACATCTCTTCATCGCTGTTTAGACCTGTTAGTGTCTTAGTTTGCAGCTCAATAATGTACTTATATTCTAGCTGCCTACGTTTGTGAATCCTGCCCACTCCTTTCTTCATACCTGACCCAAGCAGAAGAACCTTAATAGGTTCTGTATACTGTCATGCTTGGTCTCAAGGTGCCTTGCAACCGGATATGTGAGATTAGCAATGGCCCTCATTTATTCAAGCACTCGCTTCTTCACTGGATGCAAGGTGCTTCCTACATATTATTTCTCACATGGGCAATCGAGACAATATATCACAAATTCTGAGTTTCAATTAAGCAGTTTGGCGATCACATTCTCCTTTTTAATTGGTCGGATTTCCTAAACCCATACTTTAATGCTATGTTTGCATGCCATACAAGGAAAACAACCTTGTCAGAATGGTATCTGAATAATCACTATCTACTGAGTGGTTCTCAAGAGAGGACATTTTTCTGATGACTAATCACATCTAAAAGAGACTCATCCAGCAAAGAAGCAAGTGCTCAATCAAACTAAGTTATTAACAGGTCTAAACAGCAATTAGGAGCTGTGGATTCATAACTGATGAGGACAATTGAGTGTTTAGCTGACTCAGTCAGGCCCTTCTTCTTCAGGGATGTTATAATACACTAGGAGCCCTCTTTGGTTTTAAACCGGGCAGCTTTATATATAACCTAAACTTTACAGCCCTCCTTGAAATTTATCGCACTAAGATTACCACTTGTTAGAAATTAGGATCTCTAGTTGGCAGCGGTTGGTGCTGAGGTCCAATTAGGGATCCTTCTTCCTAAGTCAGAGTAAGGGGGCTTAACCCTTGCTCAACCCTGTGGTAACTTAGCACAAGCAGACAGGCCTATCGCAGAGGCAGTGTGTGAAGCATTTATGACCATACACAATAACGCAGGAGAGACGCTAGAAACGGACACCACAAGTAGTTACAGAAAAATAGTTCTCTTTATCTAGACTGAACACAAGGCTAAAAGCACTCAAGGAGCCACAATGCACATAATTACAGATTTACTTCAAAAGCAATAAAGGTACTCGAAAAGGGTGGGGAACGGACTTAGTTTGAGGCCAGGGTCCACGCAACCCGGGGATGCACAATATAACTGAGATTCAAAGGGGCATGGCACGCAGCCTCACAAAGAAGCCGCGTTGATGACAGGCAGACTCGCAGCGGCCACAGCTCCCAGCTGTAGCGGTCCATGGCGTGCACCCACGAAAATCCTGGAACGGGCTTAAAGGCGGGCACTCAGCGGCACACGCAGGTGGTAACAAGATCCTTGAAGTGGTGACTAGTGCGGGCACTCAGCGGCACAGCTCCTCAGCTGCAGCGGCCCACAATAGCGATAGCGATGATTCTCATAGGACAGCAAATGCGGGCACTCAGAGGCACAGCTCCTCAGCTGCAGCGGCCCACAATAGCGATAGCGATGATTCTTGTAGGATGGCAAATGCGAGCACTCAGCGGCACAGCTCTTCAGCTGCAGTGGCCCACAATAGCGATCACGATGACTTTCAGCCCGCGTTCCCCACAGTAGAACCAGAGGCTCTGGAATTCTCAACAGAGGCCTCACCTGCGAGTAGAATCCCTCTCAAATAGGAATCCAGACGGCTGATGGGTGAAGTCTAATGTCCCTGAGACTTCAGCAGGAGGCAAGCTCAAATCAGGCCCTTGGGTAGTTGCTTCAGCAAGATGGATGAAAGTTTCAAAGTCCTTTCCCTCTAGTTACATGGACAGAGGTTCGTCTTGACATCCAGAAGTATCACACATGTAGTGGTTTTTGCACAGATACTTATACCCCAAAAAGTCTTTGTTCTCAAAAGTCACAACCCCTGAACCCAGCCAGAACCAGTTTGGTGTCGTCCTGGAGCACTTTGTTGACAAGGCTGCATCCTGCCTTTCAGGAAAAGGGGGTCTGCCATCAGACACACAGTGGGAGGTAGAGCCATTATTCACCTTGCCAGGCACAGCCCTGCTCAGATCAAAGGGGTACCCCTCCCCATACTCCAACACGTTCCAGGTCGGGTTCAGCCTGCCCTGTCCCTCCAAAACCAGACAGCCCATACACATAACAGCAGAGCACGCTGGAAGGCTTAGGCAAGAAAATACCTACTTTCTACAAGTGGTATTTTCAAACACAGAATATAAAAAGAATCCTCACTAAAAGTTATACTTTAATATTCTGAGCTCAGGCATTCTAAATTTGACGGTCCACTTCACAAGCTGCTTCGGTGGGTGGCGCAATCAGCGCTGCAGGCCCACCAGCCGCAATCGGTCTACCTGCCCTGGGCACGCACGGTGCACTATACTAGGGACTAACAGGTAAACCAAATTAGCTAATTATGAGAATACCAATTCATGCAGTCAATTTACAATAGGGAGCATTCGCGCTGTGGCACTGAATGGCAGTGGCACTGCGCCCAGAGCATCTAACACCAGCAAACACAGAGGAGACAAAAAGTGAAAGCTGGAAGGGAGACCCACGCCAATGGTGCCAGGTCTAACAATCCTATTTTAATTTAAGAGTTAGAGCATATTTGTGAGAAGATTGCTAAGTATATGGTGTACACTTATGTAAGTGGGCACCTTGCACCAATCCAGACAACCCTTATGATGTTTTAAAGTGGTCTTAGACAACCTTAGAAATCACTCAAAGTGGTAGCTGTGGGGAGCAGCCTTCAGGCTTAGTCCAGAAGGAGTGTAAAGCAGCTTGTTTTACCAGAACATAATCTTATAGGTATAGATTAAGTAAAAAAGAAACACACAGTGTATTTATAAAAAGATGTATTTATTATAAGACACTCACTAACACCTACAGATATCTCCTAGCCAGAGATATACACAATGCACACAATACTTTTCAATAGAAACAGGTAAGTAGCACGTAATACACAGTGGTCACCAGAGGGAGACTAAACCATATACTAAAATAGTGGAATGCGATCCACGACTCGAGTCAAGACTATACCCAGAAGACGTAGAAGTGCTGGGGAACCAAGGAGCCACCCAAGGTAAGTAACCAGGAGCCCCACAGAGGCCATGTGCAGAGTGGAAACACGACCGCGGGATCAATGCAAGTCAATGGGTAAGTCGCAGTTGAAATTTTAAAGAAAAAGGACCCTTCCCAGTGGACCATGAAGAAACCCAGTGGAAGACAGAAGGTTGGAGAGCCACCCCACCCGTGGAAATCCTAGGAACCAGGATACCTACACCAGGGAAGCCGGGTGCAATGATGTGAAGTGGCATCGGAAACCACTGTCGAACGCAATGGAGGACTACAGGAAAGTGCCGCTGCTAGGGAAGGTGAATGTGTCCAGTGAAACCCAAAGTTGGATTCAAGTTGAGAAGTACCTGCAAGCAGAGGAGACAGAGTCTATGCCACTTAGGAGTGACCAGGAGGCACGGAAGACGAATGCCCACCGATGTCGAGTGCTGCAGGTGAGAGGATGGTGACCTTGGAGCTGCGCCTATGAGGACCAGGCGACTCTGTGGAAGACCAGGAGCCATTCACAAGCTGTCCCATGTCAGATGTCGAGATTTGAGGGGTCGGTGTATGTCGGGAGCACCAACAAGCCTTGGCAACTGCAAACAATGTGGAAAGCAAAGAAGGTGCAATGTCAGGACCAAGTGACTCACTACAAGCAGGGGAGTCAGAGCAGTCCCCAAGAAAGCAGGGGAGCCCAAAGAATTCAAATATGACCCTCAAGGGGACCTACAGGCCAGAGGCACTTGAGGCGCGAAAAGGCCTCAAGCAGCTCCCCCAAGATACAAGCCCACGATGCAAGTGATGTGATGAGGACAAAGATTTTAGTCACAGAAGATAATTGAGGTTGGAGCTACTTGAAGCCTGAAGATCTTGGTAGAAGGAATCCAGCAAGACTTTGCAACTGCAAGTCAACATTGTGCACAAGGGTTTGGTTCCTGCGGCTCTGACAAGAGATACTGGCCTCACACTGGGTGAGAGGACAGGGCTGGCCTCGAGAGATGTGAAGAACTACCACCTGTGTTGCTAAACCTTTTGGAGTCCATGGAATCCCAGGATCAGCAGACCAGTCAGCTTAGTTGGGGTGCCTGTAAATGCAGGGAAGTGACTCCTTCACTTCAAGGGAGATTCCTTCATGTGTCTTGGATTCCCACAGGCTAGGAAGGTTCCTGCATGGTGCACAGGCATGGATGTTGCAGTAGACGAGCCGGGTGAAGAGATCAGGAGCAGCAGGAGTCTTCCTAGTTGCAGCTTTGATGCCCGGAGCGAAGTCCAGCAAAGTCCAGAGTACCCAGATGGTCGAAGAAGAAATGGTGTCTTGAAGATATTCTTGCCCCACAACAAATCTAGCGACCCACCCTCATGTAACTCCTTAAGTACCCTAAGGAAAGGGTTGGGATGATTCAGGGTTCCCTCCCTGGGGAGGGGTCAGACAGTGGGGAGGGTACTCTCATGTCCTTTGTCTAAAGGCTCCCTGAGCTGGTTTGAACTGGACTATGTTAGGAGGGCACCAAGTGTGGCCTTCAAGTAGACTGAGTGGCACTAGCAAGTGCTCCCACCCGGCCCCAATACACTTAACCCTGTCATGGTGGTGGTCACGCTTCCCTGTGAAAGAATATCTATTGTTCTGCCTTCCCCTTCTTGAGCTTGGCTCACTCGCAGGAGGGCAGAATCATGTCTTTGGTCTGCAGTAACCATGTTGTGCTGTCTGGGTCAAGAAGACTGGTACCAGGGACACTGAGGTCCTCCCGGAGGAGCTTTACAGTACATGTAATCATACCTCCCACACCATACCAAACCTGATAGGGTTCATTCCAGAAAGTTTCAAGGTGGTCATTGCATAATGACGCAGTGCCCCTCTATATGTTATATGGCTGTCTCACTTACATCCCAGGAGAATGGACTCCGTAGACTGTAGGGGTGTCCCGCTCATGCAGGAGCACCCTCTCACTTAGAACCGAGGACTCTGTCTTCAGGATTGTAAGGCCTGCCTGAGGGGTGACTTATAGGTTTTAAGTGCAGTGACCTTAGATATAGGGAAACTTTTATCTTTTATAAGTGGAGCTAGCACCAGTTTACACAGGCTGCAATGGCAGAACTGCAGTTACAAATTGAGTGGTTTCCCAGGGGTGGCATAATACATGCTTCAGCCTATGGGAGACCCTTGGTGAACCTATGCCCTGGGTACCTTAGTACCATAACTATGAACTGATAATTGTACATCAGTGTCCAATCTAGGATGTACCTAAGTACTTACCATACCAATTTAGGGGCGAAAGCACAGAGACTGGGGTCCTGATTAGCAGGATCCTGTCAGACTAGTCAGAAACAGCATTACATCCAGCAAAAAGTGGGGGTAAACATAAAAGCAGATCCTACTTTCCTACAATATTCCTATAAAAAAGTGGTCCATTCTAAATCTAGTCTACGACTAGACTTAGAAATAGTGTTTGTATACAGAAGAGCCTTGGCAAACCTTATTAGATGGGCTTATAATCTGCTTCACTGAGAGCATTTTTAAGCCAGAAACCTTTTAAGGCTGGTTCAGGGGAAATTACTTTTAAAGAAATCCTAGAGACTGGTTTGGAGTCTTTTCAATGCTCTTTTAAGCTACTAGTCTTGGTCACCAGTACCTTTGAAGTTTTTCCTGAATATATCTACCCTGAGATTGAGCTTTGACTCTGATAAGGCACATTGCTCACAGCTATCCCTTTGTTAGGGGTATATAGCTAGCGTAGACTATAAAGTGACTATAAAGTGAGTCAAAATATTTTAGATTTACATTTACATTAGAACATAAAGTCAGGCATTGCATTTTGATGCTGCAATTAAGGACTCTTCCATTAAAAGAGTAAACCAAAAATTGGGGCGGCACACTTGATAAATCAGGCTCTTGTGATCTGTGTGGATGAGGCGCTCAAGATATGGTACATGTACTTTACATTTGCCCAAATAAACTCTGGTTGAGGCTCGTAGCTGTTTTATTAATCATATATGTATTAAACACAATATATTTTTAATAATAATTTTTAGAGCTAATGATTTGATCGAGCTGAAAAGAGTTTCACCAGGTGAATTTGTATGTTATAATTTGTTTACATTTCCTAAAACCCCTACCACTGTTTTAAATATGTCAAATCTATGAATAATTCTATTATCTGTATATATTATAATTTTATATTGTGGATCTCTGATGAGATCTAAAATCAATAATATTACATTTGAATTTGATTAATGTGCAGCTAAAACTAGACACAATATTGTAGTCATTTGATGTAGATCCCAATCACCTCACGGTGATATCACCTGTAGGTGGTACAGCCCTTTAAACTCAGTTTATCAAATCATGTATTACCAGTACACTAAAATACCAGACCAAATCTCAAATGATCTCTCACAATTATTTGTATTTGAATTTGGAAGGTTTAGGTGTCTCTTCAAATGATGAACGCAACCTGCAAAAGGTTTTTCCAGTCAGTGCCTGATGATTTGATTGTATCCTGTCCTGGAGACTATTGATTTAGAAGGTGTTTGGTCTTTAGATGCTCTTTGGTATACAATGAGAACATGAACAAGAAGTACCTAAATTAAAGTTTGATCTATAATTACTAGCAGTCTTATGTATTTCTCAATATTTGTTAAAAACCAGGCCACTCTATGCTACTTTTGCTTTTTACCATCCTCCAATGCATGTTTCTGAGATTGAAGAAAAATGTGTTGACAATTTTTACTTAAGTACACAATCGGATACAATTCTCACTTTCTTTGGAAACCCACCTCACCCACTTTAAAATGTCTTCTTGAAATACACAAGTGCATTTTACAGTCTCACCAGATTCTTTAGTTTCTTTTTTGTATTTGATATTTGGTTTGGAGCAGTTAGAAGGCAAGACCCCCGAGCCAGCGCAAATGAGGGGAGCGGAGAGACCCCTCTGTCGTCATTCAATTTCCCCCAGATTTTTGTCCATATCCGAGGACAGCCACGGCTTTCATATATGACCATCTCAGCAACATGCATCCGTCCATGTCCCGCTTCCAGTCCCTCAGTTGTGGTGCTTGCGACACACCCCATAGTGGAGCAATGTTGCGTCTTGCTACTGCCAGGTCACAGGTCATCCAGGTTTTCTCCATACGGTTTAGGTCAGTTGTATCCCAAATGTTCAACAGGCACAATTTAGCAGAAGTTGCCATGTTGCTCCCACACAGGTCGTTCATGCATGCAACCACTAATTCCCAAAAGGGTTGTATCACGGGGCAGCTCCCAGTGATGTGAAAGAAAGTACCATGTTGGCCGCACTTCCTACAGCAACTTGCGTCAGTTGCCCTCCCCATTTTTACCATGGTGGTACAAGCAAAGTAAGACCTGTGGTGAATGGATGGATGGATGGGTGAATGAATGGGTGGAAAAATTAGTAAATGGATAGGTGGATAGACAGGTGAAAGCATGGCAGAATAAAGGGATGGATAGATGAATGGATGAAAGCATTAGTGAATGGATATGTGGCTAGACAATTGAAAGGATGGGAGAGTGGATGGATTGGTGTAAGAATGAGTGGATGGTGTAGTGTCGTAGTGCCTGACCCTGGGTTCAGACAGGACAGGCAACTCGACCGGAAACAGGAACAGGAAAGAGTTTTAGTCTGTGAGCCAGTTAGTTGCTGGCAGGCAATAAAGTAAGAAGTAGATATTACTGCTCCGACTCCCGAGTCTTTATTTCAGGGGTCAAGCGCGACATTGGCGACGAGGGTGGGATGCAAATATCCCCACACAGTCCCGCTACCCCGCCGGAAGCAGCCGGCCCGACCAGTGAGTCCGCAGCCATTGCCGTGCGAGAGCGCGAAAGAAGCGCGAAATTCAAAATCGGCGCCGAGACTGCAGGAGCCAGAACAGCAGGAGCCAGAACAGCAGGCGTCAACACACACGGCACCGAAGCAAGAACCGAGCGTGCACAAGAGGCGCATGACGCGCGTGTCCACGCGGCGGTAAACATACTTTGAGCGAGCGCGTCGCTGAAGACGCAGCAAATCCAACCCTGAGGCGAAAATCGACGAGAGCGGCAGAAAGCCGGGGTGAGTCCTGAAGAGGCCGCGCAAGTGAAATTGAAAGGCAAAGTGGTGAAGCCCAGACCCGAGTCATAGCGTCCCACACGGCGGCCATTACTAGGTCAGGCGCCGGTCATTGGGTAACCCACGAAACAACGACGGCGGCCATCTTTAAACCAGGCAAAACCCTGCAAACAGTCGGGAAGCCTGCAGAAATAAGCGGGAAAGCGCTAAGAACATACCTAAAATTACTAGACCTCTACAATAATAAGCAGGAAAGCGCTAAGAACATACCTACAAATTACTAGACCTCTACAATAAAGAGTGGGAAGGCGCAAGTAAGGCACAAACCAAGGAATCACGCACCATAACAGATAGTCAGCAACACAAAACAGAAACCTGCTGACAACCTAAAGACATTAATAATCATAACTAACGGAAAGTCATTACAAAGCCGTGATGTCCCTCCTGCCTACCAGCAGCACGACTGACGGAAATGCCACAACTGACCCAGCACCTCAAGCCACCACAGCCACAACGCCTCATGGGCCCATAGGAGCGTCGTTCATGCGACAACCGCAACCACGGACGCTAACACCAGGCAACACCATGGGACCTGCCTGGAAAAATTGGAGTGAAGACTTTGAGGACTACATGGTTGGCTCGTCAGTACAAGATCCAAAACAAAAACTGGTGGCCCTAAGAAACCTCATAGGCCAAGACATAGCACAATTCATCAAGGACCTACCCAACGCAGCGACCGCAACCTATGAAGAAGTCAAAGGAATTCTTGACAGGCGATTCCTCCACAAACGCAATGTCGATTACGAACGACACATGTTCTTTCAAGTAACTCAAGAGAAAGATGAGTGCATGAGCGACTTCATCATTCGCATTAAAAAGATGGCAAAATACTGCGAATTCGACAACTTCAAAGCGGAAGACGCGCTACGCGTCCGCATCATTGATGGTTGCACATCAGAATCTCTACGCCGAAGACTCCTGAAGAAATCATATTCTCTGGAGGAGATCGAAGAACTGACCAGAATCAATGACCAGGCGGAAAATTACGCCAAGCGCATGGGAACTCTCAAGCTGGACCGGAAAGATCACGCTCTCCGGATACAAGCACACAAAACATCCAGCCCCAATACGAGCTCTCACGACTCTCACAAGTCCAAGCACTACTCCCGGAAATCTTCATCCCGACGAGACTCAAGACAAGACAAGCCATCGAAATCATCACCCGCATGCTACAGGTGTGGTCAAGAATATCCGCACTCAGGACAATGCCCGGCCATCGGACAACGATGTCACCGCTGCGGGAGAGATAACCATTTCGAAGTGGCGTGCCAAGCCCGAAAATTCACACGGAAATCATCGCCCCTGCGCCGTGGCACCAGGCACCACGCCCGTGCCATAAAAGGACAAGAAGACCGCTCATTCAGCTCATCGAGGTCCAGCTGTCATTCAGTGAGTCCATACCACGCCAGAGATCGATCACAGGCTCTCACCGCTCACGACACCAAACCGTGAGTTCGCACAGGTCACACAGACCCACATCCAGTGACTCCTCTTCGCACACACACACGTCACAAGACAGCGATGAATTCATTTGCATGGTCTCGGATCCAGATCGCCTGAAACGATACCCCAAGCTCGACATCATGATGGGTAACCACCCGGCGAAATTTGTGCTAGACTCAGGCGCCTCACTCAACTACATTTGTGTGTTGGAATACCACAGCATGAAGCAAAGACCCAAACTGGAGCCAGCGGCAGTTCGCATCTTCACATGGATGTCACGGAAACCCCTCAAGTGCCTGGGTCGTTTCCTTACAACCTTGACATTTAAAGACAGAAAAATTCAAGCCTACATCCACGTCGTGGAAGGACCAGACATAGCAGATTGCCTACTCAGTCTGCCAACAGCAGAATGACTGAGATTGGTGGAACTCCTCTATATGACGGAAGATGCCCCCGACATCGTGGCGAAGTTCCCGAAACTCTTCACAGGACTTGGAAAATTAAATCATTTCAAGGTGAAATTGCATATCGATGAGCGCGTGACGCCCATTGCTCAGCACCACCGGAAAGTGCCCTTCCATCTACAGCAAGCAGTGGACGATGAGCTGCAAGATCTCTTACAATCCGACATCATTGAGCGTACCTCGGGACCCACCCCATGGGTGTCCCCAGTTGTAGTCGTCCCCAAAAAGGGACAAGACAACAAAGTCAGACTATGCGTCGACATGCGTGCCCCCAACACCGCCATTGAGCGAGAACGCCACCCAGGGCCACACATACGCGACATGATCACCAAACTTAATGGCGCCACCGTTTTCTCCAAACTTGACCTTAACAAAGGCTACCATCAGTTGGAGCTTCACGACCAATCCCGATACATTACGACATTCACCACCCATCAAGGCCTCTTCCGATACAAGCGCCTAAACTTTGGCATCTCGTCGGCTGCCGAGATTTTTCAAGAAGCCATCCGGAGGGTCATACAAGGCATACCAAATGCGTTCAACCACAGTGACGACCTATTGGTGTTCGGGAAAGACCAAACAGAACACGACACAGCCCTGGACAGAGTATGCCATGCTCTGCTAAACGCCAATCTCACCCTTAACGCTGCCAAATGTGAATTTCACAAAGATACCCTGAAATTCTATGGACACATATTCTCCAGAGAAGGGATGAAGCCTGACCCGGACAAGGTAGTCGCACTTGCTGATACCCCGACACCCCACGATGTCAGTGACCTTCGCTCCTTTCTTGGCATGGCGAGCTACTGTGCACGCTACATCCGCGATTATGCTACAATCAGCTATCCCCTACGGGAACTCACACGCCAGGGTCAGCCCTTTGTTAGGACAGATGCATGCGAACAAGCCTTCACCACAATTAAGCGGGCCGTCGGCTCTGCCATCAATCTTGCTTACTTCGACACAAGTAAAAGGACCGAGATCACCGTTGACGCCAGCCCAGTGGGCCTAGGCGCCATCCTAGCCCAGTATCGCGACAACTCAGACCAGCGCCACATCATCGCATATGCGAGTCGCAGCCTCACAGACATTGAAAAGGCATACTCCCAGCCGGAGAAGGAGAGCCTAGCTGTAGTTTGGGCGTGCGAACATTTCCACTTATTCATCTATGGAAAGCACTTTACGATTATCACGGATCATCAGGCCCTCATCCCGATCTTCGGAAACCCAAATGCCAAGATGCCACCTCGCATCGAACGCTGGGGACTGCGTCTCCAAGACTACATTTATACAATTATCCACAAACCTGGCAAAGCCGAGAACCCGGCTGATTTCATGTCTCGCCATCCGCTGGATACCATGGCCCCAGCTCACTCAGTAGCTGATGACTACATCCATTTTGTCATCGATGCAGCATGTCCACCCACAGTTCCTCTTGCAGCTATCCAAGATGCTTCCGCCAGTGACCCTCAGATCCAGGCTGTCATGACCCGGGTCCGCTCTAACTCCTGGTGTCACCTGAAAAGCACGTCGCAAGAGTCAGATCAACTCCTCCACGACCTAGCTCTATTCCAGCGGGTTCATGACGAACTTTCTATCAGCGACTCTGGTCTTCTTCTGCGAGGGGGAAGGATCGTGATCCCACACAAGCTACGTCAAGGAGTCTTTAACCTGGCACACGAAGGCCACCGAGGGATAAATGTCACCAAGAAAGCGTTGAGGGAACGTGTGTGGTTCCCCACATTGGACCAGATGGTGGAGACAATGCTAAGAGACTGTATGACCTGTCAACTTGTCAGCAAAGATGAACCCCCAGCTCCTCTCCATATGTCCGAACTACCAGATGGAGTCTGGCAGCAAGTCGCAGTTGACTTCTTTGGACCGTTACAATCAGGACAATATATTGTAGTCATAATGGACGAATATTCGAGATTCCCGTTCGCACACCTGATATCATCGACAAGAGCCACGGCACTCATTCCAATCCTGGATGAAATCTTTGCCGCATGGGGCATTCCCCTCCGAGTCAAATCAGATAATGGACCCCCATTCAATAGTCAAGACTTGACGCACCTTAACTTCAAGCACCAAAAGATTACTCCCCTATGGCCTCAAGCCAATGGCATGGTGGAGCGATTCATGGGGACCTTAAAAAAGGCGATCCAGCAAGCTGAATTAACACACCGAGACATACAACAGACCTTGAATGAAGTACTAAGGGCATACCGGACCACTCCGCACAACACCACGAATCAGTGCCCGGCCACCCTTATGTTAGGGAGAACTCCCCGTACTCGGTTGCCCATGACAAACGTCACCTCGCAACCTCGAACCATCACTGTTGACCATACAACTCTAGTCAACATAGATCGTGAAAAGAAACTCAAAATGAAGACATACGCCGATCGGCGCAGACACGCCAAAGACTCCAAGATACAAGAAGGAGACTGGGTGATAGTCCGAAAGGATCGACGAGCAAAAGCAGACAGTCGATATCTGGATGTTCCCCTGCAGGTCAGCAAGAGAAAAGGGACAATAGCCACCGCAAAAACTGACAACAAGCAAATAACACGAAACGTATCATATTTCAAAAGATGCAGCTCACACAATCACCAGCGAGCTTCCTCGAGTCAAGCATCCAGTGAGTCACCAAGTCAGAGTGACAATGCGGACCAGGACAACCACAGCCCTCCGCGAACTGTTGCTAACACCGATCCTCACTGCAGTCGAGCGACAGAACGAGAGAGCCGCCCCAGGCGCATGACGAGGAGGCCCGACGCCTAGTTGAAGAAATGTGAGGTATGAAAGACTCTGTACAAAAGGGGGAGATGTAGTGTCGTAGTGCCTGACCCTGGGTTCAGACAGGACAGGCAACTCGACCTGAAACAGGAACAGGAAAGAGTTTTAGTCTGTGAGCCAGTTAGTTGCTGGCAGGCAATAAAGTAAGAAGTAGATATTACTGCTCCGACTCCCGAGTCTTTATTTCAGGGGTCAAGCGCGACAGATGGATAGGTTAAGTTCAAGTTCAAGTTCAAGTTCAAGTTCAGAAATTTGTATAGCGCACTACTCACCCAGAGGGTCTCAAGGCGCTTGGGGGAGGGGGGATATATTTACTTATCGAACATCCAAGTTTTGAGTTGCTTTCTGAAGGAGAGGTGGTTCTGTAAAAGGCGAAGGCGGGTGGGGAGAGAATTCCAGGTTTTGGCCGCTAAGTAGGAGAAGGTTCTTCCTCCCATGGTTGATCTATGGATGCGAAGAATTGCGGCGAGGGCTTGGTTGGATGATCGAAGTAGACGGGTGGGGGTGTAGAAGGACAGTCGCGTGTTGAGGCATTCGGGTCCTAAGTTGTAGAGGGCTTTGTGTGCGTGGGTGAGGAGACGGAACATAATTCTCTTGTTGACGGGAAGCCAGTGGAGGTCTTTCAGGTGGCCGGAAATGTGAGCTTGACGGGGGATGTCCAGTATGAGTCTAGCTGAGGCGTTTTGGATGCGTTGGAGTTTTTTCTGTAGTTTGGTTGTGGTTCTGGCGTAAAGGGTGTTTCCGTAATCTAGACGGCTTGTGACCAGTGCGTGGGTGACCGTCTTTCTTGTTTCGGTGGGGATCAATCAGAAGATTTTTTTGAGCATGCGTAAGATGTTGAAGCATTTTTTTTTTTGTTCCTCATCTCAACCATGGCAGGTCCATCAGTACCGAGGACTAGGAAAGGTGTGACTTGAGAAATAGACATGCTGTCTCAGTGCAGGACTGGTAGGGGTCAATCGTTACGAGGATGCGCCAGGACCCTACAACCAAGTCAGTTTCACAATAAAACACCAACCCTTTTATACTCTTAGGATGGTGCTTGCCATTAGCCAAATTCCACCATCTGCTCATACCACTGATTGACCTTAATTATGAAGGACAAGCATGAATAAGCGAAAGGAGTGCGACATGGCTTCGTAATCATTGGAACTGGGGAGAAAAAAAAAAACAGTTTTTAATTATTGAGACCAGTCGTGTTTAAGCCAGAACGCTCTTTTTTCTGGTTTGCCTCCTCTAGAAAGATCTAGTTTCGATATGGAAAGTATGGAGGAACTCCAGTCTTGTAGTGTCGGGGGGGATGCCTCTTTCCAACACATACAAATCTCCAGTCGAGCCACCAGGATTGAGTAAAACAAAAGGTTGTTGTTTGCACTGCGTTTTTTGTCTGTTACTCTAAAAATTACCAGGCTTAGATCTATATTCACAGTAGTGCCTGTTGAAGATGTTAGTTTGTTGCTTATTGATTGCCAATAAGATGTTGCCACCTGACCACAACGGGGGCAAACTACTAGTGTGCCTGATGAAAATTTGGACAACCTCTGAGGAGAATAGTAGGCCCTGTGAAGGGTAAAGAGATGGTTTCTTCGCAGCCAGGCTGGTTTAATAATGTCCCATAGAACAGTGAAGGATGTCTTCCATAATTCTTTTAGATTTACCGCCGGCAATAGTGAACCCCATAGTTGATCGGGAAGATGTAATACTCTGTCTATTTCCTCTAAAATTAGGTTATAAAAGTGAGAAACCTGTTTTGTTGTTAGGGAACTATCCAGTAGAGAAGATTCTAGTTGACTATTGTCTCCCAATGATTGTTGTGGATGGCTAGTGGGGCCGGATTTTTGTGCAGTCGCCCAGCTAGAGATCTGCAGATATTTAAGTCTAGAGAGATTGGGGCCTACCTTACTCACTAGATGTTCCCAGGAGAGCATTTCCCCCTCAAAAAACAGATCTCCCCAAGTTAAGATCCCAGCGTCTTTTAGCGGGCTTGTCAGAGCATCTTTAGTCCACTCCGGTGGAGCCGGAAGATCCCATATAGGAGAGCTGTTAAGAGTAATAACCTATTTTGGTTATGGTTCTAATATTATACCAAGTTCTTGCCAGGCCCTGCAATGTCTTCAACTTAATTTTCTTAAAAAATGTAGGGTCTCCAAACTTAAATAAGAATCCCGTCTGATTTAAACCTTCACATTTTAGCAGTGTTGAAAACATGTGGCCGACTCCCTGATCCGATGGAGTTTTAAATCGAATTCGGGCATGTGTCAGCTGAAATGCCCAGGCATAGATTTGAATATCGGGGCCGGCAAAACCCCCCTTCTCCCTACGACGCCTCAACTTATTCCAAGAAATTCTTGCTGTCCAGATCATGTTATACATGCAAAACAGGAGGAGTTAATAAAACTTAAAGGGCAAATGGCCTCTGTATTGAATCAGCGTATCCTGCAGAAGTGGGAAGCTAGTAAATTAGCCAATTTTGAATTTGGTGAAGGGGCAGGCAAATTATTAGCCTGGAAATCTAGAACAGACCAAACACGCAATAACATCAGCTCTATAATTTCTGATTCTGGTACAGCATCTTCGGATGCAGAAATAAGGTCAGTTTTCAAAGATTTTTTTCAGGCTATTTATAGAGAGGATAACAACATCACCTATATTGATGTAGAAAACTGGCTCAACAGAATTTCCCTACCAGTACTTTTTAAAGAACAGGCGGCTTTATTGGACACCCCAATTTTGGTCGAGGAGGTAGCACTTTCTATATTAAATAGTAAATCTGGCAAGGCGGCGGGCCCGGATGGCCTACCGGCAGAGTTATATAAATATATTGTAGCAGATATTGCTCCTTTTCTCACCAAGCTATTTAACCAAATACTGGTAGAAGGCGATTTACCTCCCTCATCATGGAGTAAAGCTTCTATTACGCTAATATTGAAACCAGGCAAAGAAGCCACCGCCTGTGGATCATATCGTCCAATTTCAGTCTTAAACGCTGATTATAAGATCTTTGCGTCTATACCAGCCAAACGATTGGGACAAGTAGGTCCTTCAGTATTACATCCTAATCAAAAGGGCTTTGTTAAGGGCCGTCAACTCTACGAGTTAATTTATGACCTGATAGGCGCTATTGACATGGCAACTAACTCATCACAGCCCTTAGCTATTCTCACCTTAGACGCCGCCAAGGCTTTCAACAGGGTTAATTGGAAATACCTGTCGGGGGCCTTGGAAAAATTTGGGGCGGGGCGGGCTTTTTGCCGAGCTGTGGAATTATTAAATCATGAACCTTCAGCCTCGGTCTTGGTTAACGGCGGACTATCTGAACCTTTTACCATCACAAGAGGCACCCGGCAGGGCTGTCCACTTTCGCCCCTACTTTTTGATATTTATATGGAGCCTTTCGCACAATTGATTCGTGAAGATATCAACATCGCTCCATTTAGATATAGAGATTGGGAACAAAAAGTAGCCTTATATGCTGATGATCTCATGATTTTAACATCGGACATCAACACTGCGTTTCCATCAGTTATTAACCTGGCACAAAAATTCGGCAACATCTCAGGCTACGAAATTAATGCCACAAAGACTGAGATCATGTCATGGAACAGCATAAATGCGCCACTCCCAGTACAAACTCGGGACAGCATGAGATATTTAGGTATAAAAATCTTACAAGATATCAACCAGATTGCCCACACAAATTTTACTCTAGCAGCCAAAGACTGTAGGCACTTAACACCTTGGCTGCTAGGTGTTTTCCCCCCCTGTGCTGGAAATTGCACTTAGGCTCTATTCATGACGAGCTCAGCTCGTCATCAGCACAGCTCAACTGTGCATCATGACGAGCTGAGCTCGTCATGAGCATCGAAAGGGTTAATGAACTCTTGGAGTCATCTTCCATTGACGCTCCTAGGCCGTTCTAATCTGGTCAAGATGTCAATTTTACCTAAGTTGACCTTTATTTTCAACAGTTTACCACTATACTTTGAAAAGAAAATGATAGCAAAGATGCAGAGTGACATCACCTCATTCATATGGAGGAACAAGACAGCAAGAATTTCTTGGAATAAGATGTTGATGCATGAGGATGAGACGGCGTTGACTTGTCTGTTCATCGAGAGGGAGGAGTCCAGGATGAAACCCAGGTTACGTGCGTGGTCCGTCGGTATAGGTGCGGTTCCCAGGGCCGGAGGCCACCATGAGTCGTCCCAGGCGGAGGGGGATGAGCCTAGGATGAGGACTTCCGTTTTGTCAGAGTTTAGTTTTAGCCGGCTGTTCTTCATCCACTCGGCGACTTCTTTCATTCCTTCGTGTAAGTTGGTTTTGGCGGTGTCGGGGTCTTTGGTAAGGGAAAGGATCAGCTGGGTGTCGTCTGTGTAGGAGATGATGTTGAGGTTGTGTTGGCATGTGATGGATGCGAGGGGGCTCATGTATACGTTGAAGAGGGTGGGGCTGAGTGAAGATCCTTGTGGTACGCCGCAGATGACTTCGGTGGGCTCCGATCTGAAAGGGAGGAGGCGGACTCTTTGGGTTCTTCCGGCCAGAAACGAGATGATCCAGTCTAATGCTTTTCCTTGTATTCCGACATTGCTAAAGAATGAGTGAATAGATGGATGGATGGGCGAGATGAGTGATTGGGCAGATAGATAGAATGATGAATAGAAATATGAATGGATGAGTAAGTGAGTGAATGAATAGGTGGGTGGACAGGTGAAAGGATGACAGAGTGAAGGGATGGATGGTTGGGTGAGTGAGTGTTTATATAGGTGGGTGAACATTTGAAAAGATGGCAGAATAAAGGGATGGATGAGTGAATGGATCAGAGGATGGTGAAAGGATGGAAGAGTCAAGGGAGAGATAGGCGGATGGACAGGTGAAAGGTTGGCAATGTTAAGCGATGGGTGATTAGGTGGATGGGCAGTTGAAAGGATGACAGCCTGAAGAAATGGATGGCTGGATGGATTGACTGGTGGATGGCATGGTGGAAGGATGGATGGATTGATGGAATGTGGAAAAATTGTATGATGAATGAAAAAATAAATGCATGTAAGAATATAATGTGAAATAGTGGATATCAGTGGGTGAAAGGGAGGGTGCATAGATGAATAGATAGATGCTTGAATGGAAGAGACAGGGAAGATCTTCTAGAGAGGGGTTGCTTCACTTCCTTTGTGTCATTAAAGATTTTATTTCAAAGTGGGGGCTACTCCCTTACTGCCCACCCATAGGTTCAGACAGTTTATAATCTGACTAAAGCCATTAATGGAAGTGTAGCCCAGGAATGCTATCCCTTCTTCTCTGAACATGACTTGTTATTGTACCTGTGGACTCAGTGCACCTGCCATTGTCCCCGTTGGTGTGATATATCAGTTTGGGTGATCTACCTCCCATTGCCATATTTCTTGCTATCGCTCCTGCTGACACAACTTCTTTTATTGTCCTGTTTTGTAGGGTATTAAATGGGTTGGATACGCCAAAAGAGTGCATCTATACAGGACCCTGCTACATTAAGGCTACTGTATATGAAGCTGACTTTCGGACCCACCTGTGGCCTGGTCACAACAGGATGCTAGAATGCAACAAACTTGACTCAAAATAGCGGTCTTTTGCTACATAAAAGACCATCAAAAAATGATAAAATATCATTTGGCTAGTAGATTAGAAGATTTGTGCAGAGCAGCGGTCCCTATGCCAGTTTGATACCCCTTGGAATCATGGAGCTATCACCCCCCCAATATTTGTTATGTCCAGAGGTGATTTATTCCCTTGCCCCATGTTTTGCTTTAGGCCCTTAGGAAATATACTTATATTAGTCTTTGATGTCTAGCTATTATGCCTTGGAGCGATGTACTAACCATTACACCTTATATTTAGTGATTACCCTTTGTACTTACTATTGTTCCCTATGTTATATGGCTGTCCCTATGGATGGTGCATTTGTTATGTCTGGTTATTACCCTGTTGTTGCTACCTTCTATGTCATTAAAAAAGTAAAGGGACAGCACAAGCCTCATCTCATAAGTTCGCAGTGTTTCTTTCACTCTCTCTTCTGCCTTTACTACAAATGAACAGTGGCGGCTGCCTCTGAATGGGGTGATGTGGCAGGGGTGGTGAGGCAGGAGGGGGCGGGGGACTGGGGCAGGGGGGCGGAAGAGTGAGGCAGGGTTGTGGGGCAGGGTAGTGGGGCGGGTACGTACCTTCTCCGCCGCTGCCACACGCCTCTCCTCTGTCTGCTGGGAGCACCAGAAGCACCCAGGCTTCCGGACTCTCCCAGTCAATCACGACGCTGCCTGTGCAGAGTTGTGATTGGTCTGAGCAGCCTGTTTGGCCGCTCAGGCAGTGCCTGGGGAGGCTGGGTATGTTCTCCATAGGGCTGTGCAACACAGCCCAATGGAGAACATGCCAAGTGCCCATGACGGTTTGGCTGGCCCTGGAGGGCAGTTCAAGCCGTCATGCGCACATAGGGAGGGTGTGCAAACCCCTCCTGCTCCCTCTTTGGCAAGCCAGCCCCGCCCTACCTAGCTGGAGCAAAGAAAAAATTAAATTATGATAACTCCTTGTTATTATAATTTTATTTTTATTTTGCACTTCTCAAGGAGCAGTGGGGCGGCGCTCCCCTCGCCTTAGCAGAGGAGCCACCACCGCAAATTAAGGGGGTGGAAAAAGAAAAAATGAAAAACATCCGAAATAAAATAAACAGCATGGCAGTAGTTGATTGAATTAGCGCAACATTAAAGAAGAACCTTGAATAACAAAAGGGGCATAAGGGACAGAGCAGTAGGTGCAAACATGCTTAGAAAGTGGAGGGAAAATGTGGAAAACAGTAGTTAAAGCTTGGAACAGGCAGCTCCTCCCATTCACCCCTAAGCTCTTTGGAGTCGAGACCCAGGCGAAAAGTTTATTATCGAAATTTACTTTCGGATATTAGCCCATTAAACAGTTCTGCATTTTTGACATATCTCTGTTTAACCGTGACATTATTTTGTGTAATTGTTCTGCTGTGAAACAGTCGTTTAAAATGTCTGGCTGGAACTGTGAAACTGATCTGTGCCATGGTAGAAAGACATTATAGTGAACGCCCTCGCAAATGGCCTAGCAGTTTCCCTGATGAGCCCCAGCTTATCTCCGCCACTTCCTCAGGAACCAAACAATTGCTTGCCTGTGAGCTTTTACTGGGCAAGAGGCTTCAAGTTTCATCCGCAGTGTGAACATATGTAAACATACATGCACATTAAACACCACTGAGGACAGGCTTGTGGTAGGAGATTCGCATGGGCTTTTTCCACTAATTAGGGTGATTTACTCTGGACATTCACGAGTAGGCACATGTAATTGCACTTATATAGCGCTTACTTCCCCTGACGAGGCATTGAAGCGCTGTTCCAGGAGTAGCAAGCTACTCCGGAACCCAAAAAGGATTAGTGGTGGATTAGTATAGGTGGACATGGGAGTCTGTTAGTTGGGCTGCAAAGGATAGTGAAGGGATAGAAGAGGGAAGGGTCTAGAAAGTGTTTATTAGGAAATCATAGAAGCAGGAGCAGGGTTGGGATGAGTAGCATGTAGGGCAAGAGAAATATGTAACTACTTACAGAGAAGATGCTTTGTGAATCAAGCTGGCCACCTCGCTCCACCACGGTACAAAAGGGGGTGGTGATGGACGGAGCATCTGAACCAATCAAACACTCACACCCAGTCAAAAGATCTGGGTTTAATCCATCACTGTTGTTTAGCCCACTCTGCCACCCCAGTTCAGACATGGCTATATGCAAATCAGTCTGACCCTGTGCCTCATGGGAACAGTCCAGCCTGAACTGCCAAGCCATGTCTTCCCTGGACCGGAAACAAGCTTCCAAAGACTGGTTTCTGGAATTCCAGCCGTCTTCAGCCCGGCTTGCTTGAATCCAGTGGCAAAGTGAGCAAGGGACTCACGTCTGAGCATACCCTGCCACACTTATGGCGGCCAAAAGCGGTACAAAAGGGGGTGGTGATGGACGGAGCATCTGAACCAATCAAACACTCACACCCAGTCAAAAGATCTGGGTTTAATCCATCACCGTTCTTTAGCCCACTCTGCCACCCCAGTTCAGACATGGCTATATGCAAATCAGTCTGACCCTGTGCCTCATGGGAACAGTTCAGCCCGAACTGCCAAGCCATGTCTTCCCTGGACCGGAAACAAGCTTCCGAGGACCGGTTTCTGGCATTCCAGCCGTCTTCAGCCCGGCTTGCTTGAATCCAGTGACAAAGTGAGCAAGGGACTCACGTCTGAGCATACCCTGCCTTGCTCCACAACAGCATGGACATTTTCTCCAATCCTAGGCTTTTCTGTGACAACATTGTGCAGTCTGGGTATTTTAGTATTTATTTGCTTCTAGTTACCTAATTACACTAACATACCTGATGGCTGTTATATCAACTATCACAACTTGCAGCAGCAGGAACAGTGTACCCGCACAATCCCCCCACAAAATGGGGTCAGTATAAAAAAAATGAGTACAATAAAATAGAGAAAGGTGCTATAACGGACAACACTCCTGCTGCTAAGGAGCGTGAATATGGAAATTGTTAATAGCAAATGTGACACCTCAAATTTGGCTGCAGCACACCATGTAGATTAAATCTCACCAAAAGTTATAATAATATTCAGATATTATAACAATATGTTTTAGAAAGATTCAAAATTAGTTATAATATAAAGCGCATGTGGATTCCGACATTCAAGACGTCGCTACCCACTTTGGTTTTTGCGACTAAAATAGCGTTTGTCGGCTGGTTGTATGAAATTTAAAATTTAAAGTGGTCCTTTCTTGTGCCATGATATTATAGTAAAAGTAACTATACATAATATCTATTAGTTATTACATCATATTACGGCTTTTTGGGTTCCAGCTTTTGGATGGTTTCCTTGCTTCATACATGAAAGCCCTGAGGCAGTCTAATGGACGAAACACATGCTGGCTGTTTATCTTTTAATCCAATATATATATATATATATATATATATGCAAAAACACGTGCACATAAATCACGTAGGCCAGACCACACCAGCGTTACTGCAAAGAAATTACTTCTTTATTTAAAAGGATTTTCAGGGCATGACGCGTTTCGAGTACAAGACTCTTCCTCAAATGCCGGTTTCTGCTCACAGGTGGGTTCGTTAGATTTATACAACGGAACTCTGTAGACATTGAAGAAGGACTCAGTCCATTATATCCAGATTATGAAGGAGACAGTTGCGCATTTTTTTAAAGTTCAATTCATTCAAGGTGATAATTTCAACACAATGGCAAGGTCTTTTAAACATCTATTCTTTTTCTGGGGGATTCGTGGACCCAAAAAGAAATCAATTATGTTCACATCTCTGTGCTGGGACTTCAATACCCACAATGCAACACAACTGCTCCATTCCTTCGTTACTGGTTTTCAATGCTGATATCGGCGAAGTCTCACCTTCTGCATCAAGCGCTGGGTGCACATAATGCCATCAAAAGGAAAGTTCCGTTTCCCAGGTCTGATGCGCAGGTAAGTAGATCACGACCACCGTGGCAGAAAAAGTCTTCAGTACGCCGTGTTTCAGTACAATACTTCCACAAATCCTGGCTGCTAAACAGTTCAGTTACTTTGTTTCGAGGCGGGCCATCATCAGAGGCCCTTCCATCTCACATCGTTTCCACGCCTTTCGCAGCCGGGGGGCTCCCGATAAGCTCCTCGCTTCCTTCCAGGTGTCTGACAAAGGGGATGCCTCTCCCAAGCGGACCGGGGCTGGATCTCGAAGTGTGTCAGACACTTCAGTTGTATGCAAAAACACGTGCACATAAATCACGTAGGCCAGACCACACCAGCGTTACTGCAAAGAAATTACTTCTTTATTTAAAAGGATTTTCAGGGCATGACGCGTTTCGAGTACAAGACTCTTCCTCAAATGCCGGTTTCTGCTCACAGGTGGGTTCGTTAGATTTATACAACGGAACTCTGTAGACATTGAAGAAGGACTCAGTCCATTATATCCAGATTATGAAGGAGACAGTTGCGCATTTTTTTAAAGTTCAATTCATTCAAGGTGATAATTTCAACACAATGGCAAGGTCTTTTAAACATCTATTCTTTTTCTGGGGGATTCGTGGACCCAAAAAGAAATCAATTATGTTCACATCTCTGTGCTGGGACTTCAATACCCACAATGCAACACAACTGCTCCATTCCTTCGTTACTGGTTTTCAATGCTGATATCGGCGAAGTCTCACCTTCTGCATCAAGCGCTGGGTGCACATAATGCCATCAAAAGGAAAGTTCCGTTTCCCAGGTCTGATGCGCAGGTAAGTAGATCACGACCACCGTGGCAGAAAAAGTCTTCAGTACGCCGTGTTTCAGTACAATACTTCCACAAATCCTGGCTGCTAAACAGTTCAGTTACTTTGTTTCGAGGCGGGCCATCATCAGAGGCCCTTCCATCTCACATCGTTTCCACGCCTTTCGCAGCCGGGGGGCTCCCGATAAGCTCCTCGCTTCCTTCCAGGTGTCTGACAAAGGGGATGCCTCTCCCAAGCGGACCGGGGCTGGATCTCGAAGTGTGTCAGACACTTCAGTTGTATGCAAAAACACGTGCACATAAATCACGTAGGCCAGACCACACCAGCGTTACTGCAAAGAAATTACTTCTTTATTTAAAAGGATTTTCAGGGCATGACGCGTTTCGAGTACAAGACTCTTCCTCAAATGCCGGTTTCTGCTCACAGGTGGGTTCGTTAGATTTATACAACGGAACTCTGTAGACATTGAAGAAGGACTCAGTCCATTATATCCAGATTATGAAGGAGACAGTTGCGCATTTTTTTAAAGTTCAATTCATTCAAGGTGATAATTTCAACACAATGGCAAGGTCTTTTAAACATCTATTCTTTTTCTGGGGGATTCGTGGACCCAAAAAGAAATCAATTATGTTCACATCTCTGTGCTGGGACTTCAATACCCACAATGCAACACAACTGCTCCATTCCTTCGTTACTGGTTTTCAATGCTGATATCGGCGAAGTCTCACCTTCTGCATCAAGCGCTGGGTGCACATAATGCCATCAAAAGGAAAGTTCCGTTTCCCAGGTCTGATGCGCAGGTAAGTAGATCACGACCACCGTGGCAGAAAAAGTCTTCAGTACGCCGTGTTTCAGTACAATACTTCCACAAATCCTGGCTGCTAAACAGTTCAGTTACTTTGTTTCGAGGCGGGCCATCATCAGAGGCCCTTCCATCTCACATCGTTTCCACGCCTTTCGCAGCCGGGGGGCTCCCGATAAGCTCCTCGCTTCCTTCCAGGTGTCTGACAAAGGGGATGCCTCTCCCAAGCGGACCGGGGCTGGATCTCGAAGTGTGTCAGACACTTCAGTTGTATGCAAAAACACGTGCACATAAATCACGTAGGCCAGACCACACCAGCGTTACTGCAAAGAAATTACTTCTTTATTTAAAAGGATTTTCAGGGCATGACGCGTTTCGAGTACAAGACTCTTCCTCAAATGCCGGTTTCTGCTCACAGGTGGGTTCGTTAGATTTATACAACGGAACTCTGTAGACATTGAAGAAGGACTCAGTCCATTATATCCAGATTATGAAGGAGACAGTTGCGCATTTTTTTAAAGTTCAATTCATTCAAGGTGATAATTTCAACACAATGGCAAGGTCTTTTAAACATCTATTCTTTTTCTGGGGGATTCGTGGACCCAAAAAGAAATCAATTATGTTCACATCTCTGTGCTGGGACTTCAATACCCACAATGCAACACAACTGCTCCATTCCTTCGTTACTGGTTTTCAATGCTGATATCGGCGAAGTCTCACCTTCTGCATCAAGCGCTGGGTGCACATAATGCCATCAAAAGGAAAGTTCCGTTTCCCAGGTCTGATGCGCAGGTAAGTAGATCACGACCACCGTGGCAGAAAAAGTCTTCAGTACGCCGTGTTTCAGTACAATACTTCCACAAATCCTGGCTGCTAAACAGTTCAGTTACTTTGTTTCGAGGCGGGCCATCATCAGAGGCCCTTCCATCTCACATCGTTTCCACGCCTTTCGCAGCCGGGGGGCTCCCGATAAGCTCCTCGCTTCCTTCCAGGTGTCTGACAAAGGGGATGCCTCTCCCAAGCGGACCGGGGCTGGATCTCGAAGTGTGTCAGACACTTCAGTTGTATGCAAAAACACGTGCACATAAATCACGTAGGCCAGACCACACCAGCGTTACTGCAAAGAAATTACTTCTTTATTTAAAAGGATTTTCAGGGCATGACGCGTTTCGAGTACAAGACTCTTCCTCAAATGCCGGTTTCTGCTCACAGGTGGGTTCGTTAGATTTATACAACGGAACTCTGTAGACATTGAAGAAGGACTCAGTCCATTATATCCAGATTATGAAGGAGACAGTTGCGCATTTTTTTAAAGTTCAATTCATTCAAGGTGATAATTTCAACACAATGGCAAGGTCTTTTAAACATCTATTCTTTTTCTGGGGGATTCGTGGACCCAAAAAGAAATCAATTATGTTCACATCTCTGTGCTGGGACTTCAATACCCACAATGCAACACAACTGCTCCATTCCTTCGTTACTGGTTTTCAATGCTGATATCGGCGAAGTCTCACCTTCTGCATCAAGCGCTGGGTGCACATAATGCCATCAAAAGGAAAGTTCCGTTTCCCAGGTCTGATGCGCAGGTAAGTAGATCACGACCACCGTGGCAGAAAAAGTCTTCAGTACGCCGTGTTTCAGTACAATACTTCCACAAATCCTGGCTGCTAAACAGTTCAGTTACTTTGTTTCGAGGCGGGCCATCATCAGAGGCCCTTCCATCTCACATCGTTTCCACGCCTTTCGCAGCCGGGGGGCTCCCGATAAGCTCCTCGCTTCCTTCCAGGTGTCTGACAAAGGGGATGCCTCTCCCAAGCGGACCGGGGCTGGATCTCGAAGTGTGTCAGACACTTCAGTTGTATGCAAAAACACGTGCACATAAATCACGTAGGCCAGACCACACCAGCGTTACTGCAAAGAAATTACTTCTTTATTTAAAAGGATTTTCAGGGCATGACGCGTTTCGAGTACAAGACTCTTCCTCAAATGCCGGTTTCTGCTCACAGGTGGGTTCGTTAGATTTATACAACGGAACTCTGTAGACATTGAAGAAGGACTCAGTCCATTATATCCAGATTATGAAGGAGACAGTTGCGCATTTTTTTAAAGTTCAATTCATTCAAGGTGATAATTTCAACACAATGGCAAGGTCTTTTAAACATCTATTCTTTTTCTGGGGGATTCGTGGACCCAAAAAGAAATCAATTATGTTCACATCTCTGTGCTGGGACTTCAATACCCACAATGCAACACAACTGCTCCATTCCTTCGTTACTGGTTTTCAATGCTGATATCGGCGAAGTCTCACCTTCTGCATCAAGCGCTGGGTGCACATAATGCCATCAAAAGGAAAGTTCCGTTTCCCAGGTCTATATATATACTAGCAGCCCATCTCGACGTTGTCCGGGTATACACAGGCCCACAACGGAGTCCTGTAAACGCTTGTTTTGCAGGATTTCAGCGCCCCATTTTTGCCGAATGCCCGTTGAATGCCGTGCCAATTGCTGTATGGCCAGGCCCCCACATGCCCACAACAGAGCCCTGTAAACAGTTGTTTTACCTGATTCCCGCGCACCATTTTTTCTGAATGCCGCTTGAATGTGAACGCTTGTTTTACCGGATTTCCGCGCAGCATTTTTCCGAATGCCGCTTCAATGCTGCGACCATTGGTGTATGGCGACGCCCCCAGCACAACGCACACAGCCACAAGAAAGTACTAACACGTAGCGAATGCCGCGCCCATCGCTGTTTGGCCATGCCCCCAGCACAACGCACACGCACACGCCCCCAGCAGAACGCTCCGAGCAGAACGTCCACGTCCACAAGGGACTACTTTGCCCCTAAGGTTCTTTTACCCTTCAAATGTATACGGTGGCCAGCTGTATAGCCTATGTCCATCTGCTGCAACTGCCCTTTCCAATGCTGTATTGGGTGTTGCGATTGGTGCTGTGGTTCCTGAGATTACCCGCCTCAAAGGTTTGGGCTCTCTCTTTATAATATTATAGTATAGATAGATAGATATAGATATAGACATAGATATAGATATACACATACAATTATATATATATATATATATATATATATATATATATATATATATATACAGTAGACTTTCATGAAATCTGTGTGTTTCTGACCATATGCACAAAGTCTCCTGTCTCAGTTAGGCAGCGTAGACAGCTGGCGGGTGCAATAAGTCCTGTCCTCCACAATCTCTCCCTAGCGTAATAGATCCTGCTGCAGCCGAAGGAGGCAGTACTTTGAAGTTTTGGGTGCCTCATGAGCAGAGACTAACGCCTCTCTCCAGTTTTCTTTCTCCAGGGGGCCGAGGTCACAAACCCACGACTGCTTGAGGGCGGTAAAGGTGTCCGGGACAAGTGACCACCAGAGTGCCGTATATGGTAGAGATCTTGTGTTGCGGCATGTTAGTCAATAGTATTTTGGCTTCTAAGGAACTAAATTCTGCTAGGCTCTGTGTGTGGGATATATGGTGTAAGTGCATGGTGGAGCTGCAAGTATTTATAAAATCGGGTCTAATGAAGTTGAAACTCTTCTTAAAATGCAGAAAAAGATGTTATCAAATTCCCACTGAGAATGCCCCCACCTGGAGATTCCTATTAAATCTCAGTGTCTAAACCCCTGCAGCTCGGCCACCTGGCCCACAAGGGAGTCTCCCTGGTGTAACGTTTCCCCCACCCCATGGGCCCCCATGCCACCCTTCATTCCGTGATGGCCACCCTGTTTAATGAGGAAGGTTCAGAGAGAGAGAGAGCCCACCCCACAGACCCATAGGCAGGTTCACCTAAGCCATAGGTCTTCAAACTGTGGGGCGCGCCCCCCTGGGGGGGGCGCAGCATCCCTTCAGGGGGGGCGCGCACTTCACCCCACCACTTCACCTTCACAAGCAGTGTGTCTCAGCCCGGGCTTTTGCAGCTCCAGCTGCTGGGGGCTCGGCTGAGAGTGTCTGGAGTCACAGGTCAGAGGCCAGAGGGGGCTCTAAGTAGGGGTGAAAAAAACAAAGCCTCGTTAACGCGAAATGGTCTTTTAAAGACCTGTGAAGTACTCGGTGCGGCTGTTTTAAAGTGCTAAATTCAATTGAATATATGTAAATTGCAATTTACGACTGTGTTAAATTATTACATTAACTCGATCCTAGTGTATTTGGAAGCAAGTGCTTCAGGGTGAAGTAGGTTACGGTTGAAATTTGTGTAGGTGGAATTGTAGTAAGGTCGAAACTTGGGTATCTTATATTTCGGAGTCTATTTTTCGTGAATAATGCTTTTGGAGTTTATCTTTCCACATGCTACGAATAACACTCCTCCCTGATTAGGCCATGCGACAATCTAGGTTCTGCCCCACATTTGGATCATGACTTCAAATCCCAGTCACAAAGGTGGAGCAGAATGTAATAACACAGAGTAAAACTTTGCTTTTATACTTTTAACAGAATGTCTCAAGATGAGGGGCACCATGACGGATAAGGATGGGAGAAGACCAGAATAATTAGCACAGGTAGATATTGGGTACAGAATTTATTGAAATGGAGACTTTTAAATTATTTGCTTAGCTTGAGTAGATGGCTTTCTGTCGGACCTTGGGTCAGTCTTACTATAGGACCCTGTTATTCACAAAGTGTGTGATAACAGTACATGCATGTGCCTTAGCAGGGTACAGCAAGATCTAAACAGCCTGTGCAAAATTTGTATAAACGTCGGTGTAATTTTATGCAACTTGAGTTTGAGGGCATATTATTTAATTTCTGTTTTTCCTACGCTTACACTACAAATCACTTAATTTCCCTGTGCTTACAAAAAATGAATGTATGCTTGCGTAATGTAAAAGATGCTCCTGTAAAGCTCTCCAATACCTTTGGGTCATGTTCGCACTATATAAAACTGCAAAAAATATATTACAACATTTTGTGATCACTCCTCAAGACTGGAAGTGGAGCTCAACCTAAGAATGGCAGGAGCAAGAATCCCACCACACATTGTCTCTGTGGAGAAAAACATGCACTCCCACACATGTGTTTTTGGAGTGTTTTTGCTAATCTATCCTAAATTTTGTGTTTTATGTGAAAAATAAAGCACCAATGTAATGTTTCGTGCTAATTTTTTTCTTGGAGACTTTTCATTTGAACTTTAGAATAAGCACATGGACTACAAAAACTTCAATTTACTAAATACTCTACCTTTATTTAATATTATTTGCCCTATATGACCTGGGCTCTGCAGGAGGGAATGGCCATCAATGATGCAGAGTACCAGCTTCCAGAACTTTTTTGTCAGGTGGTGGTGGCGGTGAGGGGGGCTCGACTTGTAAAAAGGTTTAGATTGGGAGGCTCGGCTGACAAAAGTTTGAAGACCTATGACCTAAGCTCCCAAACCACCAGTCATGCAGGACGATCAGCTGCGCAGCGCTATAATAGGACAGTATGTCCGGAATGACAATGCCACCCTCATAAGAGGATTTAAAGCGATTGGAGAGGGTGATTTTGGAAGGGTCAGAATCCCATAAAATGCCCTGCTACCGTGAATCAATACAGCAAAAGAGGGTAGCAGGTACGGGAAACAGGAAAAGTTGGAGTTGGTACAAAAGCCAGGGAAGGGCCCCCATCTTAAAGATGGCAGATCTGCCAAGTAGAGAAAAGGGCAACGTCGCTTAGTGCTTCAAATCAACCGTCAGTCTGTCCAACTGCAGTTGTATATTTAGGGCACACATCTGGGCCTTGACCGCAGTAACATGCACCCCCAAGTATCAAAACCCTTGAGCAAGGTCCTGGAGCTCTGATGCCCAGGACAGACCACCAGGCCTGCACTCACTGGGTAAACGGAGGGCTTACAGGGAGGAACCCTGAGCCCCCAAAATTTCCAAAATCTATCCAGTATTTAGAGTGCAGGCATTATGGTGGTCAGTCGGGGAGATTATCACGTCCTCGACATACAACGCAATCTTCTCCTACGTCCCTCGCCTCCACTCAAAACCCCGCAGCTGCTTGTCAAAACAGGCCCAACCCGCCAGAGGGTCTATGGTCAAAGCAAAAGGGAGTGGAGAGAGGAGGGACCCCTGACTCGTTCCCCGCTCAACCGGAATGGTGGTGGACGTAGCCCCACCTACTCTCACCAGAGTGAATGGCTCTCTATAAAATAGTTTCACATAGCTAATACATTGGGGCCACAACATTCTGACTGAGTCAAAGGCCTTACAGAAGTCCACCTGTAAGAACGCACTTTCGGCATGGTGACTCTGCGAGAGACTGATGGCATTACACACTTGCCCTACATTATGCCTCGTAGCTTGGCCCAGCATGAAACCTGATTGGCCTGATCGATCACAGTACATATGAGCTTGATCAGCCTATTAGCCAGTGCATTGGCCCACAGCTTGACCTCGAAGTTTAAAAGTGAAATCAGGCGATAAGACCTGCAACACTCCGGTGGTTGATGTGGTTTGAGAATAACTATGATATTTGAAGTCCTAATGGTCAGAGGCTACAGTTTTATCTTCAGGGCCTCACCAGAAAACTCCCAACCACTGAGGGCCCAGGAGTGTCCAAGTGGCCCTATAAAATTCAGCCGGAAGACCGTCTGAATCCGGCAACTTCCCCAATTAAAGCTGCATCAAGGCTGCCCCAGCTCCTCCGCTGTAATATACAACTCAAAGGATTCCTTGTTATGTGGCAAGAGAGTTCAGGCAGGGAGGTCACAGACAAACAATTCCATGTCCGAGGGACTCTCATTATCCTGGGGGGCAAATAGCCCACTGTAGCAATCAGCAAAGGCACCGGCAATCAGCTGATCGCCAGTCACAGGGCATTGAAGATGCAGGGGATGTGGTTCTGCAAGAATTCAGCAGAGCAAATCGAATAAAGGGTTTTACTGAATGTTTCCCCCACCATTAGTAAATGTGACTCTGGGTTACCGTCCATGCCAAACACACCTCCTCCATCAGGGTTTGAAGTAAGAGAGTTACGGTGTGCAGCAAATTCTGAAGGACCGCCGGGTCAAGGAAGGCCAAGTATTGGGGCTCCAGCTCAAGAAGTCTCACCTCCAACTCCTACACCTCAGTGTCAGTGTGGGCTCAGTGGGCCACACAATAGCTATTGATGAAATCCTGCATCGTGGCCTTCATTGCCTCCCATAGGAGCCAGAAAATACAACCAAGCCCACATTTTGGCGAAGATACTTGCGTGTGGCGTCATGAAAGGCCAACTTAAACTGGGCATCTACCAGGGTCCAGTCACGGAGCCACCACTAAGGTGGGTCTCCATCTCTCCTCTTGCTACCCACAACTCAACCGGTTAGTAGTCCGACAGTCCGAGTGGTCTGTTGTGCAACTCGCTGATCGCACAACCCTGGCTTTAAGACATGAGAAAATAATCATACAGAGAAAAGGCCCTGTATACCGCAAGAATAATTTGTATGCCCTCTCTGTGGCGGTGATAAAACCACCAGGTGCCTAGTAGATCCAGTATGTCTCTATATCGCGCCAGGGGTGTCTGAGTTGGGGGAGCCCCATAGCCCCTGGAAGATCGATCCAATTGTGTGTAGGCAACATAGTTCATGTCCCCCCAAGCAGCCAGGGACCCACCTGGAACTTCAAAACTGTGGTGTGTATGGTTTGCAAGAACCCCTCCGACAAGGGGTGGGGAGGTGCATACACATCAAGGAGGGGAAAAGGTTTGCCCCTAAGGAGGCTCCAAATGGCAACATATGAGCCCTGGATGTTATGCCAAGTCTGAATGTGATGGAATGGGTGTGTTGCTTAATAGGTATAGTTACCAGTCCCACCACTTTTAAATGAGCCAGGAAGAGTAGCTGGTATTGTACTGCCAGTACCCTCAGTACTTGTTTCATCCCCCAAAAGGACCAGCGCTGCTGCTGGACATTAACAGTATAGTCTGGGAAAACCATTACTTTAGCTGAATCACAATGTAGTTAGTCATTTGAGCAAGAGACTCGCAGGATGGCGTCGTGATCAGCATAATTCAGCAGGTTGGCAATGATGGGCCACAGAGGGGCATCCAGCGGGGGTACGGACATTGGGGATCTGAGGCGTGCTCTACAATGAAACAATGAGATACTGAATTGAGTGGCACCCAGGTCCAGAGCCAAGGAGTGACAAAGGCAGTCATATTGGAACCCTACGCTCTCTCTGGTATGCCAACCACAATTATATTTTTCCACAGGGAGTGCCCATTCACAAACTCTACCCGTGCCTCCAGCAGGGTCACCGTGCTTCGCAAATCCAATGCTGTCACCACAGTTTATGGGTTAGTAGGGAGCCCTCCACCACAGATAACCTGGTCTCGTGGTCTGCGACTTTGTCAGCTGTGTTGCGTAACTCTTGGCGGATGAGTGAGAGATCCACACAAAGCTCCCCAATCTTTCCTTCAACAGACGTGCAAAGTTCCAGGAGAGCTTGCAAGATGGGAGGGTCTTCCGAGGTCAGGGGAACAGCCTACTGTGTGCCAACAGGTGAGGGCGAGAGTTCCGCTCAGGAAGTGGGTTTGGTATATTTATTGATCTTCCCATGTATGGAGGGCTGCAGTCGCTTATCTTTCCCCATGGTGGAGAGGTATACTCACTCCCATAAGCATCAAGGGAGAACAATGGTACCAAGGGACACCTACCAAATGATCAAGGAGCTGATGTATAGTGCAACCCAGGCGTGTCACCCCGCACTTTACTAATTCAGTTTCAGATATAGAATGGCAGAAATGTCATACAGAGTGCACACACTCGCAAGACGTACAACGTAGGGGTTATCAGAGAAGAAGGGCGGTGAGGACGAGGAAGGAGAGCAGCCATGGCGAGGAGGGGGCAGCCATGGCAGGTAAGTGCCTTTTTTCTTACTTTATATAATTATTTGGGAGGGGGAAGGAGCGGAGCGAAGCGAAGCGGAGTTCGACTGAGTTTCTTTTCAACTCCGTGGAACTCCACATAAAGGCACTACACCTGCTCCGCCCGGGGTTTTGAACAGTAAAAGATATACTATTTTTTTGTTTAACTTAATGTGGAGTCTTTTTTTGGTGTTCTCACTGTGTTACTGTATTCCAAGTGTGCATAAATACTTTACACATTGCCCCTTAGGCCAAGCCTGACTGCTCTGTGCCAAGCTACCAGAGGGAGAGCACAGGTTAAGTGGGTATCTGACTTACCCTGACTAGGATTGTGGACCATACTTGAATAGGGCGCATGCATCTGCCAACTAGAGACCCCATTTCTAATATTTGGCATTCTCAATATTTCAGTAGAGTCTCCGTGTTCCAAAGGCATATCCGTGAGTGCAGCACCCTTTATTAAGAAACACCATTGGATACTAGAGTATAAGGGAGGGGCAGATGCATTTTCCCTCTCCACTCCTTTATTAACCCATTATTATCCCTTCTTTTTCTTTGTCTTTTCTCTGTCCCTGCTTAATTTTCTGAGATAGTCAACTTTTTTTCGTGTTTTGGCACATCTAGTTTCGTAACATTAAACAAGCCGAATTTTTGATTTTTTTGTTTTAAAGCATCTCTACATTCTTTTGTTTATAAGGTCATAAAGGAACTTTTCAGCTTTCAATCTTTTTTGTTTTTTATTCTTTTTTAATTTATTGTATTACTAAATACCAAGGGTCTAACATACATGCTCTTTGCTGCACAGCAATGGTGTTAAAAAGCCTGAGCAGAGCGACACAGAATATTTATCACCAAGTAAAATATTTTCTGGACTTCACACAGACATTACTTTTTTGTTATTCTGAACGTTTTAATGCGTAAGGAATGCTGATATAGTGTGTATTTTAGCACCATGGACAAATATAACATAGCAAACCATGCACAAACTTAACAGAGTGAAGTTTTCTGCACAGATTAGTAATGAGCATAAAAACTGAGCAATATCAGTTTGTGGCATTTCCTATTTAGCAATATTAAAAACTAGTGCAAAAACTATAATCCGTGGACCCAGTATATGATGCTTAAACCATAACATCTCCCTTGGGTGGATCCATCTTGTTCCTCTTCAACACAAAACAGTTTTATGCTCAGGGCCTGCAGTCATCTATAGTAAGGACAACATGTTTTACTTACACCCTCTTGCTCCTGTACTGAAACCATTCCCCCTCTCAATCCAGTGCCACAGTTTCCAAGCTTCATCTCTCACAACCTGATTGCCAGCAGATGAAATATTATTATAGGGCGTGTAAATAGTGTGAAATTTTTTAGAATGAAAGATTTCAACCTGATTTGCTTCTGTGGCATGTATGAAGATGTGGGTTAGCATGTGAGCATTAGCGTGTATGCGACATCAAATATGTGGCAGTGTATGAGATGCATCCCATGAGAGGTAAGTTCTGCACAGAGAGACAGCAAGTAAGGAAAAGAGTATGATTTTTAGTCTATGAGTAGTAGGTCGTAAGTAAGTTCATATAGGAAGTAACCTATATGTGCAGCAGGGTGTGACCATTAAGATATCAGTGTACAGGTAACAGTCACTTATGGAAGACAAAGCATGAGTGGTAGCCTACACATAGGTTATGCTATAAACACACGCCCCTCTAACCTAACACAAAAAAACAAAGAGAGATATGAAAACAGTGCTTATTTGGTAAATAAAACAATACATGCCAGGGCCCTCGTCAGAAGGCCACTTCCACTAGCACCGCCCATTGCCGCTGTCAACTCTGCCAATTACAGAAACACACAACTACTAACCATCACACTCGTAGAAGTGTGACAGTTATGACTATTTCAAGCCCCCAAAGCTATAAGAATGGCTTTGGCGGCAGGTGTTAGTCATTTTTAATGTATATTGAAATAAGAAACAACTGTTGTTGTGCTTGTCTCCAAATTAGGCAAACAGTGTCACCATGTGGCAGACTGTCATGACTTCCGGTGTTGACAATTAAGTTCTGGTGCTGAGCACTAGACATCACTGGCTCAAATTAAGCACTGATTCAACGAATGAAATTAGCCCAGATCCTCGTATGGGCCATGGAGCACTATAAAATTGAAACCATAGTATAATACAATATTCCTGTTAGCCTACAAATGACAGCATGTGAGCGGTAGGCAGGAATTATGCGATTTTGCTGTTGTGGCATTTTCCGTATAATTATGGATTTACCACATTCACCACATAATCCATCATCTGCTGCATAATTTCAACAAATTTAAATTTAGTTTCTCTTTCAAACAGATCAAGGCTTACTAAAAACTGCTACAAGTGCATGGTGGAATGCATTAGAAAGCTCTCTGCAAAGGTTAATTAGTTATTTTTAATTGCGACTTACGGTAGTCATGTGTTAAACTGGTACCAATAAGGCTACTTTTTGTCCAGACATATTTAATGTGTGTTAAATTAGGGGTGGGCGGAATTGGTGGAGTTATATTCTGCGGAATTCCATGAAGGTGCAGAGTGGGCTGTGCAATGCATACCTCTCAGTGCCCTTACATTAGTATGTAAGACCACCGAGAGGGGGGTCAGGTGATTTAGTGGACTAATACGTCCATTGTAGGAACTTGTGTTTGACCTCATAGTCACAGGTTCAAATCACAGTGGGTCCACTCTGCCTTTCATCCTTCAGAGGTTGCTAAAATAAGTACCATTGAGTTGGGTAAAAATAAAAATTGGTTTTTCATGATGCCCGTGGGTGAACGTGTGCTTTACAAATACACATGTAATGTTATGTTACTCCACTGCATACCAGTCAGCGTCCTTACATACTTATGTAAGGGCACCAAGGGGTGTGCACTCCTGTACAGTGGTTTAAACAGGGTGGAAGAGGGAGCAGTCTCTCTATGTTTAAATCACAGCAGAGTAAAGTTTAATCTGCAGTGGTTTTCAAACACAGAAGGAATGCTCTCTTTCCAGTCTTGTTTAAAAACCAATTACAGGGCTGATTAATTCCGTCTGCACAACTATGGAATTTATTAGTAATTCCACGTTACATGAGTAATGTGGAATTAATAAATTCTCCAATTCCGCCAGCAGGATTAAAAAAATCCCCTAACCCTAGTTAAGATGACAAAACAGTGAAATAATACTGCCAGAGAAATACGACTCTATAAAAGAGCAGTACATAACTGGGTGCATATGATTAGTAGGGCAGGAAGTGCTGCAAAATCATTTTAGCGTATGAGGATCAGTAAGGAAGTGGTTATTGTCTAAGTGATGCCCTACGACATGTAGCCTAATAGTGGTAGAATACAAAGGGCGGACTAGGAGTGGTAGAATATGAGTGGTTGTACAACTGGGAGCAGTTATCTATTTTTGTAATGCGTGCATATCACCAGGGCCGGACTGGGAACCCCAAGTAGCCCTGGCAGTTTTGTCGGATCGGGGTGGGGGTAGTGGGGGGTTAGGGGTGCAAGTGTGAGACACTGCTACTATTGTTACTGGGGGCCTATATTGCAGCACCGCTGCAAAACTTGCACCCAGCAACCAAACCAGCCCACACTGCTACAAAACACTCCTACCCTTCCAGCCTCCCGGGGAAATGCATGAAGCCCACTACGGCCAGTCCAGCTCTCCATATCACCCAGGAAGGTATCCTGGCGCCTAGTAAAGTGGTGCTGCCCAGGCTGAGGACTATTGAAAGAGCCAGGTTTTCTGTTTTTTTTCTGAAATCTAGCACTGAGCTGAGAGCTCTAATGTGCAGGGTGGGCCATACCAGAATTTAGGAGCTAGGTAGTGGAAGGCACAACCACCGGCTCTAACTCTTCCCATGTGGGCGACATGGGAAAGCAGCAGGCTGGTGAAGCGAAAATGTCTGGCAGGGGTGTGGAAGCTGATGGGGCTGTTCATGTATGCAGGCCCTTAGCTGGGTAGTGCTTTATAAGTTTTGTATTTGAATTCTATTGTAATTGCATTTATACAGCGCTTACTACCCCTGACGAGGCCTCGAAGTGCTTCTTTGGCGAGTAGCACGCTACTCCGGAACCCAAAAAGGATTAGTGGTGAATTAGTATAGTGAGAAATCAAACTAATAAGAGCACTGGATATGTTAGTCTGTTATTTGGATTGAAAAGGATAGTGGGGGGATAGAAGAGGGAAGGGTTTGTATTTATATAGCGCTTCCTACCTCTGATGAAGTGTTGAAGCGCTTAAGTGTGAGTAATTTGAAAAAGAGGGCGTTTATGAAAGTGTAGTCAGATAAAAAGACAGACCGTACCTTATTCTTTCCTCCTCTACTCGTCGCACCAGTTGATCACGATATAAAACATCCAACACCTTCTCCCGCTCTATTTCCTTGAGGAAGTTCAGATTTAATTCCTGCGCCATGTCTGGTGTCTTCCTCTTTTTCCGGAAGTGCCGCCAATCCGCGCTGTTCTCGAGTGTTCCCGCCAAATCACGATTCTGTGACGTAAGATCCAGCACAACCCCAAGAAAGCTGCTAGGCCGCACCAGAATACCGAGGGCAAACCGTCACTCAGCTGTGGTCCAGGTTGCCGGTAAAACCGTTTCCCATCTCCTGACAGGCTCCGGAGGCCAGCAAAGCAAACTCATCACTTCCACGCGCGCGCGAGACGCGGGCTTCCAAGCACCAGCCAGTCAGATTCTGTGACTGCAATGAAGGACCAATGTGAGGTCCCAGGTGGCTTCTCTGGTGTAATTATCAAACTACAGCTTCAGGGAGGGATTGAAGATTGAAAAACCCATTCATGATGACTTCTTCAGGAATATCACGAAGCGGACGTCATTTTATCCCCTCAGCCCCTGCATTTGGGAGAAGAAGAAAAAATGAATGTCCCCTGCATACCTGGAGCTTGTTCTTCGGCACACCAGAAGCAAGCACAGGAATATCCAGCGAGAGGCGCGTTCACGTGACCTCGCAGGCGTTTTATGAGAATTCAATACACCACTCAGCCTCACTAACACACACTTTACTTTGCAAACTCTGAGAAAGCTTTTCCAATGGCTTTAATGGCTAGGATGCCAAAGTGCTTTGCATTTTGTACAGACAGGATGGTAGAAAAGCACACACAAGAGACTTTTAAAATATAGACAGTCATATATAGGTATGAGCGGACAGACGGGCGGTCTGAGCTGACACTGAACTGGCCTTAGCTGGGCAAACCAGTCCTCTTTGATTGTGTACATACTGTTTATACTGAAATATATATACTGTATATACTGAACATTTGGGAAGTAGGAGGAAGTTGACAAAGGCAAGATTCAAAAGTGTCATGAAAAGAATAAGAGACAAAAGCAGACAAGGGCGCCAGCAAACCTTAGGGGGGAAAACGTTTTTAAACACACTAAGTTGTAGAGACATTGCTGTACTAAGCACCTACAGCCCTCTGGAGTTGACGCCCTGGGCGTGGGACCAGCCCGCACACGCCAAAGGCGGGCCCTGGGCAGACAGATTAAAAAAGATCAATGGATGGATAGACGGACGGAGGGATAGATAGATAGATAGATAGATAGATAGATAGATAGATAGATAGATAGATAGATAGATAGATAGATAGATAGATAGATAGATAGATAGATAGATAGATAGATAGATAGATAGAGTGAGGGCGATAGATAGATCGATAGATAGATAGATAGATAGATAGATAGATAGATAGATAGATAGATAGATAGATAGATAGATAGATAGATAGATAGATAGATAGAGTGAGGGCGATAGATAGATCGATAGATAGATAGATAAATAGATAGATAGATAGATAGATAGATAGATAGATAGATAGATAGATAGATAGATAGATAGATAGATAGAGTGAGGGCGATAGATAGATTGAGTGAGGGCGATAGATAGAGTGAGGGCGATAGATAGATAGATAGATAGATAGATAGATAGATAGATAGATAGATAGATAGATAGATAGATAGATAGATTGAGTGAGGGCAATAGAGTGAGGGCGATAGATAGATAGATAGATAGATAGATAGATAGATAGATAGATAGATAGATAGATAGATAGATAGATAGATAGATAGATAGATAGATAGATAGATAGATAGATAGATAGATAGATAGATAGATAGATAGATACAGGGCTTTAAGTGGGATGAAAAAACTGGGGGGTCTCTCAAAGGGGCGTGGTCAGTGTAATTAGGGAGTGGCTTTAAAACACTTACGCAAGAAATCTCTGTTTAGCATAGTGTGCCACCCGGATTGTATTTTGCAGTTTCTGTCAGTGCATCCAGATATGTGATAAAAACAAGTCACATCATACTGACGACAAGTAAGGACTATTGGCTTTGTCAATGGTTATTAGTTGCATAAGATAAATAAGCTGCAACTATGGCTTGTTACATATAATATTGAAAAAGCTTCCACTTAAAGCCCTGGAGACCCTACCATAATATTGCTGCTCTTTCAAAAAGAAAAGGGAAATCCATAAAGAACATTAGTCTTTAAAAGATTTCTTTCCCCCAGGGCGCTCACCTGGCAAGACGTCATGCCGTAACTTCTCCACTGGTGAGGAGTGAGCAGTGTGAGCAGCGCACATGACGTGCCTGCTGTCTCGAAACTGGTCTTTAACGGGCTCTGTTTTGCGCCCTGGCACTTTTTTCCGGACTGCTGTCACTGCAGTCCGGGAAAAAACACGGACCACCTGTGCCAGGGCTCAAAACAGAGCCCGATAGAGACCCGTTTCGAGGCCCCCTTTAAAAAACTGCCGGTGCTCAGACCCCTTGAGACCCGGCCCACTTAAAGCCCTGGATAGATAGATAGATAGATAGATAGATAGATAGATAGATAGATAGATAGATAGATAGATAGATAGATAGATAGATAGATAGATAGATAGATAGATAGATGGATGGATGTTAGGACATGCAATAATTCACTGACAAAACAAACAGGAAAGAGAAGGAGGAGAAAGAGAAATAAACTGTGTGAGAGAGAGAGAGAGAGAGAGAGAGAGAGAGAGAGAGAGAGAGAGAGAGAGAGAGAAAACATCGAGCAGGCAGCTTCTACCTTTGTATGAAATATTCAGAAGTAGACATGCGGCTAATGGTTCTGCCATATAAATCGTGCCTGTGTGCTTTCTGTTAAGTACAAGAAGTCGCCGTGTAGGTTATCTTCACTAGAAGTTTTCAAAGGACGCTGGGCAGTAGTAACACATTGGAAACAGTCGACCGTGCACGAAATGTTCCAGGCGGCCAGTTCAGTTTGATCGGCAGCTTTCGTGTGCCTTCTGACCTGTGACCTTTTCTGGTCAGAGGGCGGGCTTCCAAGCACAAGACCTCTGTGGAAGGTATATGAAAAGACGTCGATTTCTGTAACATATCGGAGCCTCAGATTGATTAAAAGGCGTCTGACCTTTCAGAAAGGATGTGCGAGCAGTGACAAGTATTAACGAGGTCGGCCTCTTCCTCGGGTACCGGGGATACGCGTCAGTTCTCGAATGATACGTCTATGGTTCGAGACATCCACGCATGCGCACGAAGGTTTGACATTCCCCTTTATCTGCCATGCTTAAAGCTGCCATAAATAAAAGGCCTCCTAATTTACCAATTGATTTTAATATACATGTAGTGATTTCAAAAGTCAACGTAAAGACAATTACTGCAGACGGGGACCACAGACCAGCTATTCTTTCAAGTCTGAGTGAACTGCAAACTATTATCAAGCAAGCTTTAGTAGAGCTATTGGTGTGGCTTTAGCAAGCGTGCAATGTACTGTTGTGCTAGTATGTGCAATGGAAACTGACATATTTGAAATAAAAAAGTAACAGTGGGGTGTCTTATGGTGGAAAGCATAAACTGTCAAAGAAAAAATAGTAAATACAAAAATGAACCATCACAGCGCTATGGACGTCATTTAGGCGTCGCCAGGGGTCAATTTTGCGACCCCTAGTTTGCCCCTTGCGACCCCTGGCACTACCCTTGCGATCGCTTTCATAGGAGCTCGCTAAAGTAGTGTCAGGAATGCTAAACGGGGCCTTCCTGAACTTTCTTCCTTTAACTCGTGTTCAATATTAACGTGAAAAACATTCAGCCGTGAAACCAAACTGCACTAAAACTAAATGCTACCATTTATGGCCTGTGGTACATCGGCCGAGCTGCTTGTGCAGTGCGCATCTCCAGCAAAAACCTAGCACAGTGGTAAACTGAAGTAAAACAAAAAACTATGCAACATAATTTATTGTTGCTGGTTGAGTAGGCCCGGCAAAAGGCGCCTCCGTGCCCTGGACAGTCAGGGAAGAGGGGAAAACAGCAGAGATTAGAGAGAAAAGAAGTGTTGACAGGAACGAGGGAGCAACAGATGGAACAGAAGAGAGGAAGAAGACACAACAGATAGGTGAGATACAGAAGCCTGTGTGTGAGAGAGAGAAAGAAAAATAAAGCAACAACTAAGAGAGATGGAAAGATAAAGAGATATGTGTTGAGAGATAGCGATAGACAGGTGTGAGAGAGACAAGAGAGAAGTTTAAAACGGACAGACGAAAAAGAGACAGCTGACAGAGGGAAAGACAGAGTTGTGACATACAGATGAGAAAGTTACAATCGAGACGAAGCAATATATGTTGGAACAATAGAGACAGGTGTGAGAGAAAGAGAGACAAGAAATAAGTTGTAATACAAGGGCCAAAAAGATACTCCTGACAGAGTGGGAAAGACAGAAATGTGACAGGCATATACATGAGAAAGGCGCAGTAGAGACACAGAGAGGAGACAGGCGTGAGAAAAGGGCTAAAAAAGAGACAGGCCAGAAAAACACTTCAGAGATGTGACAGGGTGAAAAAGAAACATCTAAGAGACAGATAAGAGATAGGTGAGTAGGAGACAGTCGAAAGAGACAGAGACGGAGAGTAGGAGGCAGGTGTAATAAAGGCGATATTGAAAGACTGCTGTGAAAGAGCTCAAAGAGAAAGAGGTGGTACAGGTGAGAGGGAGGGAACAGAAACAACTGAGCGGAGAGGGAATGGACAGGTGAGAAATAATTCATAAAGAGAACTGTAAAAGAGGGAGGAAATAATATAGAGAAGTGATAGAGAGGTAAAAGGCAGATGAGAGAGAGGTTTGCAAAGGTACAGGTGCAAGGTAGATGAGATATAGAGAGAGCGAGCAAAGGAAGGAAATGGGTGAAGGAGTGAGAGGTGTGAGAAAGATGGGAGAAGTAATAAGAAATCAGGTGAGAGAGACAGGTGAAAAAGACAATTCAGAGAAAGGGCAAAAATCGAGGGACAGGTGGCAAAGACTTTGTTAAAAGAGATAGTATGAGATAGGTGAAGGGGAACAGGGAAATTGAGGCAGGTGAGAAGGTGAGGGCCGATAAAGAGATAGCAGCTTAGATACAAATAGGCATGGGCGGAAAATCCGTTTCGCTCGCGGATTTTGCGGATTTTCGGGAAATCCGCAATCCGCGAGATTTGCGAATCTCCCGCAAAATCCGCAAATCCGCGAGCAGCGGATTTTGCTCGCACTGTTCTCGTGAGTTCGCGGCTTCCCAGTACAACTTCGCGCCCCGCGAATAAGTGCTAAATTGCAGAAATACGATCTTAGCAAAACTGAAACTACTTGCCAGGTTCAAAAGTTCAGGCTCATCATTAGTAGCCATTTCCTGTAGTGCTTCCTGAGGGGCCCCTCCAGAGTTCAGTTGCCAGTTGCAACTATTATGTGACCCTGCTCTGAACCTCAGAATAGTTACACATATGCCACAAAGGTCCTGAATTACAGCTAAGGGAGACAAGCAGGAGCCAGGCTGGAAGTTAAAATCCATTAATCAGCCCCTAATTCATTATTGTCAGTTGGGGCAGGGCAGGTGTTGTAACTAATTTTGCAACAATGAAAGCACTTAGCAAGTGCAAAAGATCACTAATCAGGGCGCACTAAGGAAGCAGGTGCCAGCTAAAAAAATATTCTGTGACACATTAATCAGCCCCAAATTAATTCAGGTCACTTGAGGCAGGGAAGGTGTGCTTTGCTTTGCCGAAAATAATGTACACTGGACAACCAGAGGGTGTGGTGATGAAACAGAGGGTGGGCCAGAGGGTGGCATGAGTAGTCAGAGAGTGGCAGTGGTGACAGAGAGTGGCAGTGATGAAGAAGAGTGTCCCAAACAGGCTGGACACGTAGAAACAACAAGTTCGCGAAACTTGCGACCCGACAGGTAAGTTCGCAAATTGCGAAATTGTAAAAACCCTCGCGAACTGGCAGAAACACGGGCGAACACAAAAAAAAAAAATCCGCAAATTCGCGGGAATTCGCGGATTTTGCGGATTGCGAATTCGCAAATCCGCAAAATTCGCGAACGCGAGATCCGCAAAATTCGCTCATGCTTAGATACAAATAGCTGAGAGAGGTAGCAAGGATTGAAGAGTGAGATGTAGATGACAGACAGCGGTGAGAGGGGAGAGAGCAGAAATGGAACAAGTTGAGACAGAGCTGAGGGGAAGATGTGGGTGCTTCGAAAAAGAGGCAGATGGATGAGAAAGAAACAGCTGGATGAGAGAAGCAGGTACGAGGGAGATCAGAAAGACAGCACCTAACCTCTTTGTCAGCCTTGGCACTTATTGCATGATTTGTAACTGCAGTGATGTCCCTTATCATGGTGTCATCAGAGTAAAATGTCTTGTGACATCACTTCCTAGGATGATATTAGGGGAAAGGTTGCATGATGGGGAAAAGGTTGCATGATGCCACTTTCTGTGATGTAACTGGGGTTGGTCAAAGGGCAAGTCTTGTCACATCTGCTACCCCAGGGATTTTGGTGAATTGACATCCATGGTGGATTGTGCTGGCATTTGCATTGTTTTGCGTCTCGTGAGTTGCTAGTCGAACTAATAGTAAACCTGGGCCTGTGAGTGCACTTTTAGCTTTTGCTAACAATTGAATAGCAAGCAGATCTGAAAGCAATAACACATTTTCGAATAAATGCAAAATTGTGTATCGCAAATGCATTGTTTTCTAATGTTTGCTCCACCTTTTTTTAAAATATTAATACTTCAACAGCATAATGGCTGCTGCCTTAATAACAGTATATCAACCACTTTCACACGTCGCTTTGCGATTCACAAAATTCAAAACTGCACAATTGCACTGTGCATATGACTTGTACTTTCTTTTACCTAACTGGCCTGCAATCTTGCGAAAACACCATGATGTTGTGCCGGTTATCATGCCGTGTAGCTGTTATTCTGCCTTGAGAGTATTAATCAGGACCTTTTGCGCTATTTGTGACCGCCATCATGCACTACTTTTAGGACCTACCTAGTGATACCCTCCTCCCACCAATATAAAATGTAAGATTTAGAATTTACTTCAATCCAAAAAAATCTTGTGCTCCTCAAGACTCCATCAGCTGTACTATTCCTCACGATTGCTATTATGCCGAGCATATTAGAGGGGTATCTTCACTTAACAATTCTGGTCCAGGCGCAGTGTGCATTCCAGGATCTATCGTTTCAAACATTACTTTGTAACGCCGATTGGTTATAACATAGAGAGATCTTCGTCTACCATGGTCCATGCATATTGTGTCCTTTTAGACGTTGTTTGTCTTACATCACCAACCTGCTACGCCTATTGGAAAATTATTAAAGAGCCCTGACGAAGTTCCCTTTTGGCACAACTGGGAACGAAACACGTTGGCTGTGTGCTGGTTTTTAAAGATTGACGGAATAAAAAAAGTACTTTTTGGAATCACTGCTTGCGTGTCTACTTTCTACGAGTGCACCTTCCACTTTTTCTTGAACATTGGGACTGTGATTCACACCGTTAAACGACAGGTGTAGGAAGTGTGTTGCACCACCTTAGTATTGACTGTACTTGTTGATTGGTCGAGCTGGAACTTGGTCTGTCGTTTGTTCTTTCTGTATCAGTTTAAAACACCATGATGTCAAACTACAAATTGCAGAAGGCATTCATCTTTCTATTAGGAGAGTGTGAAAGTGGGGCACTAAGAAAATACATTTCCTCTCGCAACTGTGGGCTAATGACTAATAAATGCATAATTAGATGTAAGGAGATATCAGGAAAAGGCCAATAAAACCATGGCGGGCCCCTCAATTTCTTTCAGTTGATTGAAGTTAGAAGCAGTGGGCAAAAGTTGGTGTCCAATCCTGGAAGCTAAGTGCAAGTCTAAGGTAAAAAAAAAACATGGTCAAACTATGTTCATTCATTGATAACTAAATTATGTGAAGGAGATATAACCCAGGCTAGAGCTACCGACTTTGGAACTGGGGAACCTGGTGGTTATACATACATGCCAACAATTAAGAAGAGGAAAGTGAGAGATTTAGAAAAATAATCAGGAGAATGTATTTCTCCCATTGACTATATTGAGGCATGAATCGGGTCCGTTGTCATGTATGGGACTTGAAAGTGTGCTGCTGCAGGAATGGATATCAGAAATGCAGACACATTTTTTCCTTATCTGTCAGAAGCACAGAGAAAGCGCTATGGCAGGCAGAGGCCACGTGACAAAAATACTATGTACTGGCCTGCAGGAGCAGGTTACTGGCAGTAAATACAACTTGTCTCTTGACCATTCCCAGTCAGCAGAAGCCCACGGAGGAATCAGACTTTTGAATATAGGAATCAGGAGTCGTGAGACTAGCCTTGAAATCAGTAGCCTCCTGTCTGAATCAGGAGGGTTGGCATGGATGGTTAAAGAATATCAAAGCTTGCTGACTGGATGAGGAGGTATGCCCACCAACAATCCAACAATGGCTGCCGTAATGATGAGGCAAGAGTACAATGGCGGGAACGCAAGCATAGCAACAGCACAGGGGGTAGCATCAAAAGTACGCATCGTGGAAGTAAAGGGTGACAGGGAGGAGAGAATTTGAGTGGCAGAAACATGAAAGCTGAGGGAACGGTCAATAATATCTATCAGAGTGTTTAGTCCCTTATCAACATTTCTAGCAACAAAATTGTACTGTTCAGCGATGTAGTGAAGAAATGGCGTCAGTGATGTGAAGATATCTAGGAGGAAGGGAAACAGGGAAGATTAAATCTAGAAACTTTTCATATGTGTTTTTCTAAGTAATAATATGTGTTATTGCTTATGGCCATTTACATCATACAAAACATACACCAAATACCCATACTGCGTTGTATATAAATAAAAAATCATAGTCGTGCAACATAGAGGATAACAAATAGATCATAAAAATAATTTCAGATTATAACTTAATCTTCTGAACTGTTTTTGAAGAGACCAAATGGCAATGTCCACACTTACCTGACACTTAGGTGGCGGTTTGCGGAGGTCCAGGGTTCTGACAGCTGTCAAATTTGGTAAACCGCACAAACTACCAGGGTTGTGGATTTTTTAGGGATTTTTTAAATACACAGTAGCTTGAAGAGAGTCTCAGTGCTGGACAGAATAGTTGACAGCAAGTACAAGAGCCAGTCTGCTGATAACTCAATTGAAAAAAACAAGTTTTAAGATTGTGTCTGAAGCAGCATTCATCCTTCATTGCCCGTAAGTCCAAGGGGAAGGCATTCCAAGCCCTGGTAGCAAGAAAGGAGAAAGAAGTGCCACCCCATCTTCCCCTCTTGATTCACAGGCCCACAGCCAGTACTGAGCAAGAAAAGCGGAGAGTTCTTGCAAGATGATATGGAGTCAGCCTATAGGTCATATATAGAGGGGAAACCTGATAGAAGGCTCTCTGAGCCAATGTGAGACATTTAAACCATATCCTCTCTTTGATAGGCAACCAATGTAGCTCATTAAACGGTTGGCGAATATGTGCCAGTCTGGGGACTTTTAGTAGTAGCCGGACGGCAGCATTTTGTACCAGCTGAAGTCTCTTCAGCTGATATGTCGGAAGACCCAAGTAGAGAGCTTTGGCATAATCAAGACGGGAAGCAATGAGGGAATAAATAACTGTCTTTTGAAACTGTATCGGAAGTAGATTGAGACATTTCTTTATAGACTTTAAAATTGAAAAACAGGAACCCACCACACCCATCACCTGAGGGACAAAGGAAGTTTGATTGTCAAAAGTAACTCTAAGATTTCTCACTACGTTAGGCAGAGCCAACGGGGGCAGGATATGACTAGGCCAACATTCATCTTCCCAGGTTCAGGGTGGAGAACCAAATAACAAGATCTCTGTTTTGCTAGCATTGCGCTGTAGGTTACTGTACCCCATCCATTGGAAAATGGCAGTCAAGCAGGTCTTGAACCAGCTGGAGGCACCGGACGAGTACCTATCAAGGATAAGGAGTATCTGGGTATCATCGGCCTATGACACAATCTGGGCACCAAAAGACTCCACCAGTGAGGCCAAGGGGGATGGATATATATCTATATATATATATATATATATATATATATATATATATATATATATATATATATATATATATATATATATATATATATATATATATATTCACTCCAAGGTTGTCCACCTTTGAGTAGAACACGAGCAGCAGCTTGATTTATGTGTAGGGGAGGACGGGGATCCGCTTGTAGATGCCGCTCCGTAATGGATCTGCCCGGCGCGTTTCAAAGCTCCATATGCTTCTCTTCAGGGGCTTTAACGGAAGTGGTGTGCGCAACAGCTAACCCACTTCTCCATTTTCCATATGACACACCCACCAATGGGAGGCTCAAATGAGACTGTATATTATGGGAAGTGTGGTGCGGAAAGCACACAATCAAGTCCTGTATGGACCCAGCAGGTGCGCCCGTCCTCGATCCCGTGTACGGTTGCTGTTTCACTTCTGTGACCCCCAAGGATGACGGGGTGGTGCATACTCCGCGGCTGGACGGCCACATATAAATTGTCGCTCCTAGGTTGTCCACCTTTGGGTGGACAGCCGCTTGCTTTATGTGTAGGGGAGGACGGGGATCCGCTTCTCGTGTGCTACTCAAAGGTGGACAACCTTGGAGCGACAATGTATATATATATATATATATATATATATATATATATATATATATATATATATCGGCAATACCTCGCAGCGCTCCACCGTTCTGGCGAAAAACAAGGCATGGACCACTTTTTGTAGTTTTGCAAATGTATTCACCCCAACAGCTTGTCATGACGCGTTTCGGCCGTCCCTGCGGCCTTGGTCACATATATATATATATATTTGGGCTCAGAGCAGAGCCTTGAGGAATACCAAACTTTAATGTTTTAGTTTCAGAGATAAACAGTGACATCTAAACCGATTGACTTCAGTCAGTCAGAAAAGAACAGATCCAAGCGAATGCGGATCCACCAACACCTATATTTTCCAGACGTTGTAAGAGGATGGAGTGAGGCGCTGTATCAAAGGCTGCGTATAAGTATCAGCCAGACCTGTTTCCCTTGGTCTACCTCCAGCTTAATGGAGTCGGTGACATCCACCAAGGTGGACTCCGTACTGAAGGGGGTGGAAGCCTGACTGAGACGGGTACAGCAACTGCCCAGTTAGACAGTTGGTAATTAATAATCTCCTCCAGTATCTTAGAGAATGCAGGCAATAAAGAGATATGCCTAAAATTGGTAAAAAGGAATGTGTCTGCAGATGGCATTTTTCGTAAGGGTAGCAGTTTGGCTTGTTTTCAGCAGCTAAATACAGTTGCTGATTGAATGGAGATATTCAAAAGAAGGTTAAAGGCAGGATTGATGGCCTTAAGACGGATGTATGACGGTACAACGCGTACTGTTTCACCGCGTGCCTTTACAATGCATCTTTAACAACACAATTCGTTACAACGACTTGCGTTGTTGGGCGCGGATAGTAAATAGTATAATTTACTATTCTAACACCAGTCCCCGTGGATAGTAGGGAAGGTGTTGGAATAGTAAATATACTATTCTTAATCCTTTAGCGCCCTCCAGCGCAAGTTGTGGTTACGACTTGCGTTGTAAAGGACGCGTCGTAAAAGCACTGAGGGGTAACATCCGCGTTGAAAAGGATGTTCCCCCCTTAGGACTGGCAATCAGAAATCGGGGAGGACAAGGCTGTCCTGTTGAACCGGACTTATATACTTACAAGGCTTGTTCAGATTCCTCTGAGGAAATGGTAGCAAACTCACAGAGAGAGCAAAATTAGGTTAATAATCGAAACCCCCCATTAGACTGAAATCTGAAGAGCCATCGGGAACTGTGAGGTTGAGTGTTTCGACAATAGTATGCATTTTACAGAAAAAAAAATCAAATAGCTGCTCACACAGATTAGGGGATGCGTCTAAACCCTATAAGAGAGCATCAGGGTGGAAAAACTTTCGTAACTATCTTCAAGCAGTCTCTAGATTTATTGCCTAATTTAGCAATTTGGTTGACAAAGATGGCAGCTCGAATTTTCTTGACACAACCATGATAGTTATTCAATGCTTTTTTATAGTGTTTTTGGGGGAAACATCAATTACAACGCAGTCATTACATCACACTGCTTTTATGAACCAAATGTTACAACGCAACTGCCTTTACATCGCATGCCATTTCAACGCATGCCATAACAACCCATGTCACTACAACGGATGCCATTACAACGCATACCATGACAAAACATGCCTTTACACTGTATTATAAGGTAAGTAATGGACATTTTTAAGTTTTAGGGTTGGTATGGGTTTTGGGTTAGTTGGGAATAGTAATTTTTACCCTTACGCTATCCAACACTTTCCCTACTGATGCACTCACTGGAGTGGGAATAATAATTTTTACCCATACACTATCCAACACTTTCCCTACTGTTGCACTCACTGGATTTGGGAATAGTCATTTTTACCCCTACACTATCGAACACTTTCCCTACGGGTGGAGAAGTGTGGCTCACTGGTTAGAGGAGACAGACCTGGAAGCAGAGGTCATCCCGGGACCAGGGTTCAATTCCCGGCTAGGCGGGGTCTTGAGTACTAAAATGTCCATGGACTTGACAATTCTCACTCCGGTGCCTACTCAATTCATGGGTTCACACTCTGCAACTCTGGGCAATAGCTTGCTTAATCTCCACAACGGCCCCTCGCGGTTGGATGCCTGGCTTTCACCTTGCGGATACCCTGCCGGGGTTATCTCACAGGGGAATACCAGGACGGGTTCCCTAAGCAAGCGTTTAGAGACCGCTCGGTGATTTGCGCTATATAAATTCCTGTACATTTACATTTACTGTTGCACTCACTGGAGTGGTAATAGCATTTTTTACCACTACACTATCCAACACTTTCCCTACTGTTGCACTCACTGGAGTGGGAATATTAATTTTTACAACACTATCCAACACTTTCTCTACCGTTGCACTCACTGGAGTGGGAATGGTAATTTTTACCGCTACACTATCCAACTCTTACCCTAATGTTGCACTAAAGGTATTATGCATTGGAATGGTATGCGTTGTAATGGTATCTGTTGTAATGGAATGCTTTGTAATGGTCGTTTTAAAAAATGCTTTGTTATGGCTTGCGTTGTAAAAACATGCGATGTAATGGTAGTTGTGATGTAAAAACAGCGTTGTAAAATCATGCGTTGTAATTGTTTGCGTTGTAACGTCATTTATTCGTTTTTTGTCTAGGAACAGATCATTGTTTCTCCAAGAGGTTCCAAGTTTTTTTTACAATGCTTACGGAAATCTGACAGTTCCTCATTAAACGAAGGAGGAAAAGAAAATATTCACAAAACGTTTGCAAGTAGTTTCATCACATGGAAAAATGTTTGCATATCCACGTTTTAGGATATGTTAATGTTTGCAAAGATGTTACCGTCACACCTTCCCAGGCCTATTTCTGGAATTGTTTGTGAATTCCAAGACAGTCAGAAACGTTCCTTACACATAGGAGTGACCCTAAAGGAGCACAATTGTCACTTTCTTTATGATCAGGGCCCAATAATCTCAACTGGAAATCATATATGATATTTATTTTACTGAAGTTGGCATATTACCAAAAAACTTTGAAAGTATTCCATAAAGTTCACTATTATTGTGGAAAATTCTTGATGAAATAATTACTGACCATCTTGTTGTGACTGTCAATACAAAAAGCAGTTTGATGTTGCTAGCAACAGTCTGCATTAGAGCAGGAAAGTAGCAGACACCCCCACAGCCCCAACAGTGCAGGAGCCCCATATGTAAGTGTGTGAAGGTAGCCCCCTCCATCTTGTCTGTTCAGTAAACGTGTCTCTGTGTGTTTCTCTCTAAAGTAGCTGAGCAGCATGCCCTGAGCTACGTGCAGGCTGAATAGAAACAGAATGGTAAGTTGTTTCTCTATCAGGCAGAGTCTGTAAGGCCTATGTCAATGGTGGGCAGGGGCTGCTCTGAGAGAGTGTCTTTCATGGAGTACTGCTCATCTGAGAGGCGAGAGGAAGCCCTGGACTGGCCAGGGCCGTAACATGGGCCCTTTAGCACCTGCAACACAGGGGGGTTGGAATTCCTTCAGGGGCTCCCAACCCTTCCAGGGGGGCCTCATTCAGACCCAAGTCCAGAGAATATGTGTGATGTATGGAGACACATCGGCCCCTCTTCACATTTTGCTTTTTTTTTTTTTTAAACATTTTTATTTAAAGGTGGCACAAGCAATTGAAGCACATACAGAGTATTTCATTTAACAAAACTTCCATCATCTGTGTAAATATTACAAGAAGCAGTTAAAGAGAAAAAAAATAAAAATAAAAAGAAGACAAAAGAATAGAATGAGTAAAAAGAATTGCAAAATAGTAGGATAAAACAGGGCTTAGTTTCACACTAGTTCAATTCGCAGGTAGGAAACAAGCAGCCCCATATTCTATCTATTTTGGCCAGTGCTTTAGCACCTCTTTTCCTAGCTAGCAGTAGTTCCATGTGGTGAATCTCTGTCACCAAGCACCATCATTCGTTTGCATGAGGTGGTTGTTCTGCTAGCCATGCTCTAGCTATAACCAGCCTTGCACATGCTAGTAAAATAAAAATTAGATCTTGAAATAAAAAAAGTGTTGAGTTGCAGACCTAAGAGAATCATATCTGATGATAATGTTACCTCAATTAGGTGTTTCGATCTCAGAATATTTTCTATACTGTCCCAAAAGGGAGCAAGAACAGGGCAAAGAACCAGCATATGTTCTAAATCGGTAGCCTGAGTATGGCACTTTGGGCATTTAGTACGATCACTGAAAGAGTGGTTGGAAGCCCATTTACTTATTTGTAAAGGGGTATAGTATAGTTGACATATCATTTTATATGCTTGTAGTTTTAAGCTTGAAGAGTGGACTAATGTATCAATTTTGTTTAAAAAGGAGGAAATATCATTTGAACAAATACCGGTAGTAAACCGTAAAGCCCATTTCAGTGCTAATTTGGGACCGTCATCTATCTTGCATTCAATAAAACATTTGTATCCTTGGCTAATGTTATTTTTCTTGTTCCCCACTCCTTGATACATACATAGCCAAAAGTCTGAGTCAACAATCTCTTTAAGGTTTAATTTCCCTATAAGGAAGTCGCGTATTTGTATATACTTAAAATAAGTATTTGCTGGTAATTTATATAATAGCCTAAGTGTATCAAAGTCAAGGAATCCTGTTGACCCATATAGGTCCCCCAATCTTGTTATGCCTCGGTTCGCCCATATCTTACATCCTGAATCGCTAAAAATACTTGGTAATCCCGGGTTATTCCAAAGAGTTAAAAGAGAATGGTAGAATGATGCTTTATTCTGAGTCATTACTGTCTTCCATATGTTTATTATATCTTTCGCTGTCTTGAACTTAACTCTTTTAAAGTAATTCGGGTCATTATTTCTGGCCAAGAATTGTAAGGAATTTGATCCTAACATAAATTGGTGGAAAAAATATGGATCGCTAGAATTAAACAATCTCTGTAACCGTCCCAGAAATGAGGCAAAGTAGTACAGTCTGAAATCTGGAAAATTAAGCCCTCCTTTAATGAAAGGTAATTTCAGGGAAGAAAGTGCTCTACTATTCTTTTTAAAGCCCCATATAAAACTGCCCAATATGCCGTCAAGTTTCCTAAAAAATATTTTATTTATCTTCAAAGGAATGCATCTAAATAAATATAAAAATTTTGGCAAAATGTTCATTTTAATAAGATTGATTCGCCCAATAAGGTTTAAAGGCACCTTATGCCATTTTTTAAGGAGAGTCTGAGTTTCTTTTAGTAAAGCATCATAGTTCAATGCCAATATGTCCTTGATATTGGATGTTATCTTAATACCTAGATAGGTAGCAGAGTGGCATATTCCAGTTACCTGTATCTGTGGTTTGTAATTGGCTATAATTTGAGTCTTGCCTAAATTTAACTTGTATCCTGAAACTTCGCCAAATGCATCTGCTTCTTTGATAATTCCTGCCATAGCTTCAATCACATCAGTTGTATAAACTGCCAAATCATCCGCGTAAGCAGTAATTTTAAGCGAGTTTGTCCCAGATGTAAATGGTTTAATCATCACCTGCGCCTGTATAGCATTAATAAAAGGTTCCATGGCCAGAGCAAATAATAGAGGTGATAGCGGGCATCCCTGCCGGGTCCCTCTCAAAATTGAAAATTTAGAAGAAAGTAAACAATCATACCCAATTACAGCATTAGGACACTCATAAAGTGCTTGAATTTTCGTTACAAACTTAGTTTTAAACCCGATTTCTTTAATGATTACCCAGAGATAATCCCACCCCACTCGGTCGAAAGCTTTTTCAGCGTCGAGTAGTATCATTCCGAGTGGGGAGGGATTAATGGCAGCTATGTCAAACAAGGTTATAGCCGTGTTTACATGTTGAGTTGTTTCTCTGCCCAATACAAAGCCATGCTGGTGTTCACTAACCAGCTTAGGCATGAGGGGAGAAAGTCTTGTGGCAATTAATTTAGCAAATACCTTGGCACCGGCATTAATCAAGGAGATTGGGCGGTAAGACCCGCACTCCGAAGGTGGTTTGTTCTTTTTTAAGAAAAAGATAATTTTTGCAGTGTTCCAAGAGGTCGGGGCCCTATCTGTTGTACTTATCTGATTAATGACTGAACAAAATAATGGAAGTAGTTCCTCGCACCAAATTTTATAAATTTCAATCGGCAAAGTGTCATCCCCCGCAGCCTTCCCAGAGGGAAGAGAGAAAATAGCTAATTTTAATTCTTCCTGAGTAAAGTCATTTTCCAGTCCTTCCATATCTACTATATCCTTCTCTAGCCGCCAATTGTTTCTGATATAGTTTTCCACTAGCTCCGTAGGGGGGACACCTTCTAGGGTGTACAATTTAGTATAGTATTCTACAAATTGTTGCAATATCTGATCTGGGCGAGTATAATTAATACTGTTTGCACTTTCTATGCTCTTAATTAAAGAAGTGGCTCTGTCTTCAGCAATTTTATAAGCGAGGATTTTACCAATTCTGTCGCCGCTCTCATATTGCAAAAATTTATATTTATGTAGTTTAGTGATGACTTTATCTCTTAAAAATGTTTTAGTCTTGCATCGTAGCGTTATCAGCTTGAGTTCTAGTTTAGCTTTGTTTAGGTTATGAGAGGCCCCCGCACCTTCTTTTCTAGTAATTTCAGCCAAATGTTCTTCTAACCCCCTTATCCTTGATGTGATTAAACGGATCTCTTCCTTACGATTGGCATTCTGTTGTATAATAAACTGTTGGGCAAAGCCTCTGATGCTAGCTTTACAGCAATCCCAATCTGAGGTAATTTTGGCCGTATCAATATTAAACTCTAGAAATTCTTTTATATGTTCTTTCAGAAGAGAAGTGAACCTCGGATTAGATATCAAATGTCTGGGAAAGGAGAATAGCCTAGGTTCTATCTTTTTAGATACGATCTTGAAGATTACCATTATGGGGTTATGATCAGATGTTACCTTAGGGCAAATCTCCATTTTACAACACTGCAAAATATGGGTCGTTGCCCAAGCCATATCTATGCGCGAGTACATTTTATGTGGTATAGAGTGATAAGTGTATCCAGCGAGCATAGGGTGAAGGTGCCTCCAAATATCTTTCAGTTTATGTATGTATACGAGCTAGTTCTAAAATAGATGCCCTAGTCTTGCGCATTCTTTGTGAGGGAATGCCCTTAGTAGTATCTTTTGCGTAGTTTATAACACAGTTAAAGTCCCCCATAAGTAATATCTCCCCTTCCCAGCCTAGTAGTTCAATGTTTAATCGGTCGAATATTGCTGCATCATCGTGATTAGACCCGTACACTGCGCATAGGGTATATTTAAAATTAGATAGCGTAATTTGAGCAATTACCCATCTTCCAGCTTTATCCGATGCTACCCTATTAACTTCAACCTTAAATAACTTTCTCTTGAGTATAGCCACCCCACGGATAGAGGCATTCAATGGTGTGCATGTTATAAGCTCATACCCCCCTTGCTCCAATATTTTCCTATCTTGGTATCGTATATGTGTTTCATTTAATAGTGCAAAGTGAGGGTTGTACATTTTTAATTCTTCAAAAACAAGTTGTCTTTTGCTTTTATTATTAAGCCCTGAAACATTCCAAGCAAGGCAGCTAACTTGACACATGTCTTAATTCAGATATGTCTTGAACAATTGCTTCAAATAAAAAAAACACTTCTAAGATTGTAAATTTGTACCTGCCATTGTGCCTGCTTGTATCACCCTTTTCAGTTTCCCCTTGGTCCCTCCCACCCCTCCCACAAACTCCCCCTAACCTCAACCTACATCCCTCCCCACACCCTGTACCTACCCAGAAGCCTACCCCTATCTTCTGCTGCCGCTGGATGGGCAGCCAGTCAGTGGGAGCTCCTCAAGGACCCCCTCCCTCCGTATTAAATCATACGTGAGTACCTTAATGCCTTATTAGAAGAGTAGAGAAAAATAGAAAGGTGTGAAAAACACACGGAAAGAGAATGACAAAAAAATAAATGAAATAAAATAAGAGAGCCAACCCTCTATATTTTATCGAAAATCATTTTTTATTTTTTTATTTTTTTAAGCTAGTGATCAGTTGCCAATGAGGCAAGATATTGTTCAGCATCTTTAAAGTCATTGAATATGTGGGTGTGGCCTGCCTTTATAACTTTAAGCCTGGCGGGCTCCTGGAGATAGACCACTGCCCCCATAGATTTTAAAGGGTCTATCAATTTTCGCAGCTCCCATCGTTTGTCCATTGTAACTTTGCTAAGGTCTGACTTCGTAAAGAATGTAACATCATCCACAGTCACCGGTTTGTTGGGCCTGGCTTTGATGGAAATAGCCTGTCTTAATAAGAAATTTCCCAGATAAATCAGTATAGGTCTAGGAAATCTGCCATCTTTTTTCTTCGTGAACAAAGGTAGTCTATGAGCTCTTTGTATTTGGGAATCCCAATCCCAATCGGATAGATTTGGGAAGGCTTTGTGCAGAAACTTGACCATATATGCCCGGGTGTCTGCCCCTTCTGACCCCTCAGGAATTCCAAAGAAACGCAGGTTCTGGCGCCTTTGGCGATTTTCCAAGTCCTCAACCTTATTCTTAAGTACCAGAATGTCTCTATCCTGGCAATCTGAAGATACTACAGTAGTAGCAAGAGTTTCCTCAACTGTGACAATCCTCTGCTGTATTTCAACAATCTCCTCAGTGACATTGTGCAGTTTACCTCTAACCTCCTGCAGACAGCTCTGCATTTTACAGTTGTCCTCCCTTAATTGAGAGAAGCTGAGCTGAACTTCTTGGCGATGTTCTAATAGTGTCTTCAGGGCTTAATTTGAGCCGGAGCTTGCCGGTGCTTAGCACCGGCACCTAATTATCAGGGCCGGGTCTACAGTCTCGCTCCATTAAGTGCACCTGCCACTGCCGTCAGTAATTGACTTATGAGTCATGCGTGGCACTGGCACTACTGCTGTGGTACTGTAAGTGCTGTGCTGCTGTCATTTAGTTTAAGTTACCGATGCATCATACTGGTTGTTGAGTGGCTGATAAATTCTAAACACTTACTGTCTAAATGGTGACGTGACCGGATTTTCAATTTCCTCCTCCTCACTCTGTCTTCAAGACTTCTGGACGCGGATCAGGCCCCAGTGGGCGGGACACTGTAATAGTTGTTGTTGGGCAGGGCTTTGCTGCCGTGGGCTGATCTTCTTCTGCGGGGGTTGGGGCAATGCGCGGAAGAGGCAGCGACGCGTGCTCAGATTTGAATGCGCGCGCATTCGCTGCCTTAATTTTGCTTCAGCACGCCCGCCCCAGCATACCCGCACGGCCGCACCACGGGCACCCACCAACCGTAAGTGTAGCAGCAATTTCCAAACTAACGCTACTTCTTTCTTTTGTTTTGCGAGTTGGGTGGCGGGACGTGATGCTATGGTCAAAGTGGTAGCTCCGGTTCCACGTAATGAATCGACGATGCCCGCCCTGTGGGCCCAGGCCTCTGATATGTGCAGTAGAGCAGGCAGGCGCTGATCTAACTTTGCCACTGACAAGTGTGGCAGATTAAAGTGTGTGTGCGCGTGCAGCACAGACAAAGCTATTGCTGAATTCACGAGTAAGGGCTCATTTACATTTAATCAGGGTGGTTGGGAGCGGCCTGTGTCAGCACAGGGTTCAATTGCCCCAGAGCTGTGAACCACAGCCTAGCCGGGCGAGGGTTCAATCATGTATTTAAAATGTGCAAAACTGTAAAAAAAAAAAAGCACTTTTAGATAGGGCCTGGCCGAGTTTAATTTAAAGGACCTGCCCGGCACAGGTGACATCCGAACATTCTGGATCTGACTTCCGGTCGGCGGTAACAGAGCACCTAACACTGACGGTGCTATCTTCAGTGGGAGGCTCGCCCCCTTCCCTTCTGGTCCACTGTGCGAGCGGCCCCCGATGTGGACGAGGCTGCTGCCTGTCTGGACTCCCACTGTACACAGGCTGCTGCCCCCGACCCAGGGTGCTGTGCTCGGTGGCTCTAGGATCTCATCTGTGTGTGCTCCGAGTGTTCCCCTGGTGCCTTCACCCTGTGTGCTGACTTAGGTTGCCCGGCCATGTGTTATTCTGTGTATAAGAGATCTTTACTGTGATGTATACAACGAGTGTGTTACAGCGGTGGACAGCTGTATGTGTGCCCCCGCGGTGCCCTGCCAGCCACATGTTGGTTTGTGCACATGTACCTGTGACCCTCATGTCCTTGTGTTATGTACCCCTCCTGCCCCAGGATACGTTAACTCCTTAGTGTGTATTCAGCTGTGGTTTTGTCGGCTTCCCAGTACCGTAGTTATGAAGCCATGAGCCCGGGTCCGGGCCCTTTAGGAGCCTGGGGCCAGGTGCCACTGCACCTGCTGCACTAATTATAGCTATGCCCCTGTAACCCCCGCCATTTAATACCGCCAACTTGGCATATGCTTCTCCCCCACTATGTGCCATCATCATACCGCCAGCTTGGCATATGCATATAGCTGTGTGCGCCCTTGATATTGCGCCCCCTTCTTTCTCCAGTGCAGTCCCTGTGCCCCTACACTCCCGGCCTGGTGTGCAATATGTATATATGTGTCCCCTCCTGTAATGGAGCCTCATACTCCCAATACATTCACCCATAGTACAGGCTGCTTGATTTGTGCACCCAGTTAGATGGTAGAGACCTCCCAGCTAAGTAGCACACTTTATGTAGTGTACTCTCTTCCCTTTTACTTCACTTTGTGTGCCCTCCTACCCTACTGGGGCTGTTGTGCTGATTTACACCCGTGGGCCCTTTCTTGGTATCATTTGTATGTTTCCACATCGGGCTGTGGGCGGCGCCTCTCACATTTTGTGCCTCGGTGATGCTATTGTGAATTCAGAGCCTAGGTGGGGGTGCCTGTTGATGCTTTCTGAGTTGCCCACACTCGTGAGCATGGAGTGAGCTACCCATGTACACATGGGGAGGAGCTCAGTTTGTGCTTACTGCCTGCTCTTCCTGACAGTAGGTGTTAAGTGGTTGCTCCTCGTGGGTGAGTGTATGCGGGCTGCTGCCTGTGTTCCCCCCTCACAGCTTGTTTGCTGTGGAGTCCGGCATTGTTCGACTTGTAACAAATCCCTTGGAGGCGACGTAGGACAAATTCTATGATTATAGGGAACATGTAGAAGAGTGGCCCTCAATAGAAGAGAGGTAGAAAGAAAGGTAGAGCAAGATTGATGAAGGGCAGAAAGAGGAGATGTTGAGAGAAAAGGGGTGAAACAAAAAGACAGAGGTGAGGTAGTGAAAGAGAGCTGAAGGTGAAACAAAACTAGAGAGTGGTTGAGGTAAAGAGGTAGAGAGTAAGAGGTGATATACAAAAAGTTCATAAGGAGAGAGGGAGAAGTAGAGGGATGCCCCTGAGCGTCTTGAAAGTGAGGGAGAGTGGGTTGATACTAGGAAAGGGGCACAGAAAGATGCGAGAGGGACAGAAAAAGAGGTAGAGAAGGAGAGGTGTAGTAAGAAAGAAGCAAGTGGAGGAAGTGGGTGGAGCTGGGGGAAAGTAGGTGTGGCCTCTGACAAAAATTTGAGCACCTGTACTTCATATTTTACAAATTAAGCACTGAGTGTCTTCAAAATTAGATCCAAAGAAGTTCCCGTGGGGGAGGCTGCAGTTGCTTGAGATGGTTGTTGTTGGGGTGAGGTTGGTATCGGTGCTAGGTCTAATGCAGTATGAGTGGCCTGAGTAGACTGAGACTCACTGCCAACGTGAAAGGAAGACGAGGAGTCAGCATTCTCACCCACTGTAGTAGCGGAGCTGGAGCCATTACCTATTACATTCTGTGAAGCTATCTGCAGAGAGTCTGGAGGTATATTATTACTGGCAGATATAGTCTTAAAGTTATTCATGTTATTATTGCCAGAGAGGCGTTTAGCAATGGTTTTAACTCCTCCTTTTGCCTGTATCCACTTACGCAGTGGGTTCTGATCTTTCAAAAATTTTTCCCGGGCACTGGCAGATGTCAATGTCGATGGCAGAGTGTTAAAGTTCAAGCCCCTGCCCTTCTTAACCTTGGTCTTAGCTTTCCCTTTCCTTTTTAAGAGACCAGTGTTTTTACCGTTAAACACTATCGCAGAATCATCTTCAGTCTCTTCAGTCTCCTCACCCTCGAGGCCCTCTCCAACCCCTAGGTCCTCATATTCATCCTCGTTAGATTCTGCTGCTGAGAGGTCAATTCTGGCTAGATCTTCCCCCTTTCCAATTTCGTTTGCAGTCCCATTTGAGGCATTTGCTATGTTTGTGTTTATGTAATTGGTAATCACAATATCATTGTCTGAGTTAGCTGGTGAATCAGGTTGATTAGATACAACATCGTTGATCAGTTTAACTCTCTCCGTATCAGATCCTGGGGTCTGAGCCATCCTGCTCGTCCCCTCCGGACCTTGACAGTTTTCGACGAAGCTCTGCGCCACATCTGCCTCGGACTGGCATGTGTTGACTGAAATTGTAATGGTGTCGTCTGTAGTTATAGGCACGCCATTAGTGGTGGTAAAGCCAACGTCTGTATGATTATTGGCCATGGGGACAGTAGTAGAAGAAACCAGAGGACTAGCTAGCCCCTTATTGCTAACAGTTACATTTACATTTACATTCTTTCCTTTTACACTCTTTCCAGCACTTGATGCTGTATCTTTCCCCTCTGAGGTCAGAAATACCAACGGACGGGTTACTACTGGTTTACTGACTTGTTTTCCTTGTATGCTGGGAGTGAGAGCGCTTGGGGAAGAGGCAGGCTTGGTAACAGTCATTGGTGTTAGTGCTGTTGCTGTTGCTATTACTGTTACAGTTTCTGGTGCTGCTATTGCTGGTTTAACCCCCGCCGGCACCACAGTCTCTTTACCCTCATTAGTCTCCTTCTGCAGTTTATTCGGGCGAGGGGGGTTTTTGGGTGCTTGTTTAGGGGCCATCGCTGCACCGTTCTCAAGCCTCTTCTTACTCCTGGTCCTCGCCACTTTCGTTTAACCCTCGCTGCCGCCCTGAGCTCTCAACTGGGAAAACCGCTGGCTTGCTCCTACCTGACGCTTTCCCCTCCGCAGCGCTCTGCTCCGCTCTACCGTGGCTCTGCTTCGCGTAGTTGCGCTTGCCGGGTTGACGGGTTGGCTGAGGCTCCACTAACTCCGCCTTGCTTGTCTCACAGCTGCAGCTGCCGCCGTCTCAAGGATTCCCAGCATGCCACTGCTACCGTTACTAACCGCTACTGACTCCGTGTAGCGTGATGATTGTACAGCGTCTTTTCTCTCTATCGAGCAAGCAGCTGCTGACTCCACGTAGCGTGATGCTTGTACAGCGTCTTTTCTCTCTCTCGAGCAAGCAGCAAGTAAGTAATTTTAAAGAGTTTATCTAGCGGGTTAAGTGTGTCTCTGAAGAGAAGTTTAAAGCTGCTTAGGGTCCCAGGCTCTTAAGTCATCTGCTCGTCTGCATACATCGTACAATCGTACAATCGTACGAAAAAGAAACGTATCTCTATCCTCTACTCCATCCTCCTAGCTCTCTTGATGCCGTTTGGTTCAGCTTAGCATGAAGGTCGGGAGGTCCAGCAGAAGCGTCCTCACTGTGGCGGCTTCAGTCCGCCATCTTGCTTCCACGCCCCTTCACATTTTGCATGGGTCCACCATTTTATTTTGCACCACTGCATTTCATACTGGAGGAGCTGAAGTAATGGTTGTCAAATAAAACCGATATAGGGGCAGGATGTCTCAGTGAGTCAGTAATTTGTTATGTATGGCTGTCATAGAGAGCGTCTATCCTTTATTTTAGTTTCTGAATCTCATAACCTACTGCTATAACATAGCAACAGTTGCTAACAAAACTGGTTATCCACTGTTGTTATGTCAAAGGCCTTCCAGGCTAGGCTGACAGGGCTCTCTGAGATCCTGTCAGCCAGCACTGTTTGTCTGTTGCTTGTCTGTTTAGACTGAAAGCAGAAAGCACAGCTGCAGGCGGAGCAAGAAAGGCAGGGAAAAGGACGCGATGGTATTAAAACATTTCAGAGAGTTTATTTGCAGTGAGTTATTCCTTAGAGGGTTTGCTCTGGTTTTTGTGCAGGTTCTTGAATACACTAATCTACCAGAGTGTAGTTTTTTTGCAGTCATAGCTTTGTTTGAGAGTAACTCCCAAGGCCAGGTGCTCCAGAGCGCCGATGCACTAGTGTGCCGCTTATGCTACACGGTGCACCGGACACTATTTAGCACTAATTCATTTGATGACTCCCAACAGAATGGCCAATGAGAACAAAGTCTATAAAGCCTTTAGAGAATACTTGAAGCGGTTGCGACTCAACAACACAAGAGACAACAGACCAGAAGCCCACTCACACTGTGGACACCTGTATCCACTACTGCTCTAGAGACAAGCTGCACTTCAACCAAAACATGAGTACCCAGCAGGGCGGGAGATGGGTCGAGGGTTTCTCCCGCTAATCCAGCAATCCAGAGAACACTGCTCCGCTTCACTCAGCTCTGAAGTGCTCAAATTACACAACCGAGCCTGCAGAGGGCACTTTATCACCCATTGCAGTGAAATTTACTTAACAGGGCGAGCGGAGGAGTCCAATGTACCTCTATAGGCTGCTCTCGGAACAGCCTATATGCGTCCTCCTCGCGCTAGACATGCTGCTGCTTCTGCGGTACCTCCACTCACTTTCACTGGCACTGCACACACGAGAAGGAGCAAGGCGGGGCGCAGCGTAACGGTGGAGTTGTGTGGCAGGTGAGCCACGGACTGGCTAAAACCTCGGGCTCCTCACCGCTATTGCTGCCCGCCATGCCCCCTTGCCACTTGCTGCTCCTCACCTCGCTCACGCTCGGGTGGTCATGCTCAGGTGCCCCCTCGCTCAGGCTCTGGCTCCTATGCAGGCTCAGGGTTCAGGTTTCAGGTTCAGGGTTCAGGTTCCCTCGGCTCCTCTCGCCGCTCCACTCGCCGCTCCATTCGCTGCTCGCTGCTCACAGCCTGCTCCTCTCGCTGCTTTTGCCGCTTGCACAGCTCAACAGCGCCACCCAGGGAAGATGGTTGGGGCTGGTCAACGATTGCAGCTAAAGTAATTTTTTTATATTTGGGACAAGGATACTTAACAAAGACCATGTTATGTAGGGGTTCCCAATTACTCCTCTGCCACTGCAAAATAATAAGAGCCAGGACCCTGACCAGGAAGCCACTGCAGCTTGCACCACCTACTGTCCCGTCATCGCTGATAATGACAGTACCAAAACAACTACTAACCATCTCTCTCACCTGCAAGTGTGACAGTGCAGATTATTTCAGGTTCCCAAAGCTAAAGGAATGGCTGGGGAGGCAGGTACTGGTATTTGTTAATGTATATTCTATTCATAAACAACCGTTCGCTAAATTAAATGAACAGTGCCACCATGTGGCAGAGTGTCATAAGTGTGGTGTTGAAAATTAAGTGCCTGTGTCGAGCACCAGAAACCAATTAAGAACCGGTACTGAGCACCGGAAACCACCAGCTCATATTAAGTACTGCAGCAGTGTAAAGGAGGGCAGATGACTTTCGGGAGGCCATACATAACTGGCATGGGTTCCACTCAGGAAGGTACTATTCAGGAACGGGTATTCAAAGGAAGCTCTAGAGACTGTATTCTTTTTTTCTTACGTTTTATTTGGGATACAAAATAAAATTCGTAACACTCATTTTTTAGCTTGAAGTGGAGTCCCGATTTAGGAGATATTCCTATCTTCACCGAGGGTCCAGAGATGCACACCGGGGACCACGGAACTCCATTGTTGTCTCGGAAAGTAAAGAATAAAACAGAACAAAAAAACTCGGGTCAGTATGAGGAACCAAAACACTTCTCAGATTCAGGGTTGGGATTGTGAGGGAGTATCACCATTTGCCACCACCTTGTGCAGCCCAGCTTCGTATTCAGGTAGAGAGACGGTGTCCTCTCTTTGCGATGTTCCCTTCCCCGCCCAGTGTCCTGAGAGACCCGGAGCCGGAACCGTACCTTGTCCAGCCACTCTCCCCCTTGAGAGTGGCGAGGCGACGTTTGGTCTCATTGGCCTCCTGGAGTCTTCTTGTCCTCCTGGACATTGGCTTGGGCTTCTTCTTCCTCAGATGTCCGGGGTCTCATCCACAGGATCGGTGTGGGTCCGATTTCCTCCTGTATTTGCGGTTGCTTCCTCCTTCCGAAACGCGTTCTCCTCCTCCCTGATTACGCTGCTTCTTCTTGATAGAGCCCGAGAAGAAGGCGTCATCCAGTAAGTCATACGGGGCTCCTGCCCGAGGATGCTCAGTGAAGACTTAAAGTCACAATCTGTAGCCTGTATGTGGAGTAACAGTACTTCAGTCTTATTGCGTATCGGGGAGAAAGGCACCACCTCTCCCAGGCCATCCTCAGTCCCCTGACAATAACTTAAAATTTAGATGGGTACAAAAGTGAATTACTAGGTTGTTTTTCACCTCAGGGTTCTGAGTGACATCTCACACAACTCAAGCTGTGCTCCCATCTATTTGATGCCACTCAGAACCCCTTGGTGAAAAACATCCCCGTAATTCACTGTTACCCATCTATAATTCAATATGTTATGTATGGCTCGCGTATAGACCTGTATCATTTCCATCAGATCCTCTATCGGTTACACCAGTTTCTAAATCCACTGCAATGAGGTAGCAATAGTTAATAATAAAACTCTTACCTACTGTGCTATGTCATAAAGGCCTTCTGACAGTCTGTCAGAGCAGTGCTGTTTTGTTTGCTTTCACTGAAAGTAGAAAGCACTGCTTCAGGAAGGAGAAAGAAAACAGGCAAGGGGATGGGGGTTTTATTAAGGATGACAGGTAAGATATTTTGGGGCCATGCATAACATAAAATTCTACATGGGTAAAAAGTTGTCCATTTGATGTCACTCAGAACCCTTTGGTAAAGAACATCCCTGTAATTCACTGTTACTCATCTATAATTCTATATGTTGTTGAAGTAAAAGACAGAATGGGAGCACTATTAGAAAACATGTTGTTTTTATTTCTATCATTGTTATTGCTTTTTGGCTATCTACTCTGCCACTTTTGTATTTTGCTGCTATCTGTCTGAGGGCTTTTAATGCAGTATTGTGAACTGTTTTAAATGTTCAAAGAGGAAACGTGCTGGACTATTACCTGTTTGTTTTGCCTGATGGTGTCAAGTTGCTATTTACTTGAGGGGGGTAACTTTTTAAATTTTGATTTTTAACTGTTTTAATTGTTTAAAAGTGGGAACAGGAGCTAAATCTTTGTTTTGATCGAGCCTCGTGGCCATGTTCAACGCCACTTCGGGATTACTTATTGTTTAAACTAGAACCAACATTTTTAATTTAGCAGTCTAGTTCTCTGCCTGCTTAAGTCCACCCCTACAAAGGCCTATCTGGGGCATGAACGTGCAGAGAAACATGCCGGTAATTGCTTTTCAGCGATGTACTGTGTCACTATTGTATTTTGCTGCTAAATGCCTGAGGCCTTTTAATGCAGTATTTTTACCTGTTTTAAAAGTTCAAAGAGGGAACGGGGCTGAAATTTTACCTGTTTGTTTGCCTGGCAGTGCCCACTTGCTATTTACTTGAGGGGGTTTAACCCTTTCCATGCGGCCGCGATTCCCCTGGTGTGCTGTAAACAGCACGAACAGGGGCGGGCCGTGACAAACCCCAGCCGTCATCAGCACACGAGCACCGTAGTGCATGACGGCTGGGGTTCGTCATCAGCATGGAAGGGGTTAATTTTCATAATGTTGATTTTTAACTGTTTTAATTGTGGAAGGACAGTAACAGGGACTGAATCTTTGTTAGGATCGAGCCTAGTGGCCATATTCAGCGTCACTTCCAGATTACCTATTGTTTCAACCAGACCCACCATTTTTAAGTTAGCAATCTAGTTCTCTGCCTGCTTAAGTACACCCCTATAAAAACCTATCTGGGGCGCAGAAGCGCAGCGGGCGTGCCAAAGGCAAGCCCATCTCCGTCCGACCGGGGCTAGGGGCTAGGGGCCAGAACCCCTGGTAGTTTTTAACTAGGCATATTGCTTATTCTGAGAGAGAACTGAAAGCATTATATCCACTGGCTTGCATCATCTTCCTGAATTTTATGACACTATGGAGGCTTCCCAATCAATCAATCAATCAGGGGAATTGTAAGCTCGCTACTCTCCCGTGAGGGTCTCAAGGCGCTGAGGAGGTGGGGTCCACAGATCTGTTTAGCCAAAGAGTCAGGCATTGAGAGTTTTCCTGAAGGTGTTCAGGGAGTGGCCGCGTCTGATGTCTGCTGGTAGCTCGTTCCAGGTCTTGGCTGCAATGTGAGAGAAGGATCTTCTGCAAGCTCTGGCTCTGTAGATGTGCGGTGTTTCGGCCAGTGAAAGGTTGGAAAATTGGAGGTCTCTTTTGGGTATGTGGAAGCTAATTCTGTTGTTGAGGTATTTGGGACCGTTGGTGTGTAGGCATTTGTAGGCATGAGTGAGGATTTTGAAGGTGATTCTTTTCTCCGCTGGGAGCCAGTGGAATCTTTGTAGGTGTTGGCTGATGTGTTCGTGCCGGGGGATGCAGAGGACGAGTCTGGCGGCGGTGTTCTGTATTGTCTGGAGTCTGCGGAGTAGGGACTTGTTGATGCCGGCGTAGAGTGCGTTTCTGTGATGAGTGTGTGGGTGACTGTCTTCCTTGACTCAGGGGGGACCCATCTGAAGGTCTTGCGAAGGATGCGGAGGGTGTTGAAGCAGCTGGAGGTGACAGGGCTGACCTGTCAGTTCATGGTGAGTGATGAGTCGAGTACGATGCCATGGATTTAGGCGTGGTCTGAGTGGGTGGGTGGGCTTCTGAGAGCGGTCGGCCACCAGGTGTTGTCCCACGCTGAAGGGGTGGCTCCAAAGATGAGGACTTCTGTCTTCTCGGAGTTGAGCTTCAGGCAGCTGTTGGTCATCCAGACTGCAACATCTTGCTTTCCTTTCTGGAAGCTGAGTTTGGCAGTGGTGGGGTCTCTCGTGAGGGAGAGGATGAGCTGGGCGTTGTTGGCGTAGGATACGATGTTGAGGCCATGTAGATGTTGAAGAAGATTGGGCTTAGTGATGATCCCTGTGGGTCTACGTAGGTGATTTTCGTGGGATCGGAGAGAAAGGTTAGTACTCTGATACTTTGGCTTCTTCCAGTGAGGAACGATTATATCCAGTCCAGGGCTGTTCCTTGTATGCCGGCGTCATGCAGTCCGGCGACTTGTGTGCTGTGAGAGACGGTGTCGAAGTCCGCAGACAGGTTGAGAAGGATGAGGGCTGTGGAGTGGCCTTGGTCCAGGAGGGTGCGGATGTCGTATGTGGCGGCAAGTAGGGCGGTCTCGGTGCTGTGTTTGCTTCGGAATCTGGATTGGGAAGGTTGAGGACAGCGTTCTCTTCAATGAATCGTATCAGTTCCCTGTTGACTGTTTTTCTCTGCAACCTTGGCAGAGAAGGGGAGGAGTGAGATGGACTGGTAGTTCTTGAGGTTGGTGGCGTCAGCTGTGGACTTCTTGAGCAGGGGCCTAACTTCTTCACACTTCCAGTTGTCTGGGAAGGTGCCTGGTTTGAAGGTGCTATTGATGGTGCGTTGCAGTTCCCACTACTTGAAAACTTTGTAAAACCATCATAGGACTTCAAGATCTGGATGGCAGTAGCCAAGAACCAATGCTACCTATTCCCAGAGTTAATAATATAAGCAGGTTGCTGCTTAATTGTAGGTTGCTCCCTAAACATAGAACTGAGATTTTTACTCTAATTGCTGCTAAAACCCCAGATGCCTTGTTTCTCACATGTTCAGGGAGCCTTTTTGTACCGTCCTCTGGGGTCAGCAACTCAATTCGCACTAGCTCTGCCTGAAATTGTGACTGAAACCCGCCTAAAGAGGAAAAAACTTCACTGTGCTGGGCAACCTCAACTTACACTTTGAGGATGATAAAGACAGAATCACAACCAGACTAGCACAAGATATTGCAGCACTACAGTTAAAATTAATCACTAGATCTGTGACACACTGTCAGGGCCATATATTGGACCCAATCTTTTCTAGCATTTCACAGTTAGCCACGGAAGAGGCACGTCCTGTCTTATAGTCTAATCATTTCATTGTCTCCTCCTGGCTTAATCTCCCCACAACACGAGTGAATGGGACCAGAAGATTATGGAATACACTCGATTTGAGCAAATGGCAAAAAGCCCAGAAAGAAACCACTCCAGTCAAGGAGGTCAATAAGTCTGAAATGTATACTAAATTTGATTGATGGCTAACCGAGTCACTTCACCCTTTCATCCCTTTAAAATCCCTGAAACCAATGTGTAATGGTGGCCAAGCTCCATGGTATACTCCGGAGTTTGGAAATCTTAGGAAAGAGTCAAAGAAAAAGGAAAGAATTTGGAGAAAAGTGTATTACTTGGGTAACAAAATAATCTACAGACAAGCTACAAAAAAATACCAACAGGCCATAAGACAGACCAGAGTTTCTTACTTTAGTACAATTAATGAAAATGCCAGCAATTAATTTAGGCAAATATACAAAGTAGCTAACTCTCTAATGACAAATCCTACTTGTGTGGCAGTCCCCCACCCTCCATTGAGTGATGCAACATGTTTGCCTCTGGTTTTATGAATAAAGTAAGGAACAGTGGCGGCTGGTGGATTTGAAAGTGGTGAGGCTCAAGTGTCATAAATGGATTTTTGCGTGCGAGCCTGATAGTAATCGGGGGTTCTCCCCTCCCAATTTGTTTTTTAAGTGGTGCATTGTGGTGCCATCTTCAGTGCTATTTTTTGTCATAAATGGTGCAAAACTACTCCTGGAGAATTTCCTTAGCATCTCTTTGATCAATCACTCTTTTCATGCAGGAAAGCGGGAAGCTTAATGTCTAATTTGTGAAGCCTAAGCTTGGTCATAACGATTATCATATGCCTGTTGGTTATTAACACAACGAATGATTGAAGGCACAAACATACCTGGCAATGTATTGCTGGTTTGCAAGCATTACATGCACCTGCTTCCGATATTATTTGCCTGCATTGTTCCTGCTGTGAACTGAACTTATTGAAATACAAATTATTTGTTTATAAGGCTGTGTCTGTGTTTTGAACCTGATCCTACACTTTGAGAGATTCATGTAATCACAGAAAAATGTTTAAATGTGTAGAAATGGAAATTTCACTATATTTTTTCTACTATCTGCTACAGTTGGGATATTCCGAGCAAGGCAGCAACTGCAGGAAGTGAGTGAATTGCAGGCTGCTGCTTCAAGTTCATCCTAATACTTCTGTCTCCCCACAATCCAGCTTCAGATTTGTCATGAAAGGCAAAGGGTTGGATAAATGCTTCAAGGCAGTATTGTTCAAACAATGGAAGATGAGAGTTTGACAGTATTGTGCCTTACCAGTCACTTTGCACAAATCAGTTTTTTTAAATACAGCGAGATTAACGGCCAGATTCATGAAAGACCCGTTTTGCGAGTCTGAAATAGCGATTCATAAGGAATCGCTATTACAGACTCGCAAAACGGGATTCATGTAGGAATCGCAAAATTAAATGCGATTCCTACAGATTCCTTATTTGCGATTAGCAAATTGCTAATCGCAAATAAGGAATAACTCCCCATTCATTCCTATGGGCCAAAAGGCCCATAGGAATAAATGGGACTAGTATTCCTTATATTGCGATTAGCAATTTGCTAATCGCAAATAAGATAGCGATTTGAAGGGTGCCAGGGGTGTCCAAAGGACACCCTGTAGCACCCCTTAAATGCACATTTCAACAGATGTTGCGCACACACATGTCCAAAGTAACATGCAACTTAGAAAAATGCTTTTAAAAGCATTTTTCAAAGTTTTCGCTATTTACCACGAGGGTTGACCTCGCGGTAAATTGCGGCCGAAAATTGCGATTTCGCAATTTTAAAATGTTTCAAGAATAGCATTTAAGGAATCTCTAGTAGAGATTCCTTAAATGCTATTCCTCGCAAATTTGCGAGTTTCTAAATAGCGAATTTTGCATTTGGGATGATGAATCCCAAATGCAAAAATTGCACTCGCAAAGGGCCAGATTCTCAGAATCTGGCCCTTTGCGAGCGTAAATATGATTGATGAATCAGGCTGTTAGTGATTTACCCAGAAATCACAGGAAATTGAGCTGATGCAGGGACACGCACGAACCTGGTTCTCGAGTTCCAAAATCTGCAGCTATGGCCTAACACATCATCTTCTAGTGTTTATGAATGCCAGGTCAGTCATGCCCCTAACATTAAGGCTTAGGGGTGCCTGCACTTCCCTGCTGATTTAGGGGCCACTCCAATGCAGGTGTTCCCATTCATTTTAATGGTCTCGCATAATAAAAAATAAATCCAAAAGCTGTGTTAAACTGCACATTGTTTGCATTAATTGTGATGCAGCTTGTCCTCACTGAAATCCCTTTACAAACTGAGGCTACTCTCAATAAACCCAATTTCTGAAACTGCAATAGTGAGAGATGTGTATGATATTGAGTATACAGAGAAGAGTTTGTTACTTCTAAAGTGCTTTTATATAAAGGGAAGATGTGCAAACCCCATTTCTTCTCAAGCACTGAGGACGCTATGCTCTAGCTGTCCCTTATCATCGGACACACAGAGGGGAAATCTCTTGCTCACTGGACCAGTAACATGCACCTTGCCAGGGCTTGATAACTGATGAAATGCAAAGGAGGAAAAGACCTCCTTAGCCACATTCATAGTTCTCTCCTTAGAGGCCTTTTTTGGTACCCTTATTGCCACCTGCCCGCAAATTATCCGTCAGTCAGTCAAATTTGTTTTTTTTTGGTTATAACCCATAAAACCAATATTACAGCAAAGCAAAAACAATAATAACACACTTTCATAAAAACTGTACTTATGGATATCTCATTTTACTGCCACATCAAGAAGTTACAAAATAAATATGATTACATCTAATTAACCATGGAGAGTGACAGAACATATTATTTAATGTGCCTTTTCCTTATCATCCAAGTAGCTAGTAGATAATGGGAGATGACACACACTACAACTGCTTTATACATTACCACTAGCCTCTCAATTTCACTTTTGCTCAATCCATTTGCCAAACGAAGAACCACTTTTTCCCTGTGGTAAGATATAATGGCAAACAAATTGCCTAACTTCCTCAGTTTGATCAGTTCATTTATAGCCCTTCTTTTGTAAGCAGTCACTGGGCTGCAGACACCTCTCCAGGCCCAATTTACACACCACACGCAAATTGCTGATTGGCGAGTGCTACTGATAAAAATCAGCTCAATACCCCAGCAGGAGAAAGGAATCGGATGTAGTGATAAGAGCTGAACAAGGTTCGAGTTACGGAATAGGCTCAGCATACGGTGATTATTAGCAAAATCACGTATTCAGCCCGTACCTGAATTGGATGTAAAATTATTCAATACCTTTGGAACGAGTTCGCGTTATATAAAACAGCAAACACTGACCCTATCTGTAAAAACTTTACCTCACCCCTCAGTTGACTATGATGCTTGCTTTCCTCCAACTCCTAAGCTGACAGAAGGGGGAGTCACTATAAAGCCTTTAGCGAATATTTTATGGCAGCCAGAGAAAAGACGAAGTGCACGCTGCTTCAGCCACAGTGCACGGAGGGAAAACACATTGGGCTATGTGTATCAAGCCTTTTGCGAATCACAATCCTAATACTTCTGTCTCCCCACAATTCAGCTTCATATTTGTCATGAAAGGCAAAGGGTTGGATAAATGCTTCAAAGCAGTATTGTTCAAACAATGGAAGATGAGAGTTTGACAGGATTGTGCCTAACCAGTGACTTTGCACAAATCAGTTTTTTTAGATACAGCGAGATTAAGTGATTTCCCCAGAAATCACAGGAAATTGAGCTGATGCAGGGACTCGAACCTGGTTCTCGAGTTCCAAAATCTGCAGCTATGGCCTAACACATCATCTTCTAGTGTTTCTGAATGCCAGGTCTGTCATGCCCCTGACATTAAGGCTTAGGGGTGCCTGCACTTCCTTGCTGATTTAGGGGCCACTCCAATGCAGGTGTTCCCATTCATTTTAATGGTCTCGCATAATAAAAAATAAATCCAAAAGCTGTGTTTAACTGCACATTGTTTGCATTAATTGTGCTGCAGCTTGTCATCGCTGAAATCCCTTTACAAACTGAGGCTACTCTCAATAAACCCAATTTCTGAAACTGCAATAGTGAGAGATGCGTATGATATTGAAAATACAGAGAAGGGTTTGTTACTTCTAAAGTGCTTTTATATAAAGGGAAGATGTGCAAACCCCATTTCTTCTCAAGCACTGAGGACGCTATGCTCTAGCTGTCCCTTATCATCGGACACACAGAGAGGAAATCTCTTGGTCACTGGACCAGTAACATGCACCATGCCAGGGCTTTATAACTGATGAAATGCAAAAGAGGAACAGACCTCCTTAGCCTCATTCATAGCTCTCTCCTTAGAGGCTGTTACATCTTGCTTATTTCTTGCATTTCACTTGCATAGATTTTCCCTTGCTTAGCCACTGCATCTGGTAGAATGTATGATGACATCTTAGAATGTTTGGTACCTGACTGCTCTGAGTAGAGGCAGTTGAAGGCAGGCAGGCTGAGCGAGAGAAGAACTGCTCCTGGTGGGGTTTTTATTATTACATCTATAGATCATTTTATTGTTACTTAACTTGGATTTATCTACAATAAATCAAACCTACATTTACTTACTGGATTCAAGAACTTTATTTGCTATAGAGGCCTTTTTTGGTACCCTTATTGCGACCTGCCCGCAAATTATCCGTCAGTCAGTCAAATTTGTTTTATTTTGGTTATAACCCATAAAACCAATATTACAGCAAAGCAAAAACAATAATAACACACTTTCATAAAAACTGTACTTATGGATATATCTTTTTACTGCCACATCAAGAAGTTACAAAATAAATGTGATTAAATCTAATTAACCATGGAGAGTGACAGAACATATTATTTAATATGCCTTTACCTTATCATCCAAGTAGCTAGTAGATAATGGGAGATGACACACGCTACAATTGCTTTATACATTACCACTAGCCTATCAATTTCACTTTTGCTCAATCCATTTGCCAAACGAAGAACCACTTTTTCCCTGTGGTAAGATATAATGGCAAACAAATTGCTTAACTTCCTCAGTTTGATCAGTTCATTTATAGCCCTTCTTTTGTATGCAGTCACTGGGCTGCAGACACCTCCCCAGGGCAGGCCCAATTTACACACCACACGCAAATTGCTGATTGGTGAGTGTAACTGATAAAAATGAGCTCAATACCCCAGCAGAAGAAAGCAATCGGATGTCGTGATAAGAGCTGAACAAGGTTCGAGTTACGGAATAGGCTCAGCATACGGTGATTATTAGCAAAATCACGTATTCAGCCCGTACCTGAATTGGATGTAAAATTATCCAATACCTTTGGAACGAGTTCGCGTTATATAAAACAGCAAACACTGACCCTATCTGTAAAAACGTTACCTCACCCCTCAGTTGACTATGATGCTTGCTTTCCTCCAACTCCTAAACTGACAGAAGGGGGAGTCACTATAAAGCCTTTAGCGAATATTTTATGGCAGCCAGAGAAAAGACGAAGTGCGCGCTGCTTCAGCCACAGTGCACGGAGGGAAAACACATTGGGCCCGATGTAGGTAAATCTTTTTTACCACTTCTTAAATACCGATTCATACCGAATCGGTATTTAAGAAGTGGTAAAAAAGAGAAGGGCAGATGTAGGTAATTAATTACCGAATCGGAAGGAATCGGTATTTACCGATTCGGTAAATACCGAATCGGTAATGCCCATTGATTCCTATGGGCATTGAAGCCCATAGGAATCAATGGGCATTACCGAATCGGTATTTACCAAATCGGTAAATACCGAATTTTGCAAGGGTGCAGGGGGTGTCACTTTGACACCCTCTGGCACCCCAATTACAGGCATGTGTGCCATGTGGCGCACATACATGCCCTAAGGGCATGTCTGTGTGTCACATGGCACAGGTGTGCATGCACAGATGTGCATGCACACCTGGATTCGGTATTTTACCACCCAATTGGATTGGGTGGTAAAATACCGACTCCTAAAGGCCTGTGGCACTGTTTTCAGTGCCACCTACATGTGGAATTTACCGATTCGGTAAAAATACCGATTCGGTATTTTACTGAATCGGTAAATTTACCGAATCGGTAAAATTATCGATTCTTAAATAAAACGTCCCCTACATCTCAAAAAGCCTAATACCGGTCGGAAACGGCCGAAATCGGCCGTTTCCGACCGGTATTAAGGCTCCTACATCGGGCCCATTGTGCCATCAGCTCATGCGCAGATTAGAGGGAACTATGGCTGTAGTGAAACCCCTCCCTTTCCCAACTCATCACGCGGTGACGGTTTAGGAAAGGGTTGGGTTGGTGGGAGGCAGCTCTGTAATTGACAAGCAGCCCCAGGAGTACAGGGCTGATTCTGTACATGCCCAGGGCTGCTTTAAAAATACGATGCTGCATTGCGACAGGGGCGGCTTCAGGCATGTGAAAGCTGTGCCCCTGCACAGGGCCACCAAACCCCAGGGGCCACCACGCCAATATATATCCTTACTATAATAATCCTCTGAGGATGGATACATATTTGCGTGGCAGCCCCTGGCAGGGATTTGGTGGCCTCCGGCTCTGTTCCACTTCCAAACACCCTGACCCCCCCCCCCCCCTCTTCACTGGTCTCCGCGCTCCGTCCCGCCTAGACCCCCTCTTCCGGGGCCCCCTACCTACACTCCCTGCCCAGGGTCGCCATGAGCCTAGAGCCGTCCCTGATTGCGTCATAACTGGGCGGTCCCTGGGGACCCCAAGTTTTGCAGACCCGGGCTGACAGCATGTCAGCCAGTAAACTGCGTGAAATACACCACCTGCCCAGCCAGCATATAAACAGGCACATGCGCAAAAGTGCATGTGCCTGATTAAATCTGCTTTGCCGCCTGACGTTAATTTCAGGGAACGGAAAAGACAAGCCAAGGCAATATATGCCTATTTTAATATTTGAAAATGGATGGTTATTGCTTCTTGCAATTACCATCCATAATGCCACAAACTAGAAGGGCGCAGCCCCAACGCCCAACACCAGAAACCGCCCCTGGTAAGGAATATCCTGGATTCCCTCCCTAGATGCACATCACCATGTCCAACCCCCCTTGAAGAACCAACAATGACAGCCCAGCTGACCTTCTTTCCATCTCTAAATTTGGAGGACATTAGATCCATCCTATTCTCCATAAAAACTGGTACCCAAACAGCCACACCTGATGTCCTCTTTAAAGCAGGAACCAATATTTTGCCAATTCTAATGAAGATTTTAAACAGTCCCCTGCATGGAAACATGCGATAACCAAACCGCTACTTAAGAAGGCACAAGCAGACCCTTTGCTATTTGAGAATTACAGACGAATTTCCCTGCTTCCAAAAGCCAGTAGCATTTTAGAGAAACATGTTAATAAACATCTCTCTAACCTTTTGGAAAATCAGTCCATCTTTCATCCCACTCAGATAGGATTTAGATCGGGAAGCAGCACTGAGACCGCATTGTTAGGGGATACTGAAAAGCTTTAGCTATCCTGGATCAGGTGGGGCAGCGGCCATGGTCATGCTGGATCTCAGTGCTGCTTTCGATACTGTCTCTCAGTGTTTTCTGGCCCAAAGACTCGAAAATGCTGACGTTTCTGGCTCATCCCTAAAATTGCTCTAGGCTTTTCTAAACCTCAGAAGCTTTCAGTTCTGCGACGATCCCTGTCTTTCAGCCGCCTATTCCATTGAATGCAGAGTTCCACAGGGCTCTTCTTTATGCACAACTCTCTTCAATGTCTATGTCCTCCCGCTGGCAAGTATAGTGCAGGCCCATGACTTGGATGCTGACCATGCTCAATTGATCCTCACGCTCACCCCTGATTCTCAGCAGGCATCCAGTGACTTAAATGTCTGCCTTAACCCCTTGCGTGCGGGGCGTATTTTCCGCCTGTGCTGACTCCGCCTTGCGCGGGCGGAGTCATGACGGAACAATTCCGTCATCAGCACAGCTCACCCGTAGCTGATGACGGAACCGTTCTGTCATCAGCACGCAAGGGGTTAAGGAAGTAACAAAATCGATGTCAGACAGCAGCCTCAAACTGAACAGTGGGAAGACTGAGGTGTTGTCAGCAACAACATGTTCTGTTGGAGAGAAATGTTCGGCCTCAATGCCTTGGGGAGCGACCAGTACCCTCCATTGCAGTAAAAAGTCTCGTTTTTTTGGCTGGACAGTAAACTCACTATGGAAGCCCAAGCCACAAAACTCTCCGCAACCTTTTGCGGACTATTGCGAACATTAAGAAAAGTCATGCCGTGGTTGCCACCCTCATCCAAAAGAGTAGTTATAGAAGGATTAATTAACTCTCTCCTTGATTATGGCACCTCCCTATTTCTGGGAAGCCCTCAAAATGTCCTAATAAGCCTTCAAATCATTCAGAATGCTGCAGCACGCTCACTCTTCAAGCCCCTTAAGCACCACTCAGAAACTCCAGCGTTGGCTGCGTTACACTGGCTCCCAATACAAAAGAGGATCCAGTTCAAGGTCCTATGTATAACTCACCGAGCGATGCACAGAAAACGCCCCATTCTGATTTGAAGACTACTCTGCCCATACTCGCATAAGATCTCACTACGTTCTGAGAACTCCTTTCTGTTGACCGTACCTAAGATCAAAAAGGCTAGATATGGTGGCCGTTCCTTCACCTTTCTGACTGCTAAGCTGTGGAAAGCCCTTCCTGGGCAGAAATATCTTTGAGGAAACTCCTAAAGAAGGGGCGTGGCTTGGACGCCGAGGAAGATGGCGGTTTAGAGCGTCTCTCCTCCCGTCACAAGCTTCTCCATCGAGATTTGGGACGCTTTTTTGAGCCTGCAGCTTAGATGTGACCGAGGATTAAAGCACCGGATCACTCCCTGACTGCGATGAGCTGTCCTACGTGGCCGTAGCTGCAGCAGAGCGGGAGCTGCACCGAGCGAAGCTCCGGACGTTCATGGCAGCAGCGCGAGCAGAGGAGAGGAAACGAGGCACGAAGTAATCTCCAGCGTAGCAGTGAAATCTGCCATCACGAGGGGGACTGTTGTAGGTTGAAGCGTGTATAAATACATGTACATTTGAGCGGCAAGACGAGGACAATGATCGCATGAGTAACGTGCGATCGGCCATGTCGGGGCTTCCTTCGCCTTAACCAAGATGGCGGCCGCCACTCGGTAATGCCTAAAAGTTCGAGACAAAGTGACTTTCCACACTGATTCTGCCCAAATTAGCCTGAATAAAACGCCAGGCAAGCAATGCTGACAAATGTACTAACACCTGGGGAGGAAAATAGGCGCTTATTCCCAATCTGGCCATGGGGGCTTAATGTTGCTGCGCTGTGTGCCTGGACTGCCTGACATCAGACCACAATGAGTTCCCCAATGACACAGTGATCTTTCCACAATGACTACCAATCTGGTCATGGGGGCTTAAAGTTGCTGCGCTGAGCGCCTGGATTGCCTGACATCAAACCACAGTGAGCTCCCCAATGCACCAGTGATATCTCCAATGATAGTAAGTGCCTGGAGGGCCTGACATCAGACCACAGTTTTCCCCCTATTGACACAGCAATCTATCCACGGTGATCTCTCCAACGACAGTGATCTCTTCACTGTGATTTTTCCAATGACACTACATGCACCATGTGCACATCCTGAATGAATGCATGTGACGCCCTGTACCTCAGGTCCCATTTGATGAAGTGCTATTGCTACCAGTGAACTGAGATCTGGCTGACCACTCTCTTCTATAGATCTGTGCTGTCTAATCTACCCCACGTGCTTGCCGAAGGGGGGCTTTCAGGGCATCGCTCAAGGATCTAAGCAATTCAGAAAAGGATCTAAGCAGTCACGATGGATACCAAAGACCAGGGTACCCTTAAAAGACGAAGCGCCCGATGTAGGTAAACTCCAATTTACCACTTCTTAAATACCGAATCATACCGATTCGGTATTTAAGAAGTGGTAAATTGGAGGGGGGGAGATGTGGGTATTTCAGAATCGGTAAATACCGAATCTGTAAGATTCGGTATTTACCGATTCTGTAAATACCGAATCGGTATCCCCCATTGATTCCTATGGGCCTTGAAGCCCATAGGAATCAATGTGCATTACCGAATCGGTATTTACCGATTCGGTAATTACCGATTTCTGCAAGGGTGCAGGGGGTGTCACTTTGACACCCTCTAGCACCCCCAATACTGGCTTGTGTGCCATGTGGCACACAGACATGCCCTAAGGGCATGTCTGTTTGTCACATGGCATAGGTGTGCATGCACACATGTGCATGCACACCTGGATTCGGTATTTTAACACCCAATTGGATTGGGTGTTAAAATACCGAATCTGAAGGGCCTGTGGGACTGAAAGTAGTCCCGCCTACATCACGATTTTTTAAAATCGGTAAACTTACAGATTCGGTATTTTTCCGATTCGGTAATTTTACCGAATCAGTAAAATACCGAATCGGAAAAAAAAGGTCCCCTACATCTCAAAAGGCCAAATACCGGTCGGAAACGGCCGAATTCGGCCGTTTCCGACCGGTATTGGCCACCTACATCGGGCCCTTAAATCGGACCACTCGAACCTGGGATCGCCAAATAAACCAAAGAAAGTTACTCCGGACGCACTTGATATGATATTGAATAGGCTAGATGAAGTGAAGGACCTAGCCAAGGTCACTAAAGAGGAAGTGGTGGCAGTCCGTCAAGATATCCGAGACACTAATGCGCACTTAACAGAAACGGAATCCAGGATCAGTCGCCTGGAAGACATAGAGGTTAAAACCTCGGCGGCTCTGAAACACCTACGCATCTCTTCTGACCAGACTACTAGACGATTGGCCGAGTTGGAAGACAGAAATAGAAGAGGGAACCTACGCATTTTTGGGATTCCGGAAGGGTCCGAAGATTCAGAAGGGTCGTGTACTCGGTTCTTGGAATCATGGTTTGCTAAAGCCACAAACCTGACTTTTACCAACCCTCTTGAATTTGATAGAGCACATAGAGTGCCAGGAAGAATCACTAAGACGCAGAAAGGACCTAGGCCCATCGTCTGTAAGCCGTTACGCTATCAACATGTGGAGCAAATCCTTGCCTTTGTGCGGAAGCACAATCATATCCTGTGGAGGGACACCAAGGTCTATATTTCTCAAGACTACAGTAAGGAGACTGTAGAAATGAGGAAGGCCTTCCTAGCCCTACGACCACAACTGTCTTTGAAGGGATATCAATTTGGTTTTGTGGGCCCGGCGAGGTACAGGGTGACAATACGTGGATCGTCTCACTACTTCACGGACCCTATGAAGCTCAAACGCATGCTTGAGGAATTGGAAGAACGCGATATGGAACGTGACATGGAAACCAATAACCCAGACAATTTGGCGGCCTCAGCTTCAGGATACAAATGATCATCTCTGGGCGTTGGTGCTTTCATCAGGCTATCTCTACCCTGATAGGTCTGCAGGCATAGTGGGCTTGTCACTTGCAGGGTAAGGTTCCAAGCTCGCAGACGCCTTCTGACACTGGAAGTTCTACCGTGAGTTGTAATGTGGCGTAAGGGTTCGGACTAATGTCCTGGAAGTTTCTTTACTTTCCTTCTCCCGTTATCGATTTTACATCGATCTGCTGTTACTGATCTAAACTCTTTGACTTGAGCTGACTCGCCTTGTTTGATTGCTACTGTTGCGGGTACCGAGGAGATGTTATTCGTAAGGATCTGACTGTGTCCATACCTCAGCACACAGGCAGGGTGCTTCGGAGTTGGTCGGATCTCACCGCGGCTGTGCTGAGATTCTTTGACTAAGTGAATGCTCACTGGCAATTTATTGCTTTTGCTTATGCTACTTATCATTACTGAATAGGCCTAGAGTCTACTAGCCCTTGAGGGCCCTTGATGAAGGATATGAGGCTATAATACCTTCCAATGGTCCGTATTGTACTTTATATTGCTTTTACTTACCGTTCTATTGTTATAAATCTAGTGGAGTATTCCGGATTATTTCAGGTTATCAAGAATGCACTTTGGAGGTGCTTTATTGGTTCTATATTGGTTACACCACACCATTTCAATGTTTCACTGCTTACGTAAATGGTTATATGCATTATGCATTGTGCATAGCTGTTCCAATGTTTATGCAAGACTAGTATAGACGGGAGGGTTACTGCGGTTTTCCTCACGTCGCCATGCTTCTGCACTACAGTTGGGGTAGGTGGGGTGGGGGGATGTGGGGGAGAGGGGGGATGTGTGTTGTGTGTTATGGTTTGCATTTTTTCTTCTTCTCATTCCTCTTCTCTTTTCTTTGCTACTCCTTTCTCTTCTAGCCTATCCCTTTTCTCTTGTCTGGACAAGTTGTATCATTCACATGTTGTATCTGTATACCCACACTCAGATCATTCATGTTCTATCTCTGGGTGCCCAAGCGTCTGCTCATGGTTTTTGTCCGTTTTGCCACATATGGGTCAAAGCAGGGTGCTCCTCACATAAAGTGCTGCATGGCACGTTACTTCTTGAGACTCATAAAGCACTCATGATACATGCACTAGTATAAATGTCACATCCAACACTCTCCACTCCGCTTGGGACGACCTCACTTGACCAACTGAAAATTCTGTCTATGAATGTTAAAGGTTTGAATCAACCCATAAAAAAACAGAAGATATTAGACTATGTGCGTAGGCAGAGGGGACATTGTTCTGTTGCAGGAGACCAAACTAGATGCCAAACAGTTCTATACTCTGTGCAACAAGTTTTATTCGGAGGTTGTGGGGTCAAGTGCACTTGGTAAAAAGAATGGGGTTCTGATATTATTATCAAAAAGATCCAAGATAGAATTATTGTCTTCCTCATCAGACGAAAAGGGGCGCTGGGTCACAGTAAAGCTTGCCAGGGACAACACGGAATTCTTTGTCACGAATATATACGCACCTAACACTAATGACCTAGAATTTTGGCAGGACTTAGTCAAGCCTAAGCTTGGTCATAACGATTATCATATGCCTGCTGGTTATTAACACAACAAATGATTGAAGGCACAAACATACCTGGCAATGTATTGCCGGTTTGCAAGCATTACCTGCACCTGCTTCAGGTATGATTTGCCTGCATTGTTCCTGCTGTGATCTGAACTTATTGAAATAAAAATTATTTGTTTATAAGGCTGTGTCTGTGTTTTGAACCTAATCCTACACTTTGAGAGATTCGTGTAATCACAGAAAAAATGTTTAAATGTGTAGAAATGGAAATTTCACTATATTTTTTCTACTATCTGCTGCAGTTGGGATATTCGGAGCAAGGCAGCAACTGCAGGAAGTGAGTGAATTGCAGGCTGCTGCTTTAAGTTCATCCTAATACTTCTGTCTCCCCACAATTCAGCTTCATATTTGTCATGAAAGGCAAAGGGTTGGATAAATGCTTCAAAGCAGTATTGTTCAAACAATGGAAGATGAGAGTTTGACAGGATTGTGCCTAACCAGTCACTTTGCACAAATCAGTTTTTTTAGATACAGCGAGATTAAGTGATTTCCCCAGAAATCACAGGAAATTGAGCTGATGCAGGGACTCGAACCTGGTTCTCGAGTTCCAAAATCTGCAGCTATGGCCTAACACATCATCTTCTAGTGTTTCTGAATGCCAGGTCTGTCATGCCCCTGACATTAAGGCTTAGGGGTGCCTGCACTTCCTTGCTGATTTAGGGGCCACTCCAATGCAGGTGTTCCCATTCATTTTAATTGTCTCGCATAATAAAAAATAAATCCAAAAGCTGTGTTTAACTGCACATTGTTTGCATTAATTGTTCTGCAGCTTGTCATCACTGAAATCCCTTTACAAACTGAGGCTACTCTCAATAAACCCAATTTCTGAAACTGCAATAGTGAGAGATGCGTATGATATTGAAAATACAGAGAAGGGTTTGTTACTTCTAAAGTGCTTTTATATAAAGGGAAGATGTTCAAACCCCATTTCTTCTCAAGCACTGAGGACGCTATGCTCTAGCTGTCCCTTATCATCGGACACACAGAGAGGAAATCTCTTGGTCACTGGACCAGTAACATGCACCATGCCAGGGCTTGATAACTGATGAAATGCAAAGGAGGAACAGACCTCCTTAGCCTCATTCATAGTTCTCTCCTTAGAGGCCTTTTTTGGTACCCTTATTGCGACCTGCCCGCAAATTATCCGTCAGTCAGTCAAATTTGTTTTTTTTTGGTTATAACCCATAAAACCAATATTACAGCAAAGCAAAAACAATAATAACACACTTTCATAAAAACTGTACTTATGGATATCTCATTTTACTGCCACATCAAGAAGTTACAAAATAAATATGATTACATCTAATTAACCATGGAGAGTGACAGAACATATTATTTAATGTGCCTTTTCCTTATCATCCAAGTAGCTAGTAGATAATGGGAGATGACACACACTACAACTGCTTTATCCATTACCACTAGCCTCTCAATTTCACTTTTGCTCAATCCATTTGCCAAACGAAGAACCACTTTTTCCCTGTGGTAAGATATAATGGCAAACAAATTGCCTAACTTCCTCAGTTTGATCAGTTCATTTATAGCCCTTCTTTTGTAAGCAGTCACTGGGCTGCAGACACCTCTCCAGGCCCAATTTACACACCACACGCAAATTGCTGATTGGCGAGTGCTACTGATAAAAATCAGCTCAATACCCCAGCAGGAGAAAGCAATCGGATGTCGTGATAAGAGCTGAACAAGGTTCGAGTTACGGAATAGGCTCAGCATACGGTGATTATTAGCAAAATCACGTATTCAGCCCGTACCTGAATTGGATGTAAAATTATTCAATACCTTTGGAACGAGTTCGCGTTATATAAAACAGCAAACACTGACCCTATCTGTAAAAACTTTACCTCACCCCTCAGTTGACTATGATGCTTGCTTTCCTCCAACTCCTAAGCTGACAGAAGGGGGAGTCACTATAAAGCCTTTAGCAAATATTTTATGGCAGCCAGAGAAAAGACGAAGTGCGCGCTGCTTCAGCCACAGTGCACGGAGGGAAAACACATTGGGCTATGTGTATCAAGCCTTTTGCGAATCACAATTTCGGCCTTTTTGCATGTTTTGGTATGTATGAAATATTGACAAAATAAGGAATAGCAAAGATTTGCGATTCCTTTTTTTTATCAAAAAGAGGGAGGAAGGAGAAGTGATCACTTGATCAACTGACACCGTTTACCACTCAAGTGAGTGGAAGGTCCAGTCGCAGCGTGTGCCCGTATCAATGATTACAACAAGGAGGGGTTGCTGGACTGTTCCTATGCGTGACTAAGGGAAGAACTAATTGGCGTGACCAAAGGTGTAAGTGTAACACCCTAGGGCATCCATTTTGTTGGATGGATTTGCCTCACACACCCAGAAGAGTGTCATGCTTCATCATCGGCGGTTGCTCCTCGTCGGGGAGGCGGTGCAATCCCCGACGGGCTCACCTCAAAGAGGGGCTCTTTGGCGGAGATCTTTTTTCCAACAGCCTTATGGTGAGGTGTGGGTGTGTGGGCAGGGTGGTATGTGATAGTGAAAAGGGATATTAAAATGTAGCTAAGGGTACCGGAATTAACTTTATTCTGGGGGTCCCCTGGCTGCAATTAAAAACAGGGGGCTAGCTCACTAGGAGTCAACAAGTAAGGTCAGGTGAACCTAGATGAGGCTAGTGGTGAAGACGGTCGACATGTTTCTCGCAGTGGGCAGTAGTTACCCGCGATTCATCAGGACCTATAAAAAGGTGATTTACAACATGCTGGTGTCATGTGTGAGTTGGTGTGTGTATTACCTCTGTGGGGGTTGTCCTATGCCTATCAGTTAAGAACTACCAGCCACCAGAGGGGTCGGCGGGATAAGGCATCAAGGATGAGTCCATGGGTCAAAACTCCAATCTCTTGTGCCTTGGCTGCATGACCTACCCTTCTCCGCCGAGCTCGAGATTCCTTTTTTTGCCATAGCATTTAAGGAATCGCAATTTTGCGATTCCTTAAATGCTATGTATGTAGCATTTTTGGGCTGCGAATTATGGTTAAGAATTCGCAAATTACCACCAACTTGTAGTTGATGGTAACTTGCGAATTCTTTAAAAAATGCACAATTTGGCATTTTTGAAGGTGGCATGTGATGCACACACATGCCCACAGGGCATGTATGTGCGCCATATGCACACTCATGTACATTTCAGGGGTGCAGCAGGGTGTCTTTGAGACACCCCTGCACCCTTGAAATAATTCTCAAATTGTGATTAGCAAATTGCGAATTCGCAATTTGAGAATTATTTCGCAATCATTCCTATGGGCCTCCTGGCCCATAGGAATGCATTGGAAATTATTCCTTAATTGCGAATTCTCAAAATGCAAATTTGCAAATAAGGAAGATTAAGGAATCGCTAAAAAAAGCGAATTTCTTCATACATACCATTTTGCGATTCCTAAATAGCGATTATTTAAAAATCGCTATTTAGGAATCGCAAAAGGGTTTGTTGATACATATGGCCCATTATGCCTTCAGCTCATGCGCAGATTATAAGGCTGTAGTGAAACCCCTCCCTTTCCCAACTCGTCACGCGGTGACGGTTTGGGAAAGGGTTGGGGCGGTGGGAGGCAGCTCTGTAATTGACAAGCAGCCCCAGGAGTACAGGGCTGATTCTGTACACACCTGGGGCTGCTTTCAAAATACGATGCTGCATTGCGTCAGGGGCAGCCTTAGGCATGTGAAAGCTGTGCACCTGCACAGGGCCATCAAACCCCAGGGGCCACCATGCCAATATATATTCTTACTATAATAATCCTCTGAGGATGGATACATATTTGCGTGGCAGCCCCTGGCAGGGATTTGGTGGCCTCCGGCTCTGTTCCACTTCCAAACACCCTGACCCCCCCCCTCTTCACTGGTCTCCGCGCTCCGTCCTGCCTAGACCCCCTCTTCCGGGGCCCCCTACCTACACCCCCTGCCCAGGGCCGCCATGAGCCTAGAGCCGCCCCTGATTGCATCATAATTGGGCAGTCCCTGAGGACCCCAAGTTTTGCAGACCCGGGCTGACAGCATGTCAGCCCGTAAACTGCGTGAAATACACCACCTGCCCAGCCAGCATATAAACAGGCACATGCGCCGCAAAAGTGAATGTGCCTGATTAAATCTGCTTTGCTGCTTGACGTTAATTTCAGCGAACCGAAAAGACAATCCAAGGCAATATATGCCTATTTTAATATTTGAAAATGGATAGTTATTGCTTCTTGCAATTACCATCCATAATGCCAGAAACTAGAAGGGCACAGCCCCAACGCCCAACACCAGAAACCGCCCCTGGTAAGGAATATCCTGTATTCCCTCCCTAGATGCACATCACCATGTCCAACCCCCCTTGAAGAACCAACAATGACAGCCCAGCTGACCTTCTTTCCATCTCTAAATTTGGAGGACATTAGATCCATCCTATTCTCCATAAAAACTGGTACCCAAACAGCCACACCTGATGTCCTATTTAAAGCAGGAACCAATATTTTGCCAATTCTAATGAAGATTTTAAACAGTCCCCTGCATGGACACATGCGATAACCAAACCACTACTTTAGAAGGCGCATGCAGACCCTTTGGTATTTGAGAATTATAGAGCAATTTCCCTGCTTCCAAAAGCCAGTAGCATTTTAGAGAAACATGTTAATAAACATCTCTCTAACCTTTTGGAAAATCAGTCCGTCTTTCATCCCACTCAGATAGGATTTAGGTCGGGAAGCAGCACTGAGACCGTATTGTTAGTGAATACTGAAAAGCGAAAGCTATCCTGGATCAGGTGGGACAGCGGCCATGGTCATGCTGGATCTCAGTGCTGCTTTCGATACTGTCTCTCAGTGTTTTCTGGCCCAAAGACTCGAAAATGCTGACGTTTCTGGCTCATCCCTAAAATTGCTCAAGGCTCTTCTGAACGACAGAAGGTTTCAGACCTGCTACGATCCCTGTCTTTCAGCCGCCTATTCCATTGAATGCAGAGTTCCACAGGGCTCTTCTTTAAGCCCAACTCTCTTTAATGTAAATGTCCTCCCGCTGGCAAGTATAATACAGTCCCATGACTTGGATGCTGACGATGCTCAATTGATCCTCACGCTCACCCCTGATTCTCAGGCATCCAGTGACTTAAATGTCTGCCTTAAGGAAGTAACAAAATGGATGTCAGACAGCAGCCTCAAACTGAATACTGGGAAGACTGAGGGGTTGTCAGCAATAACATGTTCTGTTGGAGAGAAATGTTCGGCCTCAAAGCCTTGGGGAGCGACCAGTACCCTCCACTGCAGTAAAAAGTCTTGTTTTTTTGGCTGGACAGTAAGCATGGGGCCCGATTCACAGAATGAACTTAAGACTCAATCCTAAACTTACTACTATTTTGGTATTCACAGAATGCACTTACTACTTTTGGCATTCACAGAAGGAACTTACTACTTTTGGTATTCACAGAAGTTAGGATGTTGTCTTAAGTTTGTCTTAAGACAACAGACTTAAGACAGACTTAAGACAAAATCCTAACTTCTGTGAATACCAAAAGTAGTAAGTTCATTCTGTGAATGCCAAAAGTAGTAAGTGCATTCTGTGAATACCAAAATAGTAGTAAGTTTAGGATTAAGTCTTAAGTTCATTCTGTGAATCGGGCCCTCACTGTGGAAACCCAAGCCAAAAAACTCTCTGCAACCTTTTGCGGACTATTGCGAACATTAAGAAAAGTCATACAGTGGCTGCCACCCTCACCCAAAAGAGTAGTTATACAAGGATTAATTAACTCTCCCCTTGATTATGGCACCTCTCTATTTCTGGGAAGCCCTCAATATGTCCTAATATGCCTTCAAATCATTCAGAATGCAGCAGCACGGTCACTCTTCAAGCTCCCCAAGCGCCACTCAGAAACTCCAGCGTTGGCTGCCTTACACTGGCTCCCAATACAAAAGAGGATCCAGTTCAAGGTCCTAAGTATGGCCCACCGAGCAATGCAGGGAAAACGCCCCATTCTGATTTGAAGACTACTCTGCCCATACTCGCATAAGATCTCACTACGTTCTGAGAACTCCTTTCTGTTTACCGTTCCTAAGATCAAAAAGTCTAGATATGGTGGCTGTTCCTTCGCCTTTCTGACTGCTAAGCTGTGGAAAGCCCTCCCTGCCAGAAATATCTTTTAGGAAACTCCTAAAGAATCATCAATTCTAATTCTGGCATGGCTTGCCAAGGCCTTGCAGGTTTGCCTTTCTCAGCGCCGGGAGGCCTTTTGGGGTAGCTGTGCACTATACAAGACATCTTGAATGCAATAGAATGGAATAGACTATGATGAATGATTGGTTAAATAATATAATATTTTCACCTGCCTGATCACTTATCCTTTTACCCATCTCAGTTTAAAGGCCAGCATCTTTATTTGAGCCATTTTATTTTCTGAAAAGGACTCTGAAATGTGAAAATGTATCCATTTACTAATAATAAACGCCCGTACAAGCTGCGTCATCCTGAGTACTTATGTCAGAGAATGGCTACATTGAGCCAGAGTCACAAACATTTCTTAGAAAACCTGAGACCAAATATTCAAAAGCATCACCTGGGATTTGTGTGTACTTAAGAATATCAGGGGAGTCATTCCCAAAAATCAGCAAGACTGTGCAAGAAAAATTACATAAATTAGATTTACATGTGGAGAAGTGTGGCTCACTGGTTAGAGGAGGCAGACCCTGATGCAGAGGTCAGACCCGGGACCAGGGTTCAATTCCCGACGCGGCAGGGTCTTGAGCTCAAAATGTCCGCGGACTTGATAATTCTCGCCTCGGTGCCAACTCGAATCATGGGTTCACACTCTGCAACTCTGGCAATAGCTTGTTTAATCTCCACTACGGCCCTACCGCAATGGGATGCCTGGTCTTCACCTTGGGGATGCCCAGTAGGGGTTATCTCGCAGGGAAAGCCAGGACGGGTTCCCAAAGCAAGCGCTAAGAGACCTGTCGGTGATTTGGCGCTATATAAATCGAAATTAACATAACATAACATGTGAGCTTTCCTCCTCTACACTTAGTGCTGCAAACTGTTCACATGCGACACAATCTGCAGGAGTGAGTTTGCGAACCTGTGCACTGCACTGAATTTTGTTTTCTTTTTTTCCACAGGAGGGATATTTTTCCTGTGAAGATGCCCCTTTCCTTAGACCCATACAATCTTTGAGTGTCCATCCTCCTACCTCCCGGGAAACCCACTTACTCTTGTCTTCTGTATAATAGGTAAGTATTTTTTATGGCGTGACACTATTTAAATGTTTGTGAAAACTCACATTTCAAGTTTCTTGTAATCTGATTTTGACAGACACCAGTGCGATAAAACCAATTTTCCATCCCATTTCCCTCTCCACAGGAAAAATAAACTTGTAATACTGCAGCAAAATTGCCTCCCGGAATTACAGATCGCTGAAGTAATGTCTATGAAGGAGTACCACATTAAACGGAAAGTGGGCCTAGCTAGTTTACGTGTGTTATGTGCCGCCCCCCCCCTCTCCTCCCCACTCATTTAAGCCCGTTTGTGGCTCCTAACTCTAAACCTAGAATTGCCTAAGATCAAATGAAAGCCAGAGCCGTCTCCTCCGTAATGGCAGAGGAGCATCGCCCTGCTGAGTCAGTCAGCGGAAAACAAAATGATAATTTAGCAATATTATTTAAAAAAATCCTGATGACTGACTGAGCAAGGGAGTCCTGGGTGGGGCCGAGCATGCCAGGGAGGAGGGGGTAGTGTACTGTAAAGTGCGCGTGTCTGTTTGGCAGGCCTTCTCAGGCCGGCCAAACAAACATGCACACTTAGGTATTGCCAACCGGCTGTGTTGCACAGCCGGGTTGGAGAAATGCAACAGGCACTAAGGCACTGTCTGAGCGTCAAATGAGGATGCTCAGACCAATCCTGGCGCTGCTCTCATGCTCATATAATGAGGGATGGCTGACACGCTTCATGAACGCCAACTGCCATACCCGGAATACAGTGAACTGCCGTGAGGAGTTCTGAGCACTCACGCTACAGATCTGACACTGAATAAGATAGCCGTCTCACACGGATCTCCCTCACGGCACCTTCATCATGAAATAAACCTATATCACGGTTTCTTCAAAACTTTTTAGTCCTACACTCCAGGACTTTTTAGGCGAGCCGGAGATTTTCTCAGTGCGATCTTACCATTTGAGTCCATTACTCCAGGACTACGTTGGGGCCAGCCGGAGAATAACTTAACCGGCAGCGCGACGTATTAATAGAAGAAAAATTTCAACCACTTTCAGTGATTAGCCCAGCCGGGTTGGAATTATCTCCGGCAGTGCGATGGCAAATACTTTTTCCTCACCATGTGGAAGTCGCAGAACTATTTCCACATGCGACGAAACACGTGTTGGCAGTTTTCTGTTTTGGCTTAATGACAACCGAATTAAAGACAAAGCAACACCGCACTTATATGTTTATGGATCATTGTTTTGAATATACTTAAGCTTGTGTAATTAATATACATACTGTTGATTTACCTGGATGTGTGCCTAGGTTTAGATAGTAATTTAGAAAGTGTGAGGGTTTTTTCCCTCACAATATTGAGGGGTTATAGGGCTCATCCCCTCTCCTAGTAGCACCATCTGACCCTTTTGGCATATTTATAATTTGCGTTATACAGCAGTGCGCCTATAATCCCTGGCCACTAAAAACCCTTTATTAGAGACTCAATTATTTTAATAACTTAATGTGAGCTACTAGATAGAGCTGACCATTGTTTGCTTATTCGATATTAAATTGTGCAAAAGTAAGAAAATCCCTTGTAGGCACATTTACCTGCCAATACTCATGCTTTCAGATCAGCGTCTGGGTTGAGTGTGCTAGAGCTGGTGTCCCAGAGTCTACTAGAACACTCCGGAGTGAAGAGGAGCACCAATCCATTGGCCGCAATAAGGTTTTATTTTTATTCCATCTCCCCCCACCTCAGCCCCCCATTGGAATTGTGTGGTGGCCGCTACTTCTGATAGCTAAGATTCATCTGTAGGCATAAGTCTCCGATCCCAATTCGATGAGTCAAGGTTTTGGAATCACAGGTGGCATACAAAAATATTTGTAAATCAGGCAGCTTTACCACTGGTGTAATTTACACCAGTGACAAAGGGCCCGATTCACAACTGAGTAATTCATCTCATGACATTTGTAACTGAACTTCAGTTGCAAGACAGAAATATCTACCTCAGGGGCGTAGGTATCATTGGTACAGCAGGTACAGTGCCACTGAGGCCCAAGGGTATGAGGGACCCGCCATACCCTAATTATGGGCTTATTTTATTACTACCCAGCAGGGTGTTATTGATTCATTTTTTTTTCTTGAAGTTAGACCAGTGGAACCCTTGCTGCATCACTTTTCTATAGAGGGTAGTCTCAAGAATCATGCTTCGGAAAACCACATCCCAATTTTTCGAATGACGTACGTACATAGCTATAATGGACATGAAGCATGCTATATTTTAATGTAACTAAGCATTGTGTGGTAATGCACTGTCATTCACGGACAGCCCATTTTCCATTTAATGGCCACTACATTTGCAACTATATTGTTCCCACATGATAATGTGTGAAATTCAGGTTACTGTGAATAATTATCATTTGTGCATCATCAAGTAAAGTGTCATGATTTGTTTTGATCCTAATAAAATCTTTGCTTCCATTACATTTCAGAAATACAAAACAAAAGGTACTTTATTTTTGCGTCCCTAACTGCTGAAATGTGTACAGTTCATTTACATGGTGTTGAATGTTACAAAAATGCCATTATACAGCCTTTCCTTCCACACTCTTTGTACTATAGCAACATTGTCACATAATTCACTTTACCTTACTTTCTCTGACTGCAAAGTGAGAGGGGTTTGTAAACACCAATCGCCATTAAAAACATAAGCAGCAATTTGTCAGAAGACACAGCCTGACAGTTGACCTCTGTCTTTGAAGTGCAGCAAATGTGACAAGATAAATACAGAGTTTAAAAGCACCTTTATTTATTGCTGGGACTTTCACCACTACCCACCAGTGGGCCATGACCCACAGTTTGAGAAGCACTGCTTAGGAGTATCATGTGATGCAGTTGATTGCTGGAACTGTCAGCATCTGTATTATAGCTCGCAAAAACACTGAAACCCATGAGCGGGCAATGGTCTGCTATGGCTAGTGTGAGGAATAAAAATAGGTGGCAGACTGGGACCACTGACAAGAATATATAGGAGACAAAAAGAGAGCCACTAAGGAGGTAAAACTCAAGCTAAGAGTGACAACACCTATAATTTCAAACAAAACACCAGGGTGACTGTAAAAGTGTTTTTTTGTTTTTTTTAAACATACTTTATCGATTTCTAGTTTCCAGATAATATACACATATATTCTGCTCTTATTACCGATTTATCACAAATATGGTGGTAGTCTATACTTCGTTCTGGATATAACATATCAGTTGGCAGGGTTAAGGCAGTGGGCAATTGATATATTCTGGTACGTGATTTTACTAAATGAGAAACATTCACAAACAAAAAGAGTAAACAACCCTTACCTCCCTCCCTCCCTTCCCTCCCTCCCTTCCTCCCAAAACTAGCTTGAGTGGTCTGTTTAGGTTTATGGTGTACATGCTGGGGGGCTATAAGCGGTCTCTGTATGGTAGTGTGTTGCTATGTGCCCAATGTATGGCAGTTGGGTGTGGAGAATGAACTTTTCCCTACGCCTGTTAAGTGTCAGATATATGTGCCCGGAATTGCTCCAGCAAGTGAGTCCATTCCATCGAGATTGGTTTCTTAGGAAGGCCTCCATATTCCTCTCGCCTCAGAGCCACGCCTTCTGCCGTGGCCCAGTGTAAAACCTCTTGACTGTAAAAGCGCTTTAAGGCTGACTTGGCCAAAGTATGACTTTTTAAATACTATAAAGCTTTTTCAAAAGTTGACATTTAAAATGAAAGTAACTTTGCTGGCCATTCACTGAAGCAAAATGTAAGCATCATGTTCTCATTACATTTGCTAATATTTAAACTGTTAATTTTGACATGTCAATCCATATGGTCTAAGGAAGAGATTCACTTCATCAGGCCAATCATCAAGGACTGTATGGATCTTGATCACCGCATTAAAATTCCCTGGTTACGGCACGTCAGACATAAGTAGAGGGCCTAGGTCAGATAGAAGGGACCCCTGGGTGCTCGTGGAGGTCATCACGGGTTACTCCAAAAAAGACCCAAGGCAGTATGTACTCAAAGCTTGTCTTGAGAATAGAGCCCAGACAGATAATCATAAGGCGTCAGTGGGAAGATGCATACCACTGAATGAGCAGCCCGGATGTAAATTGTACCTTCTGCTAACAAACAATAATCATCATAGATACCTTCTGACTTCCTTTCGTGTCCTTATCTTCCATTGTATGGTTTCGTTTCCTAGGAAGGAAGGGTGGGGTATCCTCACTCGGAAATGCTCATCTGATAATATGTCGGAGCAGTCTACCAGCATATTGCACTTTTTTGTAGGTTCGCTTTGACACATAGAAAAACTTTACCTTAAACCACTTTTGTTTTAAAGAAATAATATTTTGTACCATCATAAGGCCTTTCAGTATCTGTATGACTTGGGAGACGTAATAGTATGCCATCGGGTTGCTATGTTTTTATCTAAGGTACTGTGCGCTAGGTACCACTTGAATACCATGGAAGGTGAATTCATTTAACCTATTTGGCCTATGTGATAAGCTTTCATTATGCACCCATCCAAAAGAGTAGTTATACAAGGATTAATTAACTCTCTCCTTGATTATGGCACCTCCCTATTTCTGGGAAGCCCTCAATATGTCCTTATATGCCTTCAAATCATTCAGAATGCAGCAGCACGCTCACTCTTCAAGCTCCCCAAGCGCCACTCAGAAACTCCAGCGTTGGCTGCCTTACACTGGCTCCCAATACAAAAGAGGATGCAGTTCAAGGTCCTAAGTATGGCCCACCGAGCGATGCACGGAAAACGCCCCATTCTGATTTGAAGACTACTCTGCCCATACTCGCATAAGATCTCACTACGTTCTGAGAACTCCTTTCTGTTGACCGTTCCTAAGATCAAAAAGGCTAGATATGGTGGCCGCTCCTTCGCTTTTCTGACTGCTAAGCTGTGGAAAGCCCTTCCTGGGCAGAAATATATTTTAGGAAACTCCTAAAGAATCATCAATTCTAATTCTGGCATGGCTTGCCAAGGCCTTGCAGGTGTGCCTTTCTCAGCGCCAGGAGGCCTTTTGGGGTAGCTGTGCACTATACAAGACATCTTGAATGCAATAGAATGGAATAGACTATGATGAATGATTGGTTAAATAATATAATATTTTCACCTGCCTGATCACTTATCCTTTTACCCATCTCAGTTTAAAGGCCAGCATCTTTATTTGAGCCATTTTATTTTCTGAAAAGGACTCTGAAATGTGAAAATGTATCCATTTACTAATAATAAACGCCCGTACAAGCTGCGTCATCCTGAGTACTTATGTCAGAGAATGGCTACATTGAGCCAGAGTCACAAACATTTCTTAGAAAACCTGAGACCAAATATTCAAAAGCATCACCTGGGATTTGTGTGTACTTAAGAATATCAGGGGAGTCATTCCCAAAAATCAGCAAGACTGTGCAAGAAAAAATACATAAATTAGATTTACATGTGGAGAAGTGTGGCTCACTGGTTAGAGGAGGCAGACCCTGATGCAGAGGTCAGACCCGGGACCAGGGTTCAATTCCCGACGCGGCAGGGTCTTGAGCTCAAAATGTCCGCGGACTTGATAATTCTCGCCTCGGTGCCAACTCGAATCATGGGTTCACACTCTGCAACTCTGGCAATAGCTCGTTTAATCTCCACTCCGGCCCTACCGCAATGGGATGCCTGGTCTTCACCTTGGGGATGCCCAGTAGGGGTTATCTCGCAGGGAAAGCCAGGACGGGTTCCCAAAGCAAGCGCTAAGAGACCTGTCGGTGATTTGGCGCTATATAAATCGAAATTAACATAACATAACATGTGAGCTTTCCTCCTCTACACTTAGTGCTGCAAACTGTTCACATGCGACACAATCTGCAGGAGTGAGTTTGCGAACCTGTGCACTGCACTGAATTTTGTTTTCTTTTTTTCCACAGGAGGGATTTTTTTCCTGTGAAGATGCCCCTTTCCTTAGACCCATACAATCTTTGAGTGTCCATCCTCCTACCTCCCTGGAAACCCACTTACTCTTGTCTTCTGTATAATAGGTAAGTATTTTTTATGGCGTGACACTATTTAAATGTTTGTGAAAACTCACATTTCAAGTTTCTTGTAATCTGATTTTGACAGACACCAGTGCGATAAAACCAATTTTCCATCCCATTTCCCTCTCCACAGGAAAAATAAACTTGTAATACTGCAGCAAAATTGCCTCCCGGAATTACAGATCGCTGAAGTAATGTCTATGAAGGAGTACCACATTAAACGGAAATTGGGCCTAGCTAGTTTACGTGTGTTATGTGCCGCCCCCCCCCCCCCTCTCCTCCCCACTCATTTAAGCCCGTTTGTGGCTCCTAACTCTAAACCTAGAATTGCCTAAGATCAACTGAAAGCCAGAGCCGTCTCCTCCGTAATGGCAGAGGAGCATCGCCCTGCTGAGTCAGTCAGCGGAAAACAAAATGATAATTTAGCAATATTATTTAAAAAAATCCTGATGACTGACTGAGCAAGGGAGTCCTGGGTGGGGCCGAGCATGCCAGGGAGGAGGGGGTAGTGTACTGTAAAGTGCGCGTGTCTGTTTGGCAGGCCTTCTCAGGCCGGCCAAACAAACATGCACACTTAGGTATTGCCAACCGGCTGTGTTGCACAGCCGGGTTGGAGAAATGCAACAGGCACTAAGGCACTGTCTGAGCGTCAAATGAGGATGCTCAGACCAATCCTGGCGCTGCTCTCATGCTCATATAATGAGGGATGGCTGACACGCTTCATGAACGCCAACTGCCATACCCGGAATACAGTGAACTGCCGTGAGGAGTTCTGAGCACTCACGCTACAGATCTGACACTGAATAAGATAGCCGTCTCACACGGATCTCCCTCACGGCGCCTTCATCATGAAATAAACCTATATCACGGTTTCTTCAAAACTTTTTAGTCCTACACTCCAGGACTTTTTAGGCGAGCCGGAGATTTTCTCAGGGCGATCTTACCATTTGAGTCCATTACTCCAGGACTACGTTGGGGCCAGCCGGAGAATAACTTAACCGGCAGCGCGACGTATTAATAGAAGAAAAATTTCAACCACTTTCAGTGATTAGCCCAGCCGGGTTGGAATTATCTCCGGCAGTGCGATGGCAAATACTTTTTCCTCACCATGTGGAAGTCGCAGAACTATTTCCACATGCGACGAAACACGTGTTGGCAGTTTTCTGTTTTGGCTTAATGACAACCGAATTAAAGACAAAGCAACACCGCACTTATATGTTTATGGATCATTGTTTTGAATATACTTAAGCTTGTGTAATTAATATACATACTGTTGATTTACCTGGATGTGTGCCTAGGTTTAGATAGTAATTTAGAAAGTGTGAGGGTTTTTTCCCTCACAATATTGAGGGGTTATAGGGCTCATCCCCTCTCCTAGTAGCACCATCTGACCCTTTTGGCATATTTATAATTTGCGTTATACAGCAGTGCGCCTATAATCCCTGGCCACTAAAAACCCTTTATTAGAGACTCAATTATTTTAATAACTTAATGTGAGCTACTAGATAGAGCTGACCATTGTTTGCTTATTCGATATTAAATTGTGCAAAAGTAAGAAAATCCCTTGTAGGCACATTTACCTGCCAATACTCATGCTTTCAGATCAGCGTCTGGGTTGAGTGTGCTGGTGCTGGTGTCCCAGAGTCTACTAGAACACTCCGGAGTGAAGAGGAGCACCAATCCATTGGCCGCAATAAGGTTTTATTTTTATTCCATCTCCCCCCACCTCAGCCCCCCATTGGAATTGTGTGGTGGCCGCTACTTCTGATAGCTAAGATTCATCTGTAGGCATAAGTCTCCGATCCCAATTCGATGAGTCAAGGTTTTGGAATCACAGGTGGCATACAAAAATATTTGTAAATCAGGCAGCTTTACCACTGGTGTAATTTACACCAGTGACAAAGGGCCCGATTCACAACTGAGTAATTCATCTCATGACATTTGTAACTGAACTTCAGTTGCAAGACAGAAATATCTACCTCAGGGGCGTAGGTATCATTGGTACAGCAGGTACAGTGCCACTGAGGCCCAAGGGTATGAGGGACCCGCCATACCCTAATTATGGGCTTATTTTATTACTACCCAGCAGGGTGTTATTGATTCATTTTTTTTTCTTGAAGTTAGACCAGTGGAACCCTTGCTGCATCACTTTTCTATAGAGGGTAGTCTCAAGAATCATGCTTCGGAAAACCACATCCCAATTTTTCGAATGACGTACCTGCATAGCTATAATGGACATGAGGCATGCTATATTTTAATGTAACTAAGCATTGTGTGGTAATGCACTGTCATTCACGGACAGCCCATTTTCCATTTAATGGCCACTACATTTGCAACTATATTGTTCCCACATGATAATGTGTGAAATTCAGGTTACTGTGAATAATTATCATTTGTGCATCATCAAGTAAAGTGTCATGATTTGTTTTGATCCTAATAAAATCTTTGCTTCCATTACATTTCAGAAATACAAAACAAAAGGTACTTTATTTTTGCGTCCCTAACTGCTGAAATGTGTACAGTTCATTTACATGGTGTTGAATGTTACAAAAATGCCATTATACAGCCTTTCCTTCCACACTCTTTGTACTATAGCAACATTGTCACATAATTCACTTTACCTTACTTTCTCTGACTGCAAAGTGAGAGGGGTTTGTAAACACCAATCGCCATTAAAAACATAAGCAGCAATTTGTCAGAAGACACAGCCTGACAGTTGACCTCTGTCTTTGAAGTGCAGCAAATGTGACAAGATAAATACAGAGTTTAAAAGCACCTTTATTTATTGCTGGGACTTTCACCACTACCCACCAGTGGGCCATGACCCACAGTTTGAGAAGCACTGCTTAGGAGTATCATGTGATGCAGTTGATTGCTGGAACTGTCAGCATCTGTATTATAGCTCGCAAAAACACTGAAACCCATGAGCGGGCAATGGTCTGCTATGGCTAGTGTGAGGAATAAAAATAGGTGGCAGACTGGGACCACTGACAAGAATATATAGGAGACAAAAAGAGAGCCACTAAGGAGGTAAAACTCAAGCTAAGAGTGACAACACCTATAATTTCAAACAAAACACCAGGGTGACTGTAAAAGTGTTTTTTTGTTTTTTTTAAACATACTTTATCGATTTCTAGTTTCCAGATAATATACACATATATTCTGCTCTTATTACCGATTTATCACAAATATGGTGGTAGTCTATACTTCGTTCTGGATATAACATATCAGTTGGCAGGGTTAAGGCAGTGGGCAATTGATATATTCTGGTACGTGATTTTACTAAATGAGAAACATTCACAAACAAAAAGAGTAAACAACCCTTACCTCCCTCCCTCCCTTCCCTCCCTCCCTTCCTCCCAAAACTAGCTTGAGTGGTCTGTTTAGGTTTATGGTGTACATGCTGGGGGGCTATAAGCGGTCTCTGTATGGTAGTGTGTTGCTATGTGCCCAATGTATGGCAGTTGGGTGTGGAGAATGAACTTTTCCCTACGCCTGTTAAGTGTCAGATATATGTGCCCGGAATTGCTCCAGCAAGTGAGTCCATTCCATCGAGATTGGTTTCTTAGGAAGGCCTCCATATTCCTCTCGCCTCAGAGCCACGCCTTCTGCCGTGGCCCAGTGTAAAACCTCTTGACTGTAAAAGCGCTTTAAGGCTGACTTGGCCAAAGTATGACTTTTTAAATACTATAAAGCTTTTTCAAAAGTTGACATTTAAAATGAAAGTAACTTTGCTGGCCATTCACTGAAGCAAAATGTAAGCATCATGTTCTCATTACATTTGCTAATATTTAAACTGTTAATTTTGACATGTCAATCCATATGGTCTAAGGAAGAGATTCACTTCATCAGGCCAATCATCAAGGACTGTATGGATCTTGATCACCGCATTAAAATTCCCTGGTTACGGCACGTCAGACATAAGTAGAGGGCCTAGGTCAGATAGAAGGGACCCCTGGGTGCTCGTGGAGGTCATCACGGGTTACTCCAAAAAAGACCCAAGGCAGTATGTACTCAAAGCTTGTCTTGAGAATAGAGCCCAGACAGATAATCATAAGGCGTCAGTGGGAAGATGCATACCACTGAATGAGCAGCCCGGATGTAAATTGTACCTTCTGCTAACAAACAATAATCATCATAGATACCTTCTGACTTCCTTTCGTGTCCTTATCTTCCATTGTATGGTTTCGTTTCCTAGGAAGGAAGGGTGGGGTATCCTCACTCGGAAATGCTCATCTGATAATATGTCGGAGCAGTCTACCAGCATATTGCACTTTTTTGTAGGTTCGCTTTGACACATAGAAAAACTTTACCTTAAACCACTTTTGTTTTAAAGAAATAATATTTTGTACCATCATAAGGCCTTTCAGTATCTGTATGACTTGGGAGACGTAATAGTATGCCATCGGGTTGCTATGTTTTTATCTAAGGTACTGTGCGCTAGGTACCACTTGAATACCATGGAAGGTGAATTCATTTAACCTATTTGGCCTATGTGATAAGCTTTCATTATGCACCCTTTTGTTTTATTTTTATTGTTGAAATAAGGTTTCTGTAATGTACTGGAAGGAAATGGAACCGAGCCTTAAAACTTACATTTTAGCAATTATTTCTTAACATGCAGACTTGGCATTTTTACTATTTTATCCCATTTCGTGAATATGGATGTTTATTTCTTTCTGTCTTTTAAATTTTTATCATGTATTGACATAAACCGAAAAAAGATATATTTGACTTCACATGTATGTATTTTGCAGTATAAATATCTGTGGTGTCTCGTTCTGGCTGAGCTCGACCAAGGACCTCAAGATGACGGGTTTTGTTGCTCCAGCGTATGTAAGTTGTTTCAGGGTTTTCTGTAGTCTGCTCATTTGAGAAAGAGCCAACAGTACTTTGTGACCAGACCTCATCCTCCTTCTCAACGATTCATCATTGCTATCTATTTGATGTCAACTTTTTGTTCGCGGTTGGCATGGTCGCTACATCTTCCACACATGCTTTGCGTAGTAGTAAAAATGGATGCCAGTGCTCTAAAATGGAGAGACACATTGGAATCAAATGCTTTTCAGGATTGTTTGCTTATTCTAGAGAGCTAAAGATCATTCAACTGGAAGGAACAGTCAGAAGTCTTCAGAGCTCCCAAGATATTTGCAGGTTTTATCAAAAGGAAGGCAGTGTTAGCACGCTCTGGCAACATGGTGACAACAACATATATAACTCACCATAAGGGATTAAGATGTCCAGCTCAAGGTCTCCTGAGGTTTCAATTGGGTTTTTGGATGGAGCAACATCTGTGACTTCTAAAGACTGTTCACATTTAGGTGTCGATAAATGTATGAGCAGTTGAGCTCGGCAGAGACATTCCCATGTCTCAATAACCATCCATTTGCCCTCACGCATTCAAGGTGATCAGCTAGAGGTTTAGGACTCCAACCTTGAACTTGTTTGTATCCAGGAAGAATATTGTATATTGTGAACATGTTTGGTGACCAAGCTGAGGTCTACTGAGTGACAAAACATACCAATGAGAGGACCTCTGCTGATACAAGTTAAAGGTGTGATAATGAGGCTGACGGTTACATTTACTTAAATGGATTGCACTCAGATTTGGTGGCCTTTAAAAAACCTTGTTGGGGGTCTGGATCCAGACCCCATCTTGGATTTTATGGGAACTCATGCTTCAGGATCAACAAAGCTGCTTAAAAGTTTATTTTGCTCAGTGTCCATCATCTACACAGCGGCCATTCTGTACCGGTCGCTGCACTCTTTTTTGAGGATATGGACTTATTTTTCATCATCAGACTTTGGGAGAAAAACGAGGAGCAGATAGAGAGCAAAACTGTGACAAGTGTGGAAAGCATAGATGAAAAAGAACCAACTAGAGTGATAGCAGTCTCTGGGCAATGATGCAGCATGCCCTACCAGGCAAACTAAATGCAATGGTAAGGTACTGAGACAAACACCATCTCAATATAAATCTTATTGAGTTTAAGGTAACGATTTGGGTTACAAGACCCGAAACTGCACTATGTAAACCAATAACACTGGGAAAACAGCCAATCAACACAGCAAAAACATTCAAATACTTGGCAGTGCCTGTGTTCAACTCACTAACCTGGAAGAACCATCTTGATGAAACACTGGCCAAGGCTAAGGGTGCTGCAATGGTCATCTCACAATTTACCAAAATGTGTGCACCCACAAACCCATTAAACTGTATGGCAAGCTAAAATAGGAAGAGTCATACACACCATGAGCTGAAATATGAGGCACAGGCATGACACCGGTTGAAAAAAGTTATACGCCTCACCTCAATCCTCAGCAACAACACTGCTGGACGGAGATCTATGGTCCACACCAATGGAAGGTAGAGCAAAAAATACTAGCCCATGAAGAGGGCATTCAGCTAGACCAAGCGCCTCATTTATAGATCCTGGAAAAGATCCCCTATTTTTTTTTAAAACTGCCTTAACTCATCTATGAAAAGGAATCAGTTTTCTAAATCTAGATGCCTCTTAGACTCTTCATTTCGCACACAACCCAGCAAAGACAGTGCCAAGGCTATGCTGAAACAACGATTTACATGAAAAGACCATCCAAGAAAAGATGTAGGAATATCAATAAAAATGAAAGTTTCCGAAGATCAGAAATCTTCAGTTCCAAAAAAGCACTAGCCAACTATCTCACCTCAAACATCACTCTGTCCCCAGAAAAGTCTATTCTTTGTGACACATAGCAACACCCATCCTCTTAATTAGCTATTGGCCAAAAGATTCCAAGCAAAGTCCCCAACATGGCTGAGATATGGCTACCATCTCAAACATGTAGCCCACTCCACGCTCCTCTTCAGAACATATATTTCAACCCACAAAAACATTATAGCTGCTAATACAAATTTCAGGAGTAAGACAAACAAAACAGATCTTCCTCCTGGTGTAGGAAACCGAAGAAATCATCGTACATACAGTCCTATTTCTAGGAGAAACCTGGAATGGTGTTATAAACAAGCAGGCCGACAGGGTTGTAATTCATGAGGACAAGATCATTAGCATACAAGTGACACAAACTGCAAGGAACTCTTCAACATCGTTAAAGAGCTTTCCAACCCCAGCGCAGGAAACAACGACATCACCCCATCGCAAGACCTCTGCAACTCCCTCGCTTCATACTTCCACAACAAGATCGCGGACATACACAACAGCTTCAACAACCAACCAACGCACACCATGACCAAACAACCACCCCCCACCACCACCCTCCACGCCTGGACCCCGATCAGCACCGATGACACCATCCGCACGATGAACTCCATCCACTCCGGATCACCGACCGACCCCTGCCCTCACCACGTCTTCAACAAGGCCGACGCTGTCATCGCACCCCACCTGCGAGACATCATCAACACATCCTTCGACACCGCCACCTTCCCTGAGAGCTGGAAACACGCCGAACTCAGCGCTCTACTCAAGAAACCAACAGCGGACCCCACCGAACTCAAGAACCTCCGCCCCATCTCGCTCCTCCCGTTTCCAGCCAAAGTCATCGAGAAGACCAGACATCTGAGAGACCTTCACTGGCTCCCCGTCAACAAAAGAATTACCTTCCGCCTCCTCACCCACGCACACAAAGCCCTACACGACCAAGGCCCGAGCTACCTCAACAGCCGGATCAACTTCTACGCTCCCAAACGCCACCTCCGATCAGCCAACCACGCCCTCGCCGCCGTCCCCCGCATCCGAAGAGCGACTACAGGAGGAAGGTCCTTCTCCTACCTGGCCGCCAAGACCTGGAACTCCCTCCCGACCGACCTGCGCCTGACCCAAGACCACCTCTCCTTCAGGAAGAAGCTGAAGACCTGGCTGTTGTTCGAGCAGTAGCGGCACCCCCCCCCCTCCCCCCAGCGCCTTGAGACCCTACGGGTATGTAGCGCGCTCTATAAGTGTCACTGATTGATTGATTGAAAGTATGAAAGCCTTCAATTCTAGGGAAGAAAGATTTAGACAGTAAAAGGTTGGTAGGGAGATCAGAAAATAACAAACTAAAAGGTAGTGCAGCTAAAACAAATCCCTGTTACAGCCCATTTTTATGGGGATTTTGTCAAACAGGTTTCTATTTAGGTCCACTTGCACCTAATTTCGAGCTTTTCAGAGTGAGGTCTTGTAGGATCAGGGTGTTTGTCAATGTTATACCCCAAACCCTCAACCAATCGCTGCTTTTGGTGGCGTATATAATCACCACTGAGTCGCATTAATGGGACAAGAAGAATCAAGTGCAACCCAAGGGCGCCAATACAAACACTAAAAAACTTTTTTTCTGTAATTCATAGCCAATAAGAAGACGACTATTTTCCCAAATATACAATCAGATTGAAGACATAAGTAAATGACTTACGGGTCAAATAGAAGCTAAAAAATAAGGATCTATAACTAGTAGGGGACCCGCAACATTACAATAAGGTCCTGTCGAAGGCCCAGCCCCAGACAATCCTTAGCGATAGGGCACTAGAGGCCAAAACATGTTGACCACCCTGTACAATGTCACAGATAGTTAACTCATCCAAGAACATTGGCACTTCTTTTTAATCTTACACCTGTACTTTTTACCCCATTAAAAGACTTTTCTTGAAAATACAGGAGGTATTTTTAGGCACCATCAGACAGATCCGACCAGTACTTTTCCTCGAGTGGTGGCGGTACTCACCTAGGTAAGCAAGTACCTAGGAGCAAAACCTAATGATGACGCTGCCTGACAAGTTACCACAGTGGTGATTATATACACCACCAATGGCAGAAATTGCTTGAAGGTTTTGGGTATAACATTGACAAACACCCAGATCCTCCAAGACTTGGATCCATTTTGAAAGAGGCTTGTCAATGTCCTTTTACATATATGGGGGAAATGCGGAAACTGGCAATGTGATGTGAATTCGTTAACAATTTAGAAGTAAAGAGGGAAATTGGCATAGCAGTGGGGCTTTACATACTCAGTCACTGAAGAAATAGGAACTCAGTGTTAGGTTTCGATACTAGTCCAATTTAGCCACTGCAGTCAAGTAAGAGTATTTAACCTAACTGGAAACAGACCTGGCTGATGTCTGAGCGACTATGATCGGTATGCAGCAATTCTAGCACCCTGGACATCTCTACTGAAACAGTGAGATGCCATGACCTATACAGATAACCTGCGGCGGCTCCTCCGTAATGGCAGTTGAGCATCATGCCACTGCTCAGCGCCAGAAAATTGAAAATAAAATGATAGTGAATAATTGTATTTTATTTTTAATTCCCTGACTGGGTGAGCCGATGACGCGAGTGTATAGCAGGATGGGCTGGGCCATCTTCCATAGATAGCAGGGAGGGGAAGTGGGGGGCACTGTAAGTGCGCATGTAATGTATTGTATTGTATTGTATTGTATATTGGATTTATATAGCGCTTATCACCCAGGGGTCTCTGAGCGCTTGCCTTGGGAACCCATCCTGGCTTTTCCCTGTGAGATAGCCCCTACAGGGCATCCCCAAGGTGAAAGCCAGGCATCCCGCCGCGGGGTGCCGTTGTGGAGATTAAGCAAGCTTAACGCCCAGAGTTGCAGAGTGTGAACCCATGATTAGGTCAGGCATCGAAGCGAGAATTATCGAGTTCGTGGACATTTGAGCTCAAGACCCTGCCGCGTCGGGAATTGAACCCTGGTCCCGGGTCTGACCTCTGCTTCAGGGTCTGCCTGCTCTAACCAGTGAGCCACACTTCTCCATGTCGGTTTGCCTGCGGCCGTTTTAGGACGGGCAAACGGACTTGCGCTCTTAGATTTGTCCAACTCAGCTGAGTTGTACAGCTGGGTGGAGAAAATGCGCAGACTTCCTGTGCCTCAGCGAGCATCAAACGAGTACATTCAGGCCAATCCCGGCGCTGCTCTCATGCTGGGTAATAGCATGAGAGCAGCTTCTGAATTGGGTGAGGAGTCTGGGAGTCTGTGCTGTGTGGCCGCCAGAACAGAGGAGCACAGAGGCAGCTGGCAGCGGGACCGGGAGCGGCAGGTAAGTGGGTTTATTATTATTATTATTTTCCCTCCACGTTGCCCCACCATTATCTGTTGCCAGCAGCTGCCAATAACAATAATCACCCTTGACAGGTTGGCATCTGAACAGCTCGGTCATATCTGAGCAGCCTGTCTGGTAAGCAGGCACATCATGAATTGTATTATTAGCATAGCCCTAGGATACTTAAACTACACTAAGACATGTATGTGAACTACCCTGATGTGTATCACAGCATTAATGCGCCTGACATTGTATAAATGGCTTGCTGATGCACTTACAGCTTTCCTATGCACATTACAATGTCAGCAGGGCAACCCATGTAGATGCACATAGATTACCCTGTTAAATTCATACAGATGCACAGTGGTCTTTTCTGATCATTTTTACTCCTGTTTTGATGATACTTCATGCTACAGTCATGGAGTTATTTTTCTACTTGAGAAATTGTCTACAACTTTTCATAAAATGCCAATAAAAACAAATTTAAAAAAACCCTGATATTTTATATTTGATCCATCATTTTCATGGGCTAACAACTTGCAAGGAAATAATGATGGTTATTTCTCCTGTCATAGCATTTCCAATTAACATTTTTTTAATATTGGGTTTCACATTATCAACTAAGTACTGCTATTCATGTGGTGTAAATATCGGTACACTTAATTTTCAAGTAGGCCCATGTAAGATTTGGTGTTAAGGAGAAAAGACCCTCCTCTGTAAAGTAGTTGACTCTAAAATATTGCAATGTTCTCGGAGGGAGAACATATCCAGCACCTATGCAGGGGTCTGGGCTTACAGCAGTGCATGATTGGTATTAACAAAATCCAGTAACTCTTTATGGCTTCCAATTTGACCCTGGTTCCATGCAAAGATAGTATGTCCCTGTGAGGAAAAGGGGTGTATTGTATAGTGTGGTTGTGCAACCTCACTGTGTAATACCATTATCAACCCCAATAGGACCCATACGTTTTGTTTGTTAAACCTTCAGTTCGACGTTGAGTAGCTGTGGCTCTGAGCAGCAAGGCTTACTCAAAGGAACAAGTGCAAAGCATTTAAACAGCACCAAAACAATCGAAGAAGAAACCAAAAAGGAAGAAATCCGACACCAATTTATACAAATAGACTGTATTTGTTTGTATTTTTAGGCACCACAATGAAAAAGATCCACCGGTGGATTCCGGAGATATAGAATTTATAAGGTATAGTAAATCAAACCATTTAATTCAACTGCAAATTAGCACTGGCAAATTCAAAGAGTTTGAAACTTAGAAACTTGTTCAAGAAAATGTTTTGCTAGCTGTATTGTAGTTACTTAGAGTCACTTTTAGCAACCAACTCCAGTAGGGAGCCAGTCAGGAGGACCAGCAAGGTCCTCGGAATCAGTTACCTTTACAGGTGCAGTAGTCTTGTGGCAGTTCCAAGCACTTTATCCCCTTTAAAATGGATTCCTATGGAAGTGGTCTTGATGCATGGGATGAGGGCTGCTGAAGAGGTTCAAGGGTGCTGTGGAGGTGATGCAGTCAACAGAGATCTTCCAGTGGCTACTCCTTGGTCCACAAAGAGGGTTAGGTGGTCCTAGTCACAGCATCGAGGTCCCATCAGGTGTTTTCAGTGCTGGTAGAAGTCCAGTTACTACTGAACTACCTGTCACCCAGTATGGTGGTTACAGTCAAATCCTTCCCTGGGCAATAACTTAGCTTCTGGGCAACTGAGCTGCACTCGGATTACTCTCTTGGGCTCAATGAACTCGGGTGTCGGGTCCTGGTCTCTGGTGCTACACAGTGGCTGTTGGTGGTGGGCTACCAACTTGCCCCAGCAGGATTCTCAGCTGTTGTTGTCCTGTGCTGTATGTAGGAGGCCAGCTAACTGACCCTTGGAGTCTCTTGGCTGGGTTCTGGAGACATCTCCTCGGGCAGGACACAGCAGGCACAGCCTATGCTAGCCACCAAGTTCAGCAGGTACAGTCCACGCCGTTGCAGCCTCCCTTTGCCGGTCCCATGGTACAAAAGGGCAGTCCTTCTTCCAGTCCAAACAAGATCTGAGTTCTGGGTGTCCTATTTATGTTCAGAAAATGCAGTCAGAGCAGGATCCAGTTGGTACCCAATGGGCTACCAGGTTCCCTCCCTCCTAATGACCACTTCCTGGGTAGTGTGGAATTTAGCTATGCCAAGATGCCATTCTGCCCACTCCCAACATGGCAGAACCCCTCTCTTGATTTACAGAGCTCCCTAGACCAACCTAGAGGTGTGGCTACCTACGAGGCTATATGCCCCTAAGAAAACGGTCTGACAACAGAATTTCTCACTCTTTCCCAGTTGCCAGTTAGTCTGCCTAATCAATGGGACCGCCTCACTCCCAAGTGTTCCCAATTTGTTCTTCAAAGGCAGCTTCAGCTTTGAAGCTCGCCTTTTGGGCCAACACCAGTGTGCCTTCCTGCAGGAGGGAGGTAACACTGCTATACAGAGCAGGCTCATATTGTTTCCTTTCCAGGAAGTCGTTAACACATCTCCCTAGGAAGACAGAAAGCTGTCTCAGGTACAAGCTTCATGTACAACCATTAAGGGCACAGGAAATTGAAGACAACCAAGTGGCAACTTTGAAAAAGTTACACATTGTAGCTTGTTACATTAATTTCGACTTGAGAACCAAGTCAGGCTTAATGTAACAAGTTGTGTGATACCTTGGAGTATCACATTTTGTTGCATCGTTCAGGAGTTGAGGAGTCACAGTGTAACCCTGCACTAGCCAACGGAGTGACCAAGTCTCTCCACAATAAAAATTCGTTTTCGCTTTTTTACCATCAGAACACATAAAATACATGTTCTACCCATGAAATATGCTGCACCCTGCCTTATGGCTTGGTAGGCCTGCCATAGGGGTAACTTACACATGTTTCACTGGGGCATTTCACTTTGCCATGGCTTTAAATGGCAAAGTTTGGCATGGCTTTAAATGGCAAAGTCGGGTTAGTAGTTCAAAGCTCCACCTTCCAGTCTGCAATGGCAGACTGGGAGACTCATGGGGTAACTATGTAACTTACAAGCCCTGGGTACCACATACTAGGGACTTACAAGTACGTTTGCGCATGCCAATTGGGTGTAGCCAATTTAGCATACACGTTTTGGGATCAGGGCACTGGCACTGTCTTTTTAGCGAAAAACCAATAGCATCAGTAAAAACAAAAACTGGTGGTGACCATACAAAAAGAGGCATTTCCTTACAGTCCCTGTGCTGCAATAGTGAAGCTCTCCAATACCAGCATCTAGTTTTTGCTTTAGTGTTACTAACAAATATGCAAATACCTCAACTGAAGCTAATTGTATAGGTTTTCCTCAAATGCAACAAAAATGATAACACGTTGGAAAGCATAACATATACACCAAAACATGCTTATTGTCAGTATAACTAGAGCTCCAAAAACAATAAAACCAATAAAAATGTACACTGCTGAGTAATTAATCTTAACCTGACAAAGAGAGTTGGACATTTGATTGTGGACTGTCTTAGAGTCGCGCATTGAAGAACAAGCAAGCTATTAAGTGTGGAATTAGAATATTCTAATTAAAAATACTGTGTTTTTTTCTACACTTGAAATTCAGCTCAAACTTGCTCTACAAAGGAGCCACGAGATTGTGGAGTGACTCACGAGCATGAGGGTTTTATACCTTTTAGAAAACTGCATAGCCAGCTCAACTTCGATAGGTGTAAAGAGCCAAGCTGGAAAAGAAGTTAGGGATTAAGACCACCCAATGGTGTCTTTGACACTTCTTTAGACATGTTCGCAAATTACACTCTCAATACTCTGCATGATGCAGACTTATCTGGGCTCCTTTCAGGTATGGTTAACCTCCTTTCACATTTAAGATCCTTTTAAGCCAGCTTTGCCCCTAAGCCATGGCAGACTCTTGCAGGACGTCCCTCAGCTCAATCTTTGTAGTTTTGGTGATTTTTATGATATTCGGATCCTCTTATCCCCCACCAGGGAACATAACTTCTTGACCATGACTGATGGCATTTCAGTGTTGGAGTTCAAGGTGGATGCTTTTTTACCCAGCTTGGGGTTGGGAAACCCATGACAGGCATTTTCCACCTCCACCCATGCACTTTTCTTTACCATCCAGTTGAAGATCTATTGACTGTTGTTCTTTATTGCTCTGCCCACCTTGCTCAGTGATCTCCTTTGATTCCGTGTAGGTTGCACAACCAATTGTGATGATCAGAGAGGGTTTACTGCATGATACCATATGTAGGTTTTTTTCTTTTTTTTATTTTTTTTATTTAAACAGTTTTATATAGCGCTGGCAGGACCCAAGGGTATCAGTGCGCTTTACAGGCAAAAGATAAAAACGAATATAATAAGCAGCTCAAACATAAAGGAAAGGCAGGTTATGAGAACAAAAAGTAAATAAACAATAGGTATAAATCAAGGCATAGGCAGTAACATTAATAACCAGTCAGGGCATTGGATGAAAGAGTAAGTGGGAAAGGTCAGAGTAGAAGGGGGAGGGAATAGGGGTGAGGTGGGGATATGGAGGAAGTAAGGAGAGAAGAGAACAAGAAGGGGAATGAAGTGGGAAGAAGTGAACATGAGGAAGGAGGAAGGAGGAAGATGTGGGGAGCAAAGCGGGGTTGGAGGGTCAGGTAAGAAGCAGAGGGGAAAAAGGTAATATAAAAGGGAGGTTAGGAGACACCTGGGAGGTAAACAGGATTAAGGACCCCAATATTTGAGGAGAAGGTGTTGTTTGAGATCTTTTTTGAAACTGAAGTATGAGGGGTTGCAACGTAGATCTTTGGGGGGAGAGTTCCAAATGTTGGGAGAGTTACAGGAGAAAGAGCGTGCTTGAGTTGATTTCTTTTTAACCAAGGGAGGGACCAGCATGAGGGCATTGGAGCTTCTCAATTCTCTGGAGAAGCCGGCTTTGTGAAGTTTTTGGGAGAGATCCAGTGGGGTTTGAGGGTGCAAGGCCTTATGCGTAATGCAGGCATTCTTGTAGATGGATCTGCCATTCAGGGGAAGCCATTGGAGATCTTTGAGGATGGGAGAGATGTGATCCCGCCTCTTAAAATCCGTGATAAGCCTGGCCGCAAGGTTAAAGACTGACTTGATTGGGGCTAGATGGACTTTAGGAGTACCTAAGAGCAAAGCGTTGCCGTAGTCGAGTCTGGAGACTACTAATGATTGTACGACAGATTTAAAGTCATCAACAAATATGAAGGGTTTGATTTTTTTGATGTGAAGAAGTGAAAAGAGTTCTCCTTTGGCAGCACTTTTTATATGAGGGGAAAGGCTGATGTTTTGGTCAATGCTGATTCCGAGAGATTTGACTGAGTTAGAGATGGAAAGGGAGCAGTTGAGAGCATTTAGGTCAGAGAGCCAGTGTTGCATGGGGAGCCGGTTATTTTTAGGGGCAAAGAGAATGACTTCAGTTTTTTTAGGGTTGAGTTTCAGGTGGTTGTGATGGAACCATTGTTGGATCTTAGTCAGGGTGTCATTGAGGTGCAGAATGTCAGAATGGGATTTAATTTTACAGTAACGTTGGGTGTCATCTGCATAGAGTTGGTAGTTGATACCTGCTTTCTTTAGAATGAGGGTGAGGTTAAATAGAGATGGAGAGAGAATAGACCCCTGGGGAACACCCAGGGAGACAGGTTTAGGTTTAGAGAGGCAACTGCTGATTTTGATTTGTTGGGATCTGTGCTGGAAGAAGGAAGTGCATTCAAGAACGGTACCATTGAGGCCAAACCGATCTTTGAGGGTGTTGAGTAGGGTAGAGTGGTTGACAGTATCGAAGGCAGCAGAAAGGTCAAGAAGGATGAGAAGGGAAGCCTCCCCCTTGTCAAGGGAGTGATGGATGTCATCGACAATGTTGAGCATTGCAGTTTCAGTGCTACAACCCTTTCGGAAACCTGACTGAAATACTTCCAGAAGGGAAAATGAGTCAATGTGTTTGTCCAGTTGGAGCAGGACGCATTTTTCGAGTGCTTTAGAGAGAAGAGGAAGATTAGAGATGGAGCCAAGATTGTTAAGGTTGTTAGGGTCAGCTGTAGAGTTTTTAAGGATGGGTGAAATTTGGCTCAACTGGAGGGAAACAGGGACACAACCCGTAGCCAGGGATGCGTTGATGATGGTAGTCCAATAAGGAGTGATGACATGCTTTAGGTCTTGAACGATATTGGAAGGGAGAGGGTCCAGGGTATGAGAGGAGGGCTTGAGCTTGGAGATGATGTCGAGAACTTCTCGCTCTGTAACTGGGCTCAAATTAAGCCAGGAGGCATTGTTTTTAGGCTGTGCGCTAGGGGGGAAAAGATCTTGGGGGGTGGCAGAGAACGGGCGTTGTGCAGGATCAGAGGGGGGAAAAGGATCAAGAGGGGGCGAAGGTGAGAAAGGTGTCAAGGGTGGGAGGACCAGAAGGGGTGAGACACCTTGCGGGGGGGGGGGAGATTTGAAGCAAAGGATGCGTCAATCTTGGTAATTTTTTCGGAGAAGAAATTCGCAATTAGTTCCCAATTTTCCGTGGTGGCGGTCAACTTGAGGGTGGCGGAAGCAGATTGTTTTTTGATAATGTTAAATAATTCCCTGGGTCTATTCTTGGCTCGATCCAGTTGAGCGCAGAAGAAGTAGGCCTTTTCACTAAGGATGTGTTTTTTGTAGTTGTACCTAGCGGATCTGAGGAGGGCGAGGTTGGAGGGAGAGGGGTGTTGTCTCCAAGAGCGTTCGGACACTCTGAGTGCACGTCTTTAATTGTTAAGTTCAGCATTAAACCAGGATTTGAAAGGGATGTTTTTTTGCGGTTTTAATTTGGCTGGTGCAATTTGGTCAAGCATTTCTGTGATTGTTTTGTTGGTGTGTTCGGTGATATCATTAGCATTTTGTGAGGGAGGGGGAAGTTGAAGTTTGGCTTTGAGTGAAGATTCTAGTACGCCAGGGGGAATAAGGTGAAGGTTTCTGGTTAGTTTCTTAAGTTTAAGGTTTGTAGGTGGAGGGGGAGGAGTTAATCTGTTTATCGTGAAGAGGATGAGGTGATGGTCCGACCAATCGAAGGGGACAATGTGCGAGAGGGAGGCTAAATCTTTGCTGGTGATGATGGCATCTAGCATCGCTCCTTTGTCGTGTGTAGGAGTATGGCAAAGTTGGGTCAAGTCAGTAATCTCAAGGAGATCATTGAGGGTTAAAACCGAGGGGTCGTTATTATTGTTCCAGTGAATATTGAAGTCTCCAAGAAAAATGTTATTGGAGTAGGAAATCAAGGCTTGGGAAAGTAGGTCAGACAGTTCATCTACAAACGGAATAGGGTCACCAGGGGGATGATAGCTATTGTGGAGCCGAATAGGGGGGGCCCCCTGAACTATAAGTTCGGCTACCAGATATTCGAAAGTGGTTTGGTCGGAGTTCTTGACAAGTGAGAGAGTGGGGTCATGTTTATAGATGATGGCTAGACCCCCTCACCCCATTTTGATAGGCCTGTCTTTTCTGAGGATGGAGTAAACATGGGGGTAGGGCATGTCGAGAATAGATGAGGAGTGAGCCTTGAGCCAGGTTTCCGTAAGAAAGGCGATGTCAATGGCTTCACTGAGGATAGTCTCCAAGATTTCCGTGGCATGACGTGCAGCCGATCGACAGTTGATGAGCATGCAGTTAAGGGGTTTGGGGTTGAAAGCAGGAGTAGTTTCAGAGTAGACAGTGGTGCGTTGCGGGGGAGGCCTAGGTGAACGAGGGGAGATGGGGGTGCGGCTAATTCCCAGGATCACGGGAATAGTGGAGTGAGGAATATCCTTATCAGTAGTCGTAGAAGATGATGGAGGGAGCTGGGGCGAGCCGGTGGCGGTAGGGTTGGGGTTAATCCCTGGGGACGACTAAAAGGAGGGAAGAGGTATGTGAGATTCAACGGTCAAAGGGGTAGGTGGGTAGGAATTCTTTGAAATCCTTAGGTCCAGGGAGGGAGGGTAGGTAGACTTAAGAGGAGGGATGGGAAGGCAGTTACGGGGGAATCCATTTTAGAGGATGTCATAAGAAGAGGTGCAACTTTGAGGAGGGGTAGAAAAGTTGGGAGGAGTGTCATCGAAGGATGGGATGGTTGGAAGATTTAGTATCACGGAGGGTGATCAAGTCTTTCCTGAGGGAGGAGAGTTCCAATGATAAGATAGAGAGGTGGAGTTCAATGTTAAAAAGCGATTGAGTTAAGAAGGGGGAAGATAAGGAGGAAAGGGGGTTCGTGTGGATGGGGGTTTGTGCCAGTTTATCTGGGGGAGAGGGATAGGCGGAGGGAGAGGGGGGAATCCAGGGGGCGGGATGAGAGGGGTGTTCCCGATTCCGACCTGATGTAGGCTGGCTGTGTGAGTGTCCAGTAACCCAGAGGTTTGATGGATGCTAAGGGAGGGGGCAAGGGTGGGTGGGGAGGAGAGGGGCAATCATGTCTTTGCAGTTGAGGATCCAGAAGATCGGGTGGAATAGGAGGACTTTGTGGCGCAGTAATGGAGAAGGAGTGAGGGGATTCAGTGTGTTGCAGGGGAGGAGAAGGGGCAACAGGGATTGAGGGAGAGGAGGAAAGAGAGGTAGGAGGGGTGAGGTTTGGGTTGGGTGTGAGGGGGTAGGAGGTGGTGGAGAGACTGGAGAGGGTAGAGGGGAAAGGAGGAGAAGGATCGGGCAGCAGGGGAGAGGTGTAAAGAGGGGTAAGAGGTAAGAGGTTGGGGATGGGTGAGAGAGAGTCCGAGGGAGTGGAGGAGGTGGGAGTCAGATAAGCAGGGAAGGGGACAAGCGCGGGAGCAGGTGTAGTGTTAGCGGTGGGAAGCAAGGACTGGGATTGGGAGATTTCAAAGATATCGAAGGATTCGGGGGTGGAGCTGGAGTCAGGAGCAGTGTCATTGTGAAGACTTTGTGTGTTTGCACGGCTGAGGAAGAATGAGAAGGTGAGGATAGTAGATCATATAGGTGGTTGAAGTGACGTTCGAAGATGGTGAGGTGGTTTCAGAGGCTTGAATGAGGATATTTCCTGATTTGAAAATGGAGATGTCAATTTCTCCAGCGAATGTGGGGGATGGAGTGGTGGATAGTTTCAGGCCATATGGGATTTTGATGGATTTCTTTATGGGTAGGCGGCGGAGGAAGATACTTTTCCATTTAGAGGGACGCTTAGAGTAGAAGATGTAATTGGTTTTGACAATGGATGTAAGGCTAATGTAATTATCTACAAAAAGGGTTTCATGGTGACGAATTAAGAGTTTATTTTTCTGGTTTTTCTTGGCATTTTTAGAGAGATTGGGAGGGTAAAGGATGGTCCACGAGTTGGTGCCAAACCTAGTGATTAAAGTGTCGGGTGGAGTGATGGTGTGATTGGAGGGAGGCATATTAAGACAGCTGGTATGGTCAAATGGGCAGGCAGGAGAAAAATTGGGGTGTAAGATGGAGGGGGTGAGAGGGCAGGGGGAGAGACAAAAGTCCGAGAGTTTGAGATGATAGGCTCAAAGGTTGGGGCAGAATTATGAATTGTCGAGGGATAAGATTGAGAAGGGTTGTAGTACAGAGGAAAAGTTAGAGGTAGCTACCATAGAATGAGTTAACACAAAAGGGGAGGAGAGGGAGACAAAGTGGTGGGACGGGTGGGGGGATCACGAGATTGGGTTAAAAAAGGGGGGGGGATGTGATAAATAAGATGGAGAACAGAGAATTGAAGGGGGAGTGTGAGGTGAACCGAAATGGGATAATGGGATGGAATCAGGAAGTGGAAGTAACCATTTGGGAATGGAGAGACAGTAGCCAAGAAATAGCGGGATAGAATTGGGGTGAAATGCAAAAACAGGCAATAATTATATTAACATGGGAGGCATCGGATAAGGGTAAAAGAATGCACAATATATTAAGGACAAGCAAAAATTAAATTGACATGGTAGGCATCGGGTAACAATAAAAGACTTGGGGTACGAGCAGCGATAAAATTCTAGTAAAGTGCAATTTAGATAATGAAAGAATAAAAAGACATTTGAAGTAAGGACATCATGATGTGGAACAAAGTAGCGCATAAGGAGAGCAAATATAGAGTGCAAATTGGCGCCGACAGGCTCGCTACCAGTCAGAGCACAGGTTGACCTCAGTTCAGGTCCCCAGAGGTCAGGGGGCCTGCACAGCGGCGTCAATGAAAACAGGCGGTGAGGAGGCTCTTCCCTGGACCAAACGAGGGGCCCATCTAGACTGTCATTCCCCGTCCCGGCTTCAGAGGTTAGTCCAGGTTAGTGTTGGTTGCCATTAGAAAACATGTGGATGCATAATGTTTCTGCCAGAATTTGCCTGAGTAGAGGCTTTCTTGGCTGTCTGAATCTGTAGCTTCTCATTTATTTCATCCAGTACTCATATCATCCCAGACATTTATTTTTGCAGGCTCCCGATCAATTGGCTTGGTGTCCTTAATATTGCCAGTAATTCAGATGACAGAGTCTTGTCCATCAACACACTAACCAGTTCTTTGTGTCCTCCAGCCATAGTCCCATGACCCATTTGATTGTCTTAAAGAGCTTGTAGTGAATCACTTCTCTGGTTAGGCCCTAACTAGGAATTGAAGTATTGTACTACTAAATATAGACCCCGAGAACATTGTGATACACAAATATCGAGGACAGAATATCAAGGAATACAATATCGAAGGTTGAGTGCATATAGGGAAGTATAGGTTTACTATTCCTAACTGCACATCTATGAACCCTGAAGATGTATGCACTATGTAGGGACATATATGTAGAGTTAGGTATAAAGAATCTAGACTAACGGCTGTCAGTTTTTTTTCTATATTTAGTCATCAATTTTGTGTCCCAGGTTACTATCCAGGGTGCACACTGAGTTGCGCATGCCACTTCTTTTATGTACGAGTGAGCTTACTTGCTCTACTGCCTCTCTCGAGTTGGGACTCAAGGGCCAAAGATTAAGACTTTGCAGTGGGGAGGAGAACTGGTCCATGGCCAGTGTTTGGTTGTTTGCTGAGTCACAGGAGTTACTACAACTGCTCTTGCTACAACTAGCATTTGTGGGGTCTGCAAAGGTATGTTTCTCACTCCTCGTAAGCCCCTTGGGTTCTCTGTAGTCTGGGGCATGTCTTAGAATGTTCTAAACATACCGGAAAAGGACTATAGTGTGTTCATTGCAGCAAGCTAAATTATTTAGCATGAAGGTGCCAGGCTCCTCTGGAGAGACTAAGGATATTGGTGTCTTCCACAGTGATGTCTAGGATGAAGGATACCAAGGTGCAGTTGGTGAGATTTATAAGGCTGAATCAAGTGATGGTCCTGACATTTTCATGATCTCAGATTCCACCTTAAAAAGCTTACTGTAACTAGGCAGTGTTGGTGTTGGGTGCAAATTGTGAGGCGTGCTCTCACTGTGCCTCATGCATATGGCAACATCATCACTAGAAGAACAGATGCAACCGCAACATGGACTGCTTTCAAGCATTTGCTCTGGGGACCACATAAGTCACTCAACTTGTTTGCATATTCAAAGCCTTGGTTAACATATTCAAAGCCCAGGTGTCTTATGGCAAGTACAGATCCTCTTCTGCATCACAAACCTGTAAGGCATCTTTACAATGAGTGTCTGGTCCAGAGATCTGACTATTTGGAGGTGAGCAAGCACAATTGCACAGTGAGTGACAATAGCATCTCACCACTACCTCTCTGTCAGTGGCACATTCCATTCCACATGCAGAAAAAGTGGCGATGAACCCTGATTGAAAACGAGCAGCATGCAGAACAACACAAATGCTCAGTCCACGCAGACATGTCAATTTGATGCTCGCGTGCAGTTCCCATTCAAAAGAGGAATAGGTAAGGAAAGTTAGTACCCCAGTGTAGCGTGGTAAGGATCAAATGGAACCCCAATGCGACACCCATAAATGCCCATCAGAAGAGGGCGTTGGTTTTGATATGATTTGATGACCAACCTGTGACTGCCTCGAAAACTGCAGTACTATGAGTAACTCTTTTATGCTTAGTTTATTTTCACTGGTTAGAGGTTCCCTTACTCTGTTGATTGTTGGGTGAGATGTAGTCTTGCTCCTTTTTTTCAGGTTGGCAGTTTGAATAGTCATACCCAAACAATGCATCCTTGCTGGATGACAGCTCATGGCACCTTGGTAATAAATGTAGCTGCTTCCAGAGTGCATGTGTCTAGAGCAGTGCGAACAGGGAGGTTTAAGGGTGGCGATATTAATGAAGTTGTTGTATTAGTGAGGGCGCAGGTTTTAGCTTTCAAGGCTATGTGCTGGATGATGTTTCCGGGGGAGTATTTTCTCATTGAAGCATGATGTTTCCGGGGTGTATTTTCTCATTGAAGCAACCCTTTATGAGCACTATTTGGACCCACATCAAGCGGATTTTTGCCCAGCGCATGGTACAGAGGCGGTCATGTTGACAGTCCTTGACTCCCTACGTCAGAAGGCCGACCTGAGTATACCACAGGCACTGGTTCTCCTGGATTTGTCGGCGGCGTTCGACACGGTCGATCACAAAATTTTGTGCGACCGTGTCGGGCAGGCCGGCATCCAGGGCTCGGCCTTCAGTTGGATTTGCTCCTTCCTCAACCGCCGCTCTCAAGCGGTTCAACTAGGGAACTTTATGGCTGCCAAGTCCTCCATTCCTTGTGGGGTCCCGCAGGGATCCTCTCTCTCACCTTATCTTTTTAATATTTATCTATTTCCCTTGATCCTGGCATTGAAAGAAATTAACACAGTCACCTTCAACTATGCTGATGACCTGCAGCTCCTGTTTACGATTGATGGCACCCCAAGTTCAGTCTCACAATTTCAAGAGACAATGCGGTTTATCCGTCAGTGGATGGATCAGAATCATCTTAAATTGAACCCAGACAAGACCGAACTGTTGCTGACTGGGAACAGCAGCAGGTTCTGGTGCCCTCATTATTGGCCGCCTGAATTGGGTAATCCACCGCAACCGCCCCCCCACGTACGTAGTCTGGGGGTAACCATCGACAGTGACTTATCCCTGAAAACACAGGTTGGGACAGTGGTTTTCTCCTGTTCCTTTCAACTTCGCAGGATAAGAAAGATTTGCCGTATGTTCACTCACTGAGCACTGGTGCAGGTGGTGACTGCACTTGTGTTGTCCCATTTAGACTATGCTAACGCTATCTATCTGGGACTTCCACTCTTTCTATCCAAACGCCTCCAACTGGTCCAGAACCAAGCGGCAAGGTAGATATTCCATCAACCCAAATGGCACTCGGCATCCTTCCTCCTGAAGAAGTTACATTGGCTCCTGGTTGCTCAGATGCCTGATATTTAAGTCACTATACTGCAACAGCCCCGCATTCATTAACAAGTTGGTCTCTAGATATACCCCTTTACGTCCCCTGCGCTCTGCCCAACTTCAGCCTATGATGGTACCATCTTATAAGCTCAAACGCCAAGGTGGATGTAGGTTTGCGTTTCTGGCTCCTAAACTCTGGAACGCATTACCCACCGAGATCAGAAGCTGTACAGATCTGTTGTGCTTTAGGGGACGGCTGAAAACTTGGCTTTTGATGCAGGCCTACGCATAACGGCATCCGGGTCGCATCTCTTCAGTCATAGCGCCATGAAACCTCTGGGTGTACGTGCGCTCTAGAAATCATGGCTAACATAACATAACCTGATGTGTTTGTGCCATATCTCCCAATGATTTGTTTTTTTTTTTTGTTTTTTTTTAAATTTGTTTTTATTGCAGAGTTAGAAACCACAGAATACAAGTAGTCAACCAGTCCACTCGTGACATCCCCCCCGATCAACAGTAAAACGTATATCATACACAGCCATTCAGCCCGCATCCCGGAGGCCGGGCGGCATTATACTCTACTTGGTAGGAAAACATCACGGTGAGCGTCCCATAGGGACCATGGTCGAAAGATCGTTTTACGTATCCGCATTTTACCCCCCCACCCTCAACAATACCTTCGTCAGCCATTCCGCTTGCGTGATCAATGCTACTGTCCGTTCCAGGGCCCACCCCAAGCGCTATGGAGCCTATCATACCTGGCCGCTCCTCCCCACCATTTCTAGCTCCGCGCGGTGCCTAACTGACCCACTTAACCCGAAGTCGCCCTTGCAGACAACCAGCTACCCGGCTGCCGACCCACCCCAAACTCCCACTAAACGACCCCCCCTATGTCCCCACCCTGGCAACTGCTAAAGGTGTGTGCTTCGTGCTGATGTGTTGGTTGATCCACTACAGTGTCAATGACAACTCTGTGTTCGTTTGCCCCGCAGTGTCCGCTGGTCCTATTCCCTCAATCCTCATCCTCCACCAAAGAATCACGCAAAGCCTGCACCACCAACTCCCATGCACGCGCTGCATCCAAAGCCTTCTCACTACCAAGCTTGACAGCCTGCTTCATCCGGAGCACACTCTCGCATTCAGACCACCGCAGCAATTCGTTCTTCCATCTCCGCAGTGACGGCCCGCCCTTGGACTTCCAATGCCATGATATTTCTCTTTGCGCCAGTATCAGACCCAGATCAATAAATTTGCTCGTCACCTTGGTGTGTTTGGTGTGCGGGAACCAGAGCAGCAAGCATGCCGCCATATCAAATTCCACCTCCCTGTCGGTCACCTCGTTTAAGAGGTCCCCCACCTCCGCCCAGTAGGCCTCCAAATGTGAGCACCCCCAGAGCAAATGATCCATGTCGGCTCCTAGAGACGAACACCGCGGGCACCGAGCGTCCTGTACCTGGAAATACCGCCGTATTTTTTCGGGGGTCAGGTAGGCCCTATGGAGCACATAGAAATGCACTTGCTGGAAGCGCGCATTTCTCGTGCCCTTCCACGTGCGCCGCAAGATGTGACTCCACGCCGTGTCTGGAATGGGTCTGCCCACGCTCTCCTCCCATTTAGCCTTGAGCCCCTGGAGCGGTTCCAGTCCCTCGTTCAGCATCCTATTATGGAGGCATGTCACAGCCTTGAACGTGCCCGCTGCCATCACCACATACTGGCACGCCATAGTCGTGGTCGGTTCCATGAGCCCCCCTTTCCAGTGCTTCTGTATAGCTGCCACCACCGCCGCGTGTAGGAGAAACCCCCCATCAGGCAGCCCGAACTGTTCCCGAAGCACCTCAAAGGGTACCAGGGCCCCATCGATGTACAGGTCTCCTACCACCTGCAGGCCCGCCTCCTCCCAATCCAGCAATGGGGACCAGTCACCCCCGTGCGGCAAGGCCGTCAGCATACCGATCGGGATCTCCGGCGCATAAGGCCGTGTCGCCTTCGCTCTCCTAAGGCTCCTCTGCCAGCACAGCCTGAGTGTCCGTTCCTCCATAGTGAGGCCCCGCAACTCAAGTCTCTGCTGCATAACGATGTAGGACAACACATGGCATTGCATCCCCTGCTCTCGGTCCGCCTCCGGCCCCCTAAACACCCTGGCCACGTTCTGCGTGAGGACCTGCAATTGCGCCGCTAAATAATATAGCTCAAAGTCGGGTACAGCCATGCCCCCCTCGACCTTGGGGCGAAGCAGCGTGCTCAGCGCCACTCTACGGCGGCCATGCCCCCACAGGAACCCAATAATCATCGTCCTCAGGTCTCTAAAGATCCCCTGAGGAATCCAGATAGGCAACGTCCGGAAGTAATACAGAAAGCGGGGGAGCGCCACCATTTTTAAAAGAGCTATCCTCCCCAGAACCGTCAGTGGGAGGGTCGACCAGAAGGCCATGCTGCCCCTCAGTGCCCGAACGCACCGACCGATGTTGCCCTCCAATAGGTCCGCGGCCGCGTGGTAGATGCGGACTCCCAGATAAGTGAAGCAAGTTGGCTCCCAGAGCACCCCCAAGTCACGAGCAGGGCTGGGCGACCCCGCTCTCAGCGGGAACACACAGGTCTTCGTCCAGTTGACCTTAAGTCCCGACAGCCGGCCAAACTCCGACAACAGGTCCATCGCACCTTTCAGGGCCCGCGCCGTATCATCGAGATACAGAAGTAGGTCGTCCGCATACAGCGATATATGATGTTGCTGCCCGCTGCTGGCTATTCCCGCATACCTGTCACCCGACCTCGCATGGACCGCCAAGGGTTCCATCGCCAGGGCAAACAGCAAGGGGGAAAGGGAGCACCCCTGTCTCGTGCCCCTACCCACCGGGTATGCCGCAGACACCAGCCCACCCAAACGCACCCGCGCCGTCGCCGAGGCATATAAGACCTTCGTCCACCGGCGGAACCCCTCACCCATGCCAAACCTCTCCAGCACTCCATCCAGGAAGGTCCATTCCAAGCTGTCAAAGGCCTTCTCGATGTCCACGGACAGGACCGCTTGGGCCCCGTCCCCATCCAGGATGGTGCCCATTATCCCCACCAGGCGGCGAATATACAGCGCCGTACTCCTCGTGGGGATAAACCCAGCCTGATCCCTGTGCACCAGGCCCGTCATGTGTGGGGCCAGTCTGGTTGCCAATATCCGGCTCAGGATCTTGTAATCCACCGTCAGCATGGACAGCGGGCGATAGGACCTCACGTCCGTCGCATCCCTACCAGGCTTCAGGAGCGGGACAATCAAGGCCTCGCGCATGGACCCAGGCAAGCTTCCTGTCTCAAAAGCCTCCGTGTACACCACCAGGAGCCTGGGGGCCAAACTGTCGACCTACTGCTGATAAAATTCTATTGGTAACCCGTCTACCCCGGGCGTTTTATTACGAGCCATATGTTTAATAGCCACCCGTATTTCAGTGAGCGTGATCGGGCCACCCAACTCCTTCGCGTCCTCCTCATCTAGGACCAGAAGCTGCCTCGCCCCTAGGTACTCCGCTATGTCCTGGACCTCCACTCCCAACTGACTCTGATATAATTCCTGATAATACACCCGAAAGCACTCCAACACCGCTGCCTGGGAATACACCATCTCCCCTTGTGCGTTGCTAATGCTAAGGATCGGGCAACCCCTAAGTTCCGGGTTAGCAAGTCTGGCCAAGAGTGTGTCCACCTTGTCCCGTTCTGCATGCGCTCTAATGGCGTACTGCCTGTAGTCGTAACACCTCAACCGTTCCGTCTCGGTGGCGACCACTTCCTTCGCTTCCAACAACTGGGTCTGTAAGTCCGGGCTGGCCGGCCTGCGGCGCTCCACATCTCTCAAAGTCTCTTCCGCTTTCATACGTGCATTCAACACAGTCGTACAAGCATTCGAAAACCTACCCAGACACACCCCTCTCACCACCACTTTCATTGCATCCCATTCAGTGGACCGACTCGTGGCCGTGCCCTCATTCTCATCAAAGTATCGGCCGATACCCTGCTGGACAGCGTCATGGAATACAGAGTCCTCTAGCGTCTCCGGCCGAAGCCGCCATGTTGGTATCGCCGAGCGCTCCCGCTGCCACTGGATGTGCACCAATAGGGGGTTATGATCTGAAATGGTTCTGGCCAAGTACTCCGTATGAGAGATCACTGGGGCTAGGGACCCACTACAGAGCACCGAATCTATCCTCACATGCAGCGCGTGGAGAGCAGAGTAAAAGGAATAATCCCTGGTGTCTCTGTGCTGCTCCCGCCATACATCCAGCAACCCCCATCTGTCCTGCCAATCCTTCCTGTGCATGGTCAACTTGCGCACCGGAGAGTCTACTAGGGGGGGATGGGACCTATCCAGAGCCACATCCGTAATCGAGTTGAAGTCCCCCCCTAACACTATCGGGCCCGCCAGGAAAGAAGCCAAGGACCCAGAGAGACCATCAAAATATCGAGCCTGATCAGTATTTGGCGCATACACACAGCAGAGAACCACATCCCTTCCATACAACCTCCCCTCCACTGCTACAAACCTACCATCAGGGTCCACCACTTGATTCAGCACCTGGAACGGTATCCCCGCTCTCACCCAAATCAGCACCCCCCTGGCATATGCCGAACACCTGGCCCGCCATCTTTTTTGCAACGCAGCGCACTCTTTTTTAGTCAGATGGGTTTCCTGCAGCATAGCAATCTGTACCCCTCTTCGCACCAGGAATGCGTGTACTTTGTGGCGTTTGACCATAGTTCGCAGCCCCCGGACATTCCACGTCAGGCATTTCAGGTTAGGTAATGTCCCCATACCAACATCGAGCAGTCCGATCCAAATAACAAAAGTTCACATCCCTTCCAAAGCAGATGCCCCCCCCAGAACACAACCTGAACAAAAAAGCAACACCCCAAACCCCACTCCCCAGGACAGAGCCTACAAACCCAATGTCAGCCCCAATCCAAACCTCGAACCAACTACCCATGTTCCTACCCTGTGGTCTCCACCACAGCTGGCCTTAAGGGCCCAAGGGGGGTGAGTTATCGCCGACCCCAGCTAGCGGAGCCCGCACCCCGCGCCCTCATCCCCTACTGCGCGCTCAACCCCCCCCCCCCCCCCCCCCCCGGCAACCCACTCATCTCCAACAGGATACCGCCCTACCATTAGGTCTCGAGCAAGTCCCAACACAGTCTCAACCGCAAAATATTCCATCAGAAGTCTGGGGGGTCACCACCGGCCCCTTCGAGCTTTCCGCCTCTGAGAGGTCTTCTCCCGTTCTGCTGCCTTCTCCACCCGAGTCCGTTTCCACCCGGTCACTGTTCTGTTGCGACCCCGTAATGGCCGCCGTCGCTGCGAGCGCATCTCTCTTTTCCGCAGCCATTTGAGCCTCCCGTTTCTCCCGCTGGCGCCTGTTGCGGGACCTGATGCGCTGCGATTGTCTGATCCGGGGCTGCTTAGGCTGATCTCGCCTACTTTTATGCGACCTGTCCGTCCTCGCTCTATACGACTCCAGCCATTGCCAAACTTCGTCTGGGGTCTGGAAAAACTGCGTAGTTCCATCAAGTATGATCCGCAGCTTGGCCGGGTAGAGCAAGGAATATTGGATGCCTTCCTCCCGGAGCTCCTTCTTCACCGCTAGGAACGATGCCCTGTTCTTCTGGACCGCCTGAGTGTAGTCCGGGAAGATCGTGACCTTGCTGTTTTCCACCTCATACGGGCCCGACATCCTAGCCCGCTGGATGAGGAGATCCCGGTCTTTATAATGGAGGAGCCGCGCCACCATCGGTCGGGGGGGGCGGCCAAGCCCTGGTGGGCGAGCAGGCACCCTGTGGGCTCGCTCCAGAGTAAAGAAAGGAGTAAGCCCCTCCGGTGCCACCACTGTGCGAAACCAGTTCTCCTATCTCCCAATGATTTGTAACACAAAAGCCCAGGGTCTGCACTATATTTAGGGGCCATTGTCTGCGGTGGAGTTATGAAAAATAATGCCCCTCCCGCAGAACGTGATAAGGGAGCCCCTAAGTCTCCCATATCTCACAGCTATTCATTTATCTTAGGCTGAATGAGGATATGTTGAAGGGTTGGGGTCCCCCATGCGCCTCACTATCGGTATTTGCACCATGGTGTACCATTAAACTGAGCCGGACTGGGAACTTAAAACAGCCCTGGCAAAAATTATAAATTCAGCCCCCATGTGCAGGCGTGCTAATGCTGAATAGAACCGGAGCAACTCTATCAATTTGCCGCTGGGATTGCATAATGTGCACCACCCCGGGAGTGTGGCCACCAGGGCGGACGTGCCTAGCTGAGGCTCAGGGAGAGGGCTCCCACCTCCCTCATTTCCAAGTAGCCTAGCTGATCGCAGATAGGGTCCAGCGGCGCCGGACCATGCAGGGCATCCAGCACCGACACCTGTGATGGCCATGCTGCATTAATGTGGCCAAAATCGTGCTCCGAGAAGGGGGAACAGTATGGAGCACAAAATGGTGACCGTTGTCTTGGACAGCCCTCGTCGGGGTGCATGAGCTGCTGAGTACCTGTAGCACTTCGGCGGCCCTAGGAGGAAGTCTGGCACCTTAATAGCGCTCCTGCAAAAACAGCAGCAGCCACAGGAGGGGGAGGGGAAGTGGACCGCTACATGCGGGCGTGAGCGCCGTGTGCCCGCAATACACCGGCAATGAAGGCCTGGAGTGACCGCCGCCCACCACCAGTTCCTCCTCCTGCCTCCCACCAAACATCGGTCGCGACACCCTGCTCACCTGCTGGGGCCGAAGGGAGACGCGCCCAGATAGCACCCACGGCCTGGTGAAAGTGAGGGCCCGTCGGGTGCAGTTGCCGGCTCGTTCGACAGTGACAGCTCATCGTGGATGGGCGGAGCTGGGGATCCACGCGGCCAGCCTCCCACGCTTGTGGCTTGACAGTGATGCCCAGGCGAGCCCAGTGGCTGAAGTTGGAGGGCTGACGGGAGGCCTGGTGTGTCAGGTGGAATCTAGTACAGGCCGCGATCATTAGGCGGCCTGCCTGACTCTAAAATGGCCGCCCACAGGACACACGCTGCTGATACAGATTGGAGCGCGGTGCTGAGGCCCACAGCTAGCGCTTACAACAGCGTCTACCAGGGATTAGGGACCTCCACTAATGGGCATTCCTATGAGCGACAGTAAGAGGAGACCCGGCCAGCCAGCACCAGGGAAGGCTGCCCATTGGCTCCCTAGGGGCAGTGAGAACTGTGAGAACACAGGCTGATTGCAACTTTCTAGGGTGGCATATTGTGCGAAAACTACTGACAGCTGTGTACAACGATGATTGTAGAATAGGTGCCAGTGACTGTGCCAGCATCCTAGTCGCCCAGAGGGGTTTAACACCAAGTAGACACTCGGGGGAAGGAGTGTTGCGAGTTGCTCCACCATCAGGGCTGTGATGGTCCACGTTAGGCGCCAAGCAGAGCCGGTAGTATTACAATAAACTACACAATGATGTCTAACTAGAAGTACCGTCCCAGCTGCCTGTTGAGTTTCCACTACGGCGGCCTACTAGCATCCGCAGACTTACCTACATCCCAGCACTTTCCTGACGCAATGCCACCGACAAGTAGCACCGACTGTTTACGGCATAGGGAGACACACGGTCAGCCGAGCCAAGTGCTTCGCCTGGGAGACAACGCCAGACGCGCTTCAGCGATCCCTGCGGCAAGAATGGGCAAGCCAAGGGTGACAGGGCAGCCCACGGAGCCACATCAGCACTGCCCACAATCACTCCACGGGGTCCCAAAGGATGATGCCACATCAACAGATGTCTCCCTCTCTGCCAAATTGGACAGGGTTCTCTTGGCAATAGAGCAATCCAGACTCTCAATGGAGCAGCAACTGGGCACCTTGACGACAGACATTAGCCTCCTCCGTGACGACCACCGAAAATTGTCCAACAAGGTCTCGGATATTGGAAAAACTGTCACTTCCCTCCAGCCCATGGTGCAGACCCATCAAGACACGATACAGTCGTTGAAAGGCCGCATGTCTACCATGGAAGAACGAATCGACTACTTGGAAGGGCGGTAGAGGCGCTGCAATATACACGTCCTTGGCCTGCCAGAGGGAATTGAAAAGGCAGATGCAATGGAGTACATGGAGACCTGGACTAAGTCATTCACGCCAGATGCAGAGCGGTCAGCGTTCTTCTCCATTGAGCGGGCCCATCGGGTCCCAGCGCGCTGCCCTGGCTGGGGGCTCCATCGCGCCCCATGCTGGCAAAATTCTTGCACTTCATAGACTGTGATGTAGTGTTAAGGGCAGCCCGGCAGGCCAGGCCGATTTGGGTGGAGAACAAAGTCATCATGATATTCCCTGACTATTCCCGAACGGTCCAGCACCAAAGGTCGTCCTTCTTGGACGTGAAACGGCGACTTAGAGCAGAAAAGATACAATACTCCCTGCTATTCCCTGCCCGCCTTAAGGTCATGCAGGACGGTACCACTCATTTCTTCAGGAACCCGGAGGAGGCGCATGACTGGATGGACCAACTTGATGCCACGGGTCCTCGCACAGAGCATGCCCATGAGAGGCCCACAGGAACGCCAAGACCCAGAAGACAAGGCTCATGGCGACGCAATCGAAAGGTAGCCTCCAACTCGCTACTGCGCACCCTGGGGTCACCAGACCTGGAGTAAATAGTTCAAGAATGACGGAGCGCCTTAAAGGCGGTGGCGAATCTCCGTCCCGCATCCCCAGCGACGGACATTGAATGGGCTCCTCACATATTCACTTCCGAAGAGGAAGGAGATAGTGAAACAACGTAATCTGGAGTGGACTCAGTTGCCCTGCCCTTGATCACCCCGAGGTCTGCTGATGACTTGATATAAATGGATTTTCGACACTTGAAGGAAGTACTGGGGGGGAGGAGATACCTCTTTGGCACCAGCACGAGCGACCTCACTGCACGCGTGCCCGCAACCCATCTTAGGCCTGGTTAGCCAGTTATCCACTCAAGCAAACCAGCGAGCAGCCATTCACTTGCGAGCATAGCCCACAAGCTGAGGTACCTTGCAGACACAGGCCGCCAAACCCACAATATGTTGATGCTCTCGTACCTGCTAAGAGCCAGTTTGGACATATCGCTTTTGTCGATAGGTCCCCTGCATTGGGGCTACGTTTTGTCCTACCCCAGTTCCCCCCCCCCCCCCCCCCCCCCCCACTGAGCACTCTCACTCTGCACTGTGTCCCCGTTAACGTGCCGATGAGTAGCAGCACAGATGCCATAGCAACGCGGAGGTGGGAGGGGCGGTCTAAAGCTCAGGGCCTTCCGGAGCAATGGGGTGGCCACACAACATTACATATCATACATCCACACCGATGGCGCAGACAGGCACCATCACCATCCTTACACTGAACGTGCGTGGAATGCACACTGCGCATAAACGGTACTCAGTCTATGCCTATAGCAAGCGTTACCATGCGCAAATCGCGTTCTTGCAAGAAACGCACCTAACAGTAGGCGAAGTGACAAAATTGCGTAGGCGTTGGAGGGGAATCATATGCGCTACTACTTATTCGGCCTTTGCTCGAGGCACCCTTATATGGGTATGCCCCGGCATTCCATTTCAGGAACATTCCTGTGCCATTGACCCAGACGGCCGATACGTTCATTTGCAGGGACGACTGGACGGCCAAGCAGTTCTAGTGGGGAATATATATGGGCCCCAATATTAACCAAAGTAAGTCCTGGGACACACTTTCTACCTATTGAGCACATACGCACAAGTTCCCTGGATCTTAGGAGGGGACTACAATTGCGTACCAAACATAACACTGGATAGATCCCATCCCCCCATCCGACGTCTCCCATAGCGGCACAGGCAAAGCGATTTGTGGCGGGCGCGCCATTGGTCCCTTGCTGATGCCTGGCGTGAGCGTAACCCCACTGCTAGGCTTTACTCATTCCACTCAGTGCCTCATGACCTGAGTGCGCTTGGACAGTTTCCTTTGCTCCCCTGCTATCTTGTCCCTCATTTCTGATGCAGACTACCAGGGCAGGACCATATCAGACCATGACGCACATACACTCAAGATACGATGGCGCCCGCCACTCCCCCTGGTCCCTACATGGCGTTTACCCAGGGAATGTATCGACGACCCGGTTTTCAAGCAAACACAGGCGGACCATACCAGCCAGTACTTTCAAGAGAACACTGATACTGCCACCACGTGTGCAACAGAATGGGGCGCCTTTAAAGTTGTTATACGGGGCACATGTATTCGACAAGTCGCAGGGGTCCGTCAAGTCTTGGAGCGAGACATAAAAAGAACAGAGCAGGCACTAGCCGCTCTAACAAAAAAAGCTGACCCAGACAAAGCCACGACTGCCCAAATTGCTGCCGCAAAAACAGCATACGAAGAGGCTTTAGTTAGCTTGCGTAGGTATAACTTTCCGGCATACGCGGCACGGGCTCACAGCGAAGGTGACAGGGCGGGTAAGTTGTTGGCATGGCTGGCTGAGCAGGACTCGACCCTTCCACTCGTCACAGTCATTCGCAATACTCGAGGTACCCTATTGTACTCTTAAGATTCTATCCTGAGCGCCTTTCAAGAACATTGTTAATGTTAATGTTAATGTTAGGCTAAATTTATAGAGCGCACTGACACCGGAGGTTTCCTGGCGCTGAGGTTGGAATTGAGGTAGAGCTGAGAGCTAATGGGAGTTCGAGAAGAGCCAGGTCTTTAGGCTCTTTCTAAAGCTCAGCAAGGTGTCAGAGGTTTTGATGTGTAGGGGAATGGAGTTCCACAGCTTGGGTGCCAGGAAACTAAATCTCCGGCCACCCTGTTTTTTTAACTTGATCGCTGGAACGGTGAGAAGGTGAAGATGGGCAGAGCGGAGATTGCGAGTGGGGCAGTGTGGGTTAATGAGGGATTTCAGAAAGGCCGGGCATTTGGTATGCCGGGCTTTATAGATTAGGCATCCAATTTTGAAGGCAGCCCTTTGTTCGATGGGCAGCCAGTGCAGCTTGGCCAGGAGGGGTCTAGCCGATTGCCATTTGGGGGCTTTACAAATGAGTCTTGCTGCCTGGTTCTGCACCATCTGGAGGCGGTGCAGCAGGGACCTGGATAGGCCCCAGAAGAGGGAGTTGGAGAAGTCGAGGCGGGAAAGGACGAGGGAAATGACGATTTGAACCAAGGCCTCGTGGGAAAGCAGGTGAGAGATCTTTCGGATTTTACGTAGCTGGAACATGCTAGCAGAGATGATAGCTCCGACGTGGGTTTTGAGGGTGAGGTCCCTGTCAATGGTGACACCTAGGCTTTTTACTGCACTCGACGGAATAGGGGCAGTGCCCAGCTCAGCTGGCCAGAATTGAGGTCCCCAGTGTGCTGAGCTGGTACCAGGCAGGATAAGTTCCGTTTTTTCCGGATTTAATTTAAGCTGGTTAGAAATCATCCATTGTTGGATGTGCAGCATTACTGCCTGGAAGTTAGATGCGGCATCCGGGGTGTCTAAGGGAAAGATGATCTGCATATCATCTGCGTAGTTGAGGACAGTGCAGTTCCAGTTACTGAGTGAATGAATTAGCGGGCGGAGGTATAAATTAAAAAGGAGGGGTGAAAGGGAGGATCCCTGGGGGACTCCACAGGTGGTGGATACCTGGGTCGCAGTGAAGGGGCCTAGATGGACAGTTTGCACTCTGCCAGAAAGGAAGGACTTGATCCAATCCTGTGCAGGGCCCTGGATGCCTGCTTGTCCGACACGGTGGAGAAGAATGTCATGGTCCACATTATACATCGTTATACGCTAGTCCTGCTCAAATATCTGGGGAGGCCCTCTGCCAATTCCTGGTTCATCACCAGCTGCCCCAGATAGACCGTGACACCCATCGAGATCTTGATGACCCCATTCGAGTGACAGAAATCAGACACGCTATGAAAGCATTAGCTACCCGCAAGGCCCCCTGATTGGACGGCCTTCCACTAGAATTTTATCGCACCTTTGCATCCCAACTGGTCCCCAGCTGGAGCAGCAATTCCGAGCGGCCCTGGATGAAGGCACCTTACCCCAATCCATGTGCGAATCGGTCATAGAGTCTCTTCTTAAACCGGATAGGGACCAACAGCTGAGTTCTTACCGGCCCATAGCCCTATTGCCTGCGGATGATAAAATCTACGGGAAAATCCTGGAGGATCGCTATGCTACTGTCCTTCCGCAGCTAGTCCATCTGGATCAGAATGGATTTGTGCCGGGCAGGAACACTTCTTCCAATATCCGGCGGCTGTTCCACGTACAGGACCAGATCTTGACCGTTTCCCTCGTGCCTGGTCCTGGATCTGGAAAAAGCCTTTGACACTCTCTCATGGGCATACCTATTTCAGGTCTTGCAACATATGGAGATAGGATCTCACCTTCAGGCATATACTAGGCTCATATACACTGCACCCACCTCCAGAGTTCGACTGGGCCCCCTCATCTCCGCCTCTTTTGCGGTCCGCCGCGGCACCAGGCAGGGCTGCCCGCTTTCCTCCCTCCTTTTCCCCATGGCAATGGAGCCCTTGGCTGCCTGTCTTCGTGCCGAGGGTGAGGAGTGGGGAATTCCTATTGCCAATTCCATCCATATTGTGTCATTATACGGTGATGATGTTCTCATATATGTCCGGGATATTGCAGCAGACCTCACACCTATACTTCGCATTCTACAAGACTTTGAAGGAGTGGCAGGACTACGAGTTAATTGGTCCAAGTCCACAGTTTACCCCCTGGTACAGGCAATGCCCCAATACAGCTGCGGCTGGGTGACGTTGATCTTTCATGGAGCCCGCAGGCAGTGCGGTACCTGGGAGTTCAACTGTACCACACCCCGCTTGACATCTACGAGGGTAATTATTGAAATCTGATGGCAGGCATTAGATCATCTGTACACTTCTGGAAGGATCTCCCACTCGCAATCACGGGTAAGATAGCGATTGCAAAAATGATCCGAGTCCCAAGACTCCTATATCTCTTTTCCAACCTCTCAGTGGTTCCCCCCGCTCGTTTTTCAGCAAGATAGATGCTCTGCTGGGGGCTCTTATCTGGGGCTCTGGCCACAGGTGCATCACCCTGGCTAAGTTGCAGTTATCTCTTGACCAAGGAGGGCTGGCTTCGCCGTCCTTTGAGGCTTACTTACTGGCTGCCTAATTACAATGGGTGTCCCGTTGGACAGCGGGCCGGGCGCAAAGTGAATTGGCCACTGCAGCTGGGCAGTTGCGCCCCCCGCCATCCATCGCATGTTACTACCAGGAGATGCGCCCCCCCCTGGCAAGGCCACTCCAGCTGATGATGGCGCACGTCTGTCTTGCACGCATCTATAGAATGAATTGTGTGGCACCCCGGTACTCCCCTCTCCAGCCGTTGGTAGGGCTACCCAAGGGTCGCACACACTACATAGAGAGCATGCTGCACTTATGGATGGAACACGTCCTGACGGAAGTTGGGGAGCGCTATTTTGACGGACAACTGCAGACGTTTGAGGTACTCGTGAATGACTTTGAGCTTCCTAGGGGACAGTTCTTGATGTACAGGCAGCTCCTAAGAGACTGCCATAAACATTGGCACACAGTTGAGGAAGAGCCCCCTACACACCCGGTCCTCCACTCCATTCTACAGATGGGCCCAGGGCGACACCTAGTTACTTGATTATATCAAGCTATACGATCCCTTAAGCAACCCACACTTGTGTCCCTCAGGGAACAATGGGAAGCCGACTTTCGCAGGGCTTTACACGATAGGGAGTGGGTCAAAGCACTAGCATACACCAAGAAAGTATCCCGCAACTACTGCTTCAAAAACATACAACTGCATATCCTGCATCGGGCATATCTCACTCCTTCAACGCTCCAGAAGTATTTCCCCAATGGTGCCTTCGCCTGCCCTAGACGTCAGGAGCCCGATGCCTCCTTTTTGCACATGCTGTGGGACTGTCCGTCCCTCCACAGCTACTGGGGTACCGTCCATGCTACCTTGGGAGCAGTCACGGGTCTCCCGGACCTTTACAAGTGGGAAGCTAGCGCCCTCGGCATCGGTAAGCGTCACAAGCACATGAAAGTCGAAATGCGCTTTGCCTCCTTAGTGCTTCTCCTGGCCAAGCGGTGCATAACCATGCACTGGAAAGCACCTGGCGGCATTGGTAGGCGCAGTCAAGAAGTGGGGAGCAGCGGAAGAGGGAGGAAGCCCAGGGAACTCGCAAGCATCCAATCTCCATGCCGTGGGCCATGCTGCTTCACTGCCTCCTTTTTGCACATGCTGTGGGACTGTCCGTCCCTCCACAGCTACTGGGGTACCGTCCATGCTACCTTGGGAGCAGTCACGGGTCTCCCGGACCTTTACAAGTGGGAAGCTAGCGCCCTCGGCATCGGTAAGCGTCACAAGCACATGAAAGTCGAAATGCGCTTTGCCTCCTTAGTGCTTCTCCTGGCCAAGCGGTGCATAACCATGCACTGGAAAGCACCTGGCGGCATTGGTAGGCGCAGTCAAGAAGTGGGGAGCAGCGGAAGAGGGAGGAAGCCCAGGGAACTCGCAAGCATCCAATCTCCATGCCGTGGGCCATGCTGCTTCACTCCTCCGCACATGAAACGGCGACAGGGGCAGAAACACCGGAGGGTGGTTCCACTAGGCCCCCTATGGCCCCAGGGGGTGCTCGGGAGGGTATGCAAAGGGCCCAAACTCCCAATGGGTCAGACATAATGGCCGACATAGTCCCGTCCCCACACTCCAACGTAGACAGCTCCTAGCGTTGTCCTTCTCCCTTCCCCCAATCCGCTGTGGCGCAATAACGTTATGATTTCCCGCATTCGTGCAGCCCTCCGGCGCTCCCCTACGCGCAACTACAACATAAGACACAGTGCACCCTAGTTTTTTTTTTATCCCAAGTTTATTCACGGTGACACTAAGGCTGATCTTTCCAAGCCCCGCCATGTTCGCATGCGGGGAGACACTGCACCTCGCATCCCCTGTGGGACATGGCGAGCAGCATATGGAAAGGTTACCTATATATGGACACAGACCCGAGAGGGTCATTGCTAAGTAATGAACGGAGTGATGGGGCTCAAAGTGCCTCAATTCATATGCTTGTGTGTCACAGTCTTACGTCCCCGTTCGGGGTCAATTGTATGCCAAAAACATCGGCAATATTAGATGTGATGTATGTAATAATGGAAAATGCCAATAAAAATGTTTTTCAAAAAATAAAAAATAAATTGGTGGAGGAGCTACGCTAGCAAGCAAGATGGCCGCATAAGCTCCCGGCTCCGCCGACCTCTGCCAGCTGCTCGTATATCCTGCAAGTTATCTTGTTTTCACACCGGACTCCCGTGTACACGAGGAGTGACTGACTCTGAAGGCGCAATCCCGAACCTTTTACCACATCGGGTGACGAAGATACGCCGTGTTTCATTCTCGGCCTATCTCAGCGTGGAAACCGAGGCCTCGATTTCCAACCCATCCGGGCTGGAGTTGAACAACATCGGCTGTAAACTTTGGGCTTCGTCCGGTCTCCCGAACGGAGACACATTTTACCTGTTTTTAACGGCGATTTCGTATCCTGCCTGCACCGCACACGCTGTAGCGTGACACATCATTTGCTGCAGCCCTGTATCCGACGCCGGGAGACATCGTAAGCCTTTCGGGGGATGTGGACGGGAGCCCAGACCAGCGGCGAAGGTGCAGAAATCGTGAGGTGAGAGCGCCCATTGTTGTTGTCCGCTCTGGTTGTGCCTGCTACCCCGGAGTAGTCGACCTCCGGGATTCACATCCTGATCTGTCGCTTTGCGAGAGGAGATGGAGGGGGCAGAAGACACACCACCGCTGCACCCCGTAATGGCGGCCATTAGAGCGCTCCACTCACAGATCATCGTCAACTACCAGGCACTGTCGGTAACAATGGAAGATCTTTGCCGGAGACTGGACGGTGGCTTTTCGCCATCATCTCAGCCAGCTGCACTACCCACGGAACATTGTATGCTCAACTTTGAGGACCCTGAGCGGAAGCTGGATTCCGTGTGCGCTGCTGATTCCTACAAGACAGATCACGCGCCCGTGAACATTATCAGCGTCCCCTGCTTGAGCCATATCCCGCTGACTATCACTATGGACAACCTCGAGTGCCTCAACAAGATCACATGTGACTATTGGAGAGTTTTATCATCCTTCCACGCTTCTCCTCGCTTGCTCTGTGGATATCGTGAACTTTTATCCTTTATTTGGTTTGCTCATACTGACTTGAACTTTTATGAAAGCTTTGCCTCTCTCATTGTTGCTGTGGTCTGGGTTATAAGTGCTCTAGTGAAGAATGGCACTGGCCAGGGTTAACCTGTGGGGTTTTTTAGGGTTTGGAAAAATAATTTAATCTGCTGCTGGGATTGTGACCTGTAAAGTGCGGGAGTCGGGTGGTACGTATCATGCTTCCCCGGATTGATTGTGTATTTTGCTGCATTCTATTTTGATCTTGTTTCGGGGTGGTCGCATCTGGTGGGGGGTAAGGGAGTCCGGGAGTGTGTTTTTGTCTCTCCTCCTCCGCTTCTCTTCTCTGTTAGGGACGTTTCTGGGCGACAGGCACGCTGCTAGTGGGTTAGGCCGAAGCCATTGCAGGGGTGCAGGGTGGAGGGGGGGTTTGTTATTTTGCCTTTGTTTTGTTCTATGGTCCCTTTTTCTTTCTCTCTCTCTCTTTTTAGGGTATTCCTCTGGGCGACAGGCACGCTGCTAGTGGGGTGGGCCGTAGCCATTGCAGGGGTGCAGGGTGGGGGTGCGTGGGGGGTTTGTTATTTTGCCTTTGTTGTGTTCTATGGCCCCTTTTTTTCTTTCTTCTTGCAGGGTCCGGTAGCAGTACTTTCGGTTTCATCCTGAAGGATACAAGTGGGCGGGGTCTGGGGTGGGCGGCTACGATGAGAGATCGGTAGTTTTGTTCTTCACCCTTAGTGAACTTATTAGCACTTGCGTCTTTACTGTTTCTCTAACTTGATCCGCGACTACCTTCTCACACCTACCCGCATTTATTATACCTTTGAGTGTGTAGCTCCGGATATCCTGTATCTTCTTCTTTATCTTGTCTCTGGGGGGGGGGGGGGGGGGGGCAGTTAAATGTAAAATAAAAAACTTTATGTATATCCTTGATCCGAAATGTTTTCAATGCACCGTATATCCTTTACCGCTGCCGGACCCCAGGGTTGCCGGCTGAAGAGCTGTGTTATTGGAACTCCTGATACGAATCGCTTACATGTGGTGACCGGCCCCTGTGGTTGTAGGGCTACTTCTGTACTTTTTGTTGAACGATATAATAAAGGTTTTAAAAAAAAACATTTACGTGCACCACCACTCCTGGAGGCTGAAACCAGCCTCCAAGTGTTAACGACAGCCTCCTGGAGCTCCAGCCTCCTGGGAAATTGCCCACTTGCCCGGCTTGCCAGTCTGTCCACGCCTTAAAATGGGTCAGATTAGAATAGTGTGCCCTTTTCCACAAATGCTATGAACTCATGACTGCCCTAGGGGTAGTATATTAGTGAACTCTCTTCGCACTCGTATGCAGTGACTGTACACCACATATTTGTGGTGCGCAGTCAGTGAACCTTTCCACTGCATTTGCCTCAGCACCCTTTCCTGGAATAGGCAGTGGTGGCTCCTCTGTAATAGCAGAAGAGCTTCGCCCCACTTAGCCCAGAAGGAAAAATAAACAATAATAAAACAACGTTATTATTGTTTTATTTTTCACTGGCAGCTGATGCTGCTGAGTCTAGGGCTAGCAGGGCAATCCTTTGATGCCAGGGACTGGGAGGAGAAGTGGTGGGCACTTGTAAATGTGCATGTCTGTTTGGCCAGACGTCTTAGGCTGGCCAAACAGACAAGCGAATGTAGGTTTCTCCAACCCAGCTGTGTTCAAAGTCGGGTGGAGAAACAACACAGACTCCCTGTGTCTGAGCGAGCGTTAAACCAGCCACTCAGGCCAATCCCCATGCTACTCTCCATGAGATCAATGTCTGTATCGGATGGGGGGTTAATGATGGGACTGCTGGGAGCAAGAAGAGCAGAAGAGCACTGAGGTGTGAGGTGGCCGACAGGTCGGTGTCAGGTAAATTTTTTAATTATTAATTCCTCCGCACCCCTGCTGCTGCCCCGCGATCCCACCACTGTACATTGCCAACAGCTGCAACTAGCAATAGGGTGCAGTCCAGTTACTGCCTGCATGACTTGCGGGGGTCGCTCGGGGGGTAGGGGAGGTGTAATTTGATTGAAAAAAATAAAGTTAATTTACCTTAGTCGGCCCAGTCCGGTCCTGTGTCGGTTCGTCCTGTGTGTCTCTGCTCCTCACAGGAAGCCGGCAGCCTCCCTCCCCTACCCTAAGCCAATCACAATGCTGCAATGGCCCTTATAGTGGTGCAGCAAACTGACGAATTTCCAGGTGTGCGATTTCTCGTAAATCTGGAAATGCATCAGTCGACATGGGTGTTGCGTGTGAACACCCACAGCAGCACCCATGTCCCGCCCCTAACACGCAAAGTGCTGCGTGAACAGGGGCGATATTTACAAGCACAGGTTAAGTCACGCAGAGTGACTTTACCTGTGCTTGTAAATATCCCTTAGCAGGCTGTACCACTGGTGCGTCACGCAACGTGATGCACCGGCGGCGCACAGGGCTTGTAAATCTGCCCCTTAGTGTTCTCCGGCCCCAGCTCACATGGCATCCTGCTAGCATAGAGCGAGATGGCGGCCCTGAGGAGAGTTACAACAGGGGTGAAGGCAGTTAACACGGGGAGGTATTAACGATATTTTACAGGCGGAGTTATTGCATTATAGCATTGGGAGGATCTCTCCTCACTTCACAGCATACCCACTGTAATATCCCCTCATGTGATGCGCTCCGGTGCTGTGCAGCTTGATTAGTCAGATAAACTGCCTGACCTCATAAAACAAGAATGTTGCCAGGAAATATGAAACTAATATCGGGGGTTGTCTGAGGCAAACGCGCATATCTCAAATACGCAGCATAACAACATTAGTAGACATTTAGAATTGCAAGAGAAATATTTAATTAAACACAAATATTTTCAGCATTAAGCTTTCCCTAATGAATTTAAATGCTTGCTATTATCCAGAGTATAACGCTCTCCCGTTTACACTGCAAGAAACGGGCACCTTTACTAATCAGTCAGCAAAACACAGGCCAAATACAAACATTATAGGTTTCGCCTCTCAAATCCATGCTGCGTCAGAGTCTTGTCAGACGATTCAAATGAATGCCCTTCTCTAACACACTTTTTAAAATTTGTTCTCAGGTGTGCCAGCCGCGTGAACAGCAGCGTGTAACGTGGGGCGGCTCCACGACACCGTCGAAGGCACATGTGGGGCGCCCCCTAGTGCTTAATGCACCATACACGCCAACAGACCGCCTAAAATTATTTTATGGGGGAAATGATGCCCCCCCCTTTTTTTTTCAAAATCTGTCTTTTTTTGTTTCACAATGTTGGCATGTATGTTAATTTGTAAAACACATAAATACATACATACGCAGGAGTCCACAGTTTTCCTTAGGAGTGCACCGCCAGCAGTGATGAATGCCGGGTCGTCAAATACTACTATGCCTGCCAAGTCTTGAATTGCTTCCATCTCATGGCTCTTTCTCCCTTTGCTCTAAACTTCCTGCCTCGTTATCTCACTCATGCAGGTTCCTTTCCGTCCCCGATTTCTCCCTGTTATTGTTTTGCTGTTCTTTCTGTTCACCCCTTCCCTTCCCCTCCCTTCCCTTTTAAGTCTTTCTCGCTCTGGTTCGCAGTCTGATGAAGGAAACAAATCATTGTCCCCAAAGTTCGGCGCCAATGTCGCCGCCTGCAACTCCTGGCACGACTTAAGGACTGCCTTGCTGCGTGTAAGACTCTGCCTATGCGGGGCCAATGGACAATTTAGGGTCCATCACCATTTATGCAGGGTGGTGCAGGGTGCATCATTTTACCTTACCCACCGATTAAAATCCACTTTAGAGAGAAATAAATGATCAAGCGTACCTCTTTAGAGCCCACGAAGCTGAAGCCGTGCAGACCAGCGCAGAGCAAGTTCACTTTAGAGTCACACAAGCAGGTCGCGTTTTGGCTTTTTTTTTACTGTGGAAATTCATACGTCAGCTCCCTTCCTTCCTGCATACTCACTCACTGAGACCCCAAAGGATCTCAGAGATGGGCGTTTAGAAGCCACAGCTTGTGCTAAGCGACCACAGTCACAGAGATGCACACGTGCAGGAACGTGAGACAGCGACGGGTCTAACTTTGTGTACTTTAAATGTATTCAGGATTTAAAAGAGATAGTTACAGGGATTACGCCAAGTGGATTTATAGTAAAGGACTACGCTTATCAGTACAATGTGTCTGATGCCTAGTTTTGAATAGTGGCAAAATACATGTCTTAAGCATTCTTCACCCACCCCTTATAGGAGGAAACCACATACGATTTCGTAATGCTGCTGAGTCGAGGAAGAGGTGGCAACCTAACATCCAAATAGCAATGAAATGAAACTCAGCAAACACACCTGTGATGTTTTGAATATTTTACTGGATGCCTGCCACCAGCTCACTGGGGTGTCATGGAATAAGACTACCGGTCCCAGAATGCAATTGGCTTATTTTTACTCACCTGAGTTTCATTGTTGAAATAATAAAATGGGAGGATTACTGGAGTCTTGTGGTTGGCAGTAGCTCAGTATGCAGAGTAGCGTCAAAAGAAGCGTCGTCAGGCTCTGGTGGCATTGGGTGATGTCTGCTTCTTGCCTCAAATTGAACGTGCTGACTGGGAGTGTGCCCCGCACCTTTCGGTAACTGTGGACTTGATATATATTTATATATTTTTATGTATATATGGAAGAAGTGAAATTGTAGGAGGCAGGGTACATTAGCTGCCAGTCCAATCATAACAAGTACATTCTTCTGACAGCACCTTAATTGTACCACTATTGCATTGAATGCATTGTCTGAATACGTTTTCCCAATGTTCTGTATGACACTTTGCCATATTACTTGAAGTCTAATCCTGGTGCCGACCGAGATTCTTGAACCTTGAAAGTCTGAAATTTTGAAATTTTGAAAACCTGTAACTCTGAATCTTGACTATGAACTTCTTTCCTTTTTCAAGTAAAATATCAACTGAGACTCTCATCTGTAGATGATGATAGGTTACCATAGGTGTGAAATATGTAAATATGTAGATAGCAATTTTTGCATATATATGTATAGGAGCAGCTAACGCAAATCATGACAGATTGTGTGAGACTCCTTTTGACTGATACGACTACCTACTTACATACCCACCGGATGGTGCCTCTTCTTTGCGTTTTGATTCTTTTTGATTCTCTTTGATTCTTCTGATTCCTTTGTATGTATATATTCCTTGTACAGAATTTTTCCTTTGCTGACTCACTAATTTGTAAGAGTACCCTTCTGTCTAGCATTCCATGGAACAATAGCTCTCAATGTTCATGCTGAATTCGAATAATGAACTATGAATGACTTTTACATGAAGGGTACCAACAGTCTTACAATGTGTCTAGCGACTTTTGCCGAGAACTGCACTGTTTGTTTGTAAGTTTACTTGTAAATAAGGCATTGTACTTAATAACATGGGATACTAGCCGATCCACGGCTCTATTTTCAAACGTGAGAACAATCACGCATGTATTAGACAAACTCCCTACTTGGAAAGAACACCCTTCCAATATGGTGCCCACAGCGGCCACAATAGGGTGTAGTCCTATGTTTATGTTAATGTCTTAAAACTTTGTTTATTTCAATGGGTTGCATGATACTGACCAGTGACACACTGACGAAGGCTCACGCCGAAACGCGTCTGTGCTTACCCGTTCCCCCTGATTAAAGTTTTCTTGCTTGACTCTTGGACTGCGAGTGCTGCATTCTTCCTGTGCAATTAGGAGGAGTTTTGAGCGTATATATATATATATATATATATATATATATATTCTATTTTTGAATGTGTGTATCAAAGGTTATATTAGGGTGAGAGGAGGTCTGCCACTCTTTCACAAGGATGATGTCATCAGTGATATCATCAGTGATGTCATCAGTGATGTCATTTGAGATGTCATCAGTAATGTCACTGACCATGTAATGAGTGATGTAATATGGGACATCATCAGCAGTGCATTGCGGGCGCACGAGTTATAGTTAGCTGAACTAACTATAACGAGGGAATTTCAATGGTTTTGTATGAGTGAAATGTCCAGCTAACTATAACATGTGTGAAACCTATGGTTTTTTTCAGCGAAAAAAAATAAATATATATATATATATATATATATATATTCACTGAAAAAACCATAGGTTTCACACCAGTTATAGTTAGGAATTAGCATTTAAAAAACCTATTAAATTCACTAAAAAAACCATAGGTTTCACATCAGTTATAGTTAGCTGGAAATTTTACTGACATAAAACCAATGAAATTCCACGTTATAGTTAGTTGGACTCACTATAACTTGCGCGCCTGCAATGCACTGCTGATGACGTCACATATTACATCACTCATTTCATGGTCAGTGACATCACTCATGACATCACTGATGACACCATCCAGTGAATGTGTGTCTTTATGAAAAATAAATATGTTTTATATTTGTATTTGTAAAGGACGATGGAAGAATAAATGGTTAAATAAGTGTGTAAATGGATGTTTTTTTTTAAAAGAATTGATTGGTTAACTGCCTTATTAAGTGTATCTTAATGAATACATATATTAACGAGTAATTTTTAAATATTTAAATATATGTATCAGTGTTTCACTTTGTGTATAAGTGGCTGCATGGGTTGGTGACTGACTCACTGTTTGTATGTGTTTAGAAGACAGCATATGTGCAGGACTGTATGGGTGGAAGAGTATGTATATGTGTGTGTTAGTGAGTGAATGCCTGTCTCACTAGTGTCTTTATGAGTAACTACATATGTTTTAATCTTGTATATATGAGCATTGATGTATATAAGTCAGTATATGTGAGAGTGAGAGATTGAAAGAGTTCCTGTTTAAATAAGTATGTGTTTCTATAAGTGATTTTTTAAGAGAGTAAGTATGTGTAAGTTTCCTTAGAAGTAATGTGCTAATGTATGTATAGCTGTATATGCAAATAAATGGATGTTCAATAGTTTATTTGCATGTGTGAGTATGTGTGAGTATGTGTGTGAGTAACTTTTGTAAGACTGTCGGTGTGTAACAGGATGTATATGTGTATCACTATATATGAAGAGTGAGAATATGTATGAGTGACTATATAGAACTGTTGGTGTATGAGTGGATGTGTATATAGATGGTGGAATTACTGAATTGGTTATTGTAACTGGTATGGGTATCTCCATTTTTTTTGAAAATGTTAGTTTCTATTGCTTGAATATGTGTTTTCAATGGTTACATTACACCGAAAGGAGGTCTATCAGTCTGTCACAAGGATGGTGTCATCAGTGATGTCATGAGTGATGTCACTGACCATGTCATGAGTGATGTAATATGTGACGTCATCAGCAGTGCATTGCAGGCGCGCAAGTTATAGTGAGTCCAACTAACTATAACGTGGAATTTCATTGGTTTTATGTCAGTAAAATTTCCAGCTAACTATAACTGATGTGAAACCTATGGTTTTTTTAGTGAATTTAATAGGTTTTTTAAATGCTAATTCCTAACTATAACTGGTGTGAAACCTATGGTTTTTTCAGTGAATTTCATTGTTTTTTTAAATGCTAATTCCTAACTATAACTGGTGTGAAACCTATGTTTTTTTCAGTGAATTTCAAACGTTTTTTTAATTCTAATTTCTAACTATAAGTCTCACTTTATAAATAAGACTGTTAGCACTCTAGTTGTTCTTTAGAACACTCTGGTACATTCTGTCATTGGGTTACAGTTGGGCTACATCTAGCTGATATTTGGGCTACATTTTGATTTTTTGGTCTCTGGTGGCCATCTTTAGGCTACATTGGGCTACATTGGGCTACATTTGGGCTACATTTTGGCATATATATAGCCCAATGTAGCACAATATATATTTTTTCAAAGTTAATTTTCGTAAAAGCCACTTAAGAATAGGGCTAACAATCCCTACAATTTTTCCCAATTTTTTTTTTTTTTTTTTGCTTTGGAGCGCTCCCGGTGCGCTTCCCGGGGAGCGCCCCGAAAAGCGTACTTTTATAAAGCGCCCCGGGCGCGCTCCGGGGAGCGTCCCGTAAGCGCCAATATCGCGAACGAAAACATGATCGTGACGTATCACGTAGCCGCGTCCGTGTGATACGCACGGCGTAAGCGCACCCGGAAGTACTCGAGCGAATACGATCGCGCAACGTAAACATCCGATGCGCTTACGCTACGCGACCCGGAGCGCCCCCGGGCGCGCCCGGGGGCACGTAGCGTAAGCGCGTCGGGTCATGTGACCTGAAAATAACACTTTTCATTGGTTCATAACAGTTTTAGTTTCATAATGATGAAGCCCCTGGTCTTGTGACCTGAAAATAACACTTCTCATTGGTTCAGGACAGTTTTTTTTCCAAATGATGAAAGGCCCCACCTTTTTTCCTTATTCTGACTTTGTCCTTTGACTGAGGAAGACCTGTTTGTACATCTCTGTACCTTTTTGTTCTTAATAATGGCTTCAGTAGCAGCAGCAGCTGGTGCATCTGCCCCACCACCACCACCACCACCACCAACAGGACCAGCTCCAGATTATATTGGTGGTCAAGAAAAGGAGGAGGAGGAAGAGGAAGAGGAGGAGGGGAGGAGAAGATGGCTGCCTGAAGAAAATACCCCATACAAACCCAAGCCACACATTGTATGGGAGTTTTTTTCAATCCCAGAGGGCAAGAAAAAAGTGAATGCGGCCAAGGTAACTTGCCTAATCTGCAATGAAGAACTCTCACGGGGCAACCCAAACAAAAAATATTCATTTGGTAACTATACCATGATTCGTCATATGACCCGAAAGCACCCAAACAACTACTCTCGTGCAGAGCTCAGGGAACTGGCCAGTAACCTCCCCCAGTCGTCAAGGACCACCTCCCAAAGAAACCAACCCACTTCATCGGGACCAGAAACATCAGAGATGATGCCTTGTATTCAGCCAAGATTTGCCGATTTTAAAATCACTTGTTCTGCATGTGGCAAGCTTATCGCCTATGGTGAAAAAAGCATAAAGCTCATCGTCCTTGCAGGTGATAATCACAAGTGCCCCAAAAAGAAGTAATTTTTGGGGTTTTTTGTTTTTTGCTCCAATTGAGCCAGTTTCAATTCCCTTTTTTTGTTTCTCCCCCTAAAAAAATACAAAAAAAATATAAAACTGTTTTGAAAAGCCAAAAAAAGTACAAAATATTCAAAAAACAAAAAAAAATATAAAACAACAAAAAGAAGAAAAAAAAAGTTCTTTTTAGAACTACCTCCAATTTCTAAATAAAGGCTTAATTTTTTAAAAACTCTGTCATCTTTTTCCCTCATAGTACGCTCCCCGGGCCGCTCTCCGGTGCGCGTACCGGGCGCTTCCCCCGCGCAAAACGAAAAAAAAAATATTTTAAATGCCCCGCGGGGCCCTTTTATAGCCCCCACATCAAACCTAGGGGGTCAAGGGGGGGTCTACCCTGCCCCCTTATGGTCATTTCCCTCTTTGTTTTGCCCACCTCTCGTGTCTCGATCCTACCGAGACACAAGATGGCGGCCGCTCCAGACTGTTTCGAATGTTTACAGACACCCGAGAGCCAATCAGCTTTCCGTGCGCACATCGCGTGGCGTGCCCGGTGCGCGTACCGGTGCACATACCAGTGCGCGGCTACAGATATATATATTTTTTTTAACCTTAATTACTCAAAATCCACTGGAGCACATATCTTCAGACATAGCAAAGGCACATCGGGCTACCAGTCCCTACAATTTTGCCAAGTTTGGTGGAAATCCATTCAGCCGTTCGGGCTAAAAGTGAAATCGACCGCCCTATGGAAATTAACATGGGGAAAACGCGTTTTGGGACCCCCCTTTTATCTCGGCCCCCGCTTGACGAGTCCCCCCCAACCTTTCAGGGAAGGACCGGAACGCCCCGAGGCCATTTTGAGGAAATTTGAGGCAGATTCGTCAACCGGCGCCAAAGTTATTCCAAATAGAATTTTGAGATTTAACATTGAAAAAAATCCTAACTATAACTACCTACTGGCGACCGCCAGTAGGTAATATATATATATATATATCTACGCTCAGTAGAGATACTAAGTGACCTGGAACTGGAATATACACAGAATCTTGCAGACCTTGATACCGCCCAAAGAGCGGAAATGCAGGGTATCGAACAAGAAAGTGAAAGCAGTGGATTCAAACCAGTGTCCACCTTTGTTCCCCAATCCCCTTGGGACGCTATAGATGTGTTCTCGGAAGCCATGAACGAGGATCTATTGAAGTACCGCAAAACCAATCAACAAAACCCCCACCACAACATCACGGATTCACAGAGACTAGCCCTAAAAGGATTAACGACGGACACGAAAATTATTGTGAAGCCCTCTGGCAAGGGCGGGAACGTGGTTTTAATGACTCGTGAATACTACACAAAGGAAGCATTAAGGCAACTCTCAGATGAGAACTTTTACACCAAATGCACTAATGAGACCTACCAGCAAAGTATTACAGAGTATGACAAACTTATCTCTAAGTGGTATAATCAACGTATGCTGAGTAGAGATGAACATCTGTTCTTACACACTAACTGCCCTATGACTCCTACTTTTTACCACCTCCCAAAACTTCACAAAAATCGTGACTGCCCACCTGGCCGCCCGATCATTTCTTCTATTGGGAGCCTCACAGAGAATATGTCTCGCTTTGTGGACCACACCTTATTTCCTCTAGTGTCTACTCTGGACTCGTATGTGCGAGAGACGAAAGACTTTTTGACGAAATTGCAGAACTTGGTGTGGGAACAGGATTATCTTTTGATGGTATTGGACATCACTAGCCTCTACACAATTATTGAACACAATCATGGATTAGAGGCTGTGAAATGGGCACTAGAACAACGCCAACTACGATTCTCTAGACACAACCTAATGATTCTAGAGTTCGTAGAATTTTGTCTAAAACATAACATTTTCCTGTTCGAGGAACAATTATACATCCAGAAGTCTGGTACGGCGATGGGTACCTGCTTTGCCCCCAGCTACGCGAACTTGTTCGTAGGCTGGTGGGAGGAGCAGGTACCCAGGAGCTGTATGGTAGGAGGCAAAGAGGGCAAGGTCATCTGTTGGCATCGGTATATCGATGACCTTTTCGTTGTGTGGAAAGGCAACCTTGAAACAGCTCAGGAGTACATCAATGTACTAAATAACAACCAAATTAATCTACATTTTTCGGGAACAGTGAGTCCGGTGGCAGCGGACTATCTGGACCTCAAAATATATGTAGAAGACAGACACCTCCACACAAACCTCTTCAGGAAACAAACTGCTGGCAACTCCACACTGCATGCCAGCAGTAGCCATCCACCACAACTAATCAACAGTATCCCCTATGGGGAACTGCTGAGACTTCGCAGGAACTGTTCCAAACCCTCTGATTTCGAAGCGGCTGCTTCGGAATGCATATCCCGATTTAGAGCTAGGGGGTATGGCGAGAAAATGCTTGACAACACTCTCAATAGAGTCAGGAGAATAGAGAGACAGTCCCTTCTGACCAGTAACTCTGAACAGGTCAACCGAAGAGGCTTGCCAGGTGACAATAAGGGTAAATTCAGAGTTATAACTCCCTATTCAACAGGAGCGGAAAGCTTCAGAGCAATGCTATGGAAGAACTGGCATATTCTCTTAACTGATAGTGTGCTCAAAGAAGATCTTCCAACCCAGCCACTCCTAACCTTCAGCAAAGCTAGATCATTAGGCGACATACTAGTGAACAGCCATCTAGACAAAGTGCCCCTGAGAACCAATACTTTAAGGGAGCAACGAGGCTTTTACCCCTGCGGCCGCTGCAAAGCGTGCGCGGGTAGTAAACGTGTCCTCTCTTATGTAATAACAGAAACTGGCAGCAAAATGTATATAAACAAATTCATTACCTGCAGTACACAGTACGCCGTCTATTGCTTGCAGCGCCCCTGTGGCTTACGCTATATCGGGAGCACGATCAAGGAGACCAAGCTCAGAATATTAGAGCACATGCGAGCCATCGATAAAGTAGATCAGACCTATCCGGTGGCTCGTCACTTTGCGGAGGCCCACAATCGAGACCGGAATAAGCTTCAGTATTTCGGCCTCGATATTGTACCCCCGAACATACGTGGAGGTGACCGGTTACGCAGATTAAGGAGACTTGAGTCCCGATACATTATTGATCTGTGTACGAAACATCCTAAAGGTCTCAACAGTGGGGAGGAGATGGCCTTTCATCTAGGGAAATGAATAGAGAATAACATCTGGTAGAGATTATTCCAAGATGATAGTCCATCCTATTAAACTGTAATTAGAACTTCTTACCATCATCGTATATGGAATAACTGTATACCAATGCACATAACAGCTCTGGAACTTCTGTTTGACTTTTTGTCATGTATATATTAATTGTGCGAGAGACTCTTCATATTGTTATTTGACCCACAGTACCTGCATTGTCTTATAACTTCTTATTATGAATCCAAGAGACATTGTAAATACTTTGTGATTCAGATCGAATGAATTGAAATTTGATTGGGAATAACGCATGGGTACATTATAGGAGTCCCCCGCATATCCAGTTTCCACTGTATATAAGGTGCACTTTAATCACATATGTTCCATTATGGACTCACCTTATAATTTCTATATGAAACATGATTTGTATGTTGTGAATAATTACACATGTCTTTCTGTTGTTGCATGCGACGCATCTCACTTCATATGTATCCCACTTTTTTCTCTCTTTTTAAGTTAAGCCTACCATATGGCTGCTGGTTAGGAAGTTACTTATTTCCTTTTTGTGTACAGGCGACTTGGACTATGTATCGTATATGGGGACATTAGCCGATCCACGGCTGTATGTTTTTTGTCTATCTTATGACGTTCTATTGTGACACGCCACGCATGGAATAATGCGAATGCCCATTTGTGGGCTTAACCACGCAATATGCTATTATGTGTTATATATATATTATACACTACAAGATGGCCGCACCTATTCCTTGCGAGGTGTAAGTCCCCTTGTTTATGTCCATGCCTGACTGGAAGTGGGAGTGATTATTATTTGTTTATAACAATGTCGGAAGCAAACACAGTGCATCACACACTGACGAAGGCAGACCGCCGAAACGCGTCTGTGTGCACCCCTCCGCTAAATAAAACCTAGCGCGTTTATAATCTTCATCCTCGAGTGCTGTTGTATTCTTTTCCAGGAGTTGGAGGGATTTGGAGCGTTATATATATATATATGTATATATATATATGTTAACGCTAGGCCTTAGTTTCTGTCCAGAAAGTAATTTCAGCTTTGTACGTACACGTGTGGATGTTTACAAGTTTATCCGCAAATTAAAGTTACGCAAGTTTTTCATGATCAAAAATCAGGGCAGTACCACAAGCAAAGATAATCTCTCAACACCTAGAATATTATCTACTCTATCGGCAGGAACAATACCAATGTTAGTTACTATACATACGTTGATGGACGATAGTAGTGATACTCAAAGTTCACAATCGGTGGCACAAAATGAAGGCATTAATATTTCCTTACCGGGTAATAGCCCATTCAAGCCACCATCGACATTTGTGCCCGTTATGCCAAGAGATGCCCTAAACATTTTTCATGAGACGATAACTGACGAACTTAAAACATTATACAGAAACGTCTGCAGAGCGAGACCTAGGTACAAGGGCAAGACGAAGGAATATTTTCAACCTATGAAGAAATTGAAAGACAATAAAAAGGTTGTTATCAATACTGCAGATAAAGGGGGCAACATAGTCCTGTGGGACAAAGAACTCTACAGAGCAGAAGCTTTTAGACAACTATCGGATGCAGAGTGTTATGAGCGCAGTGATGGTATTTCAGTCCGTAAAATCAATAATGACTACAAAAATGAATTATCTAAATGGCAGAGGAAAGGGTTAATTACTAAGGAGGAAAACAAATTTTTGTATTAGGAATATCCGGTTTTATGCTTGTTTTACCTTATCCCCAAAATACATAAAGGACTGAATCCACTGCAAGGGAGACCTATTATCTCCGCTATTAACAGTTGTTTTGAAAGCACCTCTAAATCTGTTGATTATTATCTGCAAGAATTTGTTACAACCTTACCTACTTATCTTCAAGACTCACAAGACTTTTTAAACAAATTAAAGACTGTGCAATGGTCCAATGATTTGGTGTTCTTAACACTGGACATAACAGCGTTATATACATGCATCAGGCATGAAGGCGGATTAAGAGCAGTCAAGTACTATCTCGACCAAAGAGAGATAGGAATGTATCACCACAACAAAATGATTATTGAAATGATACGCAAATGTCTGATGAATAATGTGTTTCTGTTTGATTCTAAAATTTACAGACAGAAGAGGGGTGTTGCTATGGGGGCATGCTTCTCTCCCAGCTATGCACGTTTACATGTAGGCTGGTGGGAGGAGCATGTCCTCAGAAAGCAACACAAGGCTGTATTTGATGCACATATTGCCTATATGTGGAGATATATAGACAATGTTTTTATTGTATGGAAAGGTGATATAGATCAGGCAAATTCATTTGTCCTAGACATCAACAATAATGATCTTAATTTAACCTTTACCAGCAATATCAATAGGACAATCACTAATTTTCTTGACATCGAAGTTTCGGTACTTGATGGGGTCATTGAAACTAGTCTGTATCAAAAACCCACGGCTGGCAACACGCTGTTGCATGCATCCAGTTTTCATCCGAGACACACCATAGAAAGTCTCCCATATGGAGAACTTTTGAGAATCAGAAGGGCATGCAGTACTGATAAGGCCTGGAAAGACTCACAGGAAATTGCGAAAGCCAGATTGTTAGCAAGAGGATATGGGGCACGTAAGATCAAATTGGCTCTACAAAAAGTCAATTTGCAAGACAGAGCGACCTTATTAAAACCAGTGACTACTCCCCAAAGCAGAGAAGTGGAACCAACTGTAGCGCTATTAGAAGACAGGAGCAGTGGCAATAGCGATTCCCAGTGCAGGTTTATCACTACTTATAACAAGCAATCACATGCCATAAGAAAGATTATCAATGCTCAGTGGCCCATTGTTTTAACAGATGGTGTTCTCAAAGGAGTCTTGCCTATCAAACCCAATATCACTTATCGAAAGGCATATTCGATGAGATCAGATCTGGTCAAAAACAGTCCACAACTACTAAATAAAGATATATGGTTTTCCACTAAGAAGGGCTTCTTCAGATGTAGCAGTTGCAGAGCGTGCAAGTTTGGTGTAAACACTAAATCCTACAAGAATGCATTTTCAGATGAGTTGATTGAGATCAAGGGCAATTTTAACTGCAAAACTGAGTATGCAGTTTATGTGTTGAATTGTGTCTTTGGTCTTCGTTATGTAGGAAGCACCAAACTCGCAGTACAAGCCCGCATATTACAACATTTGCGAGCAACTGTCAATTCAGATCAAACATATCCGTTGCACAACACGTAAAGTCAGAACATGGGAATAATTTGAATGTTTTATCCTATTTTGTCATTGACAGTGTCCCTATAAACAGAAGAGGAGGGAATAGAGACAAAGCTCTGCGACAATTGGAAACCAAATACATTCTAGAATTTGACACGGAGAGCCCTCAAGGTCTAAGTATGTGCGAAGACATGTATCACTATTTGTAATTTGAATATGCAATCGTCATCAAGTTATTATTTGGATACAGTGAGATTTGTAGTCGTCTTGTCTAATTGTATATAGCATACATTGGGTTTTGGGTTTTATAAACAGTATTTTGCCTCTGTCTTCAATGGATCGCCGGTGATGTGTGTATTATCATGAATTTTATTTATGATTTTTATACTGTTTATTGGCGCTATTTTGTTCAGATATAGATTGCACCGTTATTAATATATGAAAGCCCGGTTGCTATGCACTTGACCACTTTAGTCTCGTAAAATCTGAATGTATTTGTTTCCTAATACATGACTTGAATTAATTACCATCAATGCTGATTTACCCGTTGAACAGGGTTCCCGGCTGGGATCCCCTATAGATTTTTACAATAACATTGCACTTTATTCACTTCACTGCACTTTCTTTTGCACAAACAGCACTTTCATGGATTTAGATAAAACGTTATGCTTGTCTTTTTACACACGACCGAATAGCGTGTTGGATATATATTAATAAATTGGAGATAGATCAATTGGGAAACTATTATACTGTATTAAGCGGATATAAGAAAACTTGATTTCACGGCTATGTATTGTTATGCTTTTTAATAATGATCTTAGTATTTATTGTTTTAAATATGAATTTAGCAATGAAATCACAATGTGAAATTTGTCTTTTCCCATTAATAGACCACGTGCAATTTACATGTATTTATACTGTTATAAATTCAATTGCAACAGTTGGTGTTAAGATGCAGACGCAAAATGAGTCTGTTTACTATCTCCATAGAAAGCTATGACTGATGGTCACGTGATATATGGCAGAATGTGTTCTGATTGGTGTTTCACTGTTTAAAAACCATGCACTCACAAACGCTTGTATCTGGTGAGCAAGGCGACAGGTTCGCCGAAACGCGTCAGATCGCGGCACCCTTGACACGATGAAAATAAAATAAAAAAACTCTGCTGCATCTATTAATCAATCGGTTTTTGTTTTTCTCCTGGAGAGTGCTGGCTTGTGCGGTGCGCTGTGGGAGTGTCAGTGCATATATATATATATATATATATTCACTGAAAAAACCATAGGTTTCACACCAGTTATAGTTAGGAATTAGCATTTAAAAAACCTATTAAATTCACTGAAAAAACCATAGGTTTAACACCAGTTATAGTTAGCTGGAAATTTTACTGATATAAAACCATTGAAATTCCCACGTTATAGTTAGTCGGACTCACTATAACTTGCGCGTGCAATGCACTGCTGATGACATCACATATTACATCACTCATGACATGGTCAGTGACATCACTCATGACATCACTGATGACATCACTCATGACATCACTGATGACATCGTCCAGTGAATGTGTGTCTTTCTGAAAAATAAATATATTTTATATATGTATATGTTAAGGTCGATGGAAGAATAAATGTTTAAATAAGTGTCTAAATGGATGTTTTTTTAAAAAAAATTGATTGGTTAACTGGCTTATTAAGTGTATCTTAGTGAATACATATATTAGCGAGTAATGTTTAAATATTTAAATATATGTATCAGTGTTTTACTTTGTGTATAAGTGGCTGCATGGGTTGGTGAGTAGCTACATGTGTGTGTATATGGGTTATTAGATGTTTTTTTAGTATCAGTATGAGTGTCTGTATGGTTTGGTGGGGCTGTTACTTAGCACATAGATGCATCAATGACTGACTCACTGTTTGTATGTGTTTTGAAGACAGCATTTGTGTAGGATTGTATGGGTGGATGAGTGTGTATATGTGTGTGTTAGAGAGTGAATGCCTCTCTCACTAGTGTCTTTATGAGTAACTACATATGTTTTAATCTTGTATATATGAGCATTGATGTATATAAGTAAGTATATGTGAGAGTGAGAGATTGAAAGAGTTCCTGTTTAAATAAGTATGTGTTTCTATAAGTGATTGTTTAAGAGAGTAAGTATGTGTAAGTTTCCTTAGAAGTAATGTGCTAATGTGTGTATAGTTGTATATGCAAATAAATGGATGTTTATTAGTTTATTTGCATGTGTGAGTATATGTATGAGTAAGTTTTTGATGACTGTCGGTGTGTAACAGAATGAATAGGGGTATCACTACATATGATGAGTGAGTATATGTATGAGTGAATACATAAAACTGTTGGTGAATGTGTGAATTTGTATATAGATGGTGAAATTACTGAATTGGTTGTTGTAACTGGTATGGGTATATCCACTTTTTTGTTAATGTTAGTTTCTATTTTTGAATATGTGTTTCAAATGTTACTTTACAGTGAAAGGAGGTCTGTCACTGTGTGACAAGGATGGTGTCATCAGTGATGTCATGAGTGATGTCACTGACCATGTCATGAGTGATGTAATATGTGATGTCATCAGCAGTGCATTGCACGCGCAAGTTATAGTGAGTCCGACTAACTATAACGTGGGAATTTCAATGGTTTTATATCAGTAAAATTTCCAGCTAACTATAACTGGTGTGAAACCTATGGTTTTTTCAGTGAATTTAATAGGTTTTTTAAATGCTAATTCCTAACTATAACTGGTGTGAAACCTATGGTTTTTTCAGTGAATTTCATAGGTTTTTTAAATGCTAATTCCTTTCTATATCGAGTTTCTAACCATTTTTTTTTTTTTTACAATTTGCTGTTTTTTTTTAAGTATTCATTTTTTTTATATAATTTTTTTTTTTTTGAGCTCTGGGTGCGCGCTCAGGGAAGCTTTCAGCTAAGCTCTCCGGTAAGCTTTCCGGTGAGCTCTCCTGAAAGCGCACCCAGAGCGCTACTGTCGTTCGTGAAAAAAAATATGAATGAAAAGTTAAAAATAATGCAAAACATTTCGTACCATACAAATAAAATCAGTTTTTTTTATAAGGAAAATGATTATGCATTTCTGTAAAAGTTTGATGACGTCACTTCGGCGCGCAACGTAAGTGCCCTCGGAAGCGCCTACGTTCGCGCCGCGTAAAAGCACCCAGAAGCGCCTTCGATCGCGCCACGTTTGCGCCCCGGAAGCGCCTACGATCGCGCTGCGTAAACGCACCCGGAAGTGCTCCGGAGCGCGCAGCGTAAACGCGTCAGGTCACGTGACCCTAAAATAACACTTTTCATTGGTTGCTAACAGTTTTTTTTACAATGAATGAAATCCCCACCCATTTCCTTCACTTCTTCTTTCACTTTTGTGACTGAAAGACCTGTTTTTTGCACCTGGATCTTTTGTGATTTAACATGGCTGCCAGAGAATCCAGCAGTGAGGATGAACCTGAGTTCATCAATGAAGAGCCTCCCACCCCAAAGGTGAAGGAACATTTCATATGGAAATTTTTTAAGATTCCAGCTGACCAGAAGAAGGTGAATGCACCAAAAGTGGAGTGCAGGATCTGCAAACAGGTCCTGTCACGGGGTGACCCCAAAAAAAAGTACTCTTTTGGGAACTTTACGATGATCCGACATGTGGAGAGGAGGCACCCCCAGAATTTTGCCCGGGAAAGTGTCAGGGCTCTGGCACAAGAGGTTCCCAGAGATGGGGCCTCTACATCAACCGGAGGAGCAACTTCTTCTGGGAGAGGGCAATCGCAGGAGCAGGTGCCAAACATACAACCTGCTTTTAACCATGGTGTCCTCAGATGCAGATACTGCAATCAACTCCTCACCTATGGGGAGCAAAGTGTCCAGCTCATGGTTCGAGCATTGGAGAACCATCGCTGCCCTTCCCACCCCTAATTTCTTTTGTTTTCTTTTTGCTCCTGTTGAGCAGTTTCCATTCCCTGTTTTTGTTCCTGTTCAGTTAAAAGAAGAAAACCAAAAGTTCTTTTCAGAACTACCTCCAATTCTCATCAAAGAGCTATATTCTTAAAAAAATGAAGAGTAAGTGAAATATAGTGCATTGATAATTGAAAGGAGAATGAGTAAGAAAGAACAGAAAGGTATGAGAGGAAAAAAGAAGTGAAGTAGGAGGAATGAAAGAAGGTGAGTGTTAGAAAAGAAAGTTATGAGAAGAAGAGTGAATATGGGGAATGTTGATATTCAATGAAAATGTTGAAAAAGAACAGGAGTGTTGAAGGATAAGAAAAGATGCATTGCTGGAGTTGAAGGTAGAAGGCTTCATTTATGAAGCCATGCGTCACTTTAACGCCACCAAAGCATCACTTTTTGTGACACAACATTCCAATAAAAAATGCACCTTATTTATTCATATTTACAAAGTGGCGTTTCTTGGTAAATACATCACTTTGTAAACCCCTGTGCCACATTATTCCTACGTCAGGTGTAATGTATGCAAAAGGGACGTATTGACGCAAGAAAGGGTCGTAGAGATGACACAGTGAATAAACTGGAGGCCTCATTTCTGAAAAGTGACGCATCGCTACGTGAAAACAGCGATGCGTCACTTTTCTGGACGCATTCCTTATGACATTCCAGATATGTCATATTTAATATATGACTAATCAATTCGCAAGGAGTTACAGATATGTCAGTATTTCTGACGTATCTGTAAACACAAAAGTAACGCATTGCTGGAGTGCGTCACAAAAGTGACGAAACTCCAGTAATGTGTCCTTTCACATGGAAAAAGCACCATGTGAAAGGTCTGCTGTGAAGCAGGCGCAAGATTTTGACGCAACAGCATCCTAAAAGTGACGCACTGAAATCTCAAAGATTTCACTGCGTCGCTATTACAAAGCTTTTTGAGGGGGAACACCCCCTCTGCATGCATTATACTTGACGCAGATATAATGTGGCGCAGGATTTTAAAAAGTGACCCATCTACCTAGATGCGTCACTTTTTAAATATAGCGCAACGAGGCACATTTTTTTACACCACTGGTACAATGCGTCACTTTTCTGTGCGCACTCCTTATGACATTCCAGATATGTCATATTTAATGTATGAGGAATCATGTCGCAAGGAGTTACAGATATGTCAGTATTTCTGACGTATCTGTAAACACTAAAGTAACGCATTGCTGGAGTGCGTCACAAAAGTGACGCAACTCCAGTAATGTGTCCTTTCACATGGAAAAAGCACCATGTGAAAGGTCTGCTGTGAAGCAGGCGCAAGATTTTGACGCAACAGCATCCTAAAAGTGACGCAGTGAAATCTCAAAGATTTCACTGCGTCGCTATTACAAAGCTTTTTGCGGGGGAACACCCCCTCTGCATGCATTATACCTGACGCAGATATAATGTGGCGCTTGATTTTAAAAAGTGACCCATCTACCTAGATGCGTCACTTTTTAAATATAGCGCAACGAGGCGCATTTTTTTACACCACTGGTGCAATGCGTCACTTTTCTGTGCGCACTCCTTATGACATTCCAAGTAACGCATTGCTGGAGTGCGTCACAAAAGTGACGCAACTCCAGTAATGTGTCCTTTCACATGGAAAAAGCACCATGTGAAAGGTCTGCTGTGAAGCAGGCGCAAGATTTTGACGCAACAGCATCCTAAAAGTGACGCAGTGAAATCTCAAAGATTTCACTGCGTCGTTATTACCAAGCTTTTTGCGGGGGAACACCCCCTCTGCATGCATTATACCTGACGCTATTTTTAAAAAGTGACGCATCTAGGTACATGGGTCACTTTTTAAAACTCTGCGCCACATTATATCTGCGTCAGGTATAATGTATGCAGAGGGGGCATTCCCCCGCAAAAAGCTTGGTAATAACGACGTACTGAAATCTATGAGATTTCTCTGCGTCACTTTTAGGATGCTGTTGCGTCAAAATCTTGCGCCTGCCTCGCGTCACTTTTATGTTTACAGATATGTCAGAAATACTGACGTATCTGTAACTCTCTGCAACATGATTCGTCATACATTAAATATGACACATCTGGAATGTCATAAGGAGTGCGCACAGAAAAGTGACGCATCGCACCAGCAGTGTAAAAAAATGTGCCTCGTTGCACTATATTTAAAAAGTGACCCATCTACCTAGATGCGTCACTTTTTAAATATAGCGTAACAATGCGCATTTATTTACACCACTGGTGCGTCACAAAAATTGACGCACAGGCGGCGCAAAACTGGCAGCGCAAGGCCTTCATAAATATGGTCCTGGATTTTCCCCGTGCTTCGCTTCCCGGTGCGCGTACCATGCGCTTCCCCCGCGCAAAACGAAAAAAAAAAAAAAATGTAATGCCCCGCAGGACCCTATTTTAGCCCCCACATCAAACCTAGGGGGTCAGAGGGGGTCTACTCTTCCCCCTTATGGTCATTTGCCCCTTTTTTTTTCAAACCCCTTGTGTCTCGATTTTACCGAGACACAAGATGGCGGCCGCTCCAGACTGTTTAGAATGTTTACAGACACCCAAGAGCCAATCAGCTTTCTGCGCACAAGTCGCGTGTCGCGCCAGGAGCGCACTCCGGTGCGCGCACCAGAGAGCGCCTATAGATATATATATTTTTTTGAACCTAAATTACTCAAAATCCACTGGAGCACATATCTTGAGACATAGCAAAGGCACATCGGGCTACCAGTCCCTACAATTTTGCCAAGTTTGATGGAAATCCATTCAGCCGTTCGAGCTAAAAGTGAAATCGACCGCCTTATGGAAAGTAACATGGGAAAAACGCGTTTTGGGACCCCCCTTTTATCTCGGCCCCCGCTTGACGTATCCCCCCCAAACTTTCAAGGAAGAACCGGAGCTCGACGAGGCCATTTTCAGGAAATTTTCAGGCAGATTCGTCAACCGGTGCCAAAGTTATTCCAAATAGAATTTTGAGATTTAACATTGAAAAAAATCCTAACTATAACTACCTACTGGCGACCGCCAGTAGGTAATATATATATATATATATATATATATATATATATATATATATATATATATATATATATATGATACATATATTCCCAATAACTTTAGCGCCGATTGACCAACCTTCGCTAAATATTCAAAACAAATGGCCCTCTTCGGTCTGCTCCTATCTTGATAGTTTCGGGGTGATTCGGCAAGCAGGGCCGAGAAAAAAGGGGGTCCCAAAACGTGTTTTTCCATGCAATTATCCATAGGAAACTTTAGACAAGGCTACAGCCCGAACTGCGGAACGCAATTACACTAAATTTGGCAAAAGGTAGCCCTTGGTTCAGAAAGAGCCCTTTTTGTTAAATGGTGTAAATCCGTTCAGTAGTTTTTAGAATATTAATGGAAAAAGAAATATATATATCGGGGCGGAGCCTAACCACACATCTCATCGTGAGATCTGATTGGCTGTTAGCACTTCAACCAAGAAGTGTTGGCAGCCATCTTGGGACCAATGATAGCACCTCAGCATTGCAGCTAATAGAAGGTTTTATGACTTTAGTTACATTATAAATCATTTGTTGATGGTACCATAATCATTTTAGGAATTGTGGTGTGTTCTAAGGTGATTTTACCATGTGAAAAATCCTTCTGCTGGGATATCATGAATCATGTTTGAGAGAAAACTATTTTCTCATGCTTTTCCCACAGAGGTTTGGAAGGTGATCTATAAGCTAAAGTGAGAGCGTATTTTCTGTAAATTCACATTATCTTTCTCAGTCATGTGAGAATGAAGTGTGACATTCTCAGTAAAACATGTACATTCAACAAGGGCAGAGACTGTCAGTTGATTCCTTTGTGTTCTACTGCAGCTTCCCAGAGTGTTCTACAGAACAACTAGAGCACTAACAGTCCCACTTACGACAAACGTATTGCACACCTGAAGCCATCTTGATTGCAATAAAGTGGTAACTCTTAAAACATTTAATTTAAAAAGGAACAACATGAGGGGGTTCATTTTGCCATAGAAAGTATGATTAGTGCTGCAGAAAGAAAAAATAGGGCACATTTTGAGTGACTTCTCAAATCCTCTTCTATTTCATTAAAAAAACTCTGACATGCAGACTGAAACATGCACTTTCAATACCAGCAGCAGACATCCCTGGTGAGCAGTAGCTTTACTACAGTGATCTAATAAGCAACTAGCGTGCTAACATTCTGAATTTATGGCAAATGTGTGACACATCTGAATGCCTTCTGATGGATCAAAGTAAAAAATTGAAAGTATTTCCTACTGAAGAGACTGCAGTAAATGAGAACATTAGAAAACTTCATAACAAATAAGTCTCCCAAGATGGCCACCTGAGACAAAGATCCCAAATGTAGTACAAATATCATCCAGATGTAGCCCAAGTATAGCCCAATGACAGAATGTCCCAGAGTGTTCTTAAGAATAACTAGAGTGCTTACTGTCTTACTTATGACAAAAGTATGGCACACCTGAAGCAATCTTAATTGGAATAAACTGGTAACACTTAAAACATTTAATGTAAAAAAGACCACAATGAGGGGGTTCATTTTGCCATAGAAATTATGATTAGTGCTGAGGAAAGTAAAATTAGGGCACATTTTGAGTGACTTCTCAAATCCTGATCTAATGAGCAACTACAGTGCTAACATTCAGAATGTATGGCAAATGTGTGACATATCTGAATACCTTCTTGATGGAATCAAAGTAAAAAACTGAAAGCATTTCCTACTGAAGAGACTGCAGTAAATGAGGAAATTAGGACACTTCATAACAAATAAATCTCCCAAACTGGCCACCAGAGACAAAAGAGCCCAAATGTAGAATATCACCCAGATGTAGCCCACATGTAGCCCAATGACAGAAGTGTGCAAAACACTATTTTTTTTTGTGTTTTTGCAGGTTTATATAGTGCAGACTTGTCTGGTATTGAAGTGCTTTACATGAGCATTGGTTACATCACACAAGAACAAATTCATTTTGGTTTTAGACATGGGCAGATTAAGTGATTTTACCAGAATCACAGAATGTCGAGCTCAAGCAGAAACTCCAACCTGGTGCCCCAGTTGCAAAGTCTGCAGCTCTGGAAGCAACACCACAACCTCGCCCCTAAGTGCAACGTTTAATCAAGTGGTCAACTGAATAAAAAACATAAAGATAACAAATAATTTAAAAGTGCTTTGTCGCTGTTTGAAAATATGTCCTCATTTTAGTTTTTTAGAGCACTAACCATAATTTTGATGCAAATAAGACCCTCTCATATATGTAATTTCTAAAGGAAATGCTCTAGGATTTACAGTTTTGATTACATCAAGATGACATCAGGCGTTCCACACTTTTGTAATAAATATAGAATCTTAGAAATCTAGTTGTTCATTAGGATACTGTTGAGAGGCAGAGGCCAGGGGCAAGGAATCTGCAAATTCAAGGCAGGTAGGAGGTTGCAGAGACAACAATTTGACCACACTGGGCAGGCAGGAAGGGCAGTGGCAGCACAACAAACTATGGAGGGCAGTGGAAAGGAGGGTAGAGGCAACAAACCAACAATACAGGACTGGCAAGAGAGGCTGTGGCAATATAATAGACCATTGTGGGCAGAAGGAAGAGGCAGTGGTAGTACAACCATATATGCCAACATACCCGATTCAGCCAAAAAACATCCAATGTTTTTAAGACCAAATGGGCTTTATTTGATCTGTCTCCTGTCTACAATCTCCTCTTTTTCAATGTAAGTCAAAGGGGAAAATCAATACCCCAGTTTTTTTTCAAAATCTCCCTTACCAAGTTCAAAATGTTAGCAAGTATGATACATTGGATCCTGGAAGGCAGTAGGAATTGGGTCAGGGACATGGACTCGGGTAACAGGGGACAGGAGGGACATGGAGAGGTGCACCAAACTGACCCTACAGGGCAGGCATCAGGGTTTGCAGCAGCACAATACACCACACAGGGCATGCGGAACAGGATTGCAGCACCACAATCCATAGAAAGCAATTGGAAGGGGACAGGACCATGTACATGGACAAGAGAGAACAGAGGGGAAAGAGGCAATGGTAGTTAGCTGACCAGAATGGACAGACAGGAGAGAAGGCTGCAGCATAATGGACCATAAAGGGCATGAGGGACGGATGAGGGGCACTACAGTGGAACAGACAAGCCAGGAGGGAGGGAATAGGGGTCTGCACATGAAAACAGGGGGTTGGGGGCAAGGCGGCAGGGCGGCAGGGCAGGAGCAGCAAGATGACCATGGAGATCAGGCAGGATAGGCACTAGAAGCAAGACACACCATGGAGAGCAACACTGAGACTATAATGGCGTACACACAGACCACAGAGGGAAGGTGTGTGGGGATCAATGGAGCTAGCTGACCACACAGAGAAGGTGGGAGGGGCTGTGGCAGCACAGAAGACCATGCATGGCAAGCGGGAGGGTTAGTTGCGACACAATGGCTATGATGGGCAAGAAGGAGGGTGCGGGCGCATGCACAAAGGACCTTGGAGGATAGAAGGGAGGGTCAGGACCTGGGCACAGACAAGAGAGTTCAGGGGAAGGGGCCTCACAACAGACCACGCTGGGCAGGCAGGAGGAGCAGTTGCAGCACAACAGACCAGGGAGGACAGAAGGGTGTGGCAGTAAAATGGACCATGGAGGACAGGAGGAAGGGGGTGGGGCATGGAATGTGGACAGACAGGGTGGAGGTGGCAGGGACAGGTTACAGTCATCTGACTATGCTAGGCAGGTGGGAGGGGAGTGACAGCTCAACAGAACACTCAGAGTAGATAGGAGAGGCAGGTCCATGGAACATGGTGGGCAAAAAGGATGGAGCAGGGGCATGCACACAGACATCAGAGGCAGGGGGAAGGAGAGTAGGGGCAGCAAGCTAAGCACAGAGGCTAAGCAGGAGGTCAATGAAGGGGCATAGAATTGGGCAATGGAGGGCAGGAGGAGTGAACTGGTACATCATGCTAAATGGAGGGCATTGGCAGCACATCAGACCATGCATGGCAGAAGGGAGGAGGCTAGACCATGGATTCAAACAACAGAGGATAGGGAGGAGGTGGATGGGGCAGCAAGCTAACTGTTCAGAGAAGGCAGGAAGGCCAGTGGCAGAACAACAGCCACACAGGGCTGTAATAAGGGAGCAGGGACATGGACTTGGACAATGGATGGCTAGGAGGAGGGAAGGCAGGAACAGCAAGCTTGGGTGGGGGCAGTACAATGCCAGGCCCTGCTTCCAACCCACCGCCATCCATTGTGATATGCATCTTACTTAACGTTAAAAAAAACTAGAAATTTGCTGAAAAAAACAGAAATTACAGGGACGGTATAGTTAGACTCAGATTTCACTCATACACAACCAGTGAAATTCAGAAGTTATAGTTACCTGAGCTAACTATAACTTATACCCCCGCAATGCACTGCTAATGACCTCTGACATTACATCATTCATGACATGGTGAGTTACATCACTGATGACATCTCAAATGACATCACTGATGACATCATCCAGTGAATGTGGTTTAGTTTGAAATTTAAATATGTATTATATATACTTATCTGTATTGAAGATTGAGTGGACATATCACTTATGACATCTCAAATGAGCTCTGAATGGAATGGAACTATAATCGCTAAAACTTTATTTCGGGATAGTGTGTGTATATTAACACCCCTTCTTTCTCTTTTCTTTTGTGTAAGAACCATTATAATACGCAATGTGCCCAGATTAATGTGGCCGAATGCCATTCACTTTAAAGTAATGTGTAGTCCATTTTTTATGTTGATGTTTGCAATACTGAGTATGTTTATTATGAATAAGTCACGTTGATGAACATACCGGTGTGGCGGTTACGGGGCAAGATATGCTGAAATGACATAGTGTGCATATTAACACTTGTCTTCTTTTCTTTATTGTATCAATTCCTGAATTTTCACATCGTGAGAGGCCAATATGGCTGCCAGATTTTTAGAGTAAAGTAATATGCAGTCCTTTGGTAATGTTTGCAACTTTTGGCATTTGTACATTTAAATAAGGATGCTACAATGACATCTTGTATCGTTATCACGGTGCAGTCGAGCCGAAACGCGTGGATCACCTTCTTTACGGATGAAATACTTCCAAACTACGACCTGAGTGCTGATTCCTTCCTTGTAAGAGCGAGAGGAAATTAAATACATATATATAAAATTCACTGAAAAAAACACAAGTTTCAGGGACACTATAGTTAGAAATGAGTATTTAAAAAACCTCAGAATTTCACTGAAAAAACCACTGGTTTCATGGACGTCATAGTTAGTTGGACATTTCACTCATACAAAAGAAGAGACAATCGGCCGTTATTGTTAGTTGGGCTAACCATAACTCGCGCCCCTGCAATGCATTGCTGATGATGTCACATATTACATCACTCATGACATGGTCAGTGACATCACTCATGACATCACTGATGACATCTCAAATGACATCACTGATGACATCAGCCACGTGGTCATCTGATGCACCTCTTCACACCCTAAAATACAGACTACCATTCTCGAAATCATAGACACACCAATACTAGTACAGCTGCAATATTCTGTGCACTATGCATGCAGATCCCTAACCAGCTACATACTATTGATACGCTCTTCTAAATACCCAGTTAGTACCTATGCAGTCTAGTAATCCATCTGTCTGTCCCATGCACTTCTCCATTCACCCATCCAGCACTATCTACGTATCCTATCACTCCACAAATACCTAAGCATTAATAAATTCAGCACGCACTTTCTTTGCAACACTGAAATTATTCCAGTTATTAGTCGTATACTTAAGGAATGGCGTAGTCACTAACACAAGTGCAGGTACAATATTTTGTACACTATAAATGCACACCTCCAACCAGCTACAAACTATTGACACGCTCTTCTAAATATCCAGTTAGTACCTATGCCGTGTAGGAATCCTCCTGTCTGTCCCATGCATTTCTCCAATCACCCATCCCGCACTATCTACGTATGCTATTACTCCACCAATACCTAAGCACTTATAAATTCACTATACACTCTGTTTGTAATACTGTAATTATTCTAGTTACTAGTCATGAACTCATGGAATGGCCTAACTACTAACACAAGTACAGCTATAACATTTTGTGCACTATCCAAGCAGACCTCTAACTAGCTACATACTTTTGATAGACTCTTCTAAATACCCAGTTAGTACTCATGTGTGTGGGGATCGTCCAGTCTGTCCCATGCACTTCTTTAATCACTTATCTACCACTATCTACTTATCCTATCACTCCACCAATACGTAAGCAGTTATATATTAAGTGTTCACTCTGTTTGCAGCACTGTCATCAGTTACTAGTGGTATTCTTATAAAATGACCTAAGCACCAACACAAGTTCACATAACATATTCTGTGCAGAATCCCTACAAATCTCTAAGCAGATACATACCATTGGTCCATTCCATTAAATACAGAAGTAGTACTCATGCAGTGTAGGATTCCTCCTGTCAGTCTCATGCAATTCTTCAATCACCCATCCAGCACTATGTTCTTATTGTATCAGTCTGCCAATACCTAAGTACTTATGGGGCAGATTTACAAGCACCCTGCGCCACCAGCACGTCACTTTTTGCAACATAGTGATGGCGTCAGGCACTCTTTCATATTTACAAGGAGAGGAAAAGCCACCCTGCATGGTTTTTCCTCTCCTTGCAAATACGACCCATTCATACAATGAACTTTGCATTGAAGGGGCGTTCCATAGGTGTTGCTGTGGGTGTTAACACGCAACACCCATAGAACAAGACACATCTCCAGATTAATGAGAAATCATAAATCTGGAGATGTGTGTGAATGCTGCGCATCCTAGAATTGGTGTAGCATGGCGCAACAAGGAGAATTGTTTTCATTTCTCCAAATTTTTTCCTCTTTCAATGCATGCTGCATTCCACTGCATATATTGAAAGAGGAAAATGCCTTTACTGATTGTTTTTGTGCAGGAAGGTGTCAAAAACAATCTCCGCACGACACAGACATCCTTGCACCATGCTGCAAGGGTGCCTGTGTCACCGCATGGCTGCAGTTTGTGCAGCAGTGCAGAGGGAACCACAGAGTTGCAACATATTCATGTACATATATCACATCCCTGTGCTTCCGAAGTGCCACAGTGCAGTGCAGCTAAAGAGCTTGCAGTGTCTCGCTGCAGTACTTCCTCATAAATCTTCACCTATAAATTCACCATACACTGCTAATCCATTCTTTCAGTCAATCATGCTGTATACATATATTCAACCAAACTTTCTGATATTACCTTGTAATTATAGTTCTTTCTTTAACCAGATCAGGTAGTTCAGATAAGAACTTTTTTTCTTTTTCTATTGTACTTTTTTTAACAATTTTGTATTTTGTTTGGTGTTTTTTCAAAAAATGAACACAAAAAACGAATAAAACAGGAAACCTTTGGAATTACTTATGGTTCCAAAAACAACAACAACAAAAAATTAACAATAATGCTTGCGTTGCGCAGCACAAACTGCATCCATCGACTGCTCACCGAAGCATATAAGTTGCTTACACTTCATGCAGTGCTGCTCGAGAAAGGCGAATTCTGGCCTAATGTCCATTGAAGGCGTTCCTGAGGACCCTCCAGATGTGCTTGCCACAGCAGGTGAGGGGTTCAAAGCAACTCGCCTCATTTCCTCCCAAGCAAGATTGAGAGGATGTGTGGTCCGGAGATGCTTGTACATAGAAGCAGTGCCACAAGAGTACTTTTTTTCACTGCCTCTAGACAGGACTTGGTCACAAATTTTGCACGTCACCTTTCTCGCATTTACTTTCTTCTCTGCAGGTGGAAAAGTGAAGAATTTCCACACAACAGATTCTGGCCTCTGTGGACGTGGTGCCTCCTGCAAGAATTTTTCTTCAGAAGATATTTCTTCCTGCTGCTGCTGCTGTCCAGATGCCATTTTGTTTAATATTTTTTGAAAAACACAAAAAAACAAGCAAAAGTGTTCTTGAAGGAAAAGAGATGTCTATAAAGATGCTCCAACAAGAATGATTACAATGGGTGGGATCCTTCAATAGTTACAGTGGGAAATGTTATGAACCAATGAAAAAAAATGTTTTTAGGTCACATGAGATCCGCGCACTCTGCGCTCATGAAGCACGATCCCCGACGCGACTTCGCAAAAATATATTTTAAAATAATATACGTTTATTATAAGTATAAATATATTATTTTTATGAATATCTTAGATAATCTCTTGCCCTAATATGTATATTAAACAAACATACATATAATTTTAGAACATACATTTTTTTTGTGGGAGTCGCGCACCCTGCGCTCCCCAGCACGTATATCACATCACGCGGGACCCACCACCGCGCAAGAGTCGCGTACCGTAATGCGCATGTGTTGCGAATGCACGGGAGCAAGAGTCGTGGACTGGTCGCATACCAATCACGCACATCACGTAATATTAAATGTATATGATTTAACTGAAAAACACGCAGCTGTCGCACACCGTACGCGGATCCTTCACGACTTTTATAAAATAGAGGTGATGTGTACGCTTTGGGTGCGCAGCTCCGGAAAAATGTTGGGAAAAAAAATAAAAAAAGAAAATAATATAAATATATTAAAATAAAAAAATTAAACAAAAAAGTTTGACTTTAAAAAAAATGTATTGCAATTTTCAGAAAAATATATAATGTTATTTAGTGAATAAACTATTTATAAATAAACAGTAAAAAAAACTGTAGAAAATCAGTACAAAATATTAGGTATAACTACTATTAGACTTAAAAATTAGTATTTAAAAAGCTTTGAAATTATGTCACTGACCATGTCATGAATGATGTAATATGTGACATCATCAGCAGTGCATTGCGGGTGCGTGAGTTATAGTTAGCAGAACTAACTATAATAACGGAGGAATTTCTATGGTTTTGTATGCGTGAAATGTCCAGCTAACTATAACACCCCTGAAACCTATGTTTTTTTCAGTGAATTTCTAAGGTTTTTAAATGCTAATTTCTAACTATAACGTTTCTGAAACCTATGTTTTTTTCAGTGAATTATATATATATATAAGCATGATAGTGACAATACTCTGCTTCAGTATTTTGCTGTTGATTGCATACCTCCTTCACGTAAGGGAGGTAACAGGGACAGTGCTTTGAGAGTACTAGAAACGAGATATATTTTGGAATTCAATTCCAAGGTCCCAAATGGCCTTAATACCACGGAGGACTTATATACCTGTATATAAATTATAATATTACTACTCTCCTGTCTCCTTACTGAATATTAATGTGATTTACAGGTCTTAGGATCACTTTGTGAATGACTTTACTATATAACTGTTAAATAATTTTTGCCTGTCATCGTGTCTCAGAATCTCTTAAGTCGCCCTTTTTATATGTCTCTTGCTAGTTTACATCTGGGCGCTATAAAACATACTTGGGTATTTACTCAAATTTTAAATCACTTGTACACATTACATGGTATCTCTGTTATTTGTACAGAGTCCTATATGTTCAGTTATTATTTTTTTCACTGTTGCACTTGTTATCACTTTATTAATTTTCTCGCCTGTACATTTTTAGGCGGCTGATAACATCGATCCTTCTATATCTGAGGACCCTTTTGCCCATTTTGTAGTGCTTGCCCACTTGGGCTATATTAACACAAACAGCATATCTTCTGACTGCTTTTAAAATGAATGGATACATATATATAATTATGGAGGATCTCCTTATATCATTGGGGAATCGTCTTTTAATATATCTCGTTTTTATTTAAATATGTATATTTATATATTTTTATATACATGATTTTGTATTGAGATGTATTTATATTTATTTTTGTATTAATGTATAGGTGTATATTTATGAAATTATCTGTAAATATTATCTATTTTAACTGTACATAATATCAACATGAAATGTACATAGGTATCCTACTAGCGGTCTTGTTTATATTCACATTAACGCACAGTCTGTCTTTCAGTTCTATTGTGCTAATGTTACAGCTGTTTGTAATCATCAATTGCTGGTCACTTTAAATGAGGCATGGGTCCGTGAGTAACGCGTCATGTGATCAAGGTCCAGGTCGGACCGAAACGCGTCATGGCGGCATACTGATGCAGGCGAAACTTTTTCTTTAAATAAACTTGAAGAAAGCACGAAATACTGGGTCCGCGCTTGTCTATCTGAGTCCTGTTGTGGAGTGGATTCCTAAGATAGAGTACTGGAATATATATATATATATATATATATATATATATATATATATATATATATATATATTCACTGAAAAAACCATAGGTTTCATACATGTTATAGTTAGCTGGACATTTCACTCATACAAAACCATTGAAATTCCCCCGTTATAGTTAGTTCAGCTAACTATAACTCTCGAGCCCGCAATGCACTGCTGATGACGTCACATATTACATCACTCATGACATGGTCAGTGACATCACTCATGACATCACTGATGACATCTCAAATGACATCACTGATGACATCATCCAGTGAAAGAGTGTCTTTCTGAAAAATAAATATTTTTTATATTTGTATATGTAAAGGTCGATGTAAGAATAAATGGGTAAATAAGTGTCTAAATGGATGTTTTTTTTGTAAAATTGATTGTATAACTGACTTATTAAGTGTATCTTAGTGAATACATGTATTAGCAAGTAATGTTTAAATATGTAAATATCTGTATCAGTGTCTCACTTTGTGTATAAGTAGCTGCATGGGTTGGTGAGTAGCTACATGAGTGTCTATATGGGTTATTAGTTGTTTTTTTTGAGTATCAGAATGAGTGTCTGTATGGTTTGATGGGGGGTATTACTTAGCGCACAGATGCATGAATGACTGATGTTAAATTCAGTAAAATAAAGATGATGGGTCCTTGTTGTAATGTTCATGTAGTATATTTATTCTTGAGATTAGATAGAAGGTACAGCATTCAGGTAGGAATGTAATATGGTAAGAAACCCCACCGGGAGCAGATAACTTACTGCTCAGCCTCCAGGTAACTGATAAATCCCTTGAACAGCAACAGGTAGAATCCTGGATGACATCACAGAGACATGACATAGACAAGCAGACACTAACACTAAGGAGGGACAAAGAGAGAGGAAGAGCACAAAGAGAGAGGAAGAGCAGGATATAACACACCTCCCTCCTTTGATTGAAAAAAATGGATAAGATGAAACAGATGGCAGAAGCAGAAAGGAAGAAGAAAGAACATATATGCACCAGAAATAAACACCCTGTTCAACAAGATGGAAAGAAGAGGTAATATCAAAGGGGCGCAGGCACAAAGGTTGTACAAGCACCGTAAGCTAACAAAAGAATGTAAGCTTAAATGAAATGAAAACTGAACATCTCAATACAAATGAGCAAGGGTACAGTATGGCTCAGTACCGTAGATAGAAAATGAAATATCAATTCCTCAAATTCGAATATTTTCGATTCCTCCAAAATAAAGCACAATAAAATGAGCCCAACTCCTCAAAGTAAATACATGAACTCCTCTAAACATAGAGCACAGTAAAAGTGGTTCATGACAAAACGGCTCTTCACAGAAAATGTGCAGCTTCTCTATCAATAGAATAAAACTGAGAACATGCAGCTCCTCACAGTAAGTAACAGAAAATCAGCAATAAAACTGAGCCCTGCGGCTCCTGACAGTAAATAGATGAACTCCTCTAACCATAAAGCACTATAAGTGGTTCATCTGAAATGACAATAAAATTAAGCCCCTTTAGCTTCTAATGGCAAGCACATGAACACCTCTAACAATAGAGCACTATAAGTGGTTCATAACAGAAATAAACATCAAAATTGAGCATCACTCCAGCTCATCATCACTAAGAATGAAAACAGATTGGAGTACCTCAACATAGTTGAGCACATAAATGACCCCAATAAGCATAACACCTACAAATCATCACCAAATTGAAAGCAAATGAGCACCTCAACAAAGGTTGAGCACAAACGTGGCTCCAGTAAAGTAGGCAATAATAGAATAAATTATTTCAAAATGCATCACTTGCAAATCCACACAGAAAAGAACATGTAACAGCATACATACATTAACTAGAAACAGAATTCTAAGCATTGAGCATGTAAATCGATATTTAGCACACCACAGTACTTAGAAGAAATGCACCCAAGGGTAAAGTACAGCGCAAACTACACATTGCATAAATTAGGAAAAATGCAAAATTGTACACAACATCTTAAACATAACAAATCAAAATAATAAACGTAGTCACCGTTGTCATTTGAATGAAGGGAGACACAAACAGCTCTGTAGAAATCTCCATGGGAAAACTTAAAGAAAATCAAACAGTACCTTGTTGGAGAACACCCTTTTGTTTAAGGAAAATAAATAAATAAATAAATAATTCATGAAACAGCAAACACCGGTGAGCGATCTCCCACCCGGGTTGTAGATCCAAACGTAGTGAAATGGTGTGCAAATCAAGTTCTCGAAGTCAGGAATGTAGACAGACTCCCAAATGCTGTAAAGCCAAGCGCTGGCATGTGAATTCCAGAAGACAGAGCACTAATATCGAAGATTGGAAGTTAAAGAAGTAACGCCGTAGTGCTGCATGACAGAGAAATTGACAAAAGTACACACCAGAAGAACACGCAGTACTGCTGCAGAGTATGCGCAGGACGTGGTTGGCAAGAAGGCAAACTGCAATGACGGTACCAACCACAACATGGCGGTACGTTTCTTGACGACAAGCTGGGTGGCTCAAGGTACGCAGAAACATGCAGGCGTCGATAGGCAGCTGAACAGGCGTCATGGAGGAACGAGGAGAGAAAGACATAACAGAAGCACTCTGCCTCCATGCGACGCTAGAAGTAAAGTGAGTGTGCCCTTGAGCTCGAGCTACATCTTTATTTTTAATTTTTGAAAAAGACAGTTGCCAAGAAATAGGCATCAGATTTCAGCGTAGGCCACAAGGCAAGCCAAATAACAAAGTAGAATAGCCCTCTCTTCACTCAAACTGCCAGTGCACAACCTCCAAGGTACCGAAACACGGAGTTCACACAGATTGATGCAGGCAGACTTTAATTTTAAGTGCAGGTTGTAACGGTCCCAGTAAGTAGCGCTTTTGTAAACAGGAGACCTTTAAACGGCAGGTTGGCACAAGTTGCGCAGGCAATAAACTGAAGTCACAAAGTGAGCTGCCAATCTTTTAAACAGCAGATTCCAGAAATAGCACAGGCACACTTCCATTTAAACAGGAGGTTGCAGAAGTAGCACAGGCACACCTAGGACAGACAGCAGCAGTAACGTTACTCACGTAAAACGCTGACTCACTAGATGAAAACAGGGAGTCCTTTAAGTTTGCTCTAGTGCCAGATGATATAGTAGTAGTATTACTTCAGCAAAGGTTATTCCAATGCTCTGGGTTGAGGCTGTTGGTTGGATTCAGACACCGGTGGGGTACCCAGAAGCAGGAAAGTAACTTTAAACGTTTTTCTTCTTGTCTTTGGTTGCAATGATGTCCTTTTTAAATTCAATGAAGTCCTTTTTATTTTAAATGGGCCCTTTTTTACCTCGTCGCCAGTGTTAAATTCAGTAAAATAAAGATGATGGGTCCTTGTTGTAATGTTCATGTAGTATATTTATTCTTGAGATTAGATAGAAGGTACAGCATTCAGGTAGGAATGTAATATGGTAAGAAACCCCACCGGGAGCAGATAACTTACTGCTCAGCCTCCAGGTAACTGATAAATCCCTTGAACAGCAACAGGTAGAATCCTGGATGACATCACAGAGACATGACATAGACAAGCAGACACTAACACTAAGGAGGGACAAAGAGAGAGGAAGAGCACAAAGAGAGAGGAAGAGCAGGATATAACAACTGACTAACTGTTTGTATGTAATTTGAAGACAGCATGTGTGCAGGACTGTATGGGTGGATGAGTGTGTGTATGGGTGTGTTAGTGAGTGAATGGCAGTCTCAATAGTATCTTTATGAGTAACCAAATATGTTTTAAACTAGTATATGTGAGTATTGATGTATATAAGTGAGTATATGTGAGAGTGAGAGATTGGAAGATTTCCTGTATAAATAAGTATGTGTTTCATAAAGTGATTGTTTAAGAGAGTAAGTATGTGTACGTTTCCGTAGAAGTAAGTGTAGTGGTGTGTGTGTATAGCTGTATATGCAAGTAAATGGATGTTTGGTAGTTTATTTGCATGTGTGAGTATGTGTGTGAGTAACTCTATGGATGAGTATTGGGTGTGTAACAGGATGTAACAGGATGTATAGGTGTATGAGTACATATGACCAGTGAGTACATGTATGAGTGACTATATAGAACTGTTGGTGAATGAGTGGATGTGTATGTAGAGGTTGGAATTACTGAATAGGTTGTTGTAACTGGTATTGGTGTCTCAATTTTTGTGAAAATTTTAGTTTCTATTTTTGAATGTGTGTATCAAATGTTATATTAGGGTGAGAGGAGGCCTGCCACTTTTTCATAAGGAAGATGTCATCAGTGATGTAATTTGAGATGTCATCAGTGATGTCATCTGTGATGTCACTGACCATGTGATGAGTGATGTAATATGTGACGTCATCAGCAGTGCATTGCGGGCGCGCGAGTTATAGTTAGCTGAACTATCTATAACGGGGGAATTTCAATGGTTTTGTATGAGTGAAATGTCCAGCTAACTATAACATGTGTGAAACCTATGGTTTTTTCAGTGAATTTGTAAGGTTTTTTAAATGCTAATTCTTAACTATAACGTGGCTGAAACCTATGGTTTTTTTAGTGAATTTCCAAGGTTTTTTAAAAGCTAATTCCTAACTATAACGTGGCTGAAACCTATGGTTTTTTCAGTAAATTTAAAAAGTTTTGTAAATGATCATTTTTAAATGTAGTAATTGTTATATTTTTTAGACTGATTTACTACATTGGTTTAAAGGATTTATTTTTAGATATTTTATTTTTTAAATTACATTACATATGTTTAATATAAATTGAAAAAAAATTTTTTTTAAAAATATTGAAATTGTAATATATATATATTTTTTTTTAATATATTTTTTAATTTATATATATTTTATATCGCAAGCAATGATATCCTATGGAAGGAAATTCAAGTTACTGGTAACTACGGTTAAAATTACTTTTCAGGATCAGTACTGGGCTGAAAGATGCCGCACTGAGGTCTCTCCTGATAACAGGTGAGTAAATCTGAATTCGTAGTTCCGCTGATTTTAGAGGAATTTTTTTAAGTTCCAAAACTCCACACACAGAAGAATTTCCAAGTGAAACCAGTCAATGTTAGCCTATGGAAGGAAATTCAAGTTACTGTAAGTATGGTTAGAATTACTTTTCAGGATCAGTAGTGGGCTGAAAGATGCAGCACTGAGTCTCTTCTGATAACAGGTGAGTAAATCGGAATTCGTAGTTTTGCTGATTTTAGAGGAATATTTGTACGTTTCAAAAATAGACACTTAGAAACTTTTCTGGTGAAAACCACACAATAGATTCCTATGGAAGGAAATACAAGTTACTGGTAAGTACGCTTAGATTTACTTTTCAGGGTCTGTACTGGGCTCAAAGATGCAGCACTGACGTCTCTCGTGAAAACAGGTGAGTAAATCGGAATTCGTAGTTCAGCTGATTTTAGAGGAATATTTTGCTCAATAGTGAAGGAAGGGGGGGGCCAGAGGTGACATGTGTGCAAACACGCCCTGTGGCGTGTTTTAAGTTGGGGAATTAATTCCTCTTCAATCCTGAGTTCCCCTGTGAGCCAACTAGCCCACCAGGTACCTCCAGTGTGCGGCAGGGAGCTGTGTTGCAGAGAAGTGTTCAGAGGGCACGCCCCCTTTTTGCAACACTCTGCAACGCAGCTCCGTGGCGCTTACTGGAGGTACCTGTTGGGCTAGTTGGCCCCTAGGGGATCTCTGGATTGAAAAGAAATTAATTCCTCAACTTAAAACGCCCCCCTGTAGCACGTTCTAAGTTGGGGGATTAAGTCCCCTTGCACGCTGGGGGTCCCTGGGGGCCAACTAGCCCACCAGGAACCTCCAGTATGCCCCAGGGGGCTGTGTTGCAGAGAGGTGTAAAAAGGGGCGTGGTCTCATTACACCTCTCTGCAACAAAGCCCTCTGGCGCGTTTCCAGAGGGAGAACTAACTCCCCTTGAATACTGGGGGTCCCTGGGGGCCAACTAGCCCACCAGGAACATCCAGTATGCGCCAGGGGCTGCATTTTAGAGAGGTGTAAAAAGGAGCGTGGCCTCATTACACCTCTCTGCAACGCAGCCCCCTGACGCGTTTCCAGAGGAGGAACTAAATCCCCTTGAATACTGGGGGACCCTGGGCACCAACTAGCCGACCAGGAACCTCCATTATGCGCCAGGGGGCGCGTTTGCAGAGTGGTGCAGGGAGGGTGCCTGGCCTCCTCCCCATCCAGTTTTTTTGTATTTTTTTAGTTTTTAAGAATAGGGGCTTTGTAGCCCACCTTCTTTTTATTTTTTTTGGGCAATGGGGACTCCATCCCCCAGGGCCTGACTCCTAAAATCTTTTTTTTTTTAACAGGAAGGGGGCCGCATGGCCCCCCTCCCGTGGCTAATCCAGGCTCTGGGGACCCCATCCCGCAGGGCATGCCTCATTAAAAAAAAAAATTAAGGGGGGGGGGCATGCAGCCCCCTCCTCAGGCCACTTAAGGCCCCGGGACCCCATCCTCTGGGGCCTGGCCCTCCTAGTTGGGGGCTGTGGAGGGGTCCCCAAGCCCCCCATGGTCCCTGCCGGCTCCCCGCATCCTGCGGGAGCCGGCATTGCTTTTCTGCTTTGGGAGCAGCTAACATGCTGCTCCTCATGCAGGAAAGCAATTGGCTTTGGTTTTTGAAAGAGAGAGCAGGTTTCCTGCTCTCTCTTTCGAAAAGCAAAGCAAACAGCAGTGTCCCGGGGTGGGCACCCTGGGACACTGCAGGAGCCGGTCCTGGGGGCTGGCGGTCCCCAGGGCCATCACAGGCTCCAGGAGGGGGGCCGCACGGCCCCCCTCCCAACAGTTAAAAGCCCCGGGGGTGGTGGTCCCCGGGGCTGGGAGGTCCATCATGGACCACCCTATTTTGAATATTAGAGCCCCGGGGAGGTGGCGGTCCCCGGGGCGTGTGGGGGGGCTTGAGCCCCCACACAGGTTTTGTTTTTTTTATTTAAAAAAAATAAGCCCTGGGGGTGGCGGTCCCCGGGGCTGTGGGGCCCCTCTGGGCCCCCCAATATAACTATAGGAAGCCCCAGGGGGTGGCGGTCCCCGGGGCTGCAGGGGCCAGTGAGCCCCTGCATACATAACGTTAAAGCCCCGGTGGTGGCGGCCCCCAGGGCTGGGGGCCCCTCTGGGCCCCCCATTATAATTAAGAAAATTGCTCCCGGGATTTGGCCCCCCCGGGGGATAATTACCAATAAAGCGGCTTCGGGTTTTTCTTTTTTCACAGGATATGCATACTTAATATTAAAGCCCCGGAGGTGGCGGTCCCCGGGGCTGGGGGACCCCTCTGGGCCCCCCATTATTATAACTATAGGAAGCCCCAGGGGGTGGCGGTCCCCGGGGCTGCAGGGGCCAGTGAGCCCCTGAATACATAACGTTAAAGCCCCGGGGGTGGCGGTCCCCATGGCTGGGGGCCCCTCTGGGCCCCCCATTATAATTAAGAAAATTGCTCCTCGGATTTGGCCCCCCAGGGGCTAATTACCAATAAAGCGGCTTCGGGTTTTTCTTTTTTCACAGGATACGCGTACCCTACGCGTATCCCGCGTCCTTGTGGGCCTCCCTGAGCAGGCCTAGGGAGTCAGGGTGTTTCTACCCTACCCCCTTTTCGTGTTGTTCGAGTTTCTTTTTCTGTTTTCTTGTGCCTCGGTTCTACCGAGGCACAAGATGGCTGCCAACACTTCCTTGTTTGGAGTGTTGACAGCCAATTAGCATAAAGCTCGTGCTCGGGAGGGTACGCGTACTGTACGCGTACCGTACTTCGTCTATAGATATATCTATGATTTTACTTTTGATTTTCTCAGGAACTACTGAATGGATTTACACCATTTAACAAAAAGCGTGATCTGCGAACCAAACTCTACCTGTTTGCCAAATTTGGTGTAATTCCGTTCAGCAGTTCGGGCTGTAACCGTGTCTGAAGGTCCCTATGGAAAATTGCATGGAGAAAACATGTTTTGGGACCCCCTTTTTTCTACGCCCCTGCTTGACGAATCACCCCGAAACTTTCAGGATAGGAGTGGAGCGGAGCGCCCCATCTTCTTGGAGAATTTCACGAAGATTCGTCAACCTGCGCCAAAGTTATTCCAATTAGAATGTTGCGGATTTCCTATGGAAACTACGTCCTAACTATAACTACGAACTGGCGACTGCCAGTAGGTATTATATTTAAATATATATATATATATATATATATATATATATATATATATATATATATATATATATATATATATATATATATATATATATATCTGCAAGAAAACCTCCGAAGAAGGAACCTCCAACCCTTCACGGCGGCCTCTGGCGGGCACGGAGAGGCCCGTAATTTCATGCCACATGAGACAACAAACAGAGGACCATCACTGGAGACAAGACGCTTTATTCCAGGACAATGCAGCACACCTGCTCCCAAAACATCCAACTAGTTTCGGCGACTGCCTTGATCACGGATTAGGAAGCTGAAAACAAAGTGCATACGTGCTTGCATTTTTATAGGTGTATTACTGATCACATGACCATAGTGCATATAAGTTCCAGAATGCATCAGGGACATCAAATTAAATGCTGGTGTAACGGACATTTCCCATACTTCTGGCAAAAGTTGTTATTTTGCTCATGTCAGCTGTCCCATGCAAAGTATTTAAATAAAAAGCAATTGGAGTACAGTCACAGCAGTTCATATGCCAACTAGTGCTGAATAAACAACTGTCCCGGTCAAAAGCTCCAGTCCCCCGAGCAATTGGTGTCAGAAATCATCTGCACCAAATCCCTTCCAGCGCTGTAATCTTGTTTGCACATATATATATACTCATTCTTTTTTTATTCAATATTCTTTATTCGGTTGCCATAATTTTTAGGAAACCATAAAAGTCCATAAAAAAACAATTCATCATATAAAACTTTAAAAACATGGATAAAAAGATAGCGGAAACAGATATACATACAATCATTGTTATAGTGCTGAGAGTTCAGAGAAACACAATTCTGATTAAAGTGCTAGTGCAACAGGAATTAATCGTAGTTTAGGCGATATTTAATACAGGCCTTCAAAAAACAAGCAATAGATTTAACATAACGATCGGAATCTAAAAATTGTAGCGCAAGGAAGGCAGGGCAACAGCATCGCAGACCCAGCAATCTCAGTAAAGGGATAATCCATCTCCTACGTGGGAATTCATAGTATTTACAAAATAAAACTATATGCATTGAGGATTGGACTGAGATTCCATCACACGGACACACTGAAAGGTTCTTAGACCAATCATTCTGCTTCTGGAAAGTTATTAAGCGGTGATAGATATTAAAACGGAAGCGGGAAAATACATATTTCTCATAGATATTCAAGTTGTACAGTAAATACGGTTGCACCCCGGAGACGATCTGAATGGCTAAAATATGCTGGATGGAGGTTTTACTAGTTTCTTGTGTTAGTCGTAACTCTCGTAGGTGAGATAAGCATATAGTTTTTAGATTTTTTTCTCGTTGTTTCTAAAATAGTTATACATATATATATCGTTTCAAACAACGTGACTACCCGGCCTGGGTGCTGAAAAAGGCCAAAAGTAAAGCAGATGCTGTCAAATGCAGTGACACTCTCACCAATATCGTCACCGATGATACCACACCTGGTGACAGTGTCACACGACTCAGTTTAACATTTAATAATGAGTCCAACCAGATCCAGAAATTCATAGACAAAAATTGGTCCATTCTGAAGAGTGACAACATCATAGGCAACCTCATCCCCGAGAGACCGAGCATCACATACAGAAAAAGCAAAAACATAAGAGACATATGTGTCCGCAGTGATATCACTGATTACTTTAAGAACAAAGGCCTTGGTCTAAAAGGGTATTTTCCTTGCGGCCACTGCAAAGCCTGTAAGAACAGCACTTTAGTCAAACAGGTAGAATACAATGGTATAAAGAAAGAGATCACACAATTTCTCACCTGCAGCACCATGTTTGTGGTGTATGTGATTGTCTGCCCATGCGAACTATGGTATTTTGGCAGTACCACCAGCCATGCCAAGAAACGTATTCTTGAACACTATCGTGCCATCATCCACAAGGATGCCAAATACCCTGTGGCACGCCATTTCAGTGAACTCCACTTTTCCTACCCTACACTCATGAGATTTTTTATCTTAGAGCAGATCGATAAAAATCCTAGGGGTGGAAATAGAGTCTTGAAAATGAGACAAAGGGAATCAAGATACATAATTAATTTTCAAACGAAGGCCCCTGGGGGCCTCAATCATGATGAGGAATTGGCAATTCATCTAAAAGAGGATTATCTCTAAGAGGCTTTAGTACTCTTTTCTGTATTCTGTATTGTAAATACTTGCTGTGTTGATCAAATCTTTTCTTCCATGCGCCTAAAACCCGTTTATTGATCTCATGCATACGCTGTTTGTCATGTTTGATTTTAAAGTCTGTTTTTTAATTTAATTTACAGGAACATCATAGGGACTGAGGCCACTCACAGCACTCGCACCAGGCTCAATGTCCTTTCACGTTCCTGCCAATAGTATAAGAGCACGCCTATTCCAGGCTTCACCTTCAGGCACTGACATTTGTGGAACCAGGTCGCTTGACAGCATCATTCTATAAGAGAGACTTTTCTTGTTGCATTACAGTTTCATCTGAATTTTGAGAGGTTTCTTTGCCACTTCCAGCATCCTACACAAGGGTACACAAGCATTCAAGGTATTTTACCTGGTAACCTGCAATGACACATTTGCATTGTTTATTACTTAGCATGTTCATGCTAGTTGACACACTTGAGATCCCAGTTTCCTACATACAGGTCTGGTCACACAGACATCAACAATATATATCCATGACCAGACACTGGGTATTTCACCTCTGCATGACTTTTTGGCAATCTGTTATTTTCCAAGATTGGTTTGTTTTTCCACTGTGCAATTGAATCTGCATATTACATGCTTGTCAGTAACTGCGTATTATTTAAACCGATGTTTCAAGTGGCGGATGCACGGCACACATGGAATTATATATATTTTATTTATAAAATGCATATGATACAATTGTTTGAATATACAATTCAGGCTTTACATTTAATTGTTTACGATGTGTGCCGCTTCATGACGATTGAATCTTAAATCATTTTATCATTTGTGGACATTGTATGCCCATTGTGATCGGCATATTGGCAGACCGTTACAAGATGGCCGACACTCTTTTGCTTGCTCTCTGGATATGCGACCTGAGTCCTTTGTTTATGTTTTTTGAAAAGTATTTACTTTCAACACACGCTATGCACAAACTTATGTGATCAAGGCTTCGTGGAAGCCGAAACATGTAGTAAGGTGTCAATAAACACCCTTGGACTCTGCTGACGTATCTGGTGTTTTTGGTAATCTGAGAGCGTGATACAGAACTTTTGGAAGGAGTTGAAGATATATATGTAGGTATATATAGTTAGGATTTTTTCTCTATGGGACTTTGAAAATTCTATGTCTAATAACTTCGGCGTTTGTGGACGGAATCGGCTGAAATTGTCAGGAAAATGGCACATTTTGTTTCTGAGCAGCCCCTGAAAATTTGGGGGGGTTTCGTCAAGGGGGGGCCGGGAACAAAGGGGGGTCCCAAAACGCGTTTTTCCCATTCATTTTTCCATAGGGCGGTTGGCCTCACTTTTAGCTCGAACGGCTGAATGGATTTGCACGAAACTTGGCAAAATTGTAGGGACTGTTAGCCCGATGTCCCTTTGCTAGGTCTCAATATATGTGCTCCAGTGGATTTTGAGAAATTAACGTTTTAAAAAACAGATGTATCTGTGACAGCGTCCTGGGTAGCGCTCCGGTTCGCGAACCTTTCGCGTAACGGAACTTTGCGAAGCGAAGCTGATTGGCTCTCCGGTGTCTGTCAACATTCTAAACAGTCCGGAACGGCCGCCATCTTGTCTCTCGGTAGGATCGAGAGACAAGAGGAGAAAAACGAAGGGGGAATTTAATGAAAGGGGGCAAGGTAGACCCCTCTTGACCCCCTAGGAATGATGTTGGGGTTATTAAAGGGTCCCGTGGGGCAAATAAAAAAAAATTGATTTTTCGCGGTAGAAGCGCTTCCCGGTTTGCGAACCGGGTCGCGATCCGGGTCGCGAAACGTGAATTCGCCATTTTGTGTTTCGTTTTAATTAAATTACAAGATGGAGGAAAAACAATGTGAGAAATGGGTATAAGGGGGTATGGGAGACGTATCCTGACCCCCTATGTTTTCTGAGGGTGGCTGAGGATGCTCATATATGTTGATACATGTCTTCCAGCGGCTGCGCGTGAGCATTTTTTTTTTTTGCTGCGTGACGTCTGTTAACGTTCGATTAGAAGGAAATCAGGAAGTGTTGACCGCCATTTTGTCACTGCGAGTAAATATATTGTTAAAAATAATTGTTATAAATTAATCCGTATTGATAAACATTGTCTGCGCCATCTTGCCTTTTTTCCAATAGCACACTTTTGTCGTGCACGGCAGCCATTTTAGATGCCTTGACCAGACCCACTCTCTGCACGCCGCCGATCCTCAGCATGGCTCCCCACCCTCGCAAGCATCTACCCCACGCACTGGTCACCCCCGCTCTCTCTCTCATGCATGGGCCATAAACCTCCCCCATCTGCACTGTTCTTCCCTGAGAATCACACCCTGTGCCCGCCCGACACCTCCCTTTCACCCTATTCACTACCGCACCCTCTGACACTCCTCTTCCTCTGTGTCTGATTGTCCAGGCCGGTCCCAGGCTATCACCTAGCCCTGCGGATGTAGTTTATGGCCCCAACTGTAAAGAATCACCCCTCTTCAAAGGAGTTACAGTAGATCAAGGCCCCCACCCCATGAGATCCGTCACACCACACGCGTTCCTACTATCTGATAACGATCCTGTATTGTGATTGGGGAGGGGATTCTCACTGTAAGGGTGTGTGGGACCGAGCCGGAAGCGGAAGATTCCAGGGATGCCTTTTTGTACATCAAAGTGTTCACAATTATGTGGCACATTAAAAATATATAGCACTCCAACAAAGTAGTAGGATTATAACACTTTAATAACTTATAAATATATACAACTCTCCAACAAAGTAAACACGTTAAAAAAAAAAATTTAAACAACTATTTGCATGGCAGCCTGCTGCAACATCCATCTCAAAGCAACAATGGGCTGCTTTGGTCTGTCTTTTAGTCAGCAAAATCCGTCGGCCTGTGAGGTGGCGTCAGTAGCGGTCCGTTGTGCAAATAGGCCGAAGGCAGCACAACGCGCGGAGATCCGGTCGGCACCCAGGAGGTGTCCAGTAAGTTGCCGCACTGGTCTGGCCATCCTACAATGCTGCGCCGAAAAACGTCGTGGGGCGCCCCAGGGGGGGGGGGGGGAGGCGGCGCGAACGGGCCTCCCCCGCCTCCCCAGGTGGAGGCTCCTCTGCTGCAGTGGGGCGCCCTTTAGCGTTTCAGTCGCCATTCAGCTGTTTACCGCCCGCTTTTGCGGCACTGTGCCTCATCCGCCATTCAGCTGAGTTGCGCCCGCTTTTGTGGCTACAGCATCTCGCCCACCATACAGTTGAATTGCGCCCACTCTTGCGGTGCAGCGATAGGCGGCTGCCACAGGACTCCTAAAATGGCGGTCGGCTCTTCGGATTTGGGCCTGGTCCACTAAAATGGCCCTGGGACACATTTGAACTCGGACATTTGCCTGCTAGGGCTTGGGCCCCATTCCCGAAAGCGTCCCCTCAGCCTTGAAGATTCTACAAAAGTCATCGGGGCCCGACTCCCGCAGGCTTCCGGTGGGGAGCGGCTGCCATGATTGCTTGCGGAATGGCCACGACGGAGCTACGAGATGGTGGTGCTCTCATGCTGACGCCAGCTTAAGTCTGAAACATCCAGAAACACTGTAGACTACCAATTCAATGACTTCCGGTGGAGCCCCAACGTGACTCGGTAGGGAAGAACTTGCCCTCCCCTCTTTTGACTGATGGTTTTTGTTGCCTGTCCCCTCTGTTGTCATCTAACGGAACCTTTTTGGACTGCCGAGTGAGAAAAAAAAAGGTGGGGCTTTCATCATTTGGGAAAAAAAATGTTTCAATCCAATGAAAAGTGTTATTTTTAGGTCATATGATCAAGCCTTTCATCATTAGGAAACCAAAAGTAAAATGAACCAATGAAAAGTTTTATAAACAAGTCACATGACCTGTTATGCGGCTTTGGGCTATAAAAAGCCTACAAAATCCGTTGGCCTGTGAGGCGGCGTCAGTAGCGGACCGATGTGCGAATAGGCCAAAGACACCACAACACGCCGAGATCCGGATGGCACCGAGGTGGTGTCCAGCAAGTTGCCGCACTGGTGTGGCCATCCTACAATGCTGCGCCGAAAGACGGCGTGGGGTGCCCGGGGGGGGGGGGGGGAGGCGGCGCGAACGGGCCTCTCCCGCCTCCCCTGGTGAAGGCACCTCATCTGCAGTGGGGCGCCCCTTACCATTTCACTCGCCGTCCAGCTGAGTTGCGCCCGCACTTGCTGCTACAGTAGGCCGAAGGCAGCACAACGCGCCGAGATCCGGATGGCACCGAGGTGGTGTCCAGCAAGTTGCCGCACTGGTGTGGCCATCCTACAATGCTGCGCCGAAAGACGGCGTGGGGTGCTCGGGAAGGGGGGGGGAGGCGGCGCAAACGGGCCTCTCCCGCCTCCCCAGGTGGAGGCACCTCAACTGCAGTGGGGTGCCTCTTAGCTTTTCCCTCGCCGTCCAGCTGAGTTGCACCCGCACTTGCTGCTACAGTAGGCTGAAGGCAGCACAACGCGCCGAGATCCGGATGGCATCGAGGTGGTGTCCAGCAAGTTGCCGCACTGGTGTGGCCATCCTACAATGCTGCGCCGAAAGACGGCCTGGGGTGCCCGGGGGGGGGAGGCAGCACAAACGGGCCTCTCCCACCTCCCCAGGTGGAGGCACCTCATCTGCAGTGGGGCGCCTCTTAGCGTTTCACTCGCCGTCCAGCTGAGTTCCACCCGCTCTTGCGGCACAGTGCCTCACCCGCCATCCAGCTGAGTTCCGCCCGCTCTTGCGGCACAGTGCCTCACCCGCCATCCAGCTGAGTTGCGCCCGCTCTTGCGGCTACAGCGTCTCGCCCACCATCCAGTTGAATTGTGCCCACTCTTGCCGTGCAGCGATAGGCGGCTGCCACAGGACTCCTAAAATGGCGGTCGGCTCTTCGGATTTGGGCCTGGTCCACTAAAATGGCCCTGGGACACATTTGAACTCGGACATTTGCCTGCTAGGGCTTGGGCCCCATTCCCGAAAGCGTCCCCTCAGCCTTGAAGATTCTACAAAAGTCATCGGGCCCCGACTCCCGCAGGCTTCCGGTGGGGAGCGGCTGCCATGATTGCTTGCGGAATGGCCACGACGGAGCTACGAGATTGTGGTGCTCTCATGCTGACGCCAGCTTCAGTCTGAAACATCCAGAAACACTGTAGACTACCAATTCGATGACTTCCGGTGGAGCCCCAACGTGACCCGTTAGGGAAGAACTTGCCCTCCCCTCTTTTGACTGATGGTTTTTGTTGCCTGTCCCCTCTGTTGTCATCTAACGGAACCTTTTTGGACTGCCGAGTGAGAAAAAAAAAGGTGGGGCTTTCATCATTTGGGAAAAAAAATGTTTCAATCCAATGAAAAGTGTTATTTTTAGGTCATATGATCAAGCCTTTCATCATTAGGAAACCAAAAGTAAAATGAACCAATGAAAAGTTTTATAAACAAGTCACATGACCTGTTATGCGGCTTTGGGCTATAAAAAGCCTACAAAATCCGTTGGCCTGTGAGGCGGCGTCAGTAGCGGACCGATGTGCGAATAGGCCGAAGGCACCACAACACGCCGAGATCCGGATGGCACCGAGGTGGTGTCCAGCAAGTTGCCGCACTGGTGTGGCCATCCTACAATGCTGCGCCAAAAGACGGCGTGGGGTGCCCGGGGGGGGGGGGGTAAGGGGGGGAAGGCGGCGCAAACGGGCCTCTCCCGCCTCCCCTGGTGGAGGCACCTCATCTGCAGTGGGGCGCCCCTTACCGTTTCACTTGCCGTCCAGCTCAGTTGCGCCCGCACTTGCTGCTACAGTAGGCCGAAGGCAGCACAACGCGCCGAGATCCGGATGGCACCGAGGTGGTGTCCAGCAAGTTGCCGCACTGGTGTGGCCATCCTATAATGCTGCGCCGAAAGACGGCGTGGGGTGCCCGGGAAGGGGGGGGAGGCGGCGCAAACGGGCCTCTCCCGCCTCCCCAGGTGGAGGCACCTCATCTGCAGTGGGGTGCCTCTTAGCGTTTCCCTCGCCGTCCAGCTGAGTTGCGCCCGCACTTGCTGCTACAGTAGGCCGAAGGCAGCACAACGCGCCGAGATCCGGATGGCATCGAGGTGGTGTCCAGCAAGTTGCCGCACTGGTGTGGCCATCCTACAATGCTGCGCCAAAAGACGGCGTGGGGTGCCCGGGGGGGGGGGGAGGCAGCGCAAACGGGCCTCTCCCACCTCCCCAGGTGGAGGCACCTCATCTGCAGTGGGGCGCCTCTTAGCGTTTCACTCGCCGTCCAGCTGAGTTCCACCCGCTCTTGCGGCACAGTGCCTCACCCGCCATCCAGCTGAGTTCCGCCCGCTCTTGCGGCACAGTGCCTCACCCGCCATCCAGCTGAGTTGCGCCCGCTCTTACGGCTACAGCGTCTCGCCCACCATCCAGTTGAATTGCGCCCACTCTTGCGGTGCAGCGATAGGCAGCTGCAACAGGACTCTCAAAATGGCAGCAGGCTCTTTGGATTTGGGCCTGGTCCACTAAAATGGCCCTGGGACACCTTGGAACTCGGACGCTTGCCTGCTATGGCATGGGCCCCATTCCCGAAAGCGTCCCCTCTTTTGACTGATTGTTCTTGTTGCCTATTTCTTCTGTTGTCATTTAACGGAACCTTTTTGGACTGCCGAAAGGGGTTCTGGTCCGACCGCTGGTTGGTGGAGACATTTTGACTATATCCTGGACCTGCCCGGCCTCGCCCAAAATGGCGCCGGTATAAATGGGACTCGTAATTCCTTGTTGTGTACTGGTTGCCCAACCTTGATATCACGAGATGCGTATGCAGTTTTGAAGCACATGGCGGGCGGGGACGAGTACTGATTGAACATTTGGACATCCCTATTGATATTAAGTTCTGATGTGTTATTGATTACTGTACTATTGAAAGTTCGAATTAACGTCACCCATGGTACTTGCCCGCAAATGTATATCTAGATAATTTTATTGTAACTGGCCCTGTCGTACTTTAATTATAAAATGTACGTCCACCGATTCCGCAACTGTTAGACACCTTAGTTCTTGCAACCTAATGGCCCGCCCGTTACGTTCTTCTACAGTGTAAATGTCCCCTCATCATATACGATTACAGTTTGCTCCGTGGCCGGCCCACATGGTTATAGGCCCGTATTTGTATACTGACATTTTCACAATAAAGGTTTTTAAAACAAAACATGGTAGTAGTACCTAGATTGGTAAAGTTTTGAATAATAGCCACTGTTTTCGAATCAGTAAAAGGCAAGTGAAATAAAGCAGCCCGATTACATGACGGTTAAAAGGTATAATACGCAGGAACGCATTAAAGATAAATGGTCAAGGGCTGTTGTGTTTTCCACTCCTGCAACATAAAGTGATCGATAAGAATCCGATATTCATGCCTATCAGCGACTATGAGAGCAGGTTGAGCCTCTTTTGTTCAACGGCTCCCTCATGGGACGAAGAAACGCCCTTTTTCTCGAAATAGGAATATTTTACTTGCAGGACAGTTGTAAATTTCCCGGGAAAATACATTAGCCTGGAACATTATTAGTGATAAACTGTAAATGCATCTGGGTCCTTTGCTTTACAAGTCAGAGTGAGAAAAAAAAAGGTGGGGCTTTCATCATTTTGGAAAAAATAAATGTTCGAAAGCAATGAAAAGTGTTATTTTTAGGTCATAGGACCAAGCCTTCCATCATTAGAAAAACAAAAGTAAAATGAACCAATGAAAAGTTTTATTAACAAGTCACATGACCTGTTATGCTTACGTTACGCGCTGCGCGCCGCGCCCTGGATCGCTTCCGGGAAGCTGCGCCTCGCGCACCGGAGCACTTCCGGGTGCGCTATCGCGGCGCGTCATATGACGCATTACGCGACAACGCAGGTCCAGAATATAGTCAAAATGTCTCCACCAACCAGCGGTCGGAACACAACCCCTTTCAGCAGTCCAAAAAGTTCTGTTAAATGACAACAGAAGGGACAGGCAACAAGAACCATCAGTCAAAGAGGGGAGGGCAAGTTCTTCTCTACCGGGTCACGTTGGGGCTCCACCGGAACTGATCGAATTGGTACTCTACAGTGTTTCTGGATGTTTCAGACTGAAGCTGGCGTCAGCATGAGAGCACCACCATCTCGTGGCTACGTCGTGGCAATTCCGCGAGCAATCATGGCAGTCGCTCCCCACCGGAAGTCTATGGGAGTCGGGGGTCCCGGTGACTGTTGTAGAATCTTCAAGGCTGAGGGGACTCTTTTGGGAATGGGGCCCATGCCCTAGCAGTCAAGCGTCCGAGTTCCACGGTTGCCCAGAGCCATCTTTGCAGGCCAGGCCCAAGTCTGTGGAGCCGACCGCCATTTCGTGAGCTCCGTAGCAGCCGCCTGTCGCTGTACCGCAAGATTGGGTGCAATTCCGTTGGATGGCGGGTGAGACGTTGTAATAGCAAGAGCAGGCGCAATTCAGCTGGCCGAGCGAGGCACTGTGTCGCAAGAGCGGGCGCAAGTCAGCTGGTCGAGTGAAGCGCTGGGGTGTAGCTGAGAAACCTCCACCTGGGGAGGTGGGGTAGGCTCGTTCGCGCCGCCTCTCCCTTCTAGTACACCCCACGCCGTCTCCTGGCGCAGGTATATGTGATGGTCGGACCAGGGCACCGCAGGACGTGTCTTTAGGTCAAACGGATTGTGAGACAAGGTGTGGAGCAGGCGCAATTATCTCGGGGGCCTCCGTCAAGCGGTTTAGGGAGGCACCGCATCACATTGTTTTCCAATGCAGTCAGGTCCACAAACAGCCCCCACTTACTTTGAGAATAGTGAAGCTGCAGCAGGTGCAAATAAGCTTCAGACAGTGTTACAAGCGCTGCTCGGAATCCTCAACTATGGCACCCAACATCCAGGACATATGCCATTTGTGCAAGGCAGTGACATCGAAGCATCTCAGGGACCAAGCAACATACCATATCCAGAGTCCTTACCACAACCTCTGTCTTCCTTCTTACCTAGTTATTGTTCTTTCACTCCCACTCCAGGCTTTTAGTCTGTGGATGGAAAACCATGAACCTACACTCACCTATGAAAATCTTACTATTGATGGTTGATTTTGAGCGACAAACACGAAGGCTTGTTTGGATCGATGTTGCAGCAGGCTGCCATGTAAATAGATATTTAATAAAACGTTTTACCCTGTTACTTGTTGATTTCGAGCCCCAAATACAAAGGCTTGTTTGGATCGATGTTGCAGCAGGCTGCCATGTAAATAGTTATTTAATAAAACGTTTTACCCTGTTACTTTGCTGGTGTGTTGTATATATTTATAATATTTGCATAGGGTTTGTCGTTATTTTGGGTGGGGTGGGCGGCGGAGCCGAGCTGTCTTACAGCCATCATGGTGTCGAGCTCAGTTCCTCTCACTAGTTTCGTATTTCTCATGAGGGGTTGTTCATAATGTTTCTATTTTAGCGAGGTCAAAAAGAGATCCCATTAGTGGCCTACTGATTTTGCTTGATTCCTTTTGTTTTTTTAACGATTTTTCACTATCTGCAAAGACTAAACAGAGTATTGCGACTCTGTGCTTGTTTGTAAATAGAGAATGAACCAAAGAGAACCAATTCCAAAACAATAAATGCTAGGATAACAATCAATCAAATGGAGAGGGAAGCAGGCACGACGGATTACAACGGGGGCATAGGCCTGCGTTACCTACCCTTCACTATCTGCAAAGAGAGAATACTCCTAAAAGAAAAGAGGAGGGGGGGGGCAGCGTTCAAAGCACATCAGCGTGCATAAACACGAAAATGTTTTTACCTACCACGTACTTGACATTTTAAAGCTTTTGATATTTGCTATTAAAAAAACATTGAAATTCACTGAAAAAAACATAGGTTATAGACCATATATAGTTAGGAATTAGCATTTACAAAACCTTGAAAATTCACTGAAAAAACCATGGGTTATAGACCATATAGAGTTAGGAATTAGCATTTACAAAACCTTATTTTACTCACACAAAACCATTGAAATTTCATATATAGTTAGTTGCACTAACTATATATCGCGCACCCGCAATCCACTGCTGATCATGTCACATATTACATCATTCATGACATGATCAGTGACATCACTGATGACATCACTGATGACATCACTGATGACATCTCAAATGACATCACTGATGACATCACTGATGACATCTCATTTGACATTACTGATCACATCACTGATGACATCATTCATGTGATAATACGGTGAACCTCTTCAGACTCTAATAAGCCCTTAATGAAATACAGAAAATAGAAGATCTAATCGCAAAAGAGAAAGACACAAAGAGCACCGAAGAATTACGTGCAATTATGCAAAAGCGTCTGAAAGAATATGAGGGCGGAATCAAAAAGAGGAAGCAAACGAAGTTCCAAAGGGACGAGCAAGACTACCTAACGGGCAGGATACTTACTTTCGCGAAGAAATTCGACGCAACACGAAAAAGGCTGGCCCAGGGAACCCAACAGGCAAAACAATATGTTACCTCTGAATCTGAGGTCTCGGCATCTGAAGATGAGGCGCCCAGGACAAGCGGGCTACAAAACACGGGACCCACTCCAGAGGAGCCTTTTTTAGACGAATTTCAGGTCCTGCAGGAGACAAGACAGCGTCCCCCACCTCAGAAGGCGAAAAAATCTACAAAAAAAGGAGGAAAACCAGACGGGGCAGAAGGGGCCGCCCAAGATACTGCACCCATGATGACCCGAAGCAGGGGCAGGAGGGGAAGACGCTAAAGAAAGAAAACACCATAATAAACCTCTCTCAGAGAAAACTCACGACCTATGAGGAAAGAGTACTGAGTAGGGGTATGACTTTCTGTCCAACTGCCAAATTTGACCCCGTGGAAACGAGGATTGATATCTTCAAATTTGTTCGAAAATTAAAACTGGACAAAATCCATGCCAATCGTCCATCATCAGACCCAGCAACGAATACTGACTCTATGGACGGAACAACTAATGATCTCAGGGACGAAGATCTGTCCCTCCTCCAGATCACCTACTCCTTAGCCGGCACTGAAGACCTACCGAGCTCAAGTGAGGTATTCAGGAGGGAAGAAATTACACAAAAACGGGATCCTAGCAACCTCAAGAAAAAGTCGAGATTCCTACCTCATGCCACGCTTGACGCCATTGATGTCTTCAATGATGCGGTTTTACAGGACCTGGAGAAATTAGCTGCCCAAAAAGTGGAAATTTCAAGTAAAAATTCCAACATCTCAAGTATGGAGTGGCAAGCCATAAGATCGCTCAAGGAAGATAACTCAATAGAGATCAAACCCTCAGACAAGGGAGGGAACATAGTTATCTTTGACAAAAATCAATACAAACTAGAGGCCCTCAGACAACTGGAGGACAGAGACTGCTACGAGACGATTAACAAGAAAGACTTTGAGCAATGTATCTTTGAATATCATGGACTGTTGAAAATGTGGCGAGATGACGGCATGTTGAGCAAAAATGAATACGAATACCTATGTTGCGAACATCCAATCATTCCCACATTCTACCACCTGCCGAAGGTGCACAAAGACATCAGGCACCCTCCAGGAAGACCAATCGTCTCCTCAATTGGCAGTCTTTTGGAAGCAACCTCTAGATTCATTGATAACTACCTCTCTCCATTCGTCAAGGATCTTCCGTCCTTCGTCAGGGATACACAAGATTTCCTGAGGATAATTGATGGGATACACTGGGACACTGAGATGTTATTCATTACTCTAGACGTTGCAAACTTGTACACGTCCATAGGACATCAAGATGGACTCCAAGCGATCGAATGGTTCCTAAAAAAGAAGAACATGCAATTTCACCAACATAATCGCATGTTACTGAGAATGACTGAATTCTGTCTCTTTAACAATATCTTTCTGTTTGCAGGTACATTATACCGTCAAATCAGGGGGACCGCCATGGGCACGTGCTTCGCCCCCAGCTACGCGAACCTTTTCGTGGGCTGGTGGGAGAAGCACGTGGCCTGGGGGGGGACCAACGAGTACTGTCTTGACCATATTATGGTCTGGACAAGGTACATAGATGACCTGTTTGTTGTGTGGCGGGGCGACAGACCCTCGGCTGAGAGGTTTGTGGCAACGCTCAACAACAACAGTCTAAACCTGAGGTTTACCAGTGAAATAAGTGAGAGGTCAGTCCACTATCTAGATTTAGAGGTATTTGCGGCAGGGGGTAGTATACAAACTAAACTCTACCGCAAACCTACGGCAGGAAATGCCGTACTTCACGCTGCCAGTCACCACCCCAAATCAATGGTGAAAAACATCCCATATGGCGAACTATTGCGCATCAAACGGAATTGCTCTGAAACCAGCGATTTCCTAGATGCACAAGAGGCAGCGATATCTAGATTCCAAGAACGGGGCTACTCCAAAACATCTCTAGTAGCAGCCTCAAAGAAAGTGGAACAGAAAGACAGAAAAGACCTCCTGGTAACCAAGAACAAACAGGTAGAGACAGAATACACAACAAGGATGATAACAACTTACAACATGAGATCAAAAGAATTGGTCCAAATCTTTAATAACAACTGGCATATTCTGACTACAGACAACATCTTGAAGAACAGAATATCGCCTAGACCTTTGATCACATACAGACGTTGTCAGTCACTCGGTGATCATCTGACCAGGAGTCACTACACTGAGCCCCCTATAGCGCCAAGATCCAAACCCATACAAGGTTTTTATCCTTGCATGCACTGCAAAGCGTGCAAGTATAGCCAGAAGAAGACCAAATATGAGGGTAGACCGAAAGATCCACGACCGACCAGGAATATCACGAAATTCCTGAATTGCAAATCGGAATTCGTTGTATATATTCTGGTTTGTCCGTGCTCCAAGAGATACGTTGGTAGTACCATCAATCCAGCGAAAAAGCGTATCTTGGAGCACATGCGTGCCATCACAAATAGGGATAAGAACTATCCGGTGGCACGCCACTTCGAGACCCACCATAACAGCAACAGGGATCTCTTGTCATTCTATTTAATTGATCAACTAGGGAGACAAGAAAGGGGTGGTGACAAGATCAGAACCCTCAGGGCTATGGAATCCAAATACATCATAGACCTCCAAACAATGAAACCGACAGGTCTTAACAATGATGAGGAACTTTGGGTTCATCTGGATTGATCAATAGGGGTATCTCTTTTCAAGTAACATTATGCAACTTCTGAAAACAATATACGACAACATCATCTGCCGCATTCATCCCTGCACATAGTATATATGTCAACAATGTACTTACATCAGGGAGTCACATGCCCATACTGGGCTAGATGTACAATAACAAAAAACAAACATGCCCATCCAGGGCGTTATAGCAACTTAAGGACTCACACACATGTACGAAACAACATGAAAGAGAAAGACCATATGTACACGATGCACTTTGATATATGACTGTGTAAAGAAGGTTGAATTACATCTATATTTCCCTTCAGTGAATTACGTGGTTCCCCATATAGATCACCTTGCGGGGGACACTCAATGATATTTATTATCAGCATCTTGAATTTAAAAGTATCACAATATATATATATTTATATTGATACAATGTATAATTGTACATATCATGATTTGAACTGGTCGAAAACGTTATCTCTTTAAGTTGTTTGTGAGCCAAAGAATGTCTAAACATATCACGAGGGAAGTTTTTGCCTTCTTTGTTTTTTTAACGCACAAGCACTTTATTGACCGCCATTTCTCCTATGCTGCATAGAGAAGCCGTAAGCATTAGCACTTTACAATATGTCTGCCGCTATTTTCATGTACTGTTTGGCTTAGTCCTCTTTCTATTGTTGATAAGAGTTGGAGTTTAAATGGCGATTTTTTACAATGCACAATTGACACTGAGGAAGCCGTTTGACGGCGAAACGCGTTTGTCTTTTGATGGGGTGACGGGGGTCTGCCGCCTCTAAGCGGCAGACCCAGAAGCAGATGTCGGCCCGGGACCAGGGTTCAATTCCCGACGCGGCAAGGTACGGAACCAATGTCAGCGGGCTCGGGACCAGGGTTCAATTCCCGACGCGGCAAGGTACGGAACCAATGTCAGCGGGCTCGATAAATCTCGCCTCGGTGCCTCTCTAACCATGGGTCCCACGCTGCAACTCTGGGCAATAGCTTGCTTAATCTCCACAACGGCCCCCTCGCTGCCGGGGATGCCTGGCTTCACCTTGGGGATGCCCAATAGGGACCATCTCACAGGGAAAGCCAGGACGGGTTCCCCAGCGGTACACAGCGCCAAGAAACCCCAGGGTGAACGTGCGCTCTACAAATTCATACTAACATAACATAACATAACATTGCAGAGAGGTGTTCAGCAGCCACGCCCCTTTTTACACCTCTCTGCAATGCAGCTCTGTGGCGCTTACTGGAGGTACCTGGTGGGCTAGTTGGCCCTCAGGGACCCTCAGGACTCATGGGGAATTAATTCCCCAATTTACAACGCACCAGAGGGGCGCGTTTGCACAGTGGTGCAAAGAGGGGGCGGGTCTAACAGAGCAAGTGTGCAAATGCATCCCCTGGCACATTGTAAATTGGGTGATTAAGTCCCCTTCAATCCTGAGGGTCCCTAGGGTCGAACTAGCCCAACAGGTACGTCCAGTGTGTGCCAGGGAGCTGCATTGCAGAGAGGTGTTCAGAGGCCACATCCCTTTTTACATCTCTGCAACGCAGCTCTGTGGCGGTTACTGGAGGTAGCTGTTGAGCTATTTGGCCCCCAGGGACCCTCAGGACTCAAGGGGATTTAATCCCCCAATTTACATTGCTCCAGGGGGCACGTTTGCACAGTGGTGCAGGGAGAGGGCCAGGCCTAATGTGACAGGTGTGCAAACGCTCCGTGTGGTGCATTTTAAGTTGGGGGATTAAGTCCCCTTGAATCCTGAGGGTCCCTGGGGGCCAACCAGCCCACCAGGTACCTCCAGTAAGTGCCAGGGTGCTGCGCTGCACAGAGGTGGTCCAAGGTCATGCCCCCTTTTTACACCACTCTGCAACGCAGCTCTGTGGTGCTTACTGGAGGTAGATGGTGGGCTAGTTGGCCCCCGAGGACCCTCAGGACTAAAGGGGCCTTCATACCCCAATTTACAAGGCAGCAGGAGGTGCGTTTGCACAGTGGTTCAGGGAGTGGGCGTGGCCTGATGTGACAAGTGTGTGAACGCGCCTTGTGGCACTTTTTAAGTAGGGGACTTAGGTCCCCTTGAATCCTGAGGTTCCCTGGGAGCCATGTAGCCCACCAGGTACATCCAGTAAGCTCCAGGGAGCTGCATTGCTGAGAGGTGGCTCAAGGCCAAGCCCCCTTTTTACACAACTCTGCAACACAACTCTGTGGCGCTTACTGGAGGTAAATGGTGGGCTAGTTGGCCCGCAGGGACCCTCAGGACATAAGGGAACTTAATACCCCAATTTACAACGCATCAGGAGGTGCGTTTGCACAGTGGTTAAGAGAGGGGGCATTGGCTGATGTCCCAAGTGAGCGAACGCGCACTGTGGCACGTTTTAAGTTGGGGAATTAAGTCCCCTTGAATTCTGAGGGTCCTTGGGGGCCAACTAGCTGACCACGTACGTCCAGTAAGCGCCACAGAGTTGCGTTGCAGAGAGGTGTAAAAAGGGGCATGGCCTCGGACCATCTCTCTACAACGCAGCTCTGTGGCACTCACTGGAGGTACATGGTGGGCTAGTTGGCCCCCAGGGACCCTCAGGATTCAAGGGGAATTAATCCCCCAACTTAAAAACCGCCATGGAGCACGTTTGCACAGTGGTGAAGGGAGGGACGGGCGGATGTGACATGTGTGTACTTGTGCAATCACTCCACCAAAACCCAAGCACTTATAAATTCACCATGCATTCTCCTTGCAGCACTCCAATCATCCAGTCACTACCCGTGCACTCATGCAATGACCCATGCACTAACTCATGCACTGCTTCAATACCCTGAGGAGTACCCATGCAGTCCAGCCATCGCCCTGTCACTACCCATGCACTCCTCCAATCACCCAGCTTGCACCATGTACTTATCCAATCACTCCGCCAAAACCCAGGCACTCATAAATTTACCATGCACTGTCCTTGCAGTACTCTAATCATCCAATCAGTACCCATGTACTTATGCCATGACCCAGGCACTAACACATGCACTGCTACAATCCTCTGTGAGCACTATTCATGCAGTCCGGTCATTGCCCTGTCAGTACCCATGCACTCCTCCAATCACCCAGCGTGCACCATGTACTTATCCAATCACTCCGCCAAAACCCAGGCCCTTATAAATTTACTATGCACTCTACTTGCAGTACTCTAATCTCCCAGTCAGTACGCATGTACTCATGGAATGACCCAGGCACTACCACATGCATTGCTACAATCCCCTGTGCACTACCCATGCAGATTTCTCACCACCTACACAGTACTGATTCACTCCTCCAATTACCCAGGTTATACCCATGCACTTCAGAAATCCCTGTCACTACCCATGCACTCCTCAAATCACCCATCTTGCATCATGTACTTATCCAATCACTCCGCCAAAACCCAATCACTTATAAAATCACCATGCACTGTCCTTGCAGTACCCGAATCATCCAGTCACTCCCCATGTACTCATGCAATGACACAGGCACTAACACATGCACTGCTACAATCCCCTAAGCACGACTGATGCAGTCCAGTCATCTCCTTGTCAATACCCATGCACTCATCCAATCACCCAGCCAGCACCATGTATTTATCCCATCACTCCGCCAAAACCCAAGCACTTATGAATTAACCGTGCACTCTCCTTGCAGTACTCAAATCATCCACTCAGTATCCATGTACTCATGCAATGACCCGGGACTAACTCATGGCAAATAAAGAGGAGGTCATGCTAATCACAGGGCTACCTCAATGCATAGTGTTCCCTAGTGTATGTAAGAGTTTTCACTGTATTCTAAGTGTCTTTTAGCATAGCATTGGCTCCAGTCCTTGTTAGTCAGTCAGTTACCACCAGTACCCGTCAGTAAAAAGTTGGGGGCACAGGAGGACTTTGTGCTCCTCTGTTGGATCTTTATGAACATCGCTTGCCTCTTCCTGCACTTTTCTTTGTCTTTCTGAACTTCTGTTGCCTCTTTCTGTATTTGTCTAGCTTCATTAAGTGCTTTTCTTCCTCTTTCTTCACATGTCCTATTGTCCTATCTTTGTAGGCCTTAGCATTTAAACAGCCATTGAAATTCACTGAAAAAACCATAGGTTTCAGGCACGTTATAGTTAGAAATTAGCATTAAATTCTATTTAACCTTTAACGTGCCTGAAACCTATGTTTTTTTCAGTGAATATATATATATATATATATATATATATATATATATATATATATATATATATATATATATATATATATATATACTGGATATTAATCCAGTAAAGAAAAAGAAATCCGGGCCACTTGGAATTGCAAAGTGTATTTTATTCGATGGCTTTCTCAACGCGTTTCGCAGTAAAACTGCTTTTTCACGAGACAGAAACCAAACAGGAAGTGCTCATTATATACAGTCACATGGTATTTAGTTCATACCCATGGAAAACAGACTATAGGTATATCTGCGGGCTGAGTCCGATATTTACATAAACTTAAGCTTACTGTGCAACAGAGAATACACGTTAAATCTGTGATAAACCTGGATTGCATTAAGGTAAAAACGCAATGTATGGAATTAGTGAAAAACAACAAAAGTTATGCTCGCTCGGTTATGGTCTCAACTTGATAAATCATATCACCATTTGTAATAAGGCCCCAGTGGGCACCGTAACAGTTCTTGGTCAAAATACCATGTGACTGTATATAATGAGCACTTCCTGTTTGGTTTCTGTCTCGTGAAAAAGCAGTTTTACTGCGAAACGCGTCGAGAAAGCCATCGAATAAAATACACTTTGCAATTCCAAGTGGCCCGGATTTCTTTATCTTTACTGGATTAAGTTTCTGTTGGATATATTGGGATTCGCTATCCCATCCGAGGCCCGCCTTGTGACAAGCGGCAGGGGTCTACAGCGACTCGTGTGGTTGGATGTATATATATATATATATAAACTCAATCCTGTGTTCACACTCCTTCGAAAAACAAGCACCGACTCCGTGGGATTCCAAATCAAGGGTCTTTATTAACAAGAAAAACGATCAGACGCGTTTCGGCGGACAGGTCCGCCTTGCTCACTACATCTGATTTCACCAAGTGCATGTAAAACATATATAGTGTATACTGATAACCCATTGGTTCATTGTGAAACGACAAAGCTGACATGTGACACCTTAATAGAAATGAAAAGAAATTACATTTTTTTGCAGAGTCATGCTTCTCAAAAAATAAAGGTAAACCATCTATTCTTTCTTAAATAAATGTGTTTGGTACAACTCTTATACGGTATCAAGACTTCATTCATAATTTAAACAAATGTATTTATACAGTGTATATCCAATTCTCAGTATTGTCCTGAAAAAGAAAACATCCAGAAAAAAGAATATTCGGTTTGTGTGTCAGTCGACATGAAAGAAAGGTTGCGCTCGCTATATGAGCTGTCAGCGCATGTCTGCTCTGTAATTTTCCACTCACACTGATGACTGAGCCTCGTGTTCGTGAAGGAAGGTAAGGATGCTTGTGTGGCGTTTGGTTAGCTGCGGGTATTAGACTCGGGGCACGTTTTGGTGACCTTGTCACCAAGGGCTTAATGCTAATGGAGATGTTTCCAAATGTGAATTACGCGTGGGTATAGACAGGTAGCAATGTTGTAAAGTTGATGTTGGTTCTTTAAATAGCATTGCCACACTCATGTAAACAGAGGAGGACGATTTACGTGTATATCGCTGGGGAGATTACGAAGAGAGCTGGAAACGTCATTATGTGAACAGGGCTCCCTTCGCGGTTGTTCATGGTGATCTTATATGCTTAGTACAGACATTATAGGATGTGATGTGCCATGTATCGGTTTAGATGTCACTGTTTATATATATATATATATATATATAATATATGTCGCCGCACGACACAGAATGTGGCATTCTGGGAACTGTAGTTGCCGTGCAACAGGCAACACACAGGAGGCGTTAGCATTCAAGATGCAGAGGGGCGGGACAGGTGTCTACCCATCAGGACGCAGCAGGATATTTAAATCAAGCATTTGGGCTGCGGTTCCACGACTAACCCTGGCACTGAAGAAGGCAGCATTTGCCGAAATGCATTCGCCATGTTTCTGTGTGCTTTAGATTAAAGCTCGCTCCAAGTGCTTCCCTGGTGTGGTCTCTTTCTTTCTGTTGGGAGAAGTTTATGGATATATATATATATATATATATATATATATATATATATATATATATATATATATATATATATATATATATATATATATATATATATATATATATATATATATATATATATATATATATATATATATATATATATATATATATATATATATAGGTGAAGACTCCCACTAGGGGATATGAAAACGCACTCTCTCGTCTCAATTTAGTGACAGCTGTCACTAAATTGAGACGAGAGAGTGCGTTTTCATTTCCCCTAGTGGGAGTCTTCCGCCATATGAGAACGACTAGCCCAGTCGTAGAAAACTGCACCACGCCGTGAAGAGAGCGCCGACACCAATCTGGGTTACACCTGCTTCTCATATATATATATATATATATATATATATATATATAGCTCACTCGAGCATAAAATGTGACACATATTTACAACAAGGGGTGGTGAGGGACAGAGTCTCTAAAATGTGGCACAAGCGCAACATATGGATTTACATGTTAACTTGTTTAAATGTTTATAAAGTGCAGGTTGACGTTGTAACATATTGGCAATTATTTTGAATGAATTAACAATTTCTGTGTATCACCGTCAACATGTTAAAAAGTATGAGTCTGTTTTCTTGTTTATGTTTATGTTTATGCAATTTTTATAGCGCGCAACTACCCGGGGGTGTCTCGGCGCTCAGAGTACAGAACCATAGCTGTGGCAGAAAATGATAATGAAAAAAACCAGGTCAGTCACAGTTGTAGTTTTAATCAAATGCACGTCATGCACTTTAAAAACGTCCGCGTTCTGAAATCCTTTTACCAGTGATCAAGACTGCTTGTCAGTCAAAACTCGTTTGGTAGCGGCAGAAAATAAAGATTGAGAAATTGCACACAACGTCGTTATCTTTGTTTTGGATATTGTGAGACTTGACTCGAGGAGTCTGTTCGACGACGCGACTCTCGTTGTGGTGAGGCAAGGAATGCTCGAGAAGTGTGAGAAATTCGAAGAATTGCCACCCCCCCAGTGCCGGAAGGGCTGAGGAGCAGAGGATTCAGAAGATCAGCATTGGAAAGCGTGTAAGCGGATCCAAAGGTCGGAGGACTCAAAGGTGCGGCAAACAAATTTGACAACTCGCTTGAAAAGGCTAGAGAAATTACAAAGCATGGAAGTATCCAACTGGTGGGAATCAAAATTGTTGCAATGCTACTTGGAAGTACAGCGTGTGCCCAGAGGTCTTAGAGTAATGGTGGCACCTAGCTATGAAGAGCCAAATCCGGAGATGCGGCTTGAATGGGCTGCCAATACCAATGACGCCTCTAGAAGAATGTTGGCAATACTCATCAAATACGCTGATCTTGACAGAAAGAGAATTCTGGCAGAAATAGATCAACTGTTAGGAGATCTGAGCAAAGAAGAGGACCAAGAGACTATCAAACAATTTAGGAGTGATATAAAAGAAAGACTCAAGAACGCAAAGCTCAGAAATTCCTGAGAGACAAACGGGATTATGATAGAGGGCAAATCTACACCTTCGCGAGGAAGTTTGATACTATTAGAAAGCAAAAGCTGGGGAAGGTGAACAAATCAGGACAGGAACCTCGCTCAGAACAGAGCAGTCTGCAGAGCTCAGAGGTGGACACTGACATGGAGGATGACAGTAATGCCCAAAGAGTGGTTCCATCCATAATAGATGAGTTTGATTTTTTACGCGAAGAAAGGAAGTACCATTTGCGTCACAGGCCACCACCACAGAACACAAACACACAAAGAGGAAGAGGTAGAGGTTGAAAAGGCGGAAGGGGGCAGCCCGTAGGAGGCGCAGAATCAAAGAAGAAAGTAAGCAAGTAATGGATGAAAGTAAAGAAACAACAATAGTGAATCTAACAGATATTACTTTAACCGAGGAAGAGCAGGCAACCCTAAAATTGGGACTTTCATTTTGCCCAGAGGCCAAGCTGGATTACGTGCAAACTAGAATAGATTTATTTAAGTTAATCAGGTCGCTGAAACTAAAGAAGTTTTTTTCTATCAAATCCATCGTCGAGATCTACCAGGACCACTGGAGGAGAGATAAACCAGGAAGGAGGACTAGCAGTAAGTGATGTGAACTTAATGCTGGAAATGAGGGCTATGGATATGGAGACTCTTAATGAAGGTACTGTGATCAGTGCGAGCGATATTGCTCAGCAAGAGAGCATTGATATTTATCAGGATGCACCATCGGGGTTCAGACCCAGTTCAAGGTTTACACCTATGACGTCAAGGGATGTGACTGATGTATTTAATGATTTAGTGACAAATGAACTTAAGAAACTGGGCAAAGAGGCATATCATAATTCTAATTAATTGAGTGATAGCAAACAGAAAATGTATTATGCATTGATTAATAAATTGCCTGACCATGATGCATAGTCCGCAATGCAGACAAAGGGGGCAATGTTGTCCTATGGGACAAAAAAAAATCTAATCGAGGCATACAAGCAATTGCACACCAATAACTGTTATTTAAGAGTTAATGAGAAATTGATGTTAGACAGTAACAGTCAATTTAATTATGAGCAAAAAATGTAGTACAATCAAGCACTCTTAAGCTATGACGAATATCTGTTTTTGAAGGTAGAACATCCTGTCACTGCAATATTTAATTTAATCCCACGGGGTGCACAAGGATTTTAATAATCCTCCTGGTCGCCCAATAATTTCAGCAATGGGCAGTGCCCTGGAACATACATCTAAATTTGTTGACTCATTCCTCAATCCTCTGGTTAAGGCACTCCCCTCCTATATTCAAGATATAGGAGATTTTCTCAGGAGGATTTATGATCTTCCCTGGGAAGATGACTTCCTACTAGTAACCATTGACATGTCAACGCTGTACAAGAGTATACGGCACACAGTTGGCCTGCGTGCAGTAGGACACTTTTTGAGAACTAGGTCTATCAAACTATGGGCCCACATCCAAATGATCATACGCATGGTTGAGAAGTGCTTAACAAGCAATTTTTTCTTGTTCAAAAGGCCAGCTTTTTCATCAAAACTGTGGTACTGCGATGGGCACCTGCTTCAACCCCAGCTATGCGAATTTGCATATGGGCTGGTGGGAGGAGCAGGTGATCCAGGTGCAGTACCACAGAGAATGGGACAACCATATTATGCATTGGAGTCAGTTTATTGACAACTTGTTTATAGTGTGGAAGGGCACTGAAATTCAGGCAAAATCCTTTATTGCTAAGTTACCAAAAAATGATTTAAATCTTAAGTTTACCTGCGAGATCAGTAGGGAGAGTGTCAACTTTCTTGATGTAACAGTGTACATAGAGAACGGGAGGGTTGAAACAACATTATACAGGAAGCCCACGGCTGGCAACACTCTATTACACGCTTGAAGCTTTCACCTAAGTAATTTGAAAAGAGCATCCCTTATGGTGAAAGTCTGAGAGTTAGACGGAATTGTAGTGTGCTAGAAGAAAGTGATAAAGAGTTGGGTGTCTTGAGAAGAAGATTTAGTTGCAGAGGTTATCCGGATATATGGATTGACAGTGGTATAGACAAAGCATCAAAAAAGAAGAGAGGAAATTTTGTTTGATGCTCCAAAGAGAGAGAATAAAGGAGGTGAGAATCAATGTAGATTCATCACTATATTTAGCAGACAGCATGATGGGGTGAGAAGAACACTCAATAAATGTTGGCACATCATTAAGAATGATCAAGTGCTCTTAGAAGGGTAGACAGTTTACACCTTTCTATTATAGGTAGGGCCAATTATGTTAAAATGAATATATTTCCGCGGGTTTTATACTTTTTCAGAGCAATCCCTCTACTGCCTGGGGAACACTTTATAAAGACTATAGATTCACTCATTGCAAAGTTTATGTGGAGCTACGTAAAAATAAGGCGGGCCCTTCCCCTGTTAGCACTCCCTCAAAGTAGGGGTGGCTTAGCTTTACCAAATTTGAGATTATATTTTTGGGCATCATTAATACAACATATGGATCCTCTTTTGACTGCTAAACCTGGAATCCCAACCTCTATAACTCCATATATACCATCTATATATGAGCTTAGTTTAGGCGAAAAACATAAGGGACTACTTTTAAGGCAGGTAGAACCACCATATTACAAAATTATTAAAGACTGTTCTAGATGCTCGTGCAGTATGGAAAGCTATCTGTAAACATCTAGGTATTCCTACATTTACGAAATATACACCAATATGGCAATGCAAAATTTTCCCCAACATTCCTAACGACAGTAGATTCCAGAGGTGGGAGCTCCTAGGCATTAAAACAATTGGTGATTTTTTTGGTAATAATCTCCCACTATCCTTTGAGTCTTTTCAAGTAAGATATAATGTTCCCGCGAGTGATTTTTTAAAATTTTATCAAATATCAGCTAGTATTTATAATACTAAACCAAAAATTCTACTAGATAATATCCCATTATTTGATATCATAGGGAAAAAATCCACAAGAATTGGGGTCCTATATCAGTTATTTTTGGCCAATACCCCTGATGATCTAGAGCATACTGAACAATCTTGGGCTTTGAAATTAGTTAATCCCAATGTAGATATAGATCTCTCATTAACCCTCTCAACAAAATATTTTATAGCCTCTAACTTAAAAGCTCAATATTACAGAATCATTTATAATCTATACTATACGCCAGCTAAATTGTTTGCTTGGGGGCTCAGGATTGATGATAATTGTCCTAGATGCAAACAACCACTTGCAAATCTCCTGCATATGTTTGCTGAATGCCCTACACTGGCAACAATCAAAGCTATGATATTGGAATATTGGACCCAAATCTTTGGGCACCGAATAAAAGATTCCATAACATTGCTCCTATTAGGTCATGATGACTCTTTGAAGCACAACAGTGAAGAACAGGCGGTACTTTTTCTGGGATACGCCGTGCTTCGGATAATTTTAGCAGCTAGGTGGAAAGATACAGAGCCTCCTACCTTTAATATGTGGTTTAGTCGTTTTATAGCTATCTACAAACAAGAAATTGCAATATATGCCACAAGAGGCAGGAAAATGAGAGCAATAGGATATCAGATATGGGAACCTATTACCAGGTGGTATAATATTGAAAGGGGAAACCAGATGTAGGACATTTGATGCATTCTGATACTAAGTTTCTTTTTCTCCTTCTTTTGTGCCTTCTTCGTTTTTTTGTTATTATTGTTATAATTTTTTTCTTTTTTTTTTTTTTTCTCCTTGAGGTAAAATTTTGTTTATTTACTTTAACATATGTTTGTATTCATATTGTATTCCATGCATACCGTATCAATCTATATTGATTATGTTTTGTACACATGTTTTGTGAATTGAATTTGCCAATAAAAAAAAAAAAAAGAATGATCAAGTGCTGGGCAAGCAGGTTACCAAGAGACCATAAATCACTTTCTGCAAGTGTAGGTTTTGGTAAGCAGTACCATAAGAAAACTGCGAGTAAAAACTATGTGGTTGAACAAAAAACAGGGATTTGTCAAATGCCAAAAATGCAAGGCATGTGCGCATGGGATTAATACTGATCAGTACAGATTAGGTTTAACGAACAAGATGTTGAAGATCAAAGGAAAGTACTCTTGTAAAACGGATTATGCAATCTACATGCTGCAGTGCCCTTGTAGGTAGCACTATCCTTGAAGTTCATAAGTGCATTCTGCAGCACTTAAGGGCGATTAAGAATGGGGATAGAACTTAACCAGTGGCCCGGCATGTTGAGAAAATCCATAATAAAGATACAAGAGGTCTGTCTTACTATGTAATTGATTCTGTGAAAGTAAATGTAAGAGGGGGCAATAGGATAAAAAAGTTGAGAAGATTTGAGCCCCACTATATCATAGAACTCAATTCTAAACAGCCAGGAGGCCTCAATATGGAAGAGGACCTACACACACACTTATAATGCAATGAAGAGTAACAAGCGCCAATAATGAATGAGAAGATTGTAATGGTTTTAATATGCGCATATAGTGAAACAGACTCAATGCTTATGACAGATCAGTGGATGTTGCACAACTAAAGATGATTGCTGGGATTTTAGCCCACTTAGGCAAAATTTTGAAACAACATTAACCTTAGAAATTTTATATGTAACTAAGTTGCTCTTTGTGTGAGGACCAAAGGCTCACTTGAGCGAAATTACCAACATAATGTTTTAGAGTTGTGTCAATAAATCTCACTGGAGCTTGAAACCTAAAGGGCATGCAAATCCGATTGAAGTAACAGAGTCAACTAAGCTCACTCCAGCAGGAAATGGGACACAAGCCCAACATATGGAATTACATGTTAACTTGTTTAAATGTTTACAAAGTGAAGATTAACGTTGTAACATAGTGGCAATTAATTTTGAATGAATCAACAATTTATGTGTATCACTGTCGACATGTTAAAAACTACGAGTCTGTTTTCTTGTGAGTCACAGTTGTAGTTTTATTCAAATGCACGTCATGCACTTTAAAAATGGCAGTGTTCTGAAATCCTTTTACCAGTGAGCAAGACTGCTTGTCAGTCGAAACGCGCTTGGTAGCGGCTGAAAATAAAGATTGAAAAATTGCACACAGCGTCATCATCTTTGTATTGGATATTGTGAGAGTCGACTCGAGGAGTCTGTTCGACGACGCAACTCTTGTTGTGGTGGGGCAAGGAATGCTCTAGAAGTGCGAGAAATATATATATTAGCTACCGGCGGTCACCAGTAGGTGGTTATAGTTAGGACCTCGTTTCTATTCAAAAAGCATTTTTTCTTTTGCCAATATCTTTGGCGCCGTTTGATGAACCTTCGGGAAATCTTCAAAACTAATGGTTCACTCAGGTCAGATCCTGTCTTGAAAGGGTCATTCGTCAACTGGGGGCAAGAAAAAGGGGGGGTCCAAAAACACGTTTTCTCCATGTTAATTTCCACAGTAACTTTAGACAAAGCTACAGCCCGAACTGCTGAACAGAATTACACCAAATTTGGCAAAATGGTAGTTCTTCGTTGAGAAAGCGCCCTTTATTTAAAATGGTGTAAATCCGTTCAGTAGTTCCTGAGAAATTAAAAAAATAAAAATATCGATATCTGAGGGCCGAGGAGGATTCGCGAACCCTTCCGAGTCTGAGCTTCTTTCTGATTGGCTTCTAACACTCCAACCCAGAATGTGTAGGCAGCCATCTTGTGACTCGTTAACCGAGTCACAAGAAAACAGTAAAATAAAAGATAAAAAAACAAGAAAAGGGGGCAGGGTGGAAACACCTGACCCCCTAGGCCCGCTCAGGAGGTCTTACAGGGACCCCTTGGCCCCAAAAAAGCCTAAAAAAAAATCAGCAGAATTCACGATGGGTGCGCGAATACCTGCCAAAAAAAAAGCACTAATTAAGATAATGATGGACCCCGTTGTGGACCCCTGACCAAGGGAACCACTGCCTCCCTGGGGCTATTTTCACAAAGGGAGGGGGGCCACATGGCCCCTCCTCGAGCCCTCTCTGGCAATGGGGACCCCCCCCCCCCCGGCCAGCTCCTGCAATGTCCCGGGATGCCCATATCACAACATTGCAGTTTAGTATTGCAGTGCGCCAGGAAACCTGCTCTCACTTCCAAGAAGCAAAGCAGAATTGCTTTTGGACAAGGGGAGCTGCATGTTAGCAGCTCCCCTTGTCCGAAAGCAATGCCAGCTCCTGCAGGAAGCTGGGAGCCAGCTGGGACTGCGGGGTCATTGTGTCTCCCTGCGGTCCCCAACATGTGTCCAGGGGTCCCAGTGGCCAGAAGTGGTCCAGGGGAAGACTCCCAAAATAAACATTTTTAAAAAAAAAAGGAACGAGGCAAAGCCCCGGAGGATGGCGCACCCGGCGCCAATAATGGCCTCAGGAGGGGAGCCGTGCAGCCCCTCCTTAAAAATAATTAAAAACAATAAAATAAGTATGTTGCAATGCCCAGGGCGATGGGGTTCCAGGGCCGAAATCAGCCATGGGAGGGGGGCCCCCTTCCCATTTGAAAAAATAAAGCTCAGGACCTAGGGCCCAAAAATAATAAAGGGAAGGGGGCCACAGAGCCCCCTTCTAAAAAAGCCAATTTAAAAAAACCTGGCGTCTCACAGGAATCCCCGCCCTCTCTCTGCACCACTGTGCAAGCGTGCCTCCTGGGGCGTTCTGGATTGGGGGATTAAGCCCCCTTGAATACTAAGGGTCCTTAGGGGCCAACTAGCCCACCAGGTGCCACCTGTAAGCCCCACACAGTGGGATTGCTGAGAGGTGGTCCAAGGCCATGCCACTTTTTACACCACTCTGCAAATGCGCCTCTTGGTGCACTGCTGGTGGGGTGATGAGGTTGCTTTGTGTCCTGAGGACTTCAGGACTAAAGTGGACATCATCACCCAAGCAGCAGTGTGATAGGAGCTGCATTTGCAGAGTGGTGTAAAAAGGGGGCGTGGCCTTGGATCACCTCTCAGCAATCCAGCTTGTGGGGCTTACTAGTGATAACAGAAGGGCTAGTTGGCCCCCAGGGTCACTCAGGAGGCAAGGGGACTTCATTCCCCACCTCTTTCTACACCTCTCTTCCCTCTTTTTGCACTTCTCTTACCTCTTTCTCCACCTCTCTTGCTTTTCTGCACCTCACCTGCTTCTTTCTGCGTCACTCTAGGCTCTTTCTACTCCCCTCTTCCCTCTTTGTGCAATTCTCTTGCCCCTTTCTACACCTCTCTTCCCTCTTTATGCACCACTCTTGCCTGTTTCTGCACTTCTCTTCCTTCTTTCTGCACCCCTTGTGCCTCTTTCTGCACCCTTCTTCCCTTTTCCTGCATATCTCTTGGTTCTTTCTGCTCTGCTCTGACCTCTTTCTGCACCCCTCTTGCCTCCTTCTGTACCTCTGTTGTTTCTTACTGGACTGCTCTTGCTTCTTTTTGCACCTCTCATGCAAATTTCTGCACCCCTCTTGCCTCCTTCTGCACCTCTGTTGGTTCTTTCTGCACTGCTCGTGCTTCTTTCTGCAACACTCTTGCCTGTTTCTGCACTTCTCTTGCCCCCTTCTGCACCTCAGTTGCTTCTTTTTTGCAGCTCTCTTCCTCTTTCTGGACCCCTCTTGCTTCTTTCTGCACTTCTCTTGCTTTTTCCTGCACTTCTCTTGCTTCTTTCTGCACCACTCTTGCCTCTTCTGCACACTTCTTCCCTCTTTCTACACTTCTCTTCCCTCTTTTTGCACCTCTCTTGCCTCTTTCTGCACCCCTGTTCACTCTTTCTGCACATCTCTTGCCTGTTTCTGCACCTCTCTTGCCCCTCTACAGTTCTCTTGTCTCTTTCTGCACCTCTGTTGCATCTTTATTCACTTCTGTTGCCTCTTTTTGCACCCTTCGTGTCTCTTTCTGCACCTCTCTTAGTTGTTTCTGTACTGCTCTTGTTTCTTTCTGTACCTGTCTTGAAAATATCTGCACCCTCTTGCCTCTTTCTGCATCCCTCTTCCCTCTTTCTGCACCTCTCTAGCCTCTCTCTGCACGCCTCTTGCCTCTTTCTGTACCTCTGTTCCTTCCTTTTGCACTTCTCTTACAAATTGTTGATCCCCTTGTGCCTCTATGTGCACCTCTTTTGCCTCTTCATGTACCTTTCTTGCCTCTGTGTGTACCTCTGTTCCCTCTTTGTGCACCTCATTTGCCTGTATCAGGAACTCTCATGCCTCCTTCTGCACCCCTCTTGCCTCTTTCTGCACCTCTGTGTCTTCTTTCTGCACATCTCTTGCTTCTTTCTGCACTGCTTTTGCCTTGTTCTGCACACCTCTTGCTTCTTTCTGCACCTCTTTTGCTTATTTCTGTACTTCTCTTGTACCCCTCTTGCCTCTTTCTGAATGTCTGTTGGTTCTTTCTGCACTGCTCTTGATTCTTTCTGTACCTCTGTTGTTTCTTTTTGCAATTATCTTGCTTCTTTCTATACCTCTCTTGCTTCTTTTTGCACCCCACTTGCCTCTTTCTGCTCCCTTCTTACCTCTTTGTGTACCTCTCTAGCCTCTTTCTGTACCTCTCTTGCCTCTTTCAGCACCCCTCTAGCCTCTTTACACTTCTATTTGCTTGTTTTTGCGCTTCTTTTGCCTTTCTGTATCCCTTTTGCTTCCTCCTGCACCTCTGTTGTTTCCTATTGCACTGCTCTTACTTCTTTCTGCAGCCCTCTTGCCTCTTTCTGCACCCCTCCTCTCTCGTTTTGCACCCCTGTTCCTTCTTTCTGTACTTCTTCTGCCTGTTTCTGAACCTCTACTCCCTCTTTCTGAACTTTTCTTGCCTCTTTCAGCACCTCTATTACTTCTTTCTGCACTTCACTTGCCTCTTTTTGCACCACTCTTCCCTCTTTCTGCAGCTCTGTTGCTTCTTTCCGCCCTTCTCTTGCTTCTTTCTGCACCTCTCCTGCTTCTTTCTGCACCTCTCTTGTCCCTTTCTGTACCTCTCTCGTTTCTTTCGGCATCTCTCTTGCCCCTATCTGCGCACGCAGGGCTACTTTTAAACTGACCTCAGGCTAAGCAGTGCACACATGCAAGTCTAAAAAGGGCTGCTGGGCTCTAAACTGCCATGCCCTATTATATGCTAGGGACTTAGAGGTAGTTTTAATCCCCCTCCCTTTTATGTACTAGGGCTTTACAGGGGATGTCATGCCAATCACAGGGGTACCCAAACCCATAGTGGTTCCGGGCCTGATTCGGCAGATCCCAGGGTCAGTCAGAGTCAGTTACCACCAGTACCAGTCAGCAGAAAATTGGGGGGTGCCCAGGGAAGAGGATGACTTTGCAAAATGCCTCTTTCTGCACCTCTGTTAGTTCTATCTGCATATCTCTTTTTTTTAAAACATACTTATTTTCAAACATGTGATAACATAGTCAAGGAATATCAAGGCCATAGAAGGTGACCAGAGTTTGTAATATTACCAAGCCATCAACATTGCAATGAAGGGAATATATTGTTCAACGTTTGGCATTAGTATTTCCGTGTACAGAATAATCATAGTAAACAAAACACCATTCCCTCCCCCTCCCAAGCTCTATTAGCTAGAAATATCCACCACCCCACCCACCCTAGACTCATTACAACTACAGTATCACATACATATTCACCAAGATGCCAAGCGAAGCAACCTTGAGGTCAAGTCTGGTATTCTTACATTATATATATGCATGAGGTCTCGATGGGGTCAGTCATTTAGCCATTGTATTCTTGAGTCTATCATTGCTTAGATTAGGTTCAGGTTATTATTCAATGCAGTGAAAGTTCAGCAGCCACACACTGTTCCTCCATCATATCCCATTCCATGGCTATCAGGTTTTTCCTTAGGCCTCTGTTTTCTTCTCTATGTAGTGCCAAACGTTCAGCACTCCCCCATCACACTATTTCGGTATGCCATGTTTGTGCTAACAGAGGAGGCAGAGATTTCCCTCTCATTGTGATAGATCATTTTGCTAAAATAAGCAATAGGTTGGCAAACCTGTGTTGCATTCCCTGTGATTTGCGTTTTTACAAAGCCCCAATATACCGAATTCCACCTTGTTTTGCCCTATTCCTGGTGTTACATCGGCAAGGACTTTGTATACCGCCTCCCAGAAGGGTGCCAGTTTTGCTCAAGTCCAGATCATATGGAATAGCCCTGCCGGTTGTGTATGAGATTTAGGACAAGCATCCACTATACCCGGGAACATTTGACTCAATTTATGTGGGGACAAGTAAGCTCTGTGTACCAACATAAATTGGATTAACATAAATGTAGGATTATATGACACTTTCTTGGGATATTCTAGTATTTTCTCCCACTCCATGTCTGTTATTTCATGGCCTATGTCCGCAGACCATTTACCCCGGAGCAGGACTGATGCATGCGTCCGGATGCTTCTATATAACCACCTAGATAAGTGTCTCCCATTCCCCATGAGATACGTCATGTGCACTAGTGCATGTGTTTGGGGCTCAGCGCCATCCGGTGCCCAGGTGCTTCTCATATATCTGCTTATCTTAGCATGCAATATATAAAGCGAGTTAGGAACTCCTTGCTCTCTTACAAATACATCATGATTAGGGACCCCGGTTTTATGGTATTTATTTGTTTGCCATTTCCGTCTGTATTTATCCATATTTATTTTTGGCAAATTTTATCTATATTTATCCATATAAATTAAGCTGAAATTAGTATATTTCCACATTTATTTAACCGATAAATATGCACTCATGCTGAATATCTGCCAGGTTTAAGTGCTGTGAAAACCGCAGAAGATAAATCAGTGCACTTATCTGAAGCTATGCAAATTTCAGTATCAACCTTTTGCATATCTATTGCTGTTAAAGCCTCTTTACTAAAATTCCTTTCTTTTTTAACCCCCTAATCTGTCAATCTCAATCTACATATCTATTGGCCTGCCAGTCATGGCATACAGTATTTATAATTACTCAAAAAGCAACCCAATTTCTGTTTTTATCCACATTTAAAAATAAATACAGACAAGATAATGAATTTTTCTGTCTGTATTTATCCGTAAAAATCAGTAAAAACGGAAAACAGGGAGCCTTAATTATGATCCAGAAGCATATTACCAGCAAACAGCGTACCTACAGTAGTTACTCATTTCTCAGTCCATTGAGACAGCTGTCTAGAGGAAATTATACCAGTCGGTGTGGGGATCTCAATCAGAGGGATACTAGGGGCGTACGGGTTGAGCACTTTCGTGTATTGGATAGTGGTCTTTCTGCATATCTCTTGCTTCTTTCTGCACCTTTCTGCCTCTTTCTGGACTTCTGTTGCCTCTTTCTGCATTTCTCATGCTTCTTCCAGCACCTTTCTTCATCTTTCTTCAAATATCCTACCTCTGTAGGCATAGTTAGAAATTAGCATTTAAAAACCATAGAAATTGACTGAAAAAACATACGTTTCAGGGACGTTATAGTTAGAAATTAGCATTTAAAAAACCTTTGAAATTCACTGAAAAAACATAGGTTCCAGGGACGTTATAGTTAGAAATGAGCATTTAAAAAACGTTAGAAATTCACTGAAAAAAAACACAGGTTTCAGGGATGTTATAGTTAGTTGGACATTTTATTTCCTGAAACACACAGTCACTGGATGATGTCATCAGTGATGTTATCAGTGGCGTCATTTGAGATGTCATCAGTGATGTCACTTACCATGTCATGAATGATGTAATATGTGACGTCATCAGCAGTGCATTGCTGGGGTGCGAGTTATAGTTAGGTCATCTAACTAAAACTGCTGAATTTCTCTGGTTTTAACTCTAACGTCCCTGAAACCACCTCCCAAAAACAGACGAGAATCCATTGCGTGCACAACAAAATATGCAACAAGGTGACCAGGGAGCTGGTCCCAGCACTTCAGGAGCATCAAGTACATCATGTTGAGGCCCTGACATACACTGTTGGCCCTTGCTGACCGCTGCCTCCAGCCTACACTGCGGTCAGCAGGGTTGACAATTCAGATGGAGTCGCGATTGCAGATGACACAGTCCAGTAGGCAAAAGACATTGCTTCCAGTGCGGCCCTCCCGGACCACGCATCATCGCTGGCTGCGCACAAGTTGAGTGCTTCAGGTGCCACTAACTCTGTGCAGCTCAACTCAAGGCCACGTGCCTGTGGGCCCTTGCTAACCGCTGCCTCCGGCCTACACTGCGGTCAGCAGGGCTCACAATTCAGATCGAGTCTGGATTGCAGATGACGCTGTGCAGTAGGCATCATCACTGGCTGCACACACAGTGAGTACTTCAGGTGCCACTAACTCAGTGGAACACAAGTCACCGCCATGTTGCCTTATTGAGGCAGAATTCATTAGGCAAAAGTAAACCCGTTTCAGGCTAATGTTCGTATGGAGCCTAAAACAGGTAAGCTCCCTCCATCAGATTTACAAAGAGGCTTAAAAAGAAGAGTTGTGTATTTACCTTTAGATTAAAAAAAATCTTGAAACTATTGCTGTAGAGAAAGAGGAAACTGAACCTGTAGTTCTTCTATTTAATGGTGTTCCTACGAAGAGTCGGAAAATATGGCAAGAATTAGCAGATGTCAGCAAAGTGCAAAAGGCTTCGTTATATCTCACAAAAAATAACGCTTACTACAAACATGTGCATGTGGAAGAAGAAATCAATTGAGTTGATGATAGCAAAATTTCAAGTGGCCAAATTGAAAAAATCGACATTTCCAAAGGTAAAGAAATGTATGAACATTTTAGTGTGCATCCTTTATATTCAAAGGAAGTCATTGGAAATACTATTGAATTATTCAAAATGAAGAAAGCGAAGGGAACTCCCATGAGTGTTTGGGAAAGAACTTTGGAAGCTCGTGGTTTTCCACAGATCCTCCCCACTGGAAAAGGTGAACGATATGGCAATTCAGATTCCAGCATCAGTATATCATACAACAAGAGTATACTCAGAAGATCTAATATATTCGACAATGTATTCCATATTTATTTCATATTTTGTTCCATATGCCTAGACTGCGGTCAGCAGGGCTCACAATTCAAATTCAGTCTTGACTCATTAACTGAAGAGTCGCTGCCTGCACACAAGCTGAGTGCTTCAGGTGCCATTAACTCTGTGCAGCTAAAGTCAACACCATGTGACTGTGTACTCTTTGTGACCGCTGCCTCCGGCCTACACTGCGGTCAGCAGGGCTCACAATTAAAATTGAGTCTTCATTTATTAATTGCAGAGTCAAGTAGGCAACAGACATTGCATCCAGTGCGATCCCCTGGACGACGCATCATCATGGCTATGCACACGCTGAGCTCTTTAGGTGCCACTAACTCTGTGCATCACTACTCATGGACCTTCTATGATTGACTTTCGTGCTGTAGACACCGGATACAACAATGTCACCTCAGGCAACAGGAGTATCCTGAAGGGACATTAACAATATCTTCACATGAGCATGCTCATCTCTGGTACCTCTACCTCAGTGCACCACAAGTCATTGACCCTTAAAAATACAATATTTTGTGTGTGAGTTAAGGTCTGGTGCTCTTACCTTAGTGCACCACAAGTCATGGACCCTTTATGATTGAATCTCTGTGTATGATCTGATGATCACTGTTGTAGTTGTTGCCAGCACCAACCATTCCCTGAGGGCTGTCTTACACTCACCGCACACGCATCCAGCACAGGCGTCACTGGACATGTGACCCTGGTAATAAAAAGGGGCCGGTACACGTGCCCTTAGCTAGTTCCACTATCAATCTAACTGTGTCTGTATGTTCATTATGTATGCATGATGGCCCTACCACATTACTTTGTGCTGTTGACTGCGCATTCAACCATGTTACCTCTGACAGTGGGGAAGACCTTGGTTATGTAACTTTGTCTGGGTCATTCTATGAGTACATGGGTATAGACTAGATGATTAGAGTACTGCAAGGAGAGTGTATGGTGAATTTATAAGTGCTTGGGGATTGGCGGAGTAATTGGGTAAGTACATATGTTGGAGGAGCGTAACCCCAGAGCACGAGCTTGGCTCTAATTGGCTGCCAACCAGTGGCAACCCCGGCGGAGCATCAGGATTGCAAACCAAGCCTCGGGAGAGTCGACGCGATGTACTGAGCGTGAGTAGGCACCTCGCCGGTTCCTGAGGCACCCGCCTTTGTGAGTGGGTGTGTGAGTCTCTAAGTGGGTGCAATTAGTCTCTGAGTTGGTCTGTGAGTCGGTGTGTGAGTGTCTGAGTGGCTTTGTGAGTAGGTGCATGAGTGGGTTACCAGCTGAGCTGTGAAGTGTGTGCTTTTTAAAGTGGCGTAATACAAGCTCCTGCACCGAAGGGGCTACAGGGGCCTGTGTTACATTTGTAACTATTCTCCACTGTTCCAAACAGGATTCAATTCCATGGGTCTTTGATTACAGACACAGACCTCTGCAGTGCATTACTTAATAGAGGTTTCATAAACTACGTTAGTGAATTTCCTGCTGATTAAAGTAACTTGCATTTATTTTCAGGCTGTGTAATGCAGCCTGGTGTGGAAGATGCAAAGTGCACAGGACTGTTTGGCCGGCCCAAGAGGGCCGGCCAAGTAGCAGTGCGCACTTGGGGTGTGTAAACCACTCCTCCCCCTGCTCTGGCCAGCCCCGCCCCATCCTGAAAGCCACTGAATCAATAGTAAAACTAAAATTATAATAACTATAGTTATTATCATTTTATTTTTCCTTTTGTTCAGTGGGACGATGCTCTTCTCCCTTAGTGGAGGAGCCACAGAGACTCAGCCTGCAGTAATGCAAGAGAATCCTAGACACCATAGAACCCACTAGGATAAAAGAGGAACACCTAGACAGAAAAGTCCAGGAATGGTATACCAACAAAAAAAGTAACTGATTAAAGGTGGAAAACATAATCCTCCTTTGTGTGCCAAGAAGCTGGATTCTTCACTCATAAAGGCTGCAGATGTGGTCAGTTTTTAGGACGACAGTGTTGAAGAGCTATCATCTGCTTTGTTCATTCATGGCTATGTTCCTGGGCACAGACAGGATTTGTGACAGAAAACAGATATATACAATAGGTAATAAGGGCAATTGGTAGTTTTTATTTCTGTTGCTTGCTGTTTAAAAATTGGAATGAATGGCTCGAGTTTGGAAAGCACATGCAACAACATAATTGAGATGCAGAATTGAATATCCTATGCAGGCAGCAGACATATTTGACTCCACTCAATGTAAGATGGCTCGCTTGAGAATACACGCTTCCTATCAAGAGTACTGGGCAACTACCCACATGACACACTGCCCCTAAATAACCCCCACCCCTTCCCAACTCAACCCTTTCTAATCTACAGCTCTGACAGTGCAATAGCTGAATGGACCCTTCCTGTAAGCCTTCCCCAGAACATCCCTGTTTCCATTGCAAAGCATTCTTTGTGATTCTGTAGCCTCTCTCTTCCTCATCCTCTTTCCCTTTCTTTTGCATTACCTACTGTAAAACCTAAGTCATGTACATACATGCATTACATACGTACATAAATAATGTTTAGAGACTCTGGAGAATATCAGTTCTATGTCTGCATGTCAAGTTAAAGAAGGTTTATCAGTGACAGTGCTTCTAAGAGTAAACCGAATCTGGTAGCATCTGGAGGGAGTGTGAGATCCTGACTCGATTTCCACAGAACACCTCTGAACATGTGGGTATGTTAACACACAATGCCAGCTGGTGTTCTCAATAGGGTATCAAACACACAAATGAAAGTACTCCTGAGCCTCTAAAAGAGAGTAAGGCCCTAATTACGAGTCAGACCGCCACCCTTGCGGGGCGTGGCAGTGGCGGTCCAGCCACCGCCACACCATCGGTCAGACCGTCATTGCACTGCCGCAGCCTCCAGGGAACTGCCAATCCCTGGTGGTCCTGCGGCAGTCCTGTGGCAAGCAACTGGTCACACCCCCACCCATTACGCCGACCACACGCTCGACCCTGTCTTCTCCTCCAGCAACCACATCTCCTTCAGCCACACCACCAAGCTCCACTGGACCGACCACAGCTGCGTACATTTCAACTTCAGGAAAACAACGACCCACCACCGCCCTCAACAAACCCCCCGAAGATGCTGGAGCAAGATCACCACCGAACAACTCACCACCTCCTTGCGCCTAAACCCTCCCACCAACACCACGGACCCCAACAAAGGAGCCCGCAACCTCACACAGTGGATCACCGACTGCGCCGACACCCTTGCTCCACTGAAAAACCCTCCCAGCAACCTCAACAGCAAGAAAGCCGCGTGGTTCACCAAAGATCTCAAAGAATCCAAGAAATCCTGCCGTGACCTCGAGAAAGCCTGGCGCCACAACCAGTCAACGAACAACATGACAGCCCTCAAGAACGCCACCCGCAAACACCACCAGCTGATCTGCACCACCAAAAGGTCATTCTTCAGAGAACGACTGGACAACAACACCCACAACAGCAAGGAACTCTTCAACGTCGTGAAAGAGCTCTCCAACCCCAATGCCAGCAGCAACGACATCACGCCTTTTCAAGACCTCTGCAACTCTCTGGCCACCTTTTTTCACCGTAAGATCGTCGACATACACAACAGCTTCGGTGCTCAGAACACGTACCCACCACGAACCTACACCCCCGACCACCACCATGTGCGCCAGGACTCAGGTCAGCACAGAAGATACCACCCACACGATGAACACCATCCACTCGGGCTCCCCAGCCGATCCCTGCCCACACCACATCTTCAACAAAGCCGACTCCATCATCGCACCCAAACTTCGGGACATCGTCAACAACTCCATCATATCCGCCACCTTCCCGGAGAGCTGGAAGCACGCAGAGATCAGCGCCCTCCTGCAGAAACCCACCGCAGACCCCTCAGACCTCAAGAACTTCCGGCCCATCTTGCTCCTCCCCTTCCCTGCAAAAGTCATCGAGAAAACCGTCAACAAACAGCTGACAGCCTTCCTGGAGACGAACAGCTCCCTCGACCCATCGCAGTCTGAGCGAACCACAGCACCGAGACCGCCCTCATTGCGGCCACCGACGACATCTGGACCCTGCTGGACAACGGAGAAACCGCCGCCCTCATCCTGCTCGACCTTTCGGCTGCATTCGACATGGTCTGCCACCGCACCCTGACAACCCGCCACCGCCACGCCGGGATCCAAGGAAAGGCCCTGGAACGGATCACCTCCTTCCTCTCCGACAGAACCCAAAGAGTCCGTCTCCCGCCCTTCCTCGCAGAAGCCACCAAGATCATCTGCGGCGTACCTCAAGGCTCCTCGCTCAGCCCCACCCTCTTCAACATCTACATGAGCCCCATTGCAGCCATCGCTTGCAAGCACAACCTCAACATCATCTCCTACGCTGACGATACCCAACTGATCCTCTCCCTCACCAACGACCCCACCTCCGTCAGAGCCAGCTTCCAGGACGGAATGAAAGACATCGCAGACTGGATGAAGCTCAGCCGTCTGAAACTGAACTCAGACAAGACGGAAGTCCTCATCCTCGGCCATCCATCTACGCCTGGGACGACTCCTGGTGGCCCCCTGTTCTGGGCCCCCCACCCAAGCCCACGGACCACGCACGCAACCTGGGCTTCATCCTTGACTCCTCCCTCACGATGGCCAAGCAAGTTAACGCCGTTACCTCCTCCTGCTTCAACACTCTCCGCATGCTCCGTAAGATCTTCCACTGGATCCTCACTAGAAGCAGGAAAACGGTCACCCAGGCCCTCGTCACCAGCCGTCTGGACTACGGGAACACCCTCTACGCTGGGACCACCGCCAAACTACAGAAAAGACTCCAGCGCATCCAGAACGCCTCAGCACGACTCGTCTTGGACATCCCCCGACACAGCCACATCTCCGCCCACCTGAGGGACCTGCACTGGCTCCCTGTCAGCAAAAGGATCACGTTCAGACTCCTCACCCGCGCACACAAGGCTCTCCACGACTTGGGCCCCGAATACCTCAACAACCGCCTCACGTTCTACACGCCAACCCGCCAGCTCCGCTCCGCCAGCCTCGCCCTCGCCACCATCCCACGGATCCGCAGAACCACCACCGGAGGAAGATCCTTCACCTACCTGGCGGCCAAGACCTGGAACACCCTCCCCACCCACCTACGACTCACCCAGGACCATCTCTCCTTCAGGAAGCAACTCAAGACCTGGCTTTTTGAGCACTAGCAGCCCCCCCCTCCCAGCGCCTTGAGACCCTAGCGGGTGAGTAGCACACTTTACAAATACTCTTGATTGATTGATTGTGGCGGTCTGAGGGACTCAATATGCTTGGTTGTGCTCTGAGGTATATTATGATTTTAATCACTGCCAGCACTGTCATGGAGGTTCTTCCTCCATGAAAAGGCTGGCAGTGAGTAAAGAAAGGGTGTGCACGGCGGTGAATGCAGGGGGGCACATGTTGTGCCCCCCTGTATTTCTGCAGCACCAGTTCCTACACAGGAAAAAATGCATGACATGGTGCATTTCTTCCCGTGCAGGAATGTGCACTGGCGATGTGTCAGGGCTCACAATGAGCCTTTTAACGCCACGCCGCCTGCCCACCATACTACAAAAAACTTGTAATCTGGTGGGCCTTCACAGGGGCGGCCTTAGGCATGTGCAAGCTGTGCACCTGCACAGGGCCACCAAACCCCAGGGGCCACCACGCCAATATATATCCTTAATGTAATAATCCTCTGAGGATAGATACATATTTGCGTGGCGACCCCTGGCAGGGATTTGGTGGCCTCCGGCTCTGTTCCACTACCAAACACCCTGACCCCCCCCCTCTTCACTGGCCTCCGTACTCAGCCCCGCCTGGACCCCCTCTTCCAGGGCCCCCTACCTACGCTCCCTGCCAGGGGTTCCATGAGCTTAGAGCCGCCCCTGGCCTTCAGCAGGGACTCTTGGCAGTGCTGGGACACGGCATTGGCGAGGCTTCCTGCATTCACGCCACCAAAAGTCATAAACTGGCCCTTGGAGTATGAAGGCAGACATTCATTGTGATTTATGGATAACTTTATGTAGCCATATTGCCACATTTAAAAGACATCTGTTGAGATTTATTTAAGAAAGTAGATAACGGGGGAGGAGCTTCGCGGGCGACCAAGATGGCCGCGTAAGCTCGGAGCTCCGCGGACCCTCCGACCCTCCGCAAATATCCTGCTGAGAATCCTGCTCCACGTTAGTGGATTCCGATTGGTGAGAGGTCGCGGAAGCAGGAACTGCTTTCCGCTTTCAAATCCGTTGCTCCTAGGCGAAACTACGTCGGGCTGAACTACTTTGTGCCAGGGATGCGCCATTGTCTCCTGGGTGGCAGCTGCTCGTACCGACACTCCGCATGATTGGAATGCGAAGTGGACGTCTTCGGTCCCTGCTGGCGAAGTGCATGTAGCTGCGAAGTCGCCTGCTATCGGCCTGGTTTATTTGCTGGCTTCGCCTCTGTTCTGCACATCTGCTTCCTGGTCCGGGCGGCGTAGCCCTTTGTTCTCCTTGGGTCCATCATGGCCGGCAGAGGGGACCCCGACAGGACGTCGAACAGAGGCGTTCGACGGACGACTCAGACGCAGTTGAATAAAATTGACCGGTATGCCCAGCAGCGGACCTCGCCCACTGTGGTGGCCTCCTCTAAGGACTCGCACCGTGCGGGCTCGCCTGATGGTTCTGAGCCTACTTTGAGTGATATTATGGGGGCCATCGCGGGCATTCGGACTGAAATGCAGAAGCAACACGAGGTCCTGACTCACAAGGTGGACACTCCGGCAGTGGATCTCAACCTGATCAGGGCCGACTTGGGAAAGACCAACGATCGGGTGAAATCCCTTGATATCAAGACCTCCAGTTTGACTACCGATGTTTCGGACCTGCAAGCAGAGGTCCGTACCCTAAGATCGGTCAACGACCAATTCTCCAGAAGGCTGGAGGATTTTGAAGGGCGTGCACGGCGGCAGAATGTTCGCATTATTGGTATACCGGAGGGAGCGGAGGAGGCGGCAGTGGACCTTTTTGTGGAAGATTTGATACAGACACATCTCGCACCATCTGGCTTGAGTAACTTCTTTTCTGTGGAACGGGCCCATCGGATACCTGGCGGCCCTCCGAAGTCGGGTGTTGCACCTAGACCCATCATTGCCCGGCTCTTCAACTTTAGAGACCGGGATGTGATCCTTCAAGCTTCCAGGAGACATGGGCCGCTCAAATTTCAGAACTCTGAGGTGCACTTTTACCCGGACTTCCCCAGGGCGGTTCAGAGACAACGTCAGAGCTTTGCAGGGGTGAAACGGCGCCTAAGAGACATGGGTTTTAAGTACTCTATGCTCTTCCCTGCTGAACTACGGATTGAGTACGAGGGCCGAGCTCTGTTCTTCGATGTGCCAGAGAATGCGAGCGACTGGCTGGACACTTTGCCGCAACGCCGGGAAGAACACGACGAACACTCCGGTGGCGCAACTGGTGGCTCTGATCTCTAGGACTAGGTTCTGCTGTGCCGAATATGGCGGTTGGTGTCCCTGATGTCTGTGACTGCTGATACCAATGCTTTTCCGATTTTGATATTTCTTCTGTCTTTACATGGAGGGTGGCGGGAGGGGATTGCAGAGACTCCTTACTCCTCTAGGGTCTTTTTGTAGATTAGTTTATGGGGCGACAGGCACACTGCTGGTTGGGGGGGCTTTTTAGTCTGCTGCAGGGGTGCAGGGTGGGGGGTGGTGGTGGGGAAGTTTGTCTGTTTATTCTTTCTTTTCTCTTCCTATCTCTTAGGCAATGGGTTGTCTACATTGATCTGTTTCACTTGTTGTTGAGGCTTGCTGGGGTTGGGTGGGGCCAGGGTCATGATGATGGGGGGTAGGAAACTACGAGTTCTCAGTTGGAATGTTAACGGGTTAAGTGACCGTATTAAGAGAGGAGTTGTGATTCAACTGTTTAAACGTCATATGCCAGATGTCGTTCTCCTGCAGGAGACACATCTGGTTGGAAATACGTGTAAAGCGCTTAATCGTAAAGGGTACAAAATGGTGGCTCATTCGGGGTTCTCCTCGGGATCTCGGGGGGGCGGGTGTTCTTGTTCGTGCGTCCCTTCCGCTTGAGGTCGACACCACTGTGATCGATGAGAGGGGGCGGTACGCCGCTGTGGCGGGTCGATGGGAAGGGCTTGCCCTGACATTACTTTCAGTTTACATTCCCCCGGGCCTACAGTCTAGTACTTTCCGGGACCTCGGTGGCGCCATTTTGAATTTTCCTGCTGGATTGCTGATAGTGGGGGGTGACTTCAACTCGGTTTGCTCCGGCTCCTTGGACCGCCATCCGCCTAGAGACCTCCGTGGCTCCCAACTGTGGCTGCCATCTTTCCTCGAGACGTTGGGGCTGGTGGATAGTTGGCGGCTTTTGCATCCCACGCAATGTCATTACTCCTTCCACTCTGGCGCCCATGGTAGTCTTTCTAGGATCGACTACGTTCTTACATTGGCTGCTCACGCGCCTGCTGTTTCTGAGGCTCGTTTTCTGGCACGGGGTGTTTCTGATCATTCCCCGCTGTGGGTCTCTTTTGACTTTGACATTGTCATGTCGGAGCGACCGGCGGTTGTTAACCCGTGGTATTTCCGTAATCCCAAGACTCGTAATCTCCTAGCCAAGGCCATCGATCTCTATTTTACTGAAAACGAGGGATCGGTTACGTCGGCCGCAACTCTATGGGAGGCGTTTAAGACAGTTTTGAGGGGCGAGGCCTTTGCTCTTATAGCGGAAGCCCGTAGGGTTCGGGATGCTGATTTACTACGCATTGAGGAGGAGGTCATGGAGCTTGACTCCCAATTGGAGGCTGAGCCCGATCATGCTCGCCTACATGACCTCTCCCTCAAACAGTCGGAGTACCGTGACCTTGCTACAAACGCTGCCCTCGCCTTAGCTAAAGAACAGCAGGGTCGGGTATACGACGTCGGCGACAAGGCCGGGAAGTTGCTGGCCTGGCTGGACAGGAGGGAGATGGCTAGCCGTGTTGTACCCGAGATACTGGGGGAGGACGGAGTTGTCGTCACTGATCCAAGTGCCATTGTCGAGTCCTTCGCTGACCACTTCCGAGGCGTCTACACCTCAGTCTCGGACCAGTCTGAGACCGATTCGAAAGTGTTTCTTTCGGCGGTCGATCTTCCGTGCCTGTCGGACGAGGAGCGAGGCGACCTGGTCAGGGACGTCTCTGTGGATGAAGTCGCACTTGCGATCCGCTCACTGCGATCGGGCAAGGCACCTGGTCCCAATGGTATCCCAGTTGAGTTATATAAGATTCGTCTCCCCACACCTGCGTAACATGTTCCTGGAAGCGCGAGAAAATTGCCTACTTCCCCTTGACCAGAGGTTGGCCACTATTGTGGTCATCCATAAGGAAGGGAAGCCGAGAGATTTGTGTCGGTCGTACCGCCCCATCTCTCTCCTGAATGCTGAGCCTAAGATTCTCGCCAAGATACTTGCTAATCGCCTGGTTGGTGTTATCGGCGACTTAGTGCATCCGGACCAGTCGGGCTTTATTCCACACCGCAACACTGCCCTTAATTGCGTAGACTCCAAGGCGCCCTGGCCAGGGCCCACACTCTTGAGGAGCCGGCAGTCCTTGCGTCCTTGGACGCCATGATGGCTTTCGACTCTCTCGAATGGAGTTACCTTTGGGCGGTGTTGGCGAAGCTCGGTTTTGGCCCGGTGTTTGTGGGATGGGTGAAGCTTTTGTACGCTGACCCACTGGCTAACGTTGCTGTCAATGGCCGTATCTCGGCGACTTTTGCCCTTAACAGGGGCACCAGGCAGGGTTGCCCCTTGTCGCCTCTTTTGTTTGCGCTCGCCCTTGAGCCACTAGCGGCATTGTTACGGACACACCCGGATCTACATGGTATCAGCTGGGCCCCTGGCTTCGAGGACAGAGTCTCCCTTTATGCGGATGATATTCTGCTTTACCTCACTTCCCCCTACAAGTCGCTTATTGTGGCATGTGATGTACTTAGACTTTTTGGCCAGTATTCTGGCCTCGTCATTAACTGGGCCAAGTCTTCCCTCTATGTACTGAAAGGGGACACACCGCGCCTCCCTAGAGGCTGCGGCATCCAGGTGGCCAGCCAGGGCTTTAAATACTTAGGGATCTATATCTCTGGTGATGCGAAGGCGCGCTATGAACACAATCTGCTTCCCCCTCTTCTCCGCCTCCGGCGAGACGTGGAGGGTTGGCGCAAACTTCCGCTTTCCTTACTCGGGCGCGCGGCATTATTTAAGATGATGTCTTTGCCCAGGTTCTTGTACGCCCTGCAGAACACCCAAGATCCGGTTCCCGCCCGATACTTCCGGGAGATCGAGGGCCTTCAACGTGCCCTGCTCTGGGATGGCCGACCTCGCATCGCTATCACGAAGCTTCCGCTTCCGTGGTACGACGGGGGTATAGCGCTACCAGACGTGCGTAGATACTACTGGGCCTCCCAATTGGCGGCCATCAATCACGGTTTCTATGGCCCGGGAAATAACCCTGGATACGCAATGGATAAGTGGCTCTTGAGTGGCGGCAATTATTACAGAGCGCTTTATTCGAGGTCTCTGGACAGGCGGATGTCGGGCCCAACGAGAACGGCGGTCCATATTTGGAGGGCAATCACCAAGGCTCAGGGCTGGCAAGGCAGGCTGACTAGATACACCCCATTGTACGATTCAGACATTTTGGGCAAGTTATGGCACACCAAAGGGTTTGATAAGTGGGACCTTATAGGTATCTCCAGGGTGGATGATATGTTATCGAAAGGTGAGATCAAGACCTTCTCCCAACTGCAGGCTGAATACCAGCTGGGTACCTCAGAGTCTTTCCGATATGCCCAGTTGCGACACGCATTGCTTTCTGCTAAACCAGATGAGGGGGCGATTCCAGAAAGCTCCCCGTTGGAAGACAGGGTGCTGGACGGCCATATGCCTGACAGTGCCATCTCACTGTCTTATAAGAAACTTATTAATGTTCGCATTGACCTCCTCCTGGGTGTGCGGGATCAGTGGGTACGTGACGGATTGGAAATCGACGATGAGGATTGGCAGAGTGCGGTTTCTTCCCCTAAGGAGGTTCGCATTTCCTCCCGTCTCAGGCTGGTGCAGCTCAAAATCCTGCATAGAGTGTACGTGACTGGCCCCCGGCTTGTGCATATGGGCTACTCGGTCGATGGGCTTTGTCGCCGCGGCTGTGGTGCCCTTGCCACCTTTATGCACATTCTCTGGGAATGCCCCGCCATAGCCTCCTACTGGAGACGTGTGCACCGGATTATGGATGAAGTAACTGGGGTGGTAGCGAATGCGGAAGCTAGGAGATGCCTCCTCAACATTTGGGGACCGACGGACCACAATGTGGCTCAGACGCAGTGGGTGACCCTTGGCAACATGGTGGCTAAACGCGATATTGCTCAGAAGTGGGGGGCTTCGGTAGCTCCCATGGTGGTGCAATGGAAAGCCAACATGGATTGGTGTATGTTCAGGGAAAAGACAGTCTATGTTGCCAGGGGTAAGCCCAAAAAATGGTTGAAGCTGTGGGGTGCCTGGAACACCTATAGGGGAGACATTTGTGTACCCCCGGAACCTGTCTCATTAGAGGAACATTTGTCGCCATAGCCTGTGACACCAACTGTGACACGTTGCAAATTTTTTATCCTGTACTCTCTTCTTCCCCCCCCCCTTGTCCTGATTTATTCTCCTGTTTCCGTGCTTGTGTTCCCACTGTTCCCCCCCTACCCCGCTACCAACGCTTCACTGGTTTTTTCTACCCCATTGCCACTCTTTTTGCGCCTTTCTGGCGCCTTTTTCTTCTTCTCTCTTTATGTTCCTTTATGAAACAAAACAATAAAATCAACCTTCATTGTACTGTGACATTGATTCTTGCACTATTGCTCTCCTGTTTACAAATGCTGCCTTGCCTCCGGGATGTCAGGCTGAATAGCTGTGTGCACTTTTTCAAATAAAGGTTTTGAAAATTAAAAAAAAAAAAAAAAAGAAATGTAGATAACAACTGTGAATGATTCAAGATGCTTTGTGGTTTTTGGAAAAAAGAAAAGAAGCATGGAAAAACAGTCACAAGCGTGATTAATGAAAAAGGTGTGATCTCAAAAAGTATGCAAAATGAAAAATACTAAAATATCTTTGGAAAGTGTTACAACAATATATTTCTACACATGCCACTCTGAATAGTTGTGCATCACAAATACCAGAGGTTTGAGTAATAGCTTATCTTTGTGATATAATAATGGGTTTTAGCTGTTTAGACCAAAGTGTATACAGAGGCATATCTCAGGAGTTTTCTGGTTTTCCCTAATAATAGGAAGAAATCATCTGTCTTCGAGGAACCTTGATAGTAGAAAGATATTTGTGTTTCCAAGTAGAACTATTTAGTCGAGGATCTTCTGAGAGGTGGACACATATCAGTGGGATCTGTTGTCACCATTTTCTGCACACTTTTCTCCCTATAGTCCTTCTCTAACACCTACTCACTGGGTCTTGAGTTTAAAACCATTTCTAAGCGGATGTCTGTCAGGGGTGTAAAGACTATCAGGATGAGATCCTTACATTTTCAACCTCAGCCCGCATGGAGCCTTATCTATCCTATGTAGAAAATCTTCTCCATGGTTTTTTAGTGACTTGTTTTCGGTAAGGCGCTGTTCACTTTGTGGTTGGATTTCCAAAAACAGGACCATTGATAGATAATCCACCATGTTGCTCCTGTGATCAGATCTCAGCTCAATCCACTGTGCACTTTACACTCTTTTGTACACTGTACAGTCTCTGAAACAATACTTGATGACCCTCCTCAGAAGGTTGAACTTCAAGCAGTGTGGACCAGCTTTTTATAGCTCCAGTTGCGATCATCGCAGTATGTGAGTATGTGTGGGACAGGTCTTCTTCAGGGTGCAATCATGGCTAAAAACTCTATCATCCTAAATGCATACTAATATGGCGTCCTAGCGAAATTCTGCCTGCTATCGCGTTAGTGATTTGTATCCTTGTTGGATCAGCAAAATAATGCAAATTTTAAACTGCTGCTTGATTTGCTATACATTTTAGGAATTGGTTGTATTATCATGTCTTAAATTCATTACAATGTATTACTGTATCTTTTATGTTGGTTTGTTAACGAATAAAGAGTAATTGAATAGAAATCCATAGATTTGGCTTCGCGATATGTGGAATTGAAGATATGACAAACCTGAACGGGATGATTCCCTAAAGTTAAACAAGAGGGGGAAATCATATGAACAAAGCAGTCTACCTAAAAAGGCCTGGACCCTAAGCATGAGCGAATTTTGCGGATCTCGCGTTCGCGAATTTTGCGGATTTGCGGATTCGCAATCCGCAAAATCCGCGAATTCTCGCGAATTTGCGGATTTTTTTTTTTGTGTGTTTGCGCGGGTTTCTGCCAGTTCGCGAGGGTTTTGTACAATGTCGCAAATTGCGAACTTACCTGTCGGGTCGCAAGTTTCGCAAACTTGTTGTTTCTACGTGTCCAGCCTGTTTGGGACACTCTTCTTCATCACTGCCACTCTCTGTCACCACTGCCACTCTCTGACTACTCATGCCACCCTCTGGCCCACCCATGCCACCCTCTGTTTCATCACCACACCCTCTGGTTGTCCAGTGTACATTATTTTCGGCAAAGCAAAGCACACCTTCCCTGCCTCAAGTGACCTGAATTAATTTGGGGCTGATTAATGTGTCACAGAATATTTTTTTAGCTGGCACCTGCTTCCTTAGTGCGCCCTGATTAGTGATCTTTTGCACTTGCTAAGTGCTTTCATTGTTGCAAAATTAGTTACAACACCTGCCCTGCCCCAACTGACAATAATGAATTAGGGGCTGATTAATGGATTTTAACTTCCAGCCTGGCTCCTGCTTGTCTCCCTTAGCTGTAATTCAGGACCTTTGTGGCATATGTGTAACTATTCTGAGGTTCAGAGCAGGGTCACATAATAGTTGCAACTGGCAACTGAACTCTGGAGGGGCCCCTCAGGAAGCACTACAGGAAATGGCTACTAATGATGAGCCTGAACTTTTGAACCTGGTAAGTAGTTACTTTCAGTTTTGCTAAGATCGTATTTCTGCAATTTTGCACTTATTCGCGGGGCGCGAACTCACGCAAACTCACGCGAACAGTGCGAGCAGTGCGAGCAAAATCCGCTGCTCGCGGATTTGCGGATTTTGCGGGAGATTCGCGAATCTCGCGGATTGCAGATTTCCCGAAAATCCGCAAAATCCGCGAGCGGAACGGATTTTCCGCCCATGCCTACTGGACCCTTGAATGGAACCCTAATGTAAAGGGGCATTATTTACTTTGAAAACTTGAAAAAATCCATTGTGAAAAAAGTGATAAACAGGTAGACTTACACTGCTGCACATGAAAGAACACAATTATCGTAGACAAGCTCGGGAACCACCCATCTCAGCAAAGTACCCCAGTGACTGCACAAATGCCATGCCGACTTTTGAAATGTGAACCCATCACATAACACAAAGCACACACCACTGTACTATGTCATCAACATGAAAAGAAAAGAAAGTGACTTATCTTGGAAAAATTGGAATACCCTATAAATCACTCAATCTACCTCAAGCCTTCAAAATCAACTAAGCAAAAGGCAGAAAACATAACATAGAGTGTTCTTTAAAATACATGATGGGTTCCTCAATGGCACACTTCCTAGGATTCCAACACTTAATCACATTGCAAGGGCCCACACTCCAAAGAACAACAGAGGCAGGGAGCTCTTGCAGAGGACCTAATCCAACCCCTATCTCCCGGCATCCTCTAGGTCTCATCTTCGACCCCCCGCCCCCACCCCAGCCTCTGCTCATCTCCTGTATATAGGCTCTTACACCTCTCAGTTTATCATAACCTGCAACTAAAGCCACACTGTTCATCACTGTCCAGACCAGAGAGACATGTGTTGGTCCAAACATTGGTACCACTCCAATGGAGGCTGTTTGGGGCTTTGTGTATGTTTATGTTGATCCAAGGTTGCATGGGCCAAGCCCTGCTAAGCAAAGGAGATCAAAAGCCTTGGTACCATTCACATCTCCCTGACACAAATCCCTTTATTCAATGCGGCTCACACCCCACAGGCGGGTCAGCCTCTAGCAGAAACAGCAATGCCCTTCTTTCCAGTGACCGTTGGCGTACAACTCTGTTCCTCCAGCTGTGTTCCATACTGCCCACCCTCCCGGCACTGCACGGGGAGCTTAACCTATCCCGATAGAGCATGGAAGGCTGATTCGCACCTGATATTTTGGTATCTGTATTGTTGCTCTGTTATCACTTCTCTCTCAGTCAGTCAGCATCCCCTGTGCTAACATGGACACAGCTCCACCCCACTCCTTTTCCACGGCCCACGTTATTTGATGGAGCAGGTACCATGGGTCACCTGATAATCAGGAGTGTTGTATCCAAACTGGAATTATTGTGCCTACTTCTGGGGCTCATGTGGAGTGTAATACTGAAACCAGTTCTGTACACTTCAGCTGGATTATTTGTCCACTTTTGAGGATCACCTTGATGTATTTGCTGCATCTTCAAAGATCTCATCTAAAACATGGTGTGCTTTTCTGGAAGCCACATTGGTAACATTGCGTCATAATCTGTCCTCTCCTCTAGGCCCCATCTAAAGTATATTTCATAGTTCTGGAAGCCTCTCTTGCATATTGTGCCAATTTCTGGAGGCCATCTCCAGCACACTATGGCCAGGTACTTAGATCAACTATGGTGTACTACATGAAGTTCAACTAGACCACCTTAGGTCTATTGTATCAAGATCTGGGGCACTGTCGTAGTGTGTCACGTCTGGCATACTTTGGGACCTCCTAAGGCTGTATTGTGTTCAGTTATAGGGGTGACTCCTGGGGTACTGAGTTCAATACGCATGGATCGGCCATGTCACATACTTACTGTAGATCTCAGCAACCACGCCTACCTTCACCACTATCCACCACATCACTTCTCCTAAATACACTTAAATTAGCACCGTATTTTGCTCTAAAATGTAGACTGCAGCATCCTGATCATAACTCATATGCCTCAGTAGCCCACCTTCTCAATACCAACAATAATAACAATAATACTAACACTAGCAATAACAATGAAAACAAAAATAGCAAAAAAAATCATAATATCAAAAGTAATTTATAATTGAAAGTATATATATATATATATATATATATATATATATATATATATATATATATATATATATATATATATATATATATATATATATATATATATATATAAATAGATATATGTGGCACAGACTCTGCCTTGCCCGGGATCTCAAGATCCAGCTGTTCATTCTCAACACTTTGTACATGCAAACCCAACTTCCCCCGACTATTGGGCGATTGAACCAAAGAAACCTTAGACCAAACCCAAGGCTCGCAGCACAATTTAATCAAACACTTCAGAAGCTCCTTCACACAATTCCATCCTCTTTTTTCCAGATGTCTATCACCACCTTTACCGTACACGCTAGTCTCGCTCTCACTGCTCTAGGTCGTAGTCGGTGGGAAAGCGAGAAGTAGAGACTCTGGATGAGTGGTGGAGATAGCATCCTGGCGAAGGCAAAGTGGTGCCTACACTAACAACTAACAACCTGGGGGAAGTGAGATGTTTCTATCATAGCACACACAGTAGTCATCCATGCTGCAAGAAGTACCACTCTGAGAGGACACTAACTCCATCTGCTGATGAGTAATTGACAAAAAACACGTTAAGGCACCTTTAAGGGTACTCAAGCTCCGAGTCTCCCATATAAGAAAATAACCAGTCTGTCATACATTAAAAGAAGATCTGCCATTGTCGGGCATTACGTGTCACTTAGCAACAGGTTTGTGGCATTTCCATGTGAAAGACGCATTAGTCTCAGTTTTATCTTCTTCCCAGTTTAGAGGTGTTTCTTGACATTTCTGTTTTTTTTACTTTTCATTTGGTGACTGTCCAGAATTTACTACATTTTTGCTTGGTAGCTCCTAAACTGGCAAAGGTGAAAAGGACTTAAATGCAACTAAAAGAGGACCACCTTCATGAGACCACCTTTACATTTATACTTAAAAGGGCATCTCCGAATGCTCTTGTATGTTGTGGAAAACACCAACATTGCACTCTTGTCCAAGTTGTAAAGTCACATAAATACTCATGAACTTCTGTAAAGGCACGTGCAGGGGATGGAACTCCAACATTCCTCTTTAATAATCACATCAATTAAGTTTTGCTCCTACATTTAACATTGCCTGTCTGGTTCTAGAGTTTGGAGGAAAGGGTACTCTGTCACAACGGCAACGGAGTGCCCTCTTCATGAAAACTGAAGGTGCACCGGCCCGATGTATGGCGGCGATGGGCACCACTCGGTCTCCATTGCTGACATACACCTCTGACAACATGACGGAGCAAAGGCTGTCAGAGCTTTGGTCGTTCTTCTACCTGCTCAATTTAGAGTGTGTGGTATAGTGGTTAGTTTTTACTCTCCCTTACTACCATGAAAAAAGAAGTGGTAAGGGACAGTAAAAACATTTAAATGACCCCCACACTGGGGCGTGGGGGCCATTTGTTTTGTTTATTCAAAACAAAATCCCACTTTGAGATTTTGTTGTTGAAAAAACAAATATAAGTTAAATGTTTTCATGGACAGAACTGCCCACTAAACTTTTAACTCGTTGACATGTACCTCCATGACAGTGGTTCCTGTCAGTGGCTAGAGATATTTGCTCGGCCAGAGGATATCTCTAAATTCAGAGTATCAGTACTCCATAAGGACGACAAGGTATTTTACTCTGTCACGCTTACGGAAAAACACTGTAGTCCAATGTTTAAATCAGGCCCAGAGTTCTAACTCAATTTGTCATCAGGAAAAACAGGCTAGAAAGTAGTTCATTAAAGGAACCCCAAAGAGACAACTTTACATTGAAACTCCTAATCAGTTTCAAATTAGATAAATTAAAACACAGCCATTGAGCTCATGGACAGAACGGCCATTACAATAAATTCTTCTGTGTGTAATGCGAATGCGTGTTGATTTACGAAATCATGTAACACAGGACATTATTTGTGAACAGATATTAAATCATCAAATGGTGTGTGGGTGCACAATACTGTGATGCAATTAACTACAGGATGTGTGAAAGCAGATAAAACACTCCTATTCCTGGAGAATCTTTCAGACAGAAACAGTTTTGGATGCATAATGCATGAGGCAACCTCCACCACTGGGCAAGTGAACACTAGATAATACAATGGAATCAGTCAAAACCGTAATTTTATTAAGTAACATAAAGAGGATTCACTCTTTTCCTATAGGGAAATAAGACACAAGTGGTGATAACTGATTCCTTTTTAAAATTGCACAGTTGTGAGGATTGAGGAGGTTGCTGTCTTATGGTGCATTTTTATTAAACAAAGACTTCCAGATGCACATGAAATAGGCAAGGAAAGGGATTTGTGGAAACCTACGACAACAAAAGGGAACTGCAGAGCTGGGTAAACAAAAATATTTTTTATAAATTATTATTAATGTGTTTGTATTCATCTGTAAAGCACAGTTAGCATCCAGTGGAATGTGGGGGTTAGGCTCTAATTTGGAGACCTTAAGAGGGTCAACAGAAGATGGAAAAGGTACTAAAAAATAAAGTATTACAAAGATCTTTGGAAATTTAGTCAATTTTCCATGACACAGTACCTAAGCAGGAAATTCCCTAATTTAAACCCCAAACCTCAGAATGTTCTACATCCGCAGAACGTACAGGGTACTTTGAGTGGGCATAGTGTGTTAGACCTAAGAGCACCCCACTTGAACGTGTGGGACTACCAGTTTGGAAAAAAAAGACTGGCTTGCTCTTTTGCAGGGCCATTTCGGGTAGTGCATGAAAACTTGAAGTAAACCTTTTACTTCAAAGGAAGCTAATGAATCGATCGTGGAGCTCTCGAAATGGTCTCATACTTTGCAGCTTACAAAGTAATCGAGAGACTATATTCTGGACCTTTGCTGCTCGGAAATCAAGGTTTCTTGGAGGTTGAGATACAGAGCACTACTGTAGCCAGGGGGCAAGAGATCATAGGTGCCAGTGACAACGCCCCAAGCTTATGTAGGAATGGAAGCAGGAGTATCACACAATTTGGCACTAGACATTGGACAAGAGGTTTTTATCGAAGGTGATATCCAGCTTTTTAAGATCGGATAATAACATGGAAGGAACTCAGACATTCGGACCGCCTCTCATTGGACCAGGAAAAGTAATCTCTGTCTAAGTGATCTTGTTCATTTTAAGAAACTTGTGAACGGCTGCTAGGCACTCCCATGTATGGCCAATAGAGTTGATCGACATATGACACCATAAGCTTTGTTGTCAGCATAAGAGAGTGCCTCATATAAAAAAAATAAACCAACCTCTAAAGAAGCAACATATATTGATTGAATAGAACACAGCAAAGTACAGATTTCAAAGAACCACAGAGGTGACAAACTGCTCAGATCAGCAGCTGAGGCAAAGGTACCACCTGGTCCTGGCCAGTGTAGAAAAAGTTAAACAACCTAGGACTAGACAGAGGGGCATATCTTTGCCAGTGAGATTCTGGAGCATTTAGTCAGAGATTTCCAGGCGAGCACTGAGGTGCATAAAATAATAAGCTATGTGTATTGAGAGGGTAGAGTGAGTGTATTGTGAAGGTAGAGAGTTGCATGAGTTACCTTCAGGCCAATATTTTACAGACATTTCCAGACAAATTGCAAATTAAAATATTTGCTTGTTGATAAAAACTATTTTTACCTAATCCTACTCTTCTCTTGTTAACAAACACAATTTTAAACAAATTAGTGCAATTAAAAAACAAAGATCACCCTTTTATTGAACCTTGAAAATCATATTAGAACAGTCCTTGAACCTTGGAAATTTGTCTGTGCCACATCCCCATTGACATCTATGATGGAAACCACGATAAGACACTAGCGGGGATTAAAGCCCAAACCCAGTTTTGGCAATCTCTCCCCCTGGCCCCCACTGAATAAATAGCACTGGCGAAAATGGTCATCCTGTTCTGTCTCATATACTATTTCGCAACTGGTGCACCTTTTTCAAAGCGCTAGTTACTATCCTATCCATACTAATTTGGAGTACCAACTGCCACCGAGTAGCTCTTGCTAAACCACAGCTCCCAACAGATCATGGTGGCCTGGGCACTCCATCTTTTGAGGCTTATTTTTTGGCATTGCAACTCCAATGGTGGCCAGCGGGACAGCGGGTTGGTATTTAGTGGAAGCCCCTAGCACTCATGGCCTTATACCAATATCGAAAATCCAGAGATCTACTCATCCTGAAAGCGGTGCCTCTCCCTCCCTCGCCCCTACAGGACTCAGTGGCACAGGCTTGTATGACTCACATTCACTGCCTCTCCTGCACAGCCACAGTTCATGCTCCAACCTTCCCACAGATCGCCTTGCCTCGCTATCCAGGGTTCTATACAGCCAAGACTTTAGAGGCTTAGATGGACCATTCAGTACATGTTACAGGTGACATTTCTCCAACTGATATCTACTCCTGTTTGAGCGCATGGCCGAAGATTACAGCCTCCCCCTAGGGTAATCCCTTCGGCATAGGCAACTTGACGCACCTTTTGTACACTCTGGAATGTCACAGACAAAGAACCCCTCATTCACCCAGTCCCTCTCAGTCATGGGCACAGGCCGGCACCTCATTATGTGGCTCTATAAAGCCATAAGGGAGTTTACACTCACTTCCCTCCTACTCTTACACAAAAAATGGGAAGACAAATTTGGAAGAGCAATTTACGACAAGGAGTAGGACGAAGCGCTTCAATTCCCCAAAGCCATATCCCGCAACTCCTGTTTCAAGAGCATTCAATTCCATGTACTTCACAGGGCGTGTCTGACCCCAGCCCAGCTGAACTCTTTCTTTCCCAACACACAAGCGAACTGTCCACGCTACCAAATTCCCGAAGTTGATCTCAAACATATGCTCTGGTCCTGTTTCACCTTCTGTAGTTATTGGCACGTTGTCCACACCACCCTGCAGGTCATCATGGAACTCCCAGATCTATACACATGGTAGGCATCCTCCCTCTGTATTTGCAAATTTAGGAAGTAACAGAAACTTCGAGCCAGTTTCACCTCCTTAGCACTCCTACTGCCCAAGTGGACTTTCACATTGCCCTGACGATCCCCCACTGCCTCCCAAGTGACCACATGGCACAGTGCGGTATGGAAATAGAGCGCATCTGAGGAGGCTGCCCTCCATTTTAAAAGGTAAGGCACCTGCGTAAACACTCAATCTCTCTCCACTGGGCCACACTACTGGCTCTCCCCCGATGACAGCTTTACTTCATACACCCACCACCTCCGCAAGGTCTGCCTAGGGCCCTACCTTTGTAACCTTCTCCCAAGCCTGCACTGGTTCCTCCCCAGCCCGGCCCACACTGCCATTACCAGTTATAATTCACCAAGACTAGCCGCAGTATAGGAAAACCCCACATCCCCACATTTGACATAATTTGCCCGCCCTCACCCATCCATATCAACACTGTCCCTTACTCCCCCAAGCAAGGTGACAAGCCTTCTCTCATCTACTTCCTAATGACACATGCCAGGGTTCCCACCAACAACTAGACCACCCACAAGTATAGCTGTTACCCCACTACATCAGTCAGGACCTACAGAAACAACCAGTGAGAACCTGTCCTGCTACCTTATGCTATCTGTTACTGAGAGTTATTTGTTTTATGCATTCCAAATCCAATGAAAATATATATATATTTTAAAACAACAGAACAGTTCTTTGAGCAGTTGAATGGCCACGGAGACTACAAGGATCAAAGTATTATTCTTCAGGCTGAAAATTAGAATTCAAACCTAGACCTGAATCATTAGGCCACATGAGACATTTGAGCTAAAAAGACAAGCTCGTAATTTCCATGGGGGTAGAGATATAGATAGGATGATTGGGATGGAGAAGCAGAGAGAGGGGGAAGTTATTTTGTTCTTTGGGACATGTAATAGTGCAACAAAAAGTTCATGAAAGAATACCATTAAATGTATTAGCTTACCATTAATAATTAAATCTGATTTACTCTGGTTACCTTTTACTACTTTTCTATCTTCATACTCTTCTTTACACTAATACTTTTTACAATTATTCTTTCTTTCTCTCTTCTTTCCCCTTTTCCTTTCCTTTTTTTCCCTCTTTCTCCTCATCATTAAATTGGTCAAGCACCTAGATCCCAGATGGAACCGTAATTTCTCTCTCCTCCTATTTTTACTTATTGCTTTTAATTGCACTTAATAGTTCCTCTATTGTATAGTCTGTATTTTTTATTTTATGTTTCTATCTTCTCTTATTGTGTTTTTTAAATGTTAATATTTTTTCGTGTATCTAATTATTTTCTTGGTACCTGTTTACTTTCTAAATAAAAATCATTTAACAAAAAAAGAAAAATTCACCTAATATCACTTTTCTCCCATGAACAAACAAAAAGTTGGAGATAATGGGGCCGATTCACAGAACTAACTTAAGACAAAATCCTAAACTTACTACTTTTGGTATTCACAGAAGTTAGGATTTTGTCTTAAGTTTGTCTTAAGACAGGCTTAAGACAGACTTAAGACAAAATCCTAACTTAAGTCTGTCTTAAGTCTGTCTTAAGACAAACTTAAGACAAAATCCTAAATTCTGTGAATACCAAAAGTAGTAAGTTTAGGATTTTGTCTTAAGTTAGTTCTGTGAATCAGGCCCGTTGTTTATATAATGAAAACAAGTGATCTCCGATTTATTTAAGAACTCATTGGAACACCTAAAGATGAATGAAGACATCAAACAGACACTTGACTATGGAGACACTAGGATTTCAACATTAAAATTCAGGCTGAAAGTGACAAGTGACTCTCTATTGATTTTGATGTACTTATAATGATAAGTGTGGCTCAAATCCACCCGAGTGACTTACCGCACTCACCTATAGCAACTCTGTAATAAGTCAGCCGGACAGTGGAGAAGAATAAACAGAGAATCTTTATTGGGCCACAAACTCCCATATGAGAGGGCCCTGTCCGACCTCACCCCTAAGAGTGCGTCGAGAGGACTGACTCTCTTCATCATAGCAGTACATTATAATGCAACACAGTACATTAGGGTACGCCCCCTCTGGAAAATTACTGAAACCCAGACAGAGGAACAATGTCCTCATACAGTAGGCATCTGCACCTGCAAGGGATACATCGCTATCTTTGCTCAAGGCCGCGGAGCTAAGCCTCAGCCTCTCTGGTACATGAGAACATTACTGATAAGAGACTTGTTAGTTTCGGCCACAGTTAGCTGAGAAACGAAAACTGCTGTCTTGATGAAATTCTCTATTCCTACGGGAGGGGCAGATGAGCGAGTGCGACTCGCAAGCTCAGGGTGATATACAAAATGGAGGCACACGGGCTAAGCTAAGAAAACTAATATCATCACACATATAATTGAATATTCATGTAACAAGCAAGAGTAATGCAAACACGTGTATATGTACGCACTTCATCAGTTAGTCACATGATGCTAACTCACATATGAAAATAGAGATGGGTGAGGCATCGAAAAGTGAATTCTATCAGACCCTCCTTTTAGCATCATTGGCTAACTGCAGCCATGCATTTATTTGCCAAAAGGTAGCGCCTTCACAACCATTCTAAGGGCAGGGCATCATACTTATTCAAAAATATCATCTTCAATGAGCATCATCCAATGTGTATCAGGAAGTTCAGTAACAATGGAGGCAGTATATTGACCAGACACCTTCTTTTGTGGTCGCAAATTCGTAGCACACATTGAGCAACATGGGGGAAGGCAGTATACACAGAGGCAACATGTCAGTAGTACGCTCACCACACCAACCAAACCCATCAATATTTTCCCACCCCAGGAGGAGAAAACACCCCAGAGCCACCCTTTTAAGGACCATGTCCCGTTATCCTGATGAAGTTCAGTCGCTAATCTATGGAGTTTCTGTACTGCTAAGTTAACAGTCGGAGCTGAGTCAGGAATATATACACAACAAGACGTCCCAATGACGCGACAGGCCCCGCCCCTATCTGCCAGGATGACGTCAAGCACCATCCTATTCTGAATCGTAAATAATCTCATAGCCTGAATCTCAACAGACATGTTAGTCGCAATGTCTGCTTCAGTAAGGACTACCTTCTCCATTACCCTGGACAGTCGTCGAATGGCCCTACTATTAAATATCGGACCCCAGAAAGGCAGAAGACCCTTAGAGAAATCAGTCCATTGTTGTAGAGAAGTGTCTGTCTGGTAGGCGTGGGCGGAAAATCCGTTCCGCTCGCGGATTTTGCGGATTTTCGGGAAATCCGCAATCCGCGAGATTTGCGAATTTCCCGCAAAATCCGCAAATCCGCGAGCAGCGGATTTTGCTCGCACTGCTCGCACTGTTCGCGTGAGTTCGCGCCCCGCGAATAAGTGCAAAATTGCAGAAATACGATCTTAGCAAAACTGAAAGTAACTACTTACCAGGTTCAAAAGTTCAGGCTCATCATTAGTAGCCATTTCCTGGAGTGCTTCCTGAGGGGCCCCTCCAGAGTTCAGTTGACAGTTGAAACTAGTATGTGACCCTGCTCTGAACCTCAGAATAGTTACACATATGCCACAAAGGTCCTGAATTACAGCTAAGGGAGACAAGCAGGAGCCAGGCTGGAAGTTAAAATCCATTAATCAGCCCCTAATTCATTATTGTCAGTTGGGGCAAGGCAGGTGTTGTAACTAATTTTGCAACAATGAAAGCACTTAGCAAGTGCAAAAGATCACTAATCAGGGCGCACTAAGGAAGCAGGTGCCAGCTAAAAAAATATTCTGTGACACATGAATCAGCCCCAAATTAATTCAGGTCACTTGAGGCAGGGAAGGTGTGCTTTGCTTTGCCGAAAATAATGTACACTGGACAACCAGAGGGTGTGGTGATGAAACAGAGGGTGGCATGGGTGGGCCAGAGGGTGGCATGAGTAGTCAGAGAGTGGCAGTGGTGACAGAGAGTGGCAGTGATGAAGAAGAGTGTCCCAAACAGGCTGGACACGTAGAAACAAAGAGTTCGCGAAACTTGCGACCCGACAGGTAAGTTCGCAATTTGCGAAAGTGTACAAAACCCTCGCGAACTGGCAGAAACACGGGCGAACACAAAAAAAAAAAAAATCCGCAAATTCGCGGGAATTCGCGGATTTTGCGGATTGCGAATCCGCAAATCCGCAAAATTCGCGAACGCGAGATCCGCAAAATTCGCTCATGCTTACTGTCTGGTCAACGTCATCTACCTGAAGTTCCCTCCTTTTACGCTGTTCTGGTGAACTGGGAAACCTACGATGGGTCTTGTGATAGTCAGAAGGTGCCACATACACAGGAGGAATCATATAAGCTAGGTAGCATGTCCCACCCCAACCTTCAGGCAACCATAAGTACCCATTATCCCCGCACACAAAATAAATGCTGGGGGGAGTAACCAAGGATGGACTAAGGGGCAAACGTATTGATGCTGTCACGTTACAAGAACTATTGCCAACCTTAATGGGGCCCCTACCCTCTATACAAAAAAATGGTGACGGACCCATTACAGCCAAGGGTATTAAAGACTTAACACTGCCATTTCCTTTTGGTGGGTGTCTGTAGGACAGGGAGGAATTCAGCTATAAAAAACTTTCTCTAACTTTGTCAGTATCATTTGGAGTCAAAAACCGGCCCACCTTTTTCTCACACGTCTCTTTAAATGTCTGATCAAAACGTCCGTCAGTATATAGCCGTCCAAGGGAAGAGGGGGGCATAGGGCGAACTCGCATTGTCATTGTCGATCCCCTGTCTTGCAGTCGAGGAGTCAGAAAATCTGGCTGTTGAAAATATTTAACAAGACCTATTAGAGTATACCATCCCACACAACTATTCACAGGTGTCAAGGGAAGCGCTAAAAATCTATCCTTTTTGTAAGCAGCAGAAGGCAGAAGCCCACAGACCCAACAGTCAGTCATATTGGTAGTTGCATGAGCGTGGTGTAAAGTCTTTATAAAAACATTTTCTTTGTAACCTCGTCTAAGCATCTGTTCACCATAATCCACAGTAATAATGTTATGTTCAGGAACAGCAGTAGGTGTAGGTGCAAACACATGTACGGGATAAGCTTTATCCAGGAAAAACAATATACCAAGAGCCACTAGAAAAGCAATGAGCACTATTATAAGGAGTACAATTTTTCCCCTCCGGGAGAGGGCCAACCAGGGGGAAGCAGGCAAAGGTCTTCGAGGAGCCACAAAGGGCTGCTCCTCATCGGGGATGGGGCGGCCAAAAGGGTGCATGTTAAAAATTGCAAAAATATATATAAAAAAAAATGGAAAAGATACTCTAAAAAAATAGTCCCAGACAGTCCTAAAACCGGCCAGAGGGGTTCTTTAACCCCGAAAAGGGATCTTCTCCCTGTGTCCTTCAAAGCCTCACAGGCAGGCTTTTACCGTCCATACCTTAATCCCACGTCGCTTGACACACAGCAATTGTAACAGAGGAGCACTTAATCTGGGCCCCACACCACTCTATAGTCTCATAGAACAGAATCTTCGGCTAAACACCAGGGCTCTTACAAGTCCATCCCTACCACTAAATCTTCTTTTATAACAGAATCTCCACTAAGCCCTTCTTCCAGTGTTCAGTCCAGTACACTTTCACCTTTTTCGGGGCCGCAGATTATAGCGAGTGCTCCCTCGCACTTCAGGGTCAGCGAACAAAACAGGTGTATCTGTAGCATGAACTGGACCCTTTAATGCCTTTTCACTAGTAGCAACGGGAGTAACGGAGCTTGTTGGAGCACTTTGTTCTGCATGTGACTTTGCGTTCGTCTTTTCACCTTGCTCCTCTCCCCTCAGTGAAGCATCCGAGAAGGGGACGTATCTGGGTAATTGCTCATGTTCCTCATCAGCAATTCCTTCTCTTACCCATTTGTCGTAGGGTAACGGCAGCGGGACCTTCTTAACATGTGATGCATGCGTCCACGCTTTTCTGCCCTCCACTCGAAGTGCGGTGCGTGTGGTCAACAGTACAAGGCGAGGTTCCGACCAGCGAGGCTCCAGGCAATTCTTCCGCTGATATTTCTTGATCACGACGTAATCACCCGGTTGAATGCTGTGGCCCGGCCCCTCCGGCAACGGCTTCAGGGTGTCTGCTACCTGTTGATGAATAGAACGAAGGTCTTTAGTCAAAGCATACAAGTAGTCTATCAACAATGGATGTTCAATTTCTGAGAAGCATTTCGGTCGCGGTACCCCCCAGACATTGGCCGGACGGCCAAAAACAACCTCATAAGGCGAAATTTTCATTTTAGAATTAACAGTAACTCTGGTGGAAAGCAAAGCCAAAGGAAGAGCATCTGGCCAGCGGAGTCCTGTACTCTCCTGTATTTTGGCCATCTTTAGCTTAAGGGTACCATTAAATCTTTCCACTAATCCCGCGGCTTGGGGATGTAAAGCCGCGTGGAACTTCTGTGAAATATTCAACCCCTTACATATGTTTTTGATAAGTTCAGCATTAAAGGATGTACCGTTATCACTCCAGATCACCCTAGGCAATCCGAAGCGCAAGAAATACTCCTTTATCAACATTTTGGCTGTAGAAATGGCCGTACAGTCCTTAGTGGCATATGCTTCCACCCATCTACTAAAAGAGCATACAACCACAAGGACATACTTTAAATTGTTCACACGTTCCATTTCTATGTAATCCATCTGTATCACTTCGAAAGGGAAAGAAGGAGGTGCGAAGTTCCCTGCTGGTACTGGCGTTCCCTTTCCTGGATTGTGTCTCAAACAGACCATGCACTGCTGGACCAGATGTGTCGCCATCTTTGAGATATTTTTATTGCTTCAGACCGGGTCCAGCAATTTGCATATACCCTTGGCACTGATGTGTGCCGGACCATGTGCCATTGTCACTACGGGGGAACGTATGCATTCGGGAGTAACCATCGTCTTTTGTCAGTCACATCCATCCAGCACCCATCAGAGTCCAATCTCCCCTCGCCATTTTCCCAAGCCTTCAACTCTTGCTCAGTTACCATTTCCTGTATATTTTTTACACTCTGTACTGTATCTGCAAACATATTAACATCTGGTACCCATCTAGCTGGGCCTGCCACAAACATCCGTGGTAGTTTTGTCCGAGCAGTCTCTTTTGCCGTTTGATCTGCGAAGGCATTGCCTCGTCCCACATCGTCCACTATTGTCTTGTGCGCGCTGCACTTTATTACAGCCAGTCGCTTGGGTAACGTCAATGCTGTTAACAATCGTAATATCAGTGGACCATGCTGTATGCGTTGTCCGTGTGAAGTCAAAAATCCCCGTTCTGCCCACAGTCGCCCATAATTATGAGCCACGCCAAAGGGGTATTGGCTGTCAGTATAAATGTTCACGTCCAGTCCCTCACTCAGTTCACATGCTCTCAGTAAAGCTATAATTTCTGCAGCCTGGGCCGAATTGTAAGGTATTCTAGAGGTCTCCACTACCGTCTGTAATGTTGTTATCGCATATGCTGCTGTCGATGTGCCATCTGCAAGTTTGAAACAAGACCCGTCTACATACAGTTCCCCATCCGGATCATCTAAGGGCTTATCCGTCAGATCCACCCTCCCTTTTGTCTCCTCCTCTGTCCGAAACAAACAGTCATGCATGTCATCGTCCTTTGCATCTGTTGGGATAGGTAACAACGTGGCAGGGTTCAGGGTAGCACACCTTTTTATCGTCACATGAGGTGCAAAGAGGGTCATCTCATAGCCGGTAAGACGAGCACTAGTTAAATGCTGCGTCTGTGTTCTGTTTAGCAAAATGTCCACAGCATGTGGTACCATTACTGTGAGGTCTGAACCCAAAACAAGCCCTGCCGATTGTCGTATAGAGACCGCAGCAGCCGCCGTGGCCCTCAGACAACTCGGCAGCGCTCTTGCCACATTGTCGAGCATCGCAGAGAAGTAAGCACAGGGTCTCTGCTTCCCTCCGAAACATTGTGTTAAGACAGACAACGCGCAACCTTCCGCCTCGTGTACATAAAGCACAAAAGGCTTCTTGTAATCAGGTGTTCCCAGAACGGGTGCAGAACATAAAGCAGTTTTTAGTGACTCGAACGCTTCCTGACATGCAGGGGTCCAGGGTAGGGGTTCGCGCACTTCTTTGGTAGTCAGATACAATAGGGGTTTTGTTAGTAATGCATAGTTAGGTATCCACTGGCGACAATACGATGTTATGCCCAAGAATGCGCGCACCTCTCGCTGCGTGTTAGGTACCTTCATGTTAGTTATCGATTTTATGCGCTCTGGCGTCAATCTCCTCCCCACTTTCGAAAGGAGGTGACCTAAGTAGGTAACCTCCGTTCGACAATATTGGAATTTTGGAAGGGACACCTTATGCCCCCTTTTGGCCAAATGATGTAGTAACTTTATCGTAGCATCCCGACAACCTTCCTCTTCATCCGATGCTATCAGAATATCATCGACATACTGCAACATGACGTTGCCAGGTGGAAGTTCCAATTCGTCCAATTGTGCCTTCAGTGCTTGACTATGTATACTCGGGCTCTCTGTGTAACCTTGGGGAATTCTCTTAAACCTAAAGCTTCGGCCAGCCAATGAGAATCCGAAGAGATAACGGCTGTCTTCATGTACTGGAATACTGAAGAAAGCATTCTTCAAATCCAGAACAGAAAAATACTTAGCAGATGGGGGAATCATGGTCAATATCGTAGTGATGTCCGACACCACCGGATATTGAAGCTCCACTACTTTATTCACATGGCGCAAATCAATCACAAACCTATAGACATCAGGAGTATTATCTGCAGCATCAGGCGACCGTCTTTTAAGGATCGGCAGTATGGGGCTGTTACATATGTTCGAGTCTGTCTCCTCCACTACTCCTGACCGAATCAAATCTTGTATTATTTGTAACAGGGCTTTCTCTCCCTCCCTAGGTATTCTATACTGTGGTACCCTGGGTAATTTCGCTCCCACCTTGACCTTTATCGTTACTGGGGCAATGTCCATCTTACCTACGTCTGTATCATTGGTAGCCCACAAACTGTCGGGTATTCCTTTAAATTCGGGTGGTAGTGGGTCATCTTTAGAGAAACATTGCAGTGGGCGAGCCACAGTCGGGCCCAGCGTGAGGTACACGCCGTCCGGAGAACAATAAATGGTGGCATGCAACCTCTTCAACAAATCTAAACCCAGTAAATTTTCACCACAATTTGAGGTCAATAAAAATGGTGAATCAACAGTGAAAGGGCCAATCGTAAGGGTAAGGGGTTTGGAAATGGGGCTAATCACCGGGGTACCTGAAAAACCCACAGAGATATTGTTCTTGCCAGACAGAGCCGCCCCTGGGACCCGAGAATGAGCCACTGAACTTTTCATTGCACCCGTATCCACTAGAAATTTCTGCTGAGACCCCAATAAGTCCGCCTTGACATAGGGTCCCCTCTGATCAACTTCCACAGGCACTGGTCCCTCGCTCTGTCCTACGCTGTCCTAGTTATGGGAGAATCCTGTCAAATCGTCCATAGAGTAGTCATCATTGTAATACTGACCACCACCCCTTTGTAGTTGTTGCCTGTCTGCACCATTGTCAAAATAATTTCCTCCTGGCCTCCCGCCTCCATCTGACCGTACAGTCTGTCTCCCAGAATCACCACTACCTCTTCCTCGTCCTCGCCCTGAACCGGCATTCAACTGAAACAGAGGGCAATCCCTCCACCAATGCCCCTCTTGCTTACATTTCGCGCACTGATTCGGTCCCAGTCTTTCTCTACTGTCGCCTCTGCCATAGCCACCACTTCCTCATCCCGGAGCAGAACCTCTCCCTCGACCCCTAGACACTTGCTGTAACAAAACCCTCGTCTTCAAATCCTTAGCCTTCTTTTCCTGCTTGTCCTTACTTTCATTTTCTCTGTGTTCGTAATACTGAGCCATACTGAGAATACCGGAGGGAGAGGACGTCGTCCACGTACTCTCCGACGCTTGCAACCTTGCTGAGATCTCGGGCAATAAGTTCATGACGAATCTATTAACAAAGAGTCGCAACCCTCCATCCTGTGACACATCCTGCCCACTAAAGTCCATAAACGTCTCTTCAAACCTTGTAAAGAAATCCGAGACTGCCTCATCCTTTTTCTGCTTGCAAGCGGTCAACTTGTCCCAATCTACCTTCTTCGGGGGAATGAGAGTGTGCATGTACTTTATTATTCGCCCCGGTAACGCCAGAATCTCAGCTTTTGGCTTTTCCCCTGGCTTACGTTCCTTGTCCCAATCCTGCAACTCCTGCCACGTACCACCCAATTCCTCTGAATGATCTGTACCCTTCACCTGCCGCCACACATCGACTGGGACCAGAAGCCCAAAAAACAGTTCAACATCAGCTAAAGTCATTACTGTGGAAGACGCGGCTTCCGTCAGCTCTTTATAATATGCAGTCGGGTTCTTTCTAGAATCTGGCAACTGGGCCTTTAAGGCCAGTACCTCACTTCTCTTCCATGGTGCATATACCCATTGCTCCTGGAAATGTGCATCTACCCTGTTCCTGGTGACAGCATTCGTGACCGGATCTACCATCTCGGGTATCTCGGGATGAAAGATAGGGTGCACTTCACGCATTGGATGTATACCTGGAAAATGGGGCACACCTGCAGAGGGCAATTCATTTCTATACTGTAATAAGGCACGTAGACTGCGCATCACCTCCTTCACCCCAGTGTTCGTTCTGTAGGCTCCACTTTGTATATCTCGTAAAGTCGCCGGAGCCACACCTCCATACCCCTGCTCCCATAACGATATTAGTACATTTGACATGTGCCACAAAGCGTGCTGTTGCATCAAAGGCTCAAAATCTTTCATTGTGGACCAAATGTCTTCAAACGAATAAATGTTATTCCTAGCCCACTGACATGCCTGGTTGGCCACCATACTCTTCTCATCCAAACCAATCGTAGAACGCGTAAGCAACTTCCGTACCTGTGAGAGCAGTCCGCTACCTGCGCCTCGACTCGGCGTTGACATCTCCTGACTAGGGGTGGTGCTAGCTGAAACAGTAGGGAGTGCTAGAGAAAATTGGGAGGGAGCGGGTGAACTGGCCGGGAGTAAAGAAACGAGGGGCGTCGAGGAGGAGGAGGGGGAGGCAGAAATCGCTGCGCCAGGTTGGTGCGGGGCACTTGCCAGTGAACTCGGAACTCCACTAGTAGAGGGAGCTGGTAGAGTGGGATACAATGACTGCGGGGCATAAGGAGGAGGGGGTCGAGTACTCAAAATGTCTTCCATCTCATCCTGTTCATCCTCTCGTACTACGTAACTTTTATTTTCTTTCAACCTGCAAAGCCTATCTGCGCGCTCCAAACGTTGCTCATTCTCATTCTTTGTGTGTTATCTTGCTTTCTGCGCCATTGTCTGTGCTGACCTTTTAAGAGCCGCCTTCTCTTCTCTCAACTTACGTTCCCTGACTTCCTTCTGCCATACTCTTAAAGAATCGAACATGCTTTGACGGCTACGCTTAGCAAACAATTTATCTTGCAAATAATCCAATTTAGCTGCCTCGAATGAACCTGTCAAGGGCCATTGTAAATCCACATTGTCGGCGGTGTATCGGTGCCATAAAGTGCCAAACAAGATCGGGGGCAATCCATGCTTGATATACATATCAAAGTTTGGAGTGCCCTCAAGGGGTGCAGGTTGGCTCTCAGCCAGCCTGGAGTCTGATACACGACAACAACATCCAAAACATCGTATTTACTGAAACACGGCATCTCTACTTTGGTGTAAAATAAAACACTTCTTCACAAAATTCGTTACCTTGAATCGCTAGCTCGAGCTCGTTCACACACATGTAATATACATTAAGGAACCATACACACATACACGTCCTACACATATAAATCCTTCCAAACACGTGTTACCAAATGGGACAAGGCCCGTCGACCAAGTCCTGGGGAACCTGGACCCTACCGCAGACCGAACAGTACACTAACCGTTCTAAGGATGGAGAACACATCCGCCACCCGAGCGGCACTATGGGTCACTGCGCACTTTACCACAGGAGACCCAGGACTCACCTCCACTGAACCACCACTCTAGGAGTTCAGGGTAAGTTCCGGGGTCCACCCGTAATGAGCCACGCCTTCACCACAGTACCACCCGGTCGGATTACTACAAACAATATATCCAAATATTCTCCCAACCTCGTCAAGTCTGTCAGAGCGCCTGCTCGCACTCTGAGTTCGCCGGAGCACACTAGCCCCAGGAGCACACCGGCTCCTCAAACCACTGGAGACACCCTAGTCTCCCGGAACACTCCAGCTCCTTAAACAATCACAGGTGGACCACTCACCTTCCGTAGGCGGTACCGACCTCTACCGTTCTCCACCTCCGGCTGCCAGGACCAACACGGTCAGCTCCGAGTTCCGCCTTCTGGACCCCGGCATAAGATCCGAACCGGGACCTCTCCCGATCAGCAGGGTGGGGCAGCGCTGCGAGAACCAAGCTCGGCATCAGATGGGTACCCGGACCCACCGTGCCGACCAGCGGGTCCCCGGTCTTCTGCTACCCACCTACGGGTGAGAAAGATCTTTATCGCGGGGTCCCTATTCGGGCGCCATCTGATAAGCGTGGCACAAATCCACCGAGTGACTTACCGCAATCACCTATAGCAACTCTGTAATAAGTCAGCCGGACAGTGGAGAAGAATAAACAGAGAATCTTTATTAGGCCACAAACTCCCATATGAGAGGGCCCTGTCCGACCTCACCCCTAAGAGTGCGTCGAGAGGACTGACTCTCTTCATCATAGCAGGACATTATAATGCAACACAGTACATTAGGGTACGCCCCCTCTGGAAAATTACTGAAACCCAGACAGAAGAACAATGTCCTCATACAGTAGGCATCTGCACCTGCAAGGGATACATTGCTATCTTTGCTCAAGGCCGCGGAGCTAAGCCTCAGCGTCTCTGGTGCATGAGAACATTACTGATAAGAGACTTGTTAGTTTCGGCCACAGTTAGCTGAGAAACGAAAACTGCTGTCTTAATGAAATTCTCTATTCCTACGGGAGGGGCAGATGAGCGAGTGCGACTCGCAAGCTCAGGGTGATATACAAAATGGAGGCACACGGGCTAAGCTAAGAAAACTAATATCATCACACATATAATTGAATAATCATGTAACAAGCAAGAGTAATTCAAACACGTGTATATGTACGCACTTCACCAGTTAGTCACATGATGCTAACTCACATATGAAAATAGAGATGGGTGAGGCATCGAAAAGTGAATTCTATCAATAACCTGTCCTTTTTTAATAAACTCTTTTAATTTAAACATTGCTCATCATACAGCATGTACGGGAAATTAACGCTGATTGTCCTGAGTCATACATAGCATTGAAGAGCAAATACTGTCAAAGGCAGAGGCTGGATACACATCAAGAATCGCACTTTTAGGGCCTGTTGCATTTCGTGTGACTTTCATCAATATCAGGACAACAGGAGTGCTCTACCATTTTTCCCCCCATCAATATTACCCCATATCAGTAACCTCTATAATAACGCCAAGGTCCCCATGCTTTCTCTCATTTCTTGGGGCAGCCCCTCCTCTGGTAGACTACCTGTTCCACCCTCTGGCACCAGTCAAGGTCTGATTCCTAATCTTCGATTCTTGGGGGAGCAGCCATACCTGTGCTATGTTACGCATGGCCACACCTGCAGCCACCACCAACAATATCTTCTGGTATATGGGCCAGGGCTTATCTCCTGATATTATCAGGAGGAGTCATTTTGCATCTATGGGAACTTTCGAAGACAAAACTTGGGACATTTCATCAATGACCTTCTGCCAGTACTCATGAATCACCGGACATTCCCAAAGGGATATGAAAGAATGTGCCATATTGGTTGCACCCCCGGGAGCATAATGAGGTGTCTGCTCTACCTATCCTATGTTGCAAAGTCGTCAAGTAGTGGGACCTATGCAGAATCCTAAGTTGAACTAGCCTGAACCGGGCCCAAATCGCTATTTCCCGTGGGCTCTGAATGGCTTCTACATAGTCTTTGTCCTCTTTGTCGTCAAGGTCTCCAGCCCAGGTGTCTCTCAGCACTGTATATTGTAGAGATCCACTTGTCAGCTACAGGCTTTGTGAGAAAACAGTCCTCCAGTGGCGAGGCCTCTGGTAACTGCTCTCCCTCTAGTATATGTCTCCTAAGCGAGTGTTCCAGTTGTAGGTACCTATATTTCTCAGTTTGTTTTCCTGGCAGTGAGCCTCAAACTGTTCCAAGGCTTGTCCCCTCCAGATATCGCCCAGGTGCTCCTTACCTATTAAGTCCCATCTAGAGAAGTCTGTGAGCCCCACACAACTTGTGCAATATGTCACGGGGTCAAGTTGGGGAGTTTACCTCTCCAGTCCAAGTAATTTCTGGCCTTTCTCCATATCCTAACCACAGTCTGGGTGTGTGTTGGCAAGTTCTGTTCTCATTTCCTACTATAAAGAATCATCTCCTGGCCTGTGCGACCCATGGCCTATCAATCTACTTGATAGGACAGATCTTGACGGTCCAAGAAGACTCAATTATTAATTACTATTAACTGTGTCTTCCAATAGTACTTCAAGATATACAGGACTGCTAACCCACCATCGTATACCCCCTCTGTAGCTTACACAGCGCTATGCGCAGTGTGCTACCATTACATATTAGTAATCGGACTTCATGAATGAAGTCCGAATGGACTTCGGGCGGTTGCCAGCTGGATGAATTCCAACTGTCTCCAGCTGAACGCAAAAAAAACAGAGATCATGATCATCGGCAAGCAGGCGGAACTCTGGGGCGACATGTGGTGGCCTCCTGAACTTGGGACCACCCCGACTCCGGTAACGGAGATAAAAAATCTCGGGGTGTGGTCAGATCCTGCCCTTAGCTTCGTCTGTCACACCAAGAGAACTGCTGCATGCTGTTTTGGCATTTTGCGAGGTCTAAGACCAGTCTTGACATTTTTTGACGCCTCGACCAGGCAGCTTGTGGTGCAGGCGACGGTGGTTTCTCGGCTTGACTACGCCAGCTCCCTCTTGGTAGGGGTTAAGCAGGCTGAAATCATACGTCTGCAACGTGTTCAGAACACGGCAGCCAGAGCAGTGGTGGGTCTGCCCAGGTTCTGTTCCGTTGCTAACACCTTGTGTTCCCTTAATTGGCTGCCGGTTAAGCAGAGGATTCAATTTAAAGTGCTTTGCCTGTCTTACAAAATCCTCAAGGGCTCCTCTGCCCATATTCTCACTAACCTTTTGTCTCTGTATGTTCCTGCCCGTTCTTTAAGATCTTTGGGCCATGAACTTGCAGTGGTTCCTCGGTTTAAGCTTAGCCGTGCTGGAGGCCGCTCATTTCGAGTGCGGGCTGCGGTCCGGTGGAACTCCCTTCCTTTAAAGATCCGTGTGCTGGATGATCTTCTCTCATTTCGTAGGGCCATTAAAACCTTTCTATTTCCTTAAAGCCTGTTGGCTCTTTTTTTAGTCTGCTGCCTTCTTAGTTGTGTTGTGTTGTTTACCTTGTCAAGCGCCAGGACGCTCCTTCGCTGGAGCAGCTGTGCGCGATATAAGTCCCCATAACATAACATAACATAACATGATCGATTTTCTCAAAAAACTCAGATGGGATCTTGAAAGGAGTATTTTGCAGCACTTACAGGAGGTGTGGGAGGGTCATCATTTTATAGAGAGCTGCTCATCCCATTGAGGATAGCGGTAAGTTCCGCCAGTGAGCTACATCCCCATGGAGCCTGTCTAGTTGTGGGAGTATGTTTCTGTGCAGGAAGTCTAGTCGGTCACAAGTGACATAGATCCCACGGTATTGGAAGCCCTCCAACACTATTTTTTGCCGTGTAAGTTGAGGGGAACCTCAGGGCTTCACATGACAGAGGAAAGACCAAAGACTCAGCCCATTTAATGTTATAGCCCGAATAGCTCCCAAAGATGTCAAAGACCTGCAGTATTCGGGCTATGGAAATGGATGGACATAAGTTGACATGTGATCCAAAAATAAAAGTCAATGGTTCCACAGGTGACTGATTTACTAAATAGGGAGCCAAAAAGAGAAAAAAGGAAATAAGCGTATTTACTTATCAATCCAACTATTCTCCCATTAACAAATACAATTTTAGACATACTGGTGCAAAACAAAAAAAGGATAAGCTTTTTATTGAACCTTGAACTCTTGATATTGGAATAGACCTTTAAGCAGACTCATGACCAGAGCGACAGCAGGACGCAAACCCTTAAACTTCAGATTGAGAGTTTTAGAACTTACCCATTAGGAAATAAGTGAAAATCATACCTATGATGTTCATCATTTAGACAATACGAAGAAGTGAGAGAGTGAGAATGGCCGGGATAGAGGAGAGAGAGGGAGAAGTTGTTTTGTTCTTTTTGGACACAGTAGGTTTCCCAACCTTTTGTGTAATAAGAGCTACTTATGTTCAATTAAAATTATGGTGAGCTACTAATATTATTAGTTTTTTTAATAGTGGCCACATCCAACAAGATTACATTGGTGGCCACCCCATACAAGATTACCTGCAGTGATCACCTCAGTGCATCAGACAGGGGTGCCAGCAGTAATATAGAAACGGCATTGTCAATTTGGGATGCCTCTACATAGGTAACACATGCCACGGTGCCCCTGCTACGAAAGTAACAATATGAGTAATAAGTCACGCCACATGATTTATCACTCAAAAAATAGCTTTAAATATATTTTGAAAATTCAGCCATTTTTCTCCAGACATAAGCTTGAGTTCTGAAAATGCACACATAATAATTTTTTGGCACATATATATTAATTCATATAACTTCATATATATTAATTCAACCAAGCAAAAGGTTCCAATTCAGTAGGATGGGATGCACCCAGGAAAGCTACTTACAGGCAGCTGGAGAGCTACCAGTCGCTCGCGAGCTACTCGTTGGAGAAGCCTGAGTTCATCAAAATATCTTCTGAGAGAATGTCTACAAATATATTGACTAATCATCAAAATGCAATTTTACTTAATCCTACTTACTATTGGTGCAATGTTATATTTATCAAACTGAAACTGAGAATTCTTTGAAATTAAACAAGCCATGGATACACCAGGACTCAAAACTTTAACATTCAAAATAAAGAGCCTTAGACCTTAACCTCTAGGCTAGAAATGTCTCTGCATAAATCTAGAAACAAACAGAGCATGCGATCCAAATAGATAAGTCAACACATTTCTGTAAGTGACTGTAAAATCATTTCCAGAATAGGACAGAAGCGGGGAAGGCTTGAGGGAGAAAAATAGAGCATGGGAGTCAGATAGAGAGGAGAGTGTCCCCTCAAAGCTATTTGTACTTTGCTGATATGTATTGGATGTAGCATGAAACTTACTCTGAGAAGCAACAAGGTACTTTACAGAGAATATTTTTAGTTCAGCAACATCATCTTAAACTTTTTTTTTGCCGCTTTATATATCGCTTTACATGAGTACCAGTTACGTTACACAAGGACACATTCATTTTTGGTATGCACGGGGAAGTGATCTGCCCGGAATCACAGGATGGTGAGCCAACGCCGATACTAGAACCTAGTTCCCCAGCTCCAAAGTCTGCAGCTCTAGCCATTATGCCACATCCTCTCCCAGGGACTTGAGGTTCTCCAAGGGTTAAAATCACATCACAAAACACAGATATGAGGATAAAGTCAGAGTTAACAACATGGTGTTGTAAAATTCAAAGATCATATTGTGGCTGCTGTCCATTAACGTTCCATAATAACTTACATTTGGGCCACATTTTGTTCTTTAAAAGCCCTTTCTCCCCTTTATGGTCTCCCATTACTTTCTCGACTTAGTTTATATTTTAAAGTTAAACTGCTACTTCATAGTTGCATCTAGTCCTTGACTTCCAATCTCATATACTTAAGTCCTAATGTATTATGGTTTGTGTAGTTGTTCATGTTTCCTTACACTTTACTGTAAGAACTCTTTACTGTCATTATATTAATTTGTGGAATACAAGCATTTTCTCAACTATGGGTTCCATGAAACCTCTGACATGTATTTTGCTCTTGTTGGGGCTCTTCAGAAAAGTTTAGCAGTGCCAGTTTGAAGACAGTTAAGGTTTACAACATAATGCCTCACTACCTATTGAGTAACATCCTTTCTGCCAGAGTACTTCTCGTCAGTGCACTCAATTAAACCAGCCTTGATAGGGTGAAATACACATCAGTAATTGCAGTGAACAAAATGTGAGGAAATGCATTATCACACAAACAACCACAAATACCATCACGTTGGGACCTACATAATAATAATAATAAAATCACTTATAAAGAGCATGGCTTCTAAGCACCGAAGTGTTCCAGCGCTAGGCAAAGTCACCCAGATTGCCAACACAATAAACTATAGTTGAAACATGGCCCATTAGGCTGACTTAAACAGCCAAGTTTTTAGCTTTTGGAGAACAGTGGTTCTGAATGTCAAGTCAAAGTCAAAGTCAAATTAGCTTTATTCGGTTTTATGTTTGAAACCATAAAAGCAGCAAGAAAAAATACAAACATGTCAGCATATCTTCTGCAAAGTAAAAAGGAACCAACTATTAAAAGCAAACTAAAAACAGTCTGGCAATTCAACTGCAAGAAAAAGGTACATGCAAAATCAAGAAAAGGGTAGAGGGTTAGTAGCACAAGATGCATGGCATCCCCTTTCACCAAGAATTGTGGTTCCATGTCATTTGCCTTAGGGACGGATAGGGTCGGGGGCCGGGGTAGAAATCGTACAAGTCCCAGATGCGAATGGGGCCATCTCCCTCTTTGGGTTGGGAAGATCGCAAAAAGGGGACAATGTTCGTACTCTTGAATTTAATTAAAATAAGGTCGCCCGGGATGTCTTTGGGCGACGTACCTAGCCACCCCACCCTCCTGACAGTCAAGATGCCGCCATCTAAGGCAGATGGCAGTGGTCTGTGTTGTTCTAGCCAGGAAATGGCTTTGTTTAAAAGGTCCTGGTGAGTTTCAAATTTGCCCTGACTGGGTGCAGGGACCCCAGAGAGAACAGTCACGTAAGGGGCAGCTTCTGGAGGTAGGTTAATCCGATTCCTGCTTTCAAGTGCGGTCCTGGGAGCTCTAAGGGGTACAGGTACGGAGTTAAAAGTAATGTCCCCGCTTCTTGGATTAGGTATAGACATGAGGGGTTCAAGAGTTTGAGCTTTCGTGCGTGTCGTTGGCTTGAATTTTTCATTGTTACTGGGGAAAATAGGGTGAACGGGTCTAGCAGTTATTTCAGTTGGAATATGGATCCTTAGTATTGGATTTTCGATACTGGTCAGCCTGTCTCCCAGATTATTGATTTTTGTGACCAGGGGTGATAGTGCAGTTATTAGCAGTTGCTCGATCTGAGCCAGTAAGGTCAATTGAAGTGGTGATACTGAGTCAGGTATTCTGTTCACAGCCTCAATCAGCAATAATATAGGTGGGTTGGGGGGAGATAGTGAGGGGCTAGTGCACATTTTGTCGGAATTCTCAGTGTCATTGTCATTTTCCTCATCAGCATCTCTACCCACTATAGGGGGGGTAGATACGTCCTGGACGTAGTTCGCACCACACAGGGCATTCAGCTCCTCCCAGATGGACATGATGTGAAACAGTACAGTGAGGGATCAATAATGATATGATACAATAAAACAACTCGGTACCTCCACCTTCGTAGTAGCCAAAAGGGGTGGCCCGGCCCGGCCTCCTCGTACCTCTGAGGGCCCGCCCTTTGCCCGGGCTTAGCCCCGAGCTCAGTCCCGCGCGCGTCCCGCATCGCGGGACCTCCCGTGTGTTTTTCACCGCCTCCGGGCGCGTCACGGGCGTCAGCGCCCGCAGGGGATGCCGGGAGTAGTAGTTCTCCCTCCGCGTAGCGGCCACCTGGTGTTCCTCGGCGGCGGCGGGAGGGAGGGCAGCCGGTCAATGGGGAATTCAAAAACCACCCCACTGGATTTGCTGGCGAGAGATAAGGTGCTCCTGGCAGGTAAGGGTGGCGCTGGCTGTCAAGCGCAGGGGAGCCCGCTCTGCCGGACCTCCCGTGTGTTTTTCACCGCCTCCAGGCGCGTCACGGGCATCAGCGCCCGCAGGGGATGCCAGGAGTAGTAGTTCTCCCTCCGCGCAGCGGCCACCCGGTGTTCCGCGGCGGGAGGGAGGGCAGCCGGTCAATGGGGAATTCAAAAACCACCCCACTGGATTTGCTGGCGAGAGATAAGGTGCTCCTGGCAGGTAAGGGTGGCGCTGGCAGTCAAGCGCAGGGGAGCCCGCTCTGCCGGACCTACGTGTGTTTTTCACCGCCTCCAGGCGCGTCACAGGCGTCAGCGCCCGTAGGGGATGCCGGGAGTCGTAGTTCTCCCTCCGCGCAGCGGCCACCTGGTGTTCCTCGGCAGCGGCGGGAGGGAGGGCAGCCGGTCAATGGGGAATTCAAAAACCACCCCACTGGATTTGCTGGCGAGAGATAAGGTGCTCCTGGCAGGTAAGGGTGGCGCTGGCAGTCAAACGCAGGGGAGCCCGCTCTGCCGGACCTCCCGTGTGTTTTTCACCGCCTCCAGGCGCGTCACGGGCGTCAGCGCCCGCAGGGGATGCCGGGAGTAGTAGTTCTCCCTCCGCGCAGCGGCCACCTGGTGTTCCTCGGCGGCGGCGGGAGGGAGGGCAGCCAGTCAATGGGGAATTCAAAAACCACCCCACTGGATTTGCTGGCGAGAGATAAGGTGCTCCTGGCAGGTAAGGGTGGCGCTGGCAGTCAAGCTCAGGGGAGCCCGCTCTGCCGGACCTCCCGTGTGTTTTTCACCGCCTCCAGGCACGTCACGGGCGTCAGCGCCCCCAGGGGATGCCGGGAGTAGTAGTTCTCCCTCCGCGCAGCGGCCACCTGGTGTTCCTCGGCGGCGGCGGGAGGGAGGGCAGCCGGTCAATGGGGAATTCAAAAACCACCCCACTGGATTTGCTGGCGAGAGATAAGGTGCTCCTGGCAGGTAAGGGTGGCGCTGGCAGTCAAGCGCAGGGGAGCCCGCTCTGCCGGACCTCCCGTGTGTTTTTCACCGCCTCCAGGCGCGTCACGGGCGTCAGCGCCCGCAGGGGATGCCGGGAGTAGTAGTTCTCCCTCCGCGCAGCGGCCACCTGGTGTTCCTCGGCGGCGGCGGGAGGGAGGGCAGCCGGTCAATGGGGAATTCAAAAACCACCCCACTGGATTTGCTGGCGAGAGATAAGGTGCTCCTGGCAGGTAAGGGTGGCGCTGGCAGTCAAGCGCAGGGGAGCCCGCTCTGCCGGACCTCCCGTGTGTTTTTCACCGCCTCCAGGCGCGTCACGGGCGTCAGCGCCCGCAGGGGATGCCGGGAGTAGTAGTTCTCCCTCCGCGCAGCGGCCACCTGGTGTTCCTCGGCGGCGGCGGGAGGGAGGGCAGCCGGTCAATGGGGAATTCAAAAACCACCCCACTGGATTTGCTGGCGAGAGATAAGGTGCTCCTGGCAGGTAAGGGTGGCGCTGGCAGTCAAGCGCAGAGGAATGTCCAGTCAAATTTGAAGACGCAGGGAGTTCCATTGTTTGGCTGCTCGAAAGGTACAGGAGCATCCTCCAAGCCGCGCCCTTTTAGGTTTTGCCTGCACAACGCTTGTGCTGGGGACTTACATCCCGCCTCCTCTCTTTCCTGGCTTCTCATTGGTTCCTGTGCCTGCCACTTACCTTTCCGCCATTTGATTTGGCTGTAGCATATTTTCCTGCATTTATCAATGCTTGTTCCTCATCTGCTTTTCTTATCAGTTTCCCACCGCCGAAATTCTGTTAACATCCGCTTTGGTGGTACTATATTTTCATAACGTTTTGCCTTTTACTTTTGCAGCATATTTATATAACACTTTATCACCCGGAGAGATTATTTGATTTGCATAGAATCACAGGATGTTGCTCAGCGCCTGCGAGATTCAAACCGGGATCCCCAGCTCTAGAGTCAGCAGCTCTGGCTGCTGCACCACATCCTGTGTTATCTGTCAGGGAACTCTTTCCTTCTACCGGACGATGATTGATGAAAACCGCTCTTTCTTCATTACATAGGCAAAATCGATGCATTACCAATGCTTGTTAACAATGGGAACCGATCTAGCAGAGAGTCGGCAGATCTTAACCTTCTAGTAGGGACATAGGGGTTAAAGAAAGGGAGCAAGTAGCAGGTACCCTTGTTCCTAAGGATCTTATGACAGTACATATCTAATGGAAAAGAAACAATTGATGGATGGAATGCTGGACAATGCAAACATTCACCCCCAGTCACAAGGATCTGGGTTTAATCCATCATTCTTTTGCTCACCACACCACCGCAGTTTGGACCAAAGTACATATCTTATGGCCTGCATGGGTGGATGCAGTCTTTCCCATCACTACTTTCTGCTCCAGGATATTTCACTCAGGAACATTCTGAAGAAGGAATTTGCTTTAGAAGGCAGTGTTGGTAGAGCCAAAAGAAAAACGTAAAACTCTAGCTACCACATATAGGCCAGAGTTTTCCCAACGTTTTGAATGTGCATGCTCAGTTTTTATTATGCACAGTTCTAATTAATATGATACTTTGCTTTACTTCTCTCCACTACCCAACAATAGAAAAAGGCCTCTTTCAACATTTGGCAGAATGTAGGTTTATGAAGACCAAATAAGTAACATGTAGACACATTTACCAAATACAGGCAGAGAGCCATCTGGCATGAATGACCTGATATATGGAATAAGGTTTCGAGATGACTCTTTGCCACCAGGAAACCAATGCTTCAGACCTGGGGTTTTCGTTTACAAATCATTGTTTTCAGATGCACTCATTCAACTGAAGTGAACCAGGACTACAGTTACCATTATGCATTTGATATTAAATGAAAAAGCAGATAAGAAGCAATGTATGCTTGGTGATATGAAGTCATTAGGTACTCAACTGAAGAGTTCCAATCAGGGCGAAACCGAGCTTGGGTTGTTTGTGTTCTGGTTCAGGGAGAACCTAGCTTGGCAGTTCGGGATGGGGTGTTCCTACTGCTTTGGCGCGGCGTATCAAGGGTATCTTTGCTAGTAGCCTGTTGACAGAATGCAGATTCCTAGTGAGGAGATAGAAACTGATTCTGGAACCTAAGTAGCCCTGCCCGTGTGATGAAGTGCTTCATGAACCAGGACCAGAGCTTTAAACAGGATCCGCTTTCTCACAACGAGCCAGTGAAGAGAGTGAAGGTGAGAGGGCATCAGGCATAACGTGTGCAGGTAAGAGCGGTGGGGCAGAGTTGGGGGGGAGTCGACATGACGACGAGCTAAACGTAACTTTAAAAAAACAATTCCACTTACCTTGTGATCGGCGAGGTGGCGATGCTGTGAGCGCAAGGTAAGTGTTTTTAATTTTTTTTATTTAAGTTTACCACGTCAACATCTGTCAACCCCACACCCACGCCACCCCACCACTCTTACCTGTACGGGCCACGGCTGGGGGACGCGAGCGTTCACAACAGCAGGTTGAGAAGTAAGTGGGATGCAGGCAGCATTATAAACCATCTGGAGTCTATTGACAAAGCATTCGCATGGTACAACCTAGATGTGATGAGTTTCTAATTTCCTGGTTGAGAATAAAAGAAAATGAAGAAATGTTTTCAAAATGCACAGCAAGCCAAAGCATGAGCCTGCCACAAAATTAATTTGTGGTTGGAAGCATAGAAAGTGATCAAATTTGACGCAGAGATTTTTAATTACTCCACCCTGCGAGCCCGGCGGGGAGGCACCATTTCAACTGATTGAGGGTCATCCAATAGAATACAGCTTCTGAGCAGGATTTAATCAACTCCTCTGCAATCTTTTCTCCCTTCTTACAAAAGAAGAGCAACTGTGTGTCATCTGTATAGGAAATTGTTTTTGCCCCAAAGGCTTCCACAAGCTATGCTAGTGGTGTGAGATAGATGTTAAACCGTGTGGGGGTCAGGGCAGAGCCCTCAGGCACTCCCACTGTTAATTCCAGTGACCGTGAAGAAATTTAAGGGACTAACGCCTCCTGTCCGGTGTCACTCAAATAAGATGCAAGCTAAGTTCAAGGTCTGACCTCTCAATCAAATTGACTGGAGGCGCGCCAAGAGCCTGGAGTGGGGGGAACGTATTAAAGGCTGCTGACAGATCTAACAGTGTCAGCACCGCCTTCCCTTCTTCCACCCAGAGTACGTCTGTAACCTCCATCAATGTGGTCTCAGTGCTAAAATTAGGACTGAGACTCAGACTCAGACTGGCTAAGGTGTAAGAGGTTGTTGGCCTCCAGGTACAGGGAGAGTTGCTGGTTTACAAATCTTCACAGCACTTTGACAGAGCTGGCAGCAAAGATATTGGTCCATAGTTGGACTATACTTTGGGATCTGCCACGTTTTCTTTTTTAGACATGGGAGAATTTTTGCCTGTTTCCAGGCATGCAGCATTACCGCCATCGGCAAAGAGTCATTAAGCACCTTATTAACTAAATAGTAATAGCAGGGTTAATAGCAGTTGCCGCCAGCGCTAAATGGTTGGGGGGGACAAGGATCCACAGGTGGTTCTGATTTAAGGAAGCTAACAGCCACCAGTGTCTCCTCCAAAGGGATGTGGTCAAAAGTTGATAATAAGCAATCCACTTTAGTAACCGCCCGCCATCTTGTTAACTACGTCCACCAATCCCCGACTGGTGATAACCTTGCATGGATATTAGAAATGTCAACTTTGAAAGAAGGAGGCCAGCTGTTCACACCATGCAGCTGATGGTTGTTGCGCTCTGGCACATACCATAGGTGATATATGTTTGTCATATTTTTGTCACACTATAATATACAGGGTACTAAGCACATTACCTACTCTGCACTATTCAAATATTAGCATACCAGGAGATGGACAGGGTACTTGTGTCTCGCTCTCCCACTCAACCCCCCATCCTCTCCCAAAAAAAGAAGAGCTGCAAACCTCCTTCTACCTTTACCATTTATTTTTAACACTGTGCCTCCCTAGAAGCTCCAAGTAGCAGATCAAAAATTAAACAAATGAAATAAGTACTCTCCCACAAAAAGGGTGAGCATACTTTAATATGTGAAAGGTTTATTGGTAGCAGATGGATATAGCACCATCACATCACAGTGCATGGAAATGGACCCATTTGTTTCCCCTACAGTGATGTGTGTGGGTGGTTGTTATACACTAACACTTAAAAAGTTCAGGGGGACACATGTTTATGCTGTGCTGCTGATTACACTGAAACCAGACACAGACACTGCATGCCTTAGTGGGAGGAATCAGATAAAACTAGCAACCCAAAAAAGTATTTATTAGAGCTATACCCCACAAAATCTTCCTAGAGACACATCTCTGCTTAGACTTGCTATCTTTACGTTCGCGATATGTAGAACAGAAGTTCTGAACTGGGGTCCGTGGATGTCCTGGAGGCCGTGACTGTTTAGGAAATCTAATAATATTAGCAGAGATTAATAAAGTATATATACACATTAAGAAGCAAAATTGAACATTTTGAAATGCTCTGTGAATGTGGAGGCTAAAATTTAGGTTGGTATTCTTATCTTGATTTGCAGGAGTAGTGCAGGCACAGCAAACAGAATCTAGTATGGACCACTAAGACTAACAATGCTAAAGCCTTTTGGGGGATAATGATCAAATTGGAAAAAGGAGATAATAGGGTCTATAGTGCTAACATTAGGAAGAATATATGGGTTGATTTCATTATTAATCTGTATGGCCCTAGTACTGCCAATTCAACTGGTACAACGATGAATAACCATCCGGTGAATAGTAATGTGACATCAATAATGCTAGGGAGTAGCCATTGTCTGGCTTCGTTTCTATATGATTCTGAACCCCTGAGCAAAAAAGAAATAGTCACTTTCCTGGGTAGGATTGGAAAAAATGTGGCCCCACGCCAGTAGTGGTCGGTGGTGGGAGTGCTGCCGGGCGGTAACGTGGGGTGGGGAAGGTGCAAGGTGGGGGGTAGTAAACTATGGAATACGGCCAAATACAGGTAAGAGCTAAAACATCATCCATAATATTCGCTTTTAAGTCATTACGAGATACACTAAAATGGCAATTATATGAACATCTTCTCAAAGTCATGGGAGCCAAGCTGCTTCCTACTGTTGCCTTCAGCTCACTTATCATCAAGGTAATGGATGCCAAATTATTGGATTCATTAATAATCAAGGCATGCAAGTTAGCTTTAAGAATTCCAGAAGCTATTGGCCAGGTGAAAATGCGTTTGGAATTCGGACTCCGAAGATAAATGTTAGTGAGTCAGGGGTCATTTTTTAAACGTATGCGTTCTCTGTCTCTATCTGAAATTGCATCCTTAGCAAGAGTCAAGAAATTCTTTATTTGTGCCTGACAAGGCCATAAAAGCGCAGACAAAACACATATAAAATACAATACAGACAATACAAATTATCCGGCAATGAAGGGCATACACATTAAAATATTAATCAACAATTCATGGGAGTTATATCTATATCTATACTAATATAATAAAGAGAGAGCCCAAACCTTTGAGGCGGGTAATCTCAGGAACCACAGCACCAATCACAACACCCAATACAGCGTTGGAAAGGGCAGTTGCAGCAGAAGGACATAGGCTATGCAGACGCCCACCATATACATTTAAAAGGTAAAAGAACCGTGACAGCAAAGTAGTCCCTTGTGGGCGTGTCTGCGTTGTGCTGTGGGCGTGTGCTGGGCGCGTGACAAACACTGGGGGCGTGTGGTACGTTCCACCGTTCATGCCATGTCTCATATCGTGTGCTGTGGGCATGTGCTGGGGGCGTGTGCGGGGCGCGGGATTACGGAAAAAAAGCGTGCATTGTGCCCAATATTTCATTGTTTTTTCTTCCCAGGTTCTGTACATTCCAGCTCCGGGTGTCCACCCTGCTCCCTTTAAATAACCCTGCACCCCATAATCATAACCTACCCTTACTCCTTAAAATACCCCATCACCCTTAAACACTAACCCATCTTAACCCTATAAATATACCCTGTACCCCAAAACCCAAACCTATCCCTAAACCCTAAAAATACCCCTGTACCCCAAAACCCAAACCTAGCCCTGAACCCTATAAATATCCCTGTACCTCAAAACCCAAACCTACCCCTCTGAACCCTAAAAATACCCCTGTACCCCAAAACCCAAACCTACCCCTGAACCCTAAAAATACCCCTGTACCCCAAAACCCAAACCTCGCCCTGAACCATAAAAATAACCCTGTACCCCAAAAACCAAACCTAAAATACCCCTGTACCCCAAATGCAAACCTAGCCCTGAACCCTAAAAATACCCCTGTACCCCAAAACCAAAACATATACCCCTATACCCATACTTACCTTATCCAAACATTAAAAAAACATGCTTTTACCATTCATGCATTTACAACGAATTTTGTTGTAAATGTATGCGTGGTAAAAGCATATAAAATGTAATGCCATGCGTTATAATGGCATTGCAGAGTCATGGTACTTTCGTAATGAAAGTATGCGGAGTGATGGTATGCGGAAAGAAAGTTGCGGAATAATGGGGGTTTACCCTCCCCTGGTAAGTACATTGGTGGCACGGCGGCCCACATCTCCAGCAACATACTCATATTTTTTCACCACCGATTTGAAAAATGCACAGGTCTCTCTCATTGATGGCCAGCACCGACATACACTTTTAGACACACCTCCCACCACAAGTTCGAGAATTGCGAACTTTAGAGCTGGGGAGCTACGTTCGAATCTCGGCATCAGCTCAACATCCTGTGATTCCAGGCAAATCGCGTTGTCTCCCCGTGCCTACCACAAATGAATGTGTTCTTCTGTAATGTAAATTGTGCTCATGCCATGTTGTCGAGTTCGCGTTATATGATATTGCAAGGAAAACTAAAGTAGGGAAACTCGAGTTCACACACTACTGAACGCGCACTCTTAAGTGCATCACCAGTGCACTGTGAATCAGAGCGTTTCACAGGCCTGTCACAGATAAGAAATGCTATCAAAACGAAATCCTACAAAACAATATACTACTGGCTGGCAGCAATTCATACCCGGACAACGTCGGGACGGGCTGCTAGTAATATAATAAATATTTAAAAATACACATCAGAAGATCATAAAATGTAATAACATCAGATTTAAAAGACAACAATTCAAAATGGGGGAGCACGATGAGTTGATTGGGCTAGCCCTATCTTTAGAATTGCTCGGCGTGTACACCACGATGAAAACAAGTAGCGTGAGACTGAATACGCGAAGGGCATATTAGCATCCTTAGCAAATTCCGAATATGCTGGTGTTTGGAGATACTACCGATCAATGTGCTTCCAAAGCTGAGGTCTACAGTCTGGGTCTCCTGAAACTAATAAGCTTTGTTTTAAACAGTTCTTAAGCAGAAAGATAAAAGTTACTGACACAGAGGCTGTAGCTCCAAAGAAGCATGACTGGAGAGTGATAAACTCTCTTCAAAGATTGGAAATTCAGTCATATTTGACTACCTATTTTCCATCCCGTTTCAGGGACACTTTTCTAAAACTGTGACCTAGCAGACATCCCACTAAGGATAGCACTCATCATCATCATCATCTTTATTCGATCATATTAGAAATGACCATAAAGGGAAGGAGCTACGCGAGCGTCCGAGATGGCCGCGTGAGCACAGAGCTCCCGGGACCCTCGCCACTCTTCGCAATTTATCCTGACGTTATCCTGAATTTTCAGATGGGCTATTGAAGATGAACCTCAACTGATCTCTTTGCTCTTTAAAAAATTTGATTTGGACTTTGGAAACCGAAGTTACGTTGATCCGAACTTTTGAGGCCCACCTTGCGGTAAGCCGGGGACTTGGCAAGTTGGCACGCCGGGACGGAGTTGAACAACAACAGCTGAGGGGTCTTCCCCCAGTAGCCCTGCATCAGCTTTCGGTTTCACTTTTGGGTCCTGGCATTGTCTGACTGCGCGACAGTTCCGTTCTGTCGGAGATCCACCCAGGCTCTGTTGCCTCAGAGTGTGCCTTCTCTCCTCTACGCAGTTGTGTCGAACTATATCTTTACCTCGGCCACACAAGCCTGCTTTTGTAGTCTTTTGGTGACCTGCCCGCAGGCGGCCATTTTCACCAGGTCTCACGGGCCCCTCCGGGGCTTATCTTCCAGTATGGCGGCGAGGGCCGACATTGAGAAACGGAAAACTAAGGCGCCCATTCGCAGGGGATCGGTCCAAACCAATATCATGGATCGGTATACTCAATCTAAAGGATCCCCTGGTGGCGCCAGCCGTACCCCGGAGGACGCCAAGGAAGATTCAACCGTGCCTACTGATCCGTCTCTTCAAGACGTCATGAGCGCCATTGCTAGCATGAAGGAGACCATCGGCCAGCAGTATGAGGCTCTAGCTCATAAAATCGACACGGTCGCTATCGATGTCACCTTGATCAGAACCGATTTGTCTAAAACTAACGAGAAGGTGAAATCGTTGGATTTGAAGACTTCTAGCCTCACGGCCGATGTGTCGGAACTTCAAACTGAGATTGGCAATCTGAAATCAACTAACGATCTCATGTCTCATCGACTGGAGGATTTCGAGAATAGGGCAAGACGCAACAACATCCGCGTCATAGGTGTCCCGGAAAACCCCGAGAACCATTCGATGGACCTCCTGGTGGAGGACCTTAGCCTGAACCATCTTGCCCCTACAGGACTGAGCAAGTTCTTTGCAGTGGAGCGTGCCCATCGCGTTCCGGGTGGAAAGCCGAAACCGGGCGCCCCTCCGAGGCCTATCATTGCCAAGCTCTTTCACTTCAGAGACCGGGATGCTATCCTGCAGGCTTCGAGGGCGAGTGGCCCGGTAAAATTCGAAAACTCTACAGTTAACTTCTACCCGGATTTCACTCAGCTCGTCCAGAGGCAAAGGATGGGTTTTCAGGGTGTGAAGCGACGACTCAGTGACTTGGGCCTAAAATACGCAATGCTGTTTCCCACCAGACTTCGTGTGGAGTACGAGGACCGGACATTTTTCTTTGACCGACCAGAGAATGTGAGTGACTGGCTGGATTCTCTGCCTGCCCGGAACGACAGAACTGAGCACCCTGGTGGTGCCGAGGGTGGTGAGCCGGAGCAGAAACGATGACTCGGCCCCTGATTTCCGAACACTTGACTTTGTGCAGCTGGATTCTATAATTTCCTTATCGTTGTATTTCATTGTTGTGTGCCCGAGGGTGGCGGGGGTGGTGGGTCTCTTTCCTCCTCCAGGGTCTTTTTGTAGATTGGGTAATGGTAGGGCGACAGGAACACTGCAAGTTGGGGTGGCTTTCTAGTCTAATGCAGGGGTGCAGGGAGAGGGGAGTTGTAACGGGATTCGGTTGGGGGTGGGGAGGGGTGTTTGTGAGTTTGTTCTTCTTCTTCAAGGCAACGTATTGTTTTTCTCTATGATTTCGAATGTTGTGCTCGTTGTGGGGTGAGTTCTGCATCACTTGTTGGGATGGGGGATAGTGGGTTGAGGTTAATATCTTGGAATGTTAACGGGTTGGGAGATAGGATAAAACGGGGAGTGGTGCTGCAATTCTTGCGTCGCCTGTCCCCGATGTGGTTCTTTTACAGGAGACGCATCTGGTGGGCAACACGTGTCATGCCATGAATAGGTGGGGTTATCGCCTTGTCGCACACTCTGGTTTCACCACTGGCTCTAGGGGGGTGGGCATTCTTGTTCGGTCCTCTCTACCCCTGGAGATAGACGATGTAATCCTCGACGACAGGGGGCGCTACGCCGCCCTCACTGGCAGATGGGAGGGTAGGACTATTTGGTTGCTCACTATATATGTTCCTCCGGGTCTCCAGACCGCCACTTTTTCAGATATTGGGCGGGTTGTGCTGGGACTTCCTGATGGTATTTTGGTTATGGGCGGGGATTTTAATTCTGTTGTTTCTGGTACCGTAGACCGTCACCCCGCAGGGACCTTCCTAAGTCCCAGTCATGGCTTAGTGGATTTTTGGACACTTTTGGTTTGGTAGACGGCTGGAGGTTGATGCATCCAACGCAGAGTCCACCTTTCACTCTGGGCCTCATGGAAGTCTTTCCAGACTCGATTACGTCCTCATGCCTGCTGCCCAGTCCCCTTCTATTACGGAGATTAGACACCTCGCCCGGGGCATTTCAGACCATTCCCCATTGTGGCTTTGTATGGATACTGGAGTGAGTAGTGCGGGGCGAGTCGCTCCCATAAACCCCTGGTACTTGCGTAATCCCAAGACCCGTGCCTGTTTGATAAAGTCCCTAGATCAATACTTCCTGGAAAACGAGGGGTCTGTGTCCTCATCTGTGTCACTATGGGAAGCCTTCAAGACTGTCATTCGTGGGCATGCCTTATCCTTGATTTCTGAAGCTAAGAAAACCAAGAATCAAGAGGTTGTGCGTCTTGAGGCCGAAATAGTCGAACTGGAGAATGACTTAGAATTAGGTGTTACCCATGATAGACTCCACGCCCTTGGTCTGAAGCAGCTGGACTATAAGTCCCTTGTCACGGATGCTGCCAAAACGATGCACAGGGAGCAACACGGCAGGTTGTACGATGTCGGGGACAAGGCGGGTAAATTGATTGCGTGGCTTGATAAGAAAGAAAGGGCGAATTGTGTGGTCCCCGTGATTCGGAATTTGAATGGAGAGTGTGTGACTGACCCGAGCGAGATTGTGGAGTGTTTTGCGGACTATTTTCGTACTGTGTATTCCCCAGTGTCTGATAGAGATGAGGAAGACTCCCATTTGTTGCTACGCGATATTGCGTTGCCATGCCTATCGGAGGTGGACCGAGAGCTGATGGAAGCTCCATTGTCTGCGGATGAAATTGCGATCGCTATTCGTTCTGTTCGCTCCGGCAAGGCCATGGGCCCGAACGGTCTACCCATCGAATTATACAAATTGCGCCCCGATAAAGTTGCACCATATCTCCGAGATATGTTCATGGAGTCACGAGACCTTGGCGCCCTCCCTTGTGATCAGCGTTTAGCTACAATTGTGGTAATTCCTAAGGAAGGCAAGCCTCGGGATCGCTGCTCCTCGTACAGGCCCATCTCCCTGTTGAACGCTGAACCTAAAATCCTAGCTAAAGTTCTGGCTAATCGGTTGATTACGGTGATTGCTGACCTGATCCATCCGGACCAATCTGGTTTTATCCCGCATCGTAACACCGCACTCAACTTGCAGCGCTTGCATGGTGTTCTCGCGAGGGTGGGGTCACTTCAAGAGCCGGCCATCTTGGCTTCCTTGGACGCCGCGATGGCCTTTGATACTATTGAATGGCCTTATCTCTGGGCCGTCCTCGCGAAATTTAGTTTCGGTTCGGAGTTTATCGGGTGGGTGAAACGTCTATACAAGGAACCGCTGGCTCGGGTGGTTAACGGCCGAGTATCCAATTTCTTCACTCTTGGGAGGGGTACGAGACAGGGGTGCCCGCTGTCTCCTCTGCTTTTTGCGCTTGCCTTAGAGCCCCTTGCAGCTTGGCTCCGCTGGGAGCCTTCGATAAAGGGTATTCAGTGGACTCCCGATTTTGAAGACCGGATCTCGCTTTATGCTGATGATATCCTCTTATACCTCACCTCCACCCGAAAATCGCTTAACGTCTTGTTTGATGTTCTCACATCGTTTGGAAAGAATTCAGATCTAGTTATCAATTGGACTAAATCCTGTGTCTATGTGATTTCGGGTGGTCTTCCCCCATTGCCGCGTAGATTTCCCATTCAGGTTTCGTAGACGGGATTCAAATATTTGGGGATCTTCATATCATTGGACCCTGTTGCTCGCTATGAGCGCAATTTGCTTCCCCCTCTCCAGAGGTTGAAGCTTGACGTGGTTCGTTGGCGTAGATTGCCACTGTCGCCGCTCGGTCGTGCCGCGCTCTTTAAAATGATGTCCCTGCCACGTTTTCTGTATGCACTTCAGAACTCACTCGACACCATCCCGGCAAGTTACTTCCGGGAGGTGGAAAGCTTACAGAGGCGGCTTATCTGGGACGGGCGTGCAAGAATCGCTCTCGCTAAGCTAACCCTCCCCTGGTATGACGGGGGCATGGCGATTCCAGATATCAGGCGGTACTATTGGGCCTCCCAGTTGAGCGCGATTAATCACGCAATGTATGCACCCAGCCCAAACCCGCCATTTGAGATGGACAAGTATCAGTTGCCGGGTGGGAATTACAACAGGGCGCTCTACTCTAAGGTAGCAGGGAGGAATCTAACAGGACCCACTAAGATTGCCGTGCGAGTCTGGTGTGATGCAAATGCTGCCCTGGGTGGGTAGGATTGATTGACACGTGCGACTCCATTGTATGCGTCGGAGAGATTGGGATGCCTCTGGACAACGAAAGGTTTTGAGAAATGGGACATGATTGGTATTAGCAGAGTGGGTGACCTTTGGGCTAAGGGTGCTGTCAAGACTTTTGAGACATTACAGAATGAATATGAACTGAGTGACAGGGAGTTTTTTAGATATGCGCAGGTTCGTCATGCCTTGACCTCGGTCTTCGCCTCTGATGCCAATATTCCTGAGTCCTCCCCGCTGGAAGACCGTGTACTCGATGGTCATCTGCCTGATAGTACGATTTCACTAATATATAAAAAGTTGATCAACAATCGGGCAGATCTCCTCGTACATCTCAGGGAGTACTGGACTGGAGACGGGCTGGAACTGGATGATGAAGACTGGCAGTCCACACTATTTTGCCCTAAGGAGGTGGCCATTCCCCCCCGTCTCGTCCAGCTTAAGATCCTTCATCGTGTGTATGTCACCGGTCCTCGGTTGGTCTCCATGGGGTTTTCTGCGGATGGGTTATGTAAGCGTGGCTGTGGGTTGAGTGCTACTTTCCTCCATATCAACTGGGAATGCCAGGACGTGGCCGCATTTTGGAATCGAGTGCATGCTGGGATGGAGTGTGTCACCGGGGTTGCTTTGCTGCCTGAGGCCAGGAGATGTTTGTTGAATGTGTGGGAGCCGAATGATTACAACGTCGCCCAGACTCGGTGGGCGGCCCTTGGGAACATGATCGCAAAGAGAGACATTGCGCAGTTGTGGGGTTCCCGGCGGCCGCCCACCGTGTCAGTATGGAAGGAAAATATGGATTGGTGTATGTTCAGAGAGAAGACTGTGTATTTGGCAAGGGGCAAGCCTGGGGCGTGGACTACAATCTGGAGTCAGTGGAACACCTATCGAGGGAACATATGTACACCCCCGTTCGAGGATAATCCAGACACCCCCTTCTCCCCCTGATCCGACATTCCTTGTTCAATCTATTCTTGTTCCTAATTTTTTTTTTTTTTTTTAAACCTTTATTCAAAAAAGAAGGAGATACATGCGCAGGCCCACAACCATCATGGCCGGCCGCAAGGACAGTCAATGAAAACAGAAGAGACTGGAGCAAAGCAGTAAACAGGATATATCAAAGTACATCAGATGTGGTTGTGGGGCTCGCAACAGGATATGAGGTTTTCATTTTATAAATTTTAGAAAAAGAGTAGGGGCTGCAACAACAAGGACATCGCACCTTACAGGATAGAGCACAAAGGAGACGATTGGGACTTACCCCAATTGCAGTCGGAGATAGGCTATGGCTAAAGCAGCTATACAGTCTGGGCAGCCACTGCGATAATACTGGACAATAAATCACAATACAGTAATCCACATTTCTAAAAATCACCCCAGAAGCCTACCCCCCCAAGAACAGAAAAGCAAAAGGCTTTTCGAGAAGCCGAAAAAGAAAAAGAAAAGGTGCAAGACCAAGAGACAGCCAACCCTACGAAAGAGGAAGAGCCCTCCCAAAGCCGGAAAAGAGCGATAGGGACCATAGAACAAAACAAACTAAAATAACAAACCCCCCCGCACCCGCCACCCTGCACCCCTGTAAGGGCTACGGCCTAACCCACTAACAGCGTGCCTGTCGCCCCGGAACTGCCCCACAGAAGGGAAAATATAAGAAGAAATGGAGGAGGAGAAAAACAAACAGGCCCCCGGGCACCTGGTACCCCCCACCGGCGGTGACCCCCCAACAGCACTATCATCATCAAGCAAAGCAAAATGGTCAGCATTACCACGGGGAGGACAGTCACCCAGAAACCCCCCCCCCCCATCCTACCCCCGGCCCGGAAAGGTATTCGGTGCAGTCCCGGCAAAAGTAAATGGAGCAACCCCAGGGAAATAGAAGTCAACCCTGCAAGCCTCACGAGGAGATTCATCGCCAAAGGCATAACAATTGCAAACAAAGGGAGCGTCGCAGATGGTCCAAAGCAGTGGCAAGGAGCAAGAAAACCTCAAAGTCAAAGTCAACCCTGACCAGAGCGAATCCGTTCCGGAGCACATCCCGACCAAGCCACATCCGACCAGAGGCAGACAAGGCGTCCATGACAGACCAAGGCAGTGAAGATGAAGCAAAGTCCGGTCACAAAATGGCGGCCTCCGTTATGCAAACAGGCCAGAACAAAGGAAAATGGCGGCTCCCTTCGACGGGACCCTGAGACTCGGCAATGAAGAACTTGACATCCAGGGACGATACACCATCGAATAGGAGGCTTGGAGGGAAGACCATGTACTGAAGCCGATGAAGGAAAGGTGAGGCCGACTCTCAAAGGAGCAAAGTCGGGCTGCCGCTCGGGCTCCTGAAGATGGTAAGTCAAAGCGTTCGATTGGACCGCAGAGTTCTGTGCGGGCGCTGCAGCGTCCGTGGCCGGTCGTGAGCAAACTTCATCCAGTTTTGCCGCCAGGGAGACACATGCGCCGGTGAACTGCGAGCGGAGCGCCCCAATCGCCGCCATTACGGATCTCAAGGAATGTGCGCCATCCATCCCCTCCATCCCGGGGTCCAGAGGACGGAGGGGGACACAATCTCCAGCCCGCATCGCCGGGCTCCGGGCACACATTTAGCGACCGCAACAACAAGGGCGCCCCGAACTGGCACAATCAGCACAAACACCGGCCGTGGGTGCAGCCCGTCAGCCCCCGGGCCAGGAAACGGGGGTCAGGCACACAACCCACAGCCACGGTGCAGGAGGATCGCAGCACGTCACAGTGTCTCTTCTCCGACACCATCCATCAACGAGGACAAGAGTCACCAGCGGAAAGAATTGTTCAAGCCTGGAAGACCGGCCACACTCGCGGTCCCACAGCCGATGTTGATCAGGCCCCTCCGGGTGTTTCAAAAATCGAGGTCCCGGCGGCATCCCGAGAGTAGGCCAAGAATTGGACACAACATAACTTCGTCGCTGAATAAGGTAGGAAAACCGGGAAAGCACCGTTGGCATCAGGCAACCTTCATACATCCAGGCACAGGGCGTGGGTAGAGGAAAAACGACAGGATAGACGAGCCGCCGGTGGAGGTCGGCGGAGCCGGGAGCCTATGCGGCCATCTTGGTTCGCGGCGTAGCTCCTCCTCTTGTTCCTAATTTTTGACTTCCCCACTGAACCCCCACGACCAACTCCACCGCTTACAAATTTGTTCATCTTGCAATTGAGGATCCCCCCCCCGTACGAGCACAACTTCATATACAATGTCTTAGGCCTTGAGACTTGTTTGTTTCTTTTCTTTGTTCTTCTTTTATAAAAAACAAAATACTATTGTATACTGGCTTCATCCTGAGTTGCTACGAATCTTATCCTGCACTGCTGCCGGACCTCTAGGATGTCGGCGACGGAACTGTCATAAACGTTGATTGCTACTACTTTATCTAGCGGCCGGCCCCTGTGGTTGTAGGCCCGTAAGTGTAACCATACTTAAATGCACAATAAAGTTTTTAAAAAAAAAGAAAAAAGAAATGACCATAAAAGCACACATAATAAATACATTAATAAAAATGTTGTCACAAGAATATTATCATTAAGATTCCAAAATGTCCTAAAATAAGATGAGAATGCATTAAATGCATTAAAAAAACATAATAAAAGAGGCAATTCATTTCTCGAATATTAATTCATTAAAATATACAATCAGCTTAATGGGCTAAATGTCAACCCCATCCTTTTCTTCATACAGGCTCATAAGAATGTTGCTACAGAGTAGCAAACCAAGGGATAGGGTAGTGTTTTTAGATAGAATAATGCTACCCGGCACTGCTTATGTCCCATTTTCTTTAGAATTGGCATCAGGTATGCCTTCCTTTCGCTCGCATACAGCCCACAAAATAGGACTACATGCAATTCGGATTGTGGTGATAAATTATCACAGGGGCACATGATTAAGTTGGAATGGTCATATGTTTTTTCTGGATAACCATGCATTAAGGTAATTAACCCCTTCCACACTCATGACGAGCTGGGCTCGTCATGGTGTAGCCTCCTCGTACACTCATGACGAGCCCAGCTCGTCATGAAACAATGTAAAACAACAATTTGCAGCACAGATGGGGAAAACGCATAGCAGCCATGGAGTTAAATTAGTGCGGAATCTTAGCCGTATGAATCTATGGTGTGCATTGTTTATGTTGGCTAAATAGGAAAAGTCTCCCACCATAGGCGGTGGGTTACTGTGATAAACCTGTGCTGTGGATTACTCCTGATAATATTCCCTGTGCTTGTTTTCAGCCTTTAACATAAACATACCAATGACTTTCTGCTTAGACACCTTCATGCATGCCAGGGGGTCTTTAAAAAGTTTGTGGAGCCCTATCTCTTTTTAGACTGACTCCACGTAACTTAGCCACTTTGACCTTTTCCAGTTATCCATCGCTATACAGTTCCTTATTACTATTTGGGTCAACGGTACTGTGTCTCTCCTCCATATAGAGTGCCATAGGAGGAGCGGGGCTAGATGTATATATTCTGATATATAGGTGAGGGCCAATTCCGTATGTAAAATACCATTTGCAAAAGAAGGGGGGAGACCCACTATTGATTTAAGAAATGTATCCATCCTAATATAATAAAGAGAGAGCCCAAACCTTTGAGGCGGGTAATCTCAGGAACCACAGAACCAATCTAAGCATGAGCGAATTTTGCGGATCTCGCGTTCGCGAATTTTGCGGATTTGCGGATTCGCAATCCGCAAAATCCGCAAATTCCCGCGAATTTGCGGATTTTTTTTTTTTTTGTGTTCGCCCGTGTTTCTGCCAGTTCGCGAGGGTTTTTACAATTTCGCAATTTGCGAACTTACCTGTCGGGTCGCAAGTTTTGCGAACTTGTTGTTTCTACGTGTCCAGCCTGTTTGGGACACTCTTCTTCATCACTGCCACTCTCTGTCACCACTGCCACTCTCTGACTACTCATGCCACCCTCTGGCCCACCCATGCCACCCTCTGTTTCATCACCACACCCTCTGGTTGTCCAGTGTACATTATTTTCGGCAAAGCAAAGCACACCTTCCCTGCCTCAAGTGACCTGAATTAATTTGAAGCTGATTAATGTGTCACAGAATATTTTTTTAGCTGGCACCTGCTTCCTTAGTGCGCCCTGATTAGTGATCTTTTGCACTTGCTAAGTGCTTTCATTGTTGCAAAATTAGTTACAACACCTGCCCTGCCCCAACTGACAATAATGAATTAGGGGCTGATTAATGGATTTTAACTTCCAGCCTGGCTCCTGCTTGTCTCCCTTAGCTGTAATTCAGGACCTTTGTGGCATATGTGTAACTATTCTGAGGTTCAGAGCAGGGTCACATAATAGTTTCAACTGGCAACTGAACTCTGGAGGGGCCCCTCAGGAAGCACTACAGGAAATGGCTACTAATGATGAGCCTGAACTTTTGAACCTGGTAAGTAGTTACTTTCAGTTTTGCTAAGATCGTATTTCTGCAATTTTGCACTTATTCGCGGGGCGCGAACTCACGCGAACAGTGCGAGCAGTGCGAGCAAAATCCGCTGCTCGCGGATTTGCGGATTTTGCGGGAGATTCGCGAATCTCGCGGATTGCGAATTTCCCGAAAATCCGCAAAATCCGCGAGCGGAACGGATTTTCCGCCCATGCCTAAACCAATCACAACACCCAATACAGCGTTGGAAAGGGCAGTTGCAGCAGAAGGACATAGGCTATGCAGACGCCCACCATATACATTTAAAAGGTAAAAGAACCGTGCCAGCAAGTAGTCCCTTGTGGGCGTGTCTGCGTTGTGCTGTGGGCGTGTGCTGGGGGCGTGACAAACGCTGGGGGCGTGTGGTACGTTGTGACATTCATGCCATGTCTCATATTGTGTGCTAATCCCACCCTGCTCCCTTTAAATACCCATGCACCCCATAATCATAACCCACCCTAACTCCTTAAAATACCCCAACACCCTTAAACACTAACCTATGTTAAACCTATAAATATACCCTGTACCCTGTACCCCAAAACCCAAACCTATCTCTAAACCCTAAAAATACCCCTGTACCCCAAAACCCAAACCTAGCCCTGAACCCTAAAAATACCCCTGTACCCCAAAACCCAAACCTAACCCTGAACCCTAAAAATACCACTGTACCCCAAAACCCAACCCTACCCCTGAACCCTAAAATACCCCTGTACCCCAAAACCCAAACCTAGCCCTGAACCCTTAAAATACCCCTGTACCCCAAAACCCAAACCTAGCCCTGAACCCTAAAAGTACCCCTGTACCCCAAAACCCAAACCTAGCCCTGAACCCTAAAAATAACCCTGTACCCCAAAACCCAAACCTACCCCTGAACCCTAAAATACCCCTGTACCCCAAACCCCAAACCTAGCCCTGAACCCTAAAAATACCCCTGTGCCCCAAAATCCAAACCTAGCCCTGAACCCTTAAAATACCCCTGTACCCCAAAACCCAAACCTACCCCGGAACCCTAAAAATAACCCTGTACCCCAAAACCCAAACCTACCCCTGAACCTTAAAATACCCCTATACCCCAAAACCCAAACCTAGCCCTGAACCCTAAAAATACCCCTGTACCCCAAAACCCATACCTATCCCTAAACCCTAAAACTACCCCTGTACCCCATAACCCAAAACTATATCTGAACCCTTAAAATACCCAAACACCCCAAAACATATACCTCAGTACCCCAAAACATATACTCCTATACCCATACTTACCTTATCCAAACATTAAAAAAAATGCTTTTACCATTCATGCATTTACAACGAATTTCGTTGTAAATGTATGCGTGGTAAAAGCATATAAAATGTAATGCCATGCGTTATAATGACATTGCGGAGTCATAGTACTTTCGTAATGAAAGTATGCGGAGTGATGGTATGCGGAAAGATAGTTGCAGAATAATGGGTGTTTACCCTCTCCCGGTAAGTACATTGGTGGCACGGCAGCCCACATCTCCAGCAACATACTAATATTTTTTCACCACACATTTAGAAAATGCACAGGTCTCTCTCATTGATGGCCAGCACCGACATACACTTTTAGACACACCTTCCGCCACAAGTTCTAGAATTGCGAACTTTAGAGCTGGGGAACTACGTTCGAATCTCGGCATCAGCTCAACATCCTGTGATTCCAGGCAAATCGCTTTGTCTCCCCGCGCCTACCACAAATAAATGTGTTCTTCTGTAATGTAAATTGTGCTCATGCCATGTTGTCGAGTTTGCGCTATATAATATTGCAAGGAAAAATAAAGTGGGGAAACTCGAGTTCACACACTACTGAACGCGGACTCTTAAGTGCATCAGCAGTGCACTGTGAATCGGAGCGTTTCACAGGTCTGTCACAGATAAGAAATGCTATCAAAACGAAATCCTACAAAACAATATACTACTGGCCGGCAGCAATTCATACCCGGACAACGTCGGGACGGGCTGCTAGTTTTCTATAATTTGTAGTGGTGTAGATGTAACCGTGCCCCATACCCCAGTACCGTAGGTCACTGCCGCTTTAACTCTGGCCTGATATGTTTTTTAATGGTAATAAGAGTTTGGCACCCAATTTCTTTGCAAAGGTTTTTATGGCCATGATACCCCTCTCATTCACCAGCCTCCTTCCTTCCATCAATTTTGTCCATGACAAGTCTTTGTCGAAAAAAGTACCCAGGTAGGGAAAAGAGTCTACAACCTCAATTTTCCCTGTGTCTGTGCTAAAATATGGGACTTTGTCTCTTTTAGCGCTCCCAGCTATGATTATAAAGGACTTTGCTTAATTTACTTTTAGGCTTAATGAGTCCATAAAAGAGACATACGCTGTTATAAGCTTTTGTAGCCCAACCCCTGTTCTTGCAATTAAAACAGCGTTGTCTGCATAAGACAGTATTGGTTAGCACTCCAAAATGGATCCAGCTATGGTCATCCAGTGATTGTAGACTGCAAGCTTTTGCAAGAAACTCTTTTGCATTTTGTATATATCTGCCCTAATCTGCTTAACGCTTGTTGTATATATTTATACCATTATTTCTCGAAGCAGGGGTGAGGTCTGTCTGTCAGGCCATCATGCTATGCTTATCAGGTGTCTCAATTACACTGACTTGTCAGTCGATAACATTTTTGACCATGGAGGAAAGAATGTTTGCATCCTTACCATAAGCACTAGACACTTTGGTTCATTTCTCCTAACTTGTTGAGTGGGCTGAAATGTGCTCTTCTCTCTCTATGTGGATAGGCTTTCATGAAATGATCTTAGGTTTTCATTCTTTCAGTGCATGGCTGTACTGCAAAGTTTTAGCCATAGTGAAAATATGTTTACATTATTATAAGTTTTATATCTTTTTATACACTATCCTTCCATGTTTGGTCAGGCTGAATTACTTCGCAAGGATAATGCAGTTGGCACTTTTACGAAAATATATTTGTCTCTGATTGAATAGGTCATATGTTCTGTCAATTACGGTCAAATATTGTATTTAAGAACTTGGCACTTAGGGCCAGATGTAGGTAACTTTCATTTAGCGAGTTCTTAATAGCGATTTTTAACGAATCGCTATTAAGGACTCGTTAAATGGAATGTAGGTAGGAATCGCTAAAATATTAGTAATTCCTTAATATTCCTTCATAACGAATCGGTAATTGAGATTTGTTATTAAGAAATACCGAGCCATTCATTCCTATGGACTAGGAGGCCCATAGGAATGAATGGGAAGAGAGTCACTATTAGAGGCTCGGTTTTACCGAATCGCTAATAGCGGGAGCTATTTCAAGGGTGCCAGGGTGTCCAAAGGACACCCTGTTGCACCCCTGGATAATGCTTGTGTGCACATGTGGCGCACATACATGCCCTAAGGTCACAGATGTGTGCCACATGGCACATTTCAAAAAGCAAAAAAGTGCTTTTTGAAAGGAAATCGCTACTTACCACCAACTTGAAGTTGGTGGTAAATAGCGATTCCTTAAGTCTGAAGTACACTGTTTTTAGTGCTACGTACATTGCATTTAAAGAATCGGTATTTCCGATTCCTTACCTACATTGCACTTAGCCAAAAACCCAGCACTCAGCACTCAGCCAAAAAACGGTCGGTAACCCAGAAATTTAACGAATTTCGGCGCTACCGACTGGTATTTAGCCACCTACATCTGGCCCTTTGTATGTATTGTATTGTATTGTATCTATACTTCTATAGCGCTACCGTCACCCCACGAGCATCCTGGCGCTTTTAGATATCCAGATACCTGGTCAGCTGGTTGATGAGGAGAGAAATAGAAGCATAGATCAGAGTTTTGGGAAAAGCCAAGTTTTCAGGCCTTTCCTAAATTCGATTAATGAGACACTCTGCCTAATCATTTGTGGTACCTTGTTCCATAACTGTGCCCCTACCACACTAAAAGCCCTCCCCCCATCCGGGAGCGTTTACATTTTCTGACTGCCAGCAGACCGGTACCCGAGGACCGGAGCTGTCTCTGAGGGTGATACCAGGAAAATCTTTCCTGTAATGGGATTGGGCGAGGGGCGTGGCTTGGACGCCGATCGGGATGGCGGCGTGAGCTCGTAGCTCCGCGCGGAATCCCGCTACTTCTCCTGTTATCTGCACCCTGGGCGACCCGAAATCGACGCTCCTGCCCTCTGAAGTGTAAGGGGACAGCCGGGCACGATCGGAGAGCCGTTGGGGGACTGCTGGCCACGAGGAGATCGAGTTGAGGCGACGGCTGAGGTGTTGCCGAGAGTGGGAAGAAAATGGCGGCGAGGAGGTCGGGCGGCCACGGACTTCTGCTTTGGGCCGAGTTGTCGCCGACTGGCAGGAGGTCCTGCAGCCGATAGATCGAGGCACTAGGACCAGCGGTGCCGGATCCAGAGATTAGGGGACAGTGACTTGCACCGCCCAGGCCTTGGGGACCCTCGCTGGCCGCCATCTATATATTTATCCTTTCCCCCTCAGGCTTCCGAGGGAGTCGGCTGACCAGTGCTCGCCAAGCTGGTCGTTGATCCTGGGGGCATCGGCGGTGGCACTGACCCTGGCCGGTGCCGGGGAGTTGGCACTGAACGACGAGTGCTGAAGCCGGACGGGCGCTTGGGCCTGTGACGCAGTACCCTGACATGGCGGCGGCGGCCGGAGGACTGGTGGCCGAGGAGCGCGCCGAGGGGGACCCGGCGACATCGACTCTGATGGGCGAGATTCCCTCGCCGGAGATGGACCAGGAGCAGCGGCTGAACCGACGTTTGGATGCCATACTCGATGCGATCACCTCGACCAAGAAGGCGCTGCACCAAGACATTGCCCAAGTGGCCACGGGACTGGGGCTATTGCGAGCGGACCACGCGAAGCTGGCGGATAGGGTCAAGGACCATGATCAGCTGTTATTGGACCTGAAGCCATCGGTGGTGACCGCGGAACACAAGATCACGGACATATTGGCCCGTCTGGACTCGCTGGAACGACGGGCGGAGGATGCCGAAGGCCGCAATAGACGGAACAACGTGCGGGTCGTAGGCCTGCCGGAACGGATTGAGGGGGAGGATTCGGTGGCCTACATGGAGACCTGGTTCCGCACAGTGGTGGCGCCGGAGGGGCTTACTCCTTTCTTCACTCTGGAGCGAGCCCACCGGGTGCCTGCTCGCCCGCCAGGGCTTGGCCGCCCCCCCCGACCGATGGTGGTGAGGCTCCTCCACTATAAGGACCGGGATCTCCTCATCCAGCGGGCTAGGATGTCGGGCCCGTATGAGGTGGAAAACAGTAAAGTCACGATTTTCCCGGACTACACCCAGGCGGTCCAGAAGAACAGGGCATCGTTCCTAGCGGTGAAGAAAGAGCTCCGGGAGGAAGGCATCCAATATTCCTTGCTCTACCCGGCCAAGCTGCGGATCATACTGGATGGCACTACGCACTTTTTTCAGACTCCGGACGAAGTGTGGCAGTGGCTGGAGTCATATAGAGCGGGGACGGACAGGTCGCATAAAAGCAGGAGAGATCAGCCTAAGCCACCCCGGATCCGACAACCGCAGCGCATCAGGTCCCGCAACAGGCGCCAGCGGGAGAAACGGGAGGCTCAAATGGCGGCGGAGAAGAGGGATGCGCTCGCAGCGACGGCGGCCATCGCGGGGTCGCAACAGAACAGTGAACTGACAGAAACGGACTCGGGCGGGGAAGGCAGCAGAACGGGAGAAGACCTCTCAGAAGCGGAAAGTTCGAAGGGGCCAGTGGTGACCCCCCAGACTTCTGATGGGATATTTTGCGGCTGAGACTGTATTGGGACTTGATCGAGACTTCATGGTAGGGTGGTATCCTGTTGGGGATGGGCGGGTTGCCGGGATGGGGGCTAAGTGCTTAGTAGGGGATGAAGGCGCGGGGCGCGGGCTCCGCTAGCTGGGGTCGGCGGTAACTCACCCCCCTTGGGCCCTTAAGGCCTACTGTGGTGGAGACCACAGGGTAGGAGAATGGGAAGTTGGTTCAAGGTTTGGATGGGGGCTGACATTGGGTTCGTGTGCTCTGTCCTGGGGAGTGGGGTTTGGGGAGTTTTTTTGTTCAGGGTGTGTTCGGGGGGGGCAACTGCATTGGGGGGGCTGTGAACCTTTGTTCTTTGAATCGGACTGTTCGAGGTTGGTATGGGGACATTACCTAATTTGAAATGCCTGACGTGGAATGTCCGGGGGCTGCGCACTATGGTTAAACGCCACAAAGTACACGCATACCTGGTGCGTAGGGGGGTTCAGATTGCTATGCTACAGGAAACTCATCTAACCAAAAAAGAGTGCACTGCATTGCAAAAAAGATGGCGGGGCCAGGTGTTTGGCACCACTTACTCAGCGTATGCCAGGGGGATGCTGATCTGGGTGAGGGCGGGGATACCATTTCAAGTGCTGAATCAAATGGTGGACCCTGATGGTCGGTTCGTGGCGGTGGAGGGGAGGCTGTATGGAAGGGACGTGGTTCTCTGCTGTGTGTATGCGCCTAACACTGAACAGGCTCGAAACTTTGATGGCCTCTCTGGGTCCTTGGCCTCTTTCCTGGCGGGCCCGGTAGTGTTAGGGGGGGACTTTAATTCGATCACGGATGTGGCTCTGGATAGGTCCCATCCCCCTCTGGTAGACTCCCCGGTGCGCAGGTTGGCCATGCACAGGAAGGATTGACAGGACAGGTGGGGGTTGCTGGATGTTTGGCGGGAGCAGCACAGAGACACCAGGGATTATTCCTTTTACTCGGCTCTCCACGATCTGCATGTCAGGATAGACTCGGTGCTCTGCGGTGGGTCCCTAGCCCCATTGATTTCCCATACGGAGTACCTGGCTAGGACCATCTCGGATCATAACCCCCTATTGGTACACATTCAGTGGCAGCGGGAGCGCTCAGCGATACCAACATGGCGGCTCCGGCCGGAGACGCTGGAGGATTCAGTATTCAGCGACGCGGTCCAGCAAGGCATTGTCAGCTATTTTTGTGAGAATGAGGCCACGGCCACGAGTAGGTCCACTGAATGGGATGCAATGAAAGTGGTGGTGAGAGGGGTGTGTTTGGGTAGGTTTTCGAATGCTCGTACGACTGTGGTGAATGCACTCATGAAAGCGGAAGAGACTTTGAGGGATTTGGAACGCCGCAGGCCGGCCAGGCCAGACTTACAGACCCAGTTATTGGAAGCGAAGGAAGTGGTCGCCACCGAGACAGAACGGTTGCGGTGTTACGACTACAGGCAGTACGTCGTCAGAGCGCATGCTGAGAGGGACAAGGTGGGCACCCTCTTGGCCAGACTAGCTAACCCGGAACTTAGGGGCTGCCCGGTCCTTGGCATTAACAATGCCAGGGGGGAGATGGTGTACTCCCAGGCAGCGGTGTTGGAGTGTTTCCGGGAGTACTATCAGGAATTATACCGGAGTCAGCTGGGAGTGGAGGTCCAGGAAATAGCAGAATATCTAGGGCAGAGGCAGCTTCCGGTCCTAGACGAAGAGGACGCGAAGGAGCTGGGCGGCCCGATCACGCTCACTGAAATACGGGTGGCCATCAAACAAATGGCTCGTAATAAAACGCCCAGGGTGGACGGATTGCCGATTGAATTTTATCAACAGTATATCGACAGCCTGGCTCCCAGGCTTCTGGTGGTGTACACGGAAGCTTATGAGGCAGGGGGACTGCCTGGGTCCATGCGGGAGGCCTTGATTGTACCGCTCCTGAAGCCCGGCAGGGACGCAACGGATGTAAGGTCCTATCGCCCGCTATCCATGCTGACGGTGGATTATAAGATCCTGAGCCGAATCCTAGCCACCAGACTGGCCCCACACATGACGGGCCTGGTGCACAGGGACCAGGCTGGGTTTATACCCACGAGGAGCACGGCGCTGAATATTCGCCGCCTGGTGGGAATAATGGACGCCATCTTGGATGGGGAAGGGGCTCCAGCGGTCCTGTCAGTGGACATCGAGAAGGCCTTTGATAGCTTAGAATGGTCTTTCCTGGATGGAGTGTTAGAAAGGTTTGGCATGGGAGAGGGGTTCCGCCGGTGGACGAGGGTCTTGTATACCTCGGCGACGGCGAGGGTGCGCTTGGGCGGTCTGGTGTCTGCGGCATACCCGGTGGGGAGGGGCATGCGACAGGGGTGCTCCCTATCCCCCCTATTGTTTGCTCTAGCGATGGAGCCTTTGGCGGTCCATGCGAGGTCGGGGGACAGATACGCGGGGATAGCCAGTGGCGGGCAGCTGCACTATATATCGTTATATGCGGATGACCTGCTCCTGTACCTCGACGACACGGCGCGGGCCCTGGAAGGAGCGATGGACCTGCTATCAGAGTTTGGCCGGCTATCGGGCCTTAAGGTCAACTGGGCGAAGACCTGTGTGTTTCCGCTGAGAGCGGAGTCGCCCAACCCTGGTCGCGATTTGGGGGTGGTCTGGGAGCCATCTTGCTTCACCTATCTAGGAGTACGCATCTATCACGCGACTGCGGATCTATTGGAGGGCAACATTGGTAGATGTGTCCGGGCACTGAGGGGCAGCATGTCCTTCTGGTCCACCCTCCCGCTGACGGTTCTGGGTAGGATCCCTCTTTTAAAGATGGTGGCGCTCCCCCGCTTCCTGTACTACTTCCGGACATTGCCCATCTGGATTCCTCAAGGGATCTTCAGAGACCTGAGGACAATGATTATTGGGTTCCTATGGGGGCACGGCCGCCGTAGAGTGGCGCTGAGCACGCTACTTCGCCCCAAGATAGAAGGGGGTATGGCTGTGCCCGATTTCGAGCTATATTATTTGGCGGCGCAGTTGCAGGTTCTTACGCAGAACGTGGCTAGGGTGTTCAGGGGTCCAGAGGAGGACCGAGACCGGGGGATACAACGACATGTGCTGTCCTATATTGTCATGCAGCAGCGACTTGAGTTACGGGGCCTCACTATGGAGGAACGAACACTCCGGCTGTGCTGGCAGAGGAGCCTTAGGAGAGCGAAGGCGACGCAGCCCTATGCACCGGAGATCCCGATCGGCATGCTGACGGCACTGCCGCTCGGGGGAGATTGGTCACCATTGCTGGATTGGGAGGAGGCGGGCCTACAGGTGGTGGGTGACCTGTACATCGATGGGACTCTGGCACCGTTCGAAGCGCTTCGGGAACAGTTCGGGCTGCCCGACGGGGGGTTCCTCCTGCACGCGGCGGTGGTGGCTGCTATACAGAAGCACTGGAAGGGGGGACTCATGGAACCGACCACGACTATGGCGTGCCAGTATGTGGTAATGGCGGCGGGCACGTTCAAGGCTGTGACGTGCCTCCATAACAGGATGCTGAATGAGGGACTGGAACCGCTCCAGGGGCTCAAGGCTAAATGGGAGGAGAGTGTGGGCCGGCCTATTCCGGACACGGCGTGGGGCCACATCTTGCGGCGCACGTGGAAAGGCACGAGAAATGCGCGTTCCAGCAAGTGCATTTCTATGTGCTCCATAGGGCCTACTTAACCCCCGAGAAGATACAGCGGTACACCTGGCAGAGTGATTTGAATAGAACCCTTTCCCTGATTGGTAGCCAATGGAGCTGCCTCAGTGCGGAGGTGGAAGAAGAGTCACGTCGCAGCCCCAGTACCAATTTTGCCGCCGCAGACTGGACTCTTTGCAGCCCCTGAAAGATGTACTGGGGGGCTCCTAAATATAGAGAGTTACAATAGTCCAGTCTGCTCAGCACTGTGCTGCTTACCACCATAGCACGCAATTCCTTTGGCAACATGGGGAGTATTCGACGGAGCAGGCGCAACAGAGCAAAGCACACATTTGCTGTCTTGGATGCCTGCGACTCCATCTGGAGGTTTTTGTCAATTAGGACCCCCAGGTTCCATACTGTATTGGCCGGGGTCAGTGGGTCTTCCTCCGGAGTGAGTCTCAACTCCAATGGGGAATAGATAGTCGGCCTTGCAGGGGAACAGTAGAGCACTTCAGTTTTTCCGCTATTGAACTGCAGAGAGTTCCTCCGTAGCCAATCCGCGGTGTGGCGCATACACTCTTGGAACTGCTCCAGGGGAACTGCCTGTTCTCCTTCTAAAGAAAATGCCAGCTGCGTATCGTCCGCGTAGTTGACTAAGTCAACCCCGAACGATTTGATGATAGAAAACAGCGGCTGTAAATAGGCATTAAAGAGAACAGGGCTAATAGCAGAACCCTGAGGCACCCCATGGGTGACCAGCGTCTTGCAGGAGGTGAAAGGTACCATAGAAACTGTCTGTTCTCTGTCAGATAGGAGCCAAGCCATTGCAAGGCTTTACCCCTGACCCCCATATCTTCCAGTCTCTCTAATAGGATTGAGTGGCTTACCGTGTCGAATGTGGCCGACATATCGAGAAGTACCAGTACTGCACCATTCCCATTGTCGGCCCTCATTCGTAGGTTGTCCAGCATAGTCAGGAGAGCAGACTCCGTCCCATGCGCTGGCCGAAACCCAAACTGATCCTTATCCAACAAGTGATGTTCCTCAAAGAAGTCTGACAAGGACCTGCTTACAACCCTTTTCAAGATTTTAATAGGAAAGGAAAGCAGCGAGATTGGGCAAAAGTTGACTGGATTTGTGGGGTCTAGAGAAGGTTTTTGAATCAGTGGTGTCACCACCGCGTGTTTCCATTCCCCCGGGACAGTTCCGGTTTCCAATGACTGATTACATATCTGTCTAAGCCAGGGAAGAGTTTCCCGGCCATAGGTTTTCCATATTTTCTGTGGCAATGGGTCAGAGGGAGATCCTGAGGATATATTTTGCACTACCTCACTGAAAGTGGAGTCAGAGAGAGCCTGAAAGCCATCAAGAATGTATAATTGGCTCGGGCCCCCTCCGTCTCCAGTGGTCTATGGGGGTGGGTGTCGATGTTATGCAAGTCAAGTGATCTAACAATCTTTCCCACTTTATCCAGGAAATGCAGAGCAATATCATTGCATAATTCCTGGGAAGCCACCACTTTGGTGCTCAGACATGTTGGAGCTGACAGATCTCTGACTATCCTAAAAAGTTCTCTAGTCCCATTAGAGGCGTGAAAGATGGAATTGGCATAAAAGTGGGCCTTACAGCCTAGGATCCGTTGTTTATACGCAGTCTGTGCTGCTCTCAGCTCAAGCCTGTCACCCTCCAAGTAGCCCTTCCTCCATTTCCTTTCCGCCTTCTTACACAGCAGACGTAGATGTCTCAATTCATCATTATACCATGGTGCTGATGTTTTATTTCTTATTTTGATTTTTTTTATCGGGATTATTTGATCCAATGCACTCATGATACAATTCTGATAGATGTTGTAGTTAGTCTTCACTGATGCGGAGGCGCAGAAGAGGCTGTCCGATGGTAATGTTAGTGTGGCCCCTGACCTACCCAGCTTCGCCCATTCTCTTCCGACCCTAAATGCCACAGGTATCTTGGCTTGTCCCGTATGTTCTGGGAGTAGGGTTTGAAATGAGACTAGGTAATGGTCAGTCCAGTTCTGAGGTGTGACACTCAGAACCTCGGTCTCCAAGGCATTGGCAAAAAGCAGGTCAAGTATATGACCACCTTGGTGAGTCGGGAGTTTAACCAGTTGTTGCAGATTTAAGCTGGCACAGGTGTGTGTCAGTTCTCTCAAATGGTTACCCAAGGAGGCATTCTCCCACAAATTAAAATCACCAAGGATGATTATTCTGGAGTGTGCTAGGGAAAGATTGGTAATAATATCCAGGGCGTCTTGATAATAGGTGACGCTCCCAGGTGGTCTATAACAAATAATCCCGTGAGTTGACTACCTTTGGGTTCCTGTAACGAGAAACCCATGAGCTCTAGCCCACTAACCTCTTCCACTTTTATTGAGGCGAAATACAGTTCTTCTTTATAAATCATTCCAACCCCTCCTCCTCTGCCCTTAGGCCTTGGGTTATGTAGGATATTAAAGCCCTTTGGGCAGGCAAGTCCTATTTTGAGTGCAGATTCTGCTTGAATCCAGGTTTCGCTTAGGAATAATACATCTAACTTCAGATCTTCAATCAGTATAGAGATTTCTGTGTGATGCTTGACCAGCGACCTGCAGTTAATCAGTCCGCAGCTTAGTCTAATGTTCCCAACCTTATTAACCATTGTTTTAGCGGGGTTGTAGTTAATATTACCAGACTCTACTCTCTTACCTATTTCCAGTAACTTAGTCCTTGTGTACATAACGCGACGTCCCTGGTTACCTGAGCGGGCATCGTGACTACCCCTAAGCACGGTCGGAGCGCGGACGGGCGCAGACGGGCTTGCCTCTGGCACGCCATTGGCGCGCCCACTGCGCGCGCGCTGCGCGCTTGCATTGCCCGGATCAAATAGGCAGCCCACGTGTCTGGCCCAGCCACTAGTGCGCTCTGCAAAATGTCGCCCTCGAGTGGCACCTCCTCACCCAAGATGGCGCTGGAGCCCCCGGACAAACAGAAGATCCCGCTCTAATCAGCGGTGTGTGCAATCATTTAAAATGCAAGTATGCAGCAATTTTAAAAGCAGTATTAATTTTGTGCAACAAAGTTTATTTTTAAAAATAGCAGAGAAACGATTTTAAGCTTCCCTAAAAAACGCTCTGTTCCTCCAACAGCAGCCCAAGCGCTAGTATATCTATCAGATGGCTGCTTGTGATGCTCCCGATTAAATAGGCAGCCCGCGTGTCTGGCCCAGCCACTAGTGCGCTCTGCAAAATGTCGCCCTCGAGTGGCACCTCCTAACCCAAGATGGCGCTGGAGCCCCCGGACAAACAGAAGATCCCGCTCTAATCAGCGGTGTGTGCAATAATTTAAAATGCAAGTATGCGGCAATTTTAAAAGCAGTATTAATTTTGTGCACCAAAGTTTATTTTTAAAAATAGCAGAGAAACGATTTTAAGCTTCCCTAAAAAACACTCTGATCCTCCAACAGCAGCCCAAGCGCTAGTGTATCTATCTATGGTAACACAGCACTTTATGATGATCTCTGCCCCTGTTTGAATAGGTCGCACGTTTCAACAATTACGGCCAAACACTGTATTCAAGCACTTGCCACTTTGAAGCAACCTGTATGGTTTTCTGTGAGCTAAGATAATTCCATTTTTACTTTTAACTTTTATGAATGTTTACATTGGTTTTAATTGAATAGAATTATGATCTTACAATGTTATATGGTTTATATAAGAATATTTTATGTTAAATGTGCAATGCACAGTATCATTTTGTGGTGGTTTTTATTAATCAGACAATAATATTTACCTACAATAGTATGGACGACTGATGGCCTCCTTTGAAGGACTGGTATGCGCAGACAAAAAGAAAGAATGCATTAGAAGCAAAAAAGAAAGTCATATGCCGGAGTCTAGCATATTGCTCTGTCCTTTAGAAATAAAAATACATTTTGAAAAGCACCAATCTTCCGATTAAAATTAGAATTTTATTTTTTAAATTTTACCTTGTAAATGAAAATATTTTGTAATGTGTGTATGTGTTCGATATGTACTTATTTCTGTATGTTTGTGTACTTTTTGAGGTTCAAGCCACAGAAATTGCCTAGGTGGGGGTCCTTGGCTTCCAGGAGTGATTCGGGGGGGTCCACATAATTCAGTAGCATTTATTATCTGATAACCTAATGCAGATTTTTCTGAGCACAAATCTTGTTTATGACTGATGAAATTCAGTATTGCAGCCTCAAGAGTATCTTAACATCGGATTGAATCTAAAGACAAAGGAAAAGTTTTTAAAACTACGCCTAGGTGTAATCCCAGCTGCCCCCTATCTCCCGCCCTGGGAAAGAAAAAACTCTCTGCCATACTGTCGCTTGTGCAAAGCTGGCAAGGAAGATATTATTCACATAATCTGTATCTGCTCCAAATTAAAGGACATGAGGCATGATATATTGCGTCCATCGTTCAAACTACGTGGTGTTCGAACATGTAGGCAGGCGGTCAAACTGTGCTTCAACCCCAGTAAAACAAAATTAAATTGTCGGGTTACAAAATTGTTTGAATTAGTGGCGAAAAGACAGAAGAGCATGCTTCCCGCAGATTAATAAAAAAGCAGGACTGAAAATCATTGATATGGTGCTCTGCAGTCATGAACTTTTAAATACAATGATGGCCGTAATTTGTTTAAAAAAAGTTTTAGAAAGTTGTATAAAACACATTTTAAGTCAAATTTTAGCAATGTTCTAATTGTTTTGTAAAGGTTTCAACTTTATTGTATACAATTGACAAACTTACAAACCTTTGGAATCACACATATAAATGCACACATTTTAAGCAGATATACATGACTATACATGGAGATTATTACAAATTCCCTAAAAATAAGAAATCTATGCAAAGCACAGGAGGTATGTCATGATGCAGCAATGTCTAACCTTTTCAGAACTTTGGTTAACCACTCCCAGTGTATACATTTAAAGCAAAATTCATACATCTCCGTAATTTTTTCTTACAATATGCTTGGGTAATTATTTCTTAAGTGGAGCAAGCATGCATCCTCGTGCTAGCAGGTAGAAGCTTTCTTACCATTGGGTTAACATAACCCTAGAAATTACTTTTTCGGACAACACGCCTTCTTTCAAGACCCACAACTACAACTATGCTTACAATTTAAACATCAGGCAAAGTTCAATCACCGCCATACTGAATCATTGTTCAAGTTATACTACATTATTTTATTGTAGCTTATATATGGTACATACGTCAATAATGCAATAAAAGCTAAAATAATCACAGAGACCCTATGTCCTCAATGGATAAAAAGATGGACTTTTATCAACTTCCTAAATTTTAAGTGATTGGCCAGATGAAGGAGGATAAATTGTGATATAAGGTGGAGAGCAGAATAAAAGCATAGATTTTGCCTGGCTCTAATGAATAATGGGATCATGGACATGAAATCAGTTGCAGAATGCTGGAGGCAAGAAAAGAAATAGTGAAGTAACTTAATTTATTTAATCCATGATGAAAGAAGGCCCTGAATCATAGTATGTCCTATGAGTGATTCACTTTTTTTTTTTTTGGGGTCAAGCGTGAAATAGGTATACAATGTTATAAATACAATCTAAACCCTAACTTAAGTAAATAAAAAAGAAATCATCTCACTTTTTCACCAAAATCCCATTTACTCATCCTGTCAATAAAAATTATCCAAACAATATTGAACATTGTATCTAAATATTACCACTCTTTTACTTTTACATTTTGTGAAGTGCATAATTGGGAATGTCTGACATAATATCGACAGACAGAATATCGAAATACAAAAATATCGGAACAAAAATATCGACATCAATAATATCGGAATCATATCTTCATAAAGGTAAGTACAAAAATATCGAAAAAATAATATCGTAGTACAAAAATATCGGAATTAAAAATATCGTTTTTTTAAATGTATTAATAATAATGTAGAAATAATTTTACAATACATATAATTTTACAAATATTAAATAAAAATATTAAAACAAAATTAAAACTAATACATATACATTTAAAATAAATAAAACACTTAATAATTTAATGTAATTTAATTTTTTTTAATGTTATTAAATTGATTTAATGTAATTTATTTTGTTTTTACCCTGTACGCCTGTACCCCAAAAACCCAAAACTGACCCTGAACCCTAAAAATATCCCTGTACCCCAAAAACCCAAAACTGACCCTGAACCCTAAAAATACCCCTTTACCCAAAAACTGAAAACTGACCCTGAACCCTCAACATACCCCTTTACCCAAAAACTGAAAACTGACCCTGACCCCTAAAAATACCCCTTTACCCAAAAACTGAAAACTGACCCTGAACCCTAAAAATACCCCTTTACCCAAGAACTGAAAACTGACCCTGAACCCTAAACATACCCCTTTACCCAAAAACTGAAAACTGACCCTGAACCCTAAAAATACCCCTTTACCCAAAAACTGAAAACTGACCCAGAACCCTAAAAATACCCCTTTACCCAAGAACTGAAAACTGACCCTGAACCCTAAAAATACCCCTTTACCCAAAAACTGAAAACTGACACTGAACCCTAAAAATACTCCTTTACCCAAAATTAATTAATATTATTTAATTACCAATTAATTATTAATTAACAATAACAATAAAGTAAATATATTAGCACATTAGCTGTAATTAATTTAATTTAATAATTAATATTATTTTTCCCAATTAATTAATTAAGAATAACAAAAAATTATATATAAAAATTACTATAATTAATGTAATTAACTAATTAATATTAATTAATTACCAACTAATTAATAATTAAAAATATGTACAAAATTATATTAATTAATTAACTAATTAATATAAATTATTTACCAATTAATTATTAATTAAAATATGTACAAACATATATTAATTAATTAATTATTATTAAATTACTTCCCACCCTATTCCCCTATAAACCCATAACCCGCTACAGAACATATTTATCAATTAATCAATTAATTAAAATTAATTAAAAAAGAATTCTCAATTAATTAATTAATAATTCCTACTAATTAATAATTAATTTAACATAATTAAATTACTTCCCACCCTATTCCCCTATAAACCCACAACCCGCTACAGTAGTAAAAGACAAAATTTAATTAAATTACATTAAAAATAAATAATAAAACATAATAAATACAATATAATATACACTAAATGTATTTAAAAATTGATATTAGTAACATCGAAGTTATTTATTTCGATATTATTGACATTGATATTTAAAACTTCGATATTACTGATATCATACTAATATCGATATTAAGACTGTCGATATTACTTACCTTCGATATTTTGTCTGTGTACCCATAATTGGATGTAAAAGTAATTCAGTAATTGTGCGTACATTAAGGAGGTCTGTCTTCATCAAAAAACCCTTTTGAGAGAAAATCAAATCCTAGAGACGAGCTATCTTCTACAACTGGAGGTTCCCTGCTGATAGCCCTCAGAGATTTTCTCTTTTCATTGAAATGCTTGCTTGTGTATAATAAATTCCTTCCTACTTCACAAGTTCTTTCATTTCATCTTTCCATTGCACTTACCTCTGGAGTATATTATCTTTCCATTTCTTAACAATAAGTTTCTAGACACTATGGGCCAGATGTACGGCGCCTTTTAGCATGCGCAAATGGGTCTTAGACCCGTTTCGCTTGCTAGAAAAGCATGGGCCCATGAACAAACAGTATTTTGCATGTTGCAAATAAATTGTGACTCGAAGAATACTATTTAGCGACTCGCTATTAGGAAGGGGTGTTCCTTTCCTAATAGCGACCGCAACCCCATGTATGAATGTTTGCGACCGCAACTGCGGTTGCAAAATACTCGCAAATTACCACCCTCTTCAAGAGGGTGGTAATGCACTCACAAAAGGGAAGGGGTCCTCTTAGCAAATGCAGGGGAAAATATTTTTCTAAGGGCAGGCAGTGGCCACAGGGACCACAACCTGCCCTTAAAAAATTAAACGAAAATATTTCATTTAAAAAAAAAAATGCATCTTGTTTTCCTTTAAGGAAAAAGGGATGCATTTAAAAAAAAGCTGCTTAATTTAAAAGCAGTCCCAGACATGGTGGTCTGCTGAGCCCAGCAGGCCACCATCCCTGGGACGGCCAGCCATTCCCAATGGGCTCGCAAATGGCGAGAGTCTCATTAATATTCATGAGCCTCGCATTTTGCGACCCCATTGGGAGTCTCAAACAGTGTTAAACACACTGTTATACATGCCAAATAGCGCCTTGCAAATTGCAAGTCGCAAATACAACGAAATTTGCGAGGCGCTATTTGTCAGGTCGTACATCGGCCCTATGGCCTGTAAATACAACATGTTATCTATGGGGTAACAGCTAGTGATGTAATAAGAAGGAAGTCCAGTTAAAGCAGTTTTTCGCTTATCACCATATGTTTTCTTGTTAAAAAAGATAGTTGACGCTATTCCCACCCAAACATCCTTAATTTAGAAACATTCAGTTAATATATGTTCTCATGTTCTTCTTTAAGTTTTATAGCAAGGCCATTTAGAGTCAGTCCTGAAGAATCATGACTGAATCTTGGTCGGTGTGTAATTTAATCAATATAATCTAAAATGTGAAATGCATGAATTGTTAGACCCCCGAATTAAGCTAAGCATTTTCTCAGAACATTGACTTAACTCTACATCTGTGTGTCAATTTTCTTCGATATTTAGAGTTTTGTGTACTGAAGTGTACATTCCTTTTTGCACAGAGCAACCAGGCTCCCAGACTCCTTATAGACCCATACTTATGCCTAATAGCGAATATTCAGTCTCACAATTGTAAATACTTGAATACTATACCCTTGGCAAGCCAACTAAACTGATCTTCAATTTGGACGAGGGACTTTAGCTCAATCCCCTGCATGAAATCTCATTTTTGTTAATGCCCTTTAGCTGTCAGATTGAGCTACCTTCTATTATTTCCTCATGTGTGGCCGGGATATTCCCACGTACTTTAAAAGATTTTGCAATTTTCTTGTAAATTCAGATGTAGCACTGCAAAACCCTTTATTGTTCTTTCTTAAATTATTTTGGTTGTTGGAATTTGAATAGGTAACATTTCACAGTATGTTATAATAATAATAATAATAATAATAATAATAATAATAAAGATATTTGAAAAGCGCTATGGCTGCGCCATCTCGGCGTGTCCCCGCGCTGTGAAAGCAATACTAGCCAGGCACTCTGACTGACCCACATCCGAGACCAGCACCCATCTCACCTTTGGAACAGGTGAGTTTTTAACATACACCAATACTTAGTTTCCGATTGTTGGAGGCGAAGACTGAGCGGGAGTTTATTCCAGCTTGTGGCGGCCATCACTCTAAAAGAGTGACCTCCCGTTTTAGCCCTCTTAAAACAGTGGGTAACGAAGGTGCCCATTCCGCAAGACCACAGTGCTCTCCTCGGCTCATACCTAGTGATCAAATCAGTAAGGTATGGGGGAGCCTTCTGCCATAGGATACAGTGACATGTCAGGAGGGCCTTAAACAGTATCCTTTCCTTTACTAGACGTGCCGCTGCGTTTTGTAATACCTGAAGCCGCCCTTCCATGGCTTTTGAAAGGCTTTTATCAATGTCGTTCATCGAGTACTGATCTATGAGTCTCTTTACAAAGCCTAATAAGGCTGCTAATAGCTATATAATATTTTTCAATGTCATCTGGTGACTACTGCCCACAAACTATAATACAGTATACACCCATCACTTTCAATTGTATGTATATGTATAAACCAGATGATTTACCCATTTAATTTGGAAAGACATCTTAGTTAAGTTACAGGGATTGCTTGCAATAAAAATATGCACTGAGGTATGTTAGTCATCTTAATGAAATTGATGTGGCCAATAAGCAAAAATATTCTTGATGTCAATTTTGCAAGTGAGATTGCATTTGTTCAATAAAGGGAGATAGTTTAAATAATAGAGTTTTCCAATATGATTAGATGTATGAATTACAGTGCTTAGTTTGAGACAGGTGCTTCATTTTTGGAGACCAGCAGTTATGTTTCCTCAATAGACAGATCCAGAGACTGAGAGCAAAAAACAAAAACGAGGAGAAAAGGAAGAACCAGCAAGAGTGAGATAAAGAGGCGGGAAAATTCTGGTGATGGACTAAAGAGGCATAAGGTACAATTAAGAAAATGCAGCCATGATATTTGACTCCCTGACCTCTGACAGTGCCAGCCACGGGCTCCTGAGCAAAACTAATGGCCCGACACTTATGCTTTTACATAGTATGCACTGTTGATTTCCAGGACATCTTACTGTCTTATTGAGCAGGATCATACAGAGTTTTTAGGCAATGTTAAAGTTTTTATACCAGAAGATAATATGTTGATTTTGGAGTAGTGGTTATCTTTGTAACTGGACACCAACAAGAACTCTTGGATGATACTAAGAACATGTTCATTATTATTCTGCCCTGGTTCCTGCTACAAAGCTACATAATCTGCATAGTGCTTAATCTTCAAAGGCTTGTCTGTACAGATCTCTGCCTTGTTCTACTATTGACAACTATTGGCCCTCCTGCCATCCTAGGTATCTTAAGTTATATCTGCATCCCAGTATACTTGTGAAATATCAACTTGACAAACTTGAGTATGTTTACAATCTCCTGAGCAACGCACACAAGAATTCCCAGTTCACTGTGTCGAAGGTTTTCTCTATACTTAAAAAAACATCATACAAGATCTATTTTTAGCTGAGAGATTAGAAATAGCTTAAATTAGAATATGGGTCTGAACTACCAATTTGCTTCCAAGTGTGAATCCTATCTGATCTTAAACACCCCGTTCTCAACGACCGGAGCTCACCAATTTACTAAGATCTTCCTAAAGAAGTTATGGTCCTTATTTAGGAATATGATAGGTTGGTATGAGCTGACTGTTCTGGGTTTTTAGGTCTCGCGACCTATCGATGTGCGCCAGCGCATCTAGCGGAGCGAGAATTCAAGTGGCGAAAACATCGTCAAACCAAAGGGCTTTCAGCCCCGCGGTTTTCATGCAGTTCACGTGAACCACGTGATTAAACATGCACGCGCATTCAGGGCCAGCCCAGCACATCAGCACATCAAAGGGCTTCTCCTCCCCTAATTATTCATGGCCGGCCGCAGGCCGGCCGTACTTTCAGTTTCCCGAAACGGCTTCTCCTCACCTAATTAGGGGAGGAGAAGCCCTTTGATGTGCTTCACACCAATGCGCCTCACAGTCATTCCTATGATTCAGAAAAGGGGGTGGTGATGAACAGACTGTCTGAATTAAGCAGACCACTCTTACCCAGTCCAAAGATCAGGGCTTGATCCATCACCGTTTTTTAGGTCACTGCACCATCCCAGCTCAGAACTTGGCTATATGCAACTTAGTCTGACCCTGGCCCAGTGCATCATGGGAACAGGACAGACCAAACTACCAAGCCAATTCTTATACTGGGAAGGAAACAAGCTACCGGGGACCGGTTTCTGGCATTTCAGCCGTCTTCGGCCCGGCTTGCTTGAATCCTGATGGTGCAATGAGCTAGGGACTCACATCTGAGTATACCCTTCCACGCTTATGGTGGACAAAAATGATTCAGAAAAGGGGGTGGTGATGAACAGAGTGTCTGAATTAAGCAGACCACTCTTACCCAGTCCAAAGATCAGGGCTTGATCCATCACCGTTTTTTAGCTCACTGCACCATCCCAGCTCAGAACTTGGCTATATGCAAATTAGTCTGACCCTGGCCCAGTGCATCATGGGAACAGGACAGACCAAACTACCAAGCCAATTCTTATACTGGGAAGGAAACAAGCTACCGGGGACCGGTTTCTGGCATTTCAGCCGTCTTCGGCCCGGCTTGCTTGAATCCTGATGGTGCAATGAGCTAGGGACTCACATCTGAGTATACCCTTCCACACTTATGGTGGACAAAAATGATTCAGAAAAGGGGGTGGTGATGAACAGAGTGTCTGAATTAAGCAGACCACTCTTACCCAGTCCAAAGATCAGGGCTTGATCCATCACCGTTTTTTAGCTCACTGCACCATCCCAGCTCAGAACTTGGCTATATGCAAATTAGTCTGACCCTGGCCCAGTGCATCATGGGAACAGGACAGACCAAACTACCAAGCCAATTCTTATACTAGGAAGGAAACAAGCTACCGGGGACCGGTTTCTGGCATTTCAGCCGTCTTCGGCCCGGCTTGCTTGAATCCTGATGGTGCAATGAGCTAGGGACTCACATCTGAGTATACCCTTCCACGCTTATGGTGGACAAAAATGATTCAGAAAAGGGGGTGGTGATGAACAGAGTGTCTGAATTAAGCAGACCACTCTTACCCAGTCCAAAGATCAGGGCTTGATCCATCACCGTTTTTTAGCTCACTGCACCATCCCAGCTCAGAACTTGGCTATATGCAAATTAGTCTGACCCTGGCCCAGTGCATCATGGGAACAGGACAGACCAAACTACCAAGCCAATTCTTATACTGGGAAGGAAACAAGCTACCGGGGACCGGTTTCTGGCATTTCAGCCGTCTTCGGCCCGGCTTGCTTGAATCCTGATGGTGCAATGAGCTAGGGACTCACATCTGAGTATACCCTTCCACGCTTATGGTAGACAAAAATGATTCAGAAAAGGGGGTGGTGATGAACAGAGTGTCTGAATTAAGCAGACCACTCTTACCCAGTCCAAAGATCAGGGCTTGATCCATCACCGTTTTTTAGCTCACTGCACCATCCCAGCTCAGAACTTGGCTATATGCAAATTAGTCTGACCCTGGCCCAGTGCATCATGGGAACAGGACAGACCAAACTGCCAAGCCAATTCTTATACTGGGAAGGAAACAAGCTACCGGGGACCGGTTTCTGGCATTTCAGCCGTCTTCGGCCCGGCTTGCTTGAATCCTGATGGTGCAATGAGCTAGGGACTCACATCTGAGTATACCCTTCCACGCTTATGGTGGACAAAAATGATTCAGAAAAGGGGGTGGTGATGAACAGAGTGTCTGAATTAAGCAGACCACTCTTACCCAGTCCAAAGATCAGGGCTTGATCCATCACCGTTTTTTAGCTCACTGCACCATCCCAGCTCAGAACTTGGCTATATGCAAATTAGTCTGACCCTGGCCCAGTGCATCATGGGAACAGGACAGACCAAACTACCAAGCCAATTCTTATACTGGGAAGGAAACAAGCTACCGGGGACCGGTTTCTGGCATTTCAGCCGTCTTCGGCCCGGCTTGCTTGAATCCTGATGGTGCAATGAGCTAGGGACTCACATCTGAGTATACCCTTCCACGCTTATGGTGGACAAAAATGATTCAGAAAAGGGGGTGGTGATGAACAGAGTGTCTGAATTAAGCAGACCACTCTTACCCAGTCCAAAGATCAGGGCTTGATCCATCACCGTTTTTTAGCTCACTGCACCATCCCAGCTCAGAACTTGGCTATATGCAAATTAGTCTGACCCTGGCCCAGTGCATCATGGGAACAGGACAGACCAAACTGCCAAGCCAATTCTTATACTGGGAAGGAAACAAGCTACCGGGGACCGGTTTCTGGCATTTCAGCCGTCTTCGGCCCGGCTTGCTTGAATCCTGATGGTGCAATGAGCTAGGGACTCACATCTGAGTATACCCTTCCACGCCTATGGTAGACAAAAATGATTCAGAAAAGGGGGTGGTGATGAACAGAGTGTCTGAATTAAGCAGACCACTCTTACCCAGTCCAAAGATCAGGGCTTGATCCATCACCGTTTTTTAGCTCACTGCACCATCCCAGCTCAGAACTTGGCTATATGCAAATTAGTCTGACCCTGGCCCAGTGCATCATGGGAACAGGACAGACCAAACTGCCAAGCCAATTCTTATACTGGGAAGGAAACAAGCTACCGGGGACCGGTTTCTGGCATTTCAGCCGTCTTCGGCCCGACTTGCTTGAATCCTGATGGTGCAATGAGCTAGGGACTCACATCTGAGTATACCCTTCCACGCTTATGGTGGACAAAAATGATTCAGAAAAGGGGGTGGTGATGAACAGAGTGTCTGAATTAAGCAGACCACTCTTACCCAGTCCAAAGATCAGGGCTTGATCCATCACCGTTTTTTAGCTCACTGCACCATCCCAGCTCAGAACTTGGCTATATGCAAATTAGTCTGACCCTGGCCCAGTGCATCATGGGAACAGGACAGACCAAACTACCAAGCCAATTCTTATACTGGGAAGGAAACAAGCTACCGGGGACCGGTTTCTGGCATTTCAGCCGTCTTCGGCCCGGCTTGCTTGAATCCTGATGGTGCAATGAGCTAGGGACTCACATCTGAGTATACCCTTCCACGCTTATGGTGGACAAAAATGATTCAGAAAAGGGGGTGGTGATGAACAGAGTGTCTGAATTAAGCAGACCACTCTTACCCAGTCCAAAGATCAGGGCTTGATCCATCACCGTTTTTTAGCTCACTGCACCATCCCAGCTCAGAACTTGGCTATATGCAAATTAGTCTGACCCTGGCCCAGTGCATCATGGGAACAGGACAGACCAAACTACCAAGCCAATTCTTATACTGGGAAGGAAACAAGCTACCGGGGACCCGTTTCTGGCATTTCAGCCGTCTTCGGCCCGGCTTGCTTGAATCCTGATGGTGCAATGAGCTAGGGACTCACATCTGAGTATACCCTTCCACGCTTATGGTGGACAAAAATGATTCAGAAAAGGGGGTGGTGATGAACAGAGTGTCTGAATTAAGCAGACCACTCTTACCCAGTCCAAAGATCAGGGCTTGATCCATCACCGTTTTTTAGCTCCTAAGTCAGTACTCTGCCTCTGCCCAAGACCTGCCTTCTAACACTTTGAGCCTCGCAGGCAGGCCGTGGCCAATTACTACTTGTTTGTTTTTGCTTCGGCTGCCATTCTTTATCTTCTTGGCTTAGCGCGGTGTCCACGTCCCTGTGTCTGCTTCATGGTGTATGCGTTTTATTTATTTATTTCATTTGTTGCCACAACTCTTAGAGGGATGGCATAAGTCCTCAGACTCCACGATCTGCTCATGTGACATGGTTGCTCCACAAGACGCTTTACACATTACACTCATCTGCCTGAAGTGGGAGAGCATATGTCATAAGTACATATGTCCTCTTCTTTTGCCTCTGAGTTTTAAACAAGCAAAGCTGGTCCTTCTGTACTTGCAGGTTCACTTCTAATGTGTGTTGTTATTCATCATGATTTTTAGCTGAGGTGTATCACGCTCGTTTATGAGTTTGATCTTTTCATACTGTGAAATGTTTTCTAAGTTGTTTTTGATTGTCTTACCGCTGGAGGTCTCCCTGTGCTACATTTAGCCTCTGACACATGCAACGCCACTCAACCACGCAACGCCACGCAACAACGCAACGCCACTCAACCATGCAACGCCACTCAACCATGCAACGCCACTCACACATGCAACGCCACTCACACATGCAACGCCACTCACACATGCAACACCACTCACACATGCAACGCCACTCAACCACGCAACGGAACTCACACATGCAACGCCACTCACACATGCAACGCCACTCACACATGCAACGCCACTCAACTACGCAACGCCACTCACACATGCAACGCCACTCACACATGCAACGCCAATCACACATGCAACGCCACTCAACCATGCAACGCCACTCAACAATGCAACGCCACTCAACAACCCAACGCCACTCAACCACGCAACGCCACTCAACCACGCAACGCAACTCACACATGCAACTCCACTCAACCACGCAACGCCACTCTAACACGCAACGCCACTCAACAACGCAACGCCACTCAACCACGCAACACCACTCACACATGCAACGCCACTCACACATGCAACGCCACTCACACATGCAACGCCACTCACACATGCAACGCCACTCACACATGCAACGCCAATCACACATGCAATGCCACTCACACATGCAACGCCACTCAACTACGCAATGCCACTCACACATGCAACGCCACTCAACTATGCAACGCCACTCACACATGCAACGCCACTCAACCACGCAACGCCACTCACACATGCAATGCCACTCACACACGCAACACCACTCACACACGCAACACCACTCACACACGCAACGCCACTCACACCCACGCAGTGCCACTTTTACCCACACAGCACCACTTTCAGACACACAACGCCACTCACACCCACGCAAGCCCACTCTCACACACGCAACGCCACACTCACCCATGCAATGCCAATCACACACGCAACGCAAATCACACACGCAACGCCACTCACACACGCAACGCCACTCACCCATGCAACAACACTCACACATGCAACACCACTCACCCACGCAACGACACTCACTCAAAGCCACTCACACCCACGCAGTGCCACTTTCACTCACACTGTGCAGTGCACAATAGGTCTCGCAGTAGGAAAGTTGGAGATATTGGTTTTGTAAATGACAAAGCCCTTTATGTTTTTAACATGCAAAATAAAAATAAAAGGCATTGTTATTTGCAATTGTAATAGCTCCAACTTTCCTACTGCGAGACCTATTGGCAACGACAGTGCTTGTTGCTGGTAGAAGTCCTCTTTAAAAAATATACTCTCCTGTTTTCTGTTTTCTTTATATACTTATAAACCTAAAATAGTGGTGATGTTAATAAATTCAGAATTTTATTTAATGAACTGTAAACCAATTCATCTGGTCCGAAGGCTTTTTGGGCAGGTAGATCATTTATAACTTCCTCTATTGGTTTCATGCTGATTGGGGATTCCAAACTAGCTTCCTACTCAAGATCTATAAGAGGGGTTAGCCGCTAATCTTTAAAAAATACAAGAATGTCTTTTCTGCTTGATTTCAGCTTTTCAGTATCCAGTAAAACAAAAGTTGAAAAGCTGCAGCAATTTCCTTTTTCTCATGCACTGATATTTTGCTTCAAGCATCTTCATTGCTTCTGATTTCATTCAATTCTCTGCTTTATTTAATTTCGCTTTATAGTATTTTGATTGCCAAGCTAGCAGTTTACATACTGTATTCTCTTTTTCATGTATGTACTACTGATATTTATTTGCGTTTAGCAGGTTCTCATTTTCATTGAATGCTTCAATTTCTTTTCTCACTTTTGCTGCTTGATCAGAAGTACCACTGCCTCCTAACTTATCAGATTTGTTATTAAAAAAAATGTTGATGTTGGGATTTCTTCAATGGAAATGGTGGCCTCCGAAAAACGTCATTAAAAAACAGTCTCAAATCACCAGTACCAAAGTGCTCTTAGAATTTGCTTTGAATTTTTTTTTATATTCTGACGGCTACATGGGTTTTAAAGTCAGTTTGTTCTGCCTAGCTGTGTTCCTTTAAACCCACTGTGGTGTCAGTCTGCCTTTACTTTTGTTAACTAGATAGGCTACTATTACAACATTGCTTAAAATATAGAAGATTTAATATATGTAGCTTGTACCTCAATATCTGTTATGTTATGTTATGTTAAATTTGACTTGTAGAGAGCACGTACGCCCGTAGGCTTCATGGCGCTATAGGAAGTTTTCAGAAGCACAACACAACAACAGGAGGACAGCTTGGAACATCTAAGGATAGGCTTCCCTAAAGAGCCAGGTCTTAAAGGCTTGTCTAAAGGCCAGAATATCCTCGTGTGACCTTAAAGAAGCTGGCAGGGAGTTCCAGAGGGAGGCAGCAAGAAAGTGAAAGGAGCTGCCGCCCTGACGTTGTTTCCTAACAACAGGCACCGTGAGCAGGCTTTTGTGACTGGAACGAAGGTTGCGAGAGGGGACATATCTGGCAAGCAAGTTGATGATAAATTTGGGGCCCTTGCCTTGTAGTGCCCTGAAGATAATGCAGCCGGTTTTAAAAGCAGCCCTCTAGGCTATCGGCAGCCAATGCAGATCTGCCAGGCCTGGCCTGATGGACTGCCATTTAGGAAGCCCACAGATCAGCCTGACCGCCTGATTTTGAACTAGCTGCAGCCTCTTGAGCTGCCCGGCTGGAAGACCCAAATATAAACTATTTGAGTAGTCCAGCCTAGACAGCACAAGGGCGATGGTCACCTGTATCAGGGCAGAATGGGTTAGGAGATGGGCAATCTTTCTGATCTTGCGCAGCTGAAAGAAGCATGCGTAGACTACTGTCCCTACCTGACTTTTCAAAGAGAGGTCTTCACTAAAGGTGACTCCAAGGCTCTTGACCGTGCGGGATTTGGAAGGGGGATTTCCCATCTCCGGAGGCCAAAATTGAGGTCCCCAGCTGAGTTCACTCTTCCCAGGCAAGATCAGTTCAGTCTTGCCTGGGTTGAGTTTTAGGTGGTTAAGGCCCATCCACCTCTGGATGTGAGCCATGACCTCCCTAAACTCAGTAACAGCGTCAGGCGAGCCTAGGGGGAAAATCAATTGCAGATCATCTGCGTAGTTAAAGATCCACACTTTGAATTTCCTCAAGGAGTACAAGAGGGGGCGCAAGTATAAATTAAATAAAAGGGGGGACAGGGAAGAGCCCTGAGGGACACTGCAGTCGTTCTTAATTCTAGGGGCTGTGAAGGTGCCCAGTCTCACTGCTTGAGTCCGGTCAGACAAAAATGATTCCACCCAGCTCAGGGCAGCACCTCTGAGGCCTGCCTGCCCGACACGGCCGACCAAAATGGTGTGGTCGACCATGTCGAATGCAGCAGACAGGTCAAGGAGTACCAGTGCCTGGTGGACGTCCCTGTCTGCGTTACACCGAAGTGTGTTCTGGACTGCCAGGGTTACTGTCTCGGTCGAATGGCCTGGACGGAACCCAGCTTGATTGGGCTCCAGAAACCCAGTGGTTTCCACAAAGTTGGAAAGACAATTGGAGACGTGAGCCTCCAATATCTTGGATAAAAACGGCAACAGGGATATGGGACGATAATTTGATGAGTCCCGGGGGTCCAGACCTGGTTTTTTTATCAGAGGGATTAGCAGGGTGTGTTTGAAACCAGTAGGTACCCTGCCCTGGGCCAATGATTTGTTTAGTAGGGGTAGGATACCCTGAGGGATAGTCTGATCGATTTCAGAGAAGATATGGGGGGGGGGGGCAGATGTCGTTTGGGGATCCGGACTTTACCCTCGCCAAAAGTGAAGAAAAAGTTTTACCATCGATGGCCGGGAAGGCATCTAGTACAGAGGGATTATAAAAGGCGTCATCCAAAGGAAGTGACGTTGGGGAACTAGCAATGCTCGATTTAATAGTGACAATTTTTTCTCTGAAAAAGTTATTCAGGGAATCACATAGCTTCTGCGTGGGAGCTATTGAGGGGGCTGTCCTGTCGTTGTCACAGAGTTCATTGACTATATTAAAAATGTCTTTGGATTTATTAGATGAAGATAAAATTTTTGTGGAAAAGTAGTTGAGTTTGTGTTGGCTTAAAATTTTTTGATATTTTTTCCTAGTGGCGCAGAAAATTTCCCTATCCTGTGAGGAATAAGTGGCTCTCCACTGTCTTTCTTTCTGTCGTACCCCTAATTTAAGTGCTCTAAGTTCCTGGGTGAACCATTTGTGGGCATCATTACCTCTAATGTTAGACAAGTATACAGAGGGGGCGAACAGATCTGCTGCATGGAGGAGCCAGGAGGACAGTGCCCTCTCGTCAACCTCCAGGTCTTCGCCTGATAGGGGAAGGGTGTTGTTCAACGTGTCCATGAACCCAGAGCGGTCCATGGATTTCCATTTACGGAACTCTTTTCCCATAGGAGGTTTGGCCTTAAGCTGCCCTTGAATTTCTAGCGGGAACTGGATGAAATAATGGTCTGACCAAATACAAGGACTTATAATGGGAGAGAATGGTGGTAGATTATGTGTCCAAATTTGGTCCAGGCTGTGGCCCTTCTGGTGAGTGGGTAAGTGGATGTGTTGGACCAAGTTTAGATCTGTAAGCAGATCCCTCAGTTCTCCAGCTTGAATGTCTGTGTCTGTTCTGTCGAACCAATAATTTAAATCCCCCACTAGGACAGTTTTAGAGTACTTTATTACATGAGAGGCCAGTTGTTCTGCCAAAAGTACTGGATAATTGGCCATGTATTGGGGAGGGCGGTATAGCAGAATTAAGGTAAGAGCCCCATTCACTGAGTCTAATGTGATTACCAAGTTTTCGGTGTTAGGGAGAGTGAAAGAAGGTAATTCCCGGAAATGAAAAGATTTCAAAATGATTGCTGCTACCCCACCTCCGGCCTTCCCTTGTGCACGGTTGGCAGTCAGAATATAGTAGTCTGAGGGAAGTGATGCAAGAATGTCCGGCAGGGAATGAGGATTGGTCCACGTTTCAGTCAACAGCAGAAGATCTGGTTTTTCCTCCATCAGGAAAAGAAAGATGTTGACCTGGTTCTTTATTAGGGATCTTGTGTTGAGGTAGTAGTGATGGAGCAAGGATTCGCACGTAAAGCGACTTGCTCGCACTCATGAACCTCGCCTAACGTATTATCATATTAACCCCACTGTCCGTCATTTATTTAGCATTTTTCCCCAACACGCGGGTGTCCCCGAGAGGCTTGCCGGTGTGTCTTTTCATCCTCACAATGCTTGCACTAAGGAAATGGCTGCTTTTCTGAAATCCAGTCTGCGCATGCGTCGGTCATACCCATGTGATGTGACGCATTCGCATTTGGGAGGGATTGTATTGCTCATGCGCACTGATGCAAAAATGGCCGCTTGTCTCTCACCACACGCTCTGCTTGCTACCGCCGCTTTCGCCTATCTGTCTTTTCGCACTAAACTTTAATACTATAGATGTTATAAAATAAGGGGTGTGTTAAAATCTATCACGGTATACAGTGTGATCATTTTTATGTATGATTCTAATTTGTTCTCGCTTACTTTTCATGTATCGCGTCTCTGGGGGCCGGGGAGTGCATGAGCTACGCCATGATGGAGCTCTACTGAACCTTGCCACGTGATATGGGGAAAACCCCTCTGCGTAGAAGCTGAAATCAGCCAGCTGGCTCCTGAAGCCCAATGCGCCTGAGAACACACCTCGAAGACGCGGCGTTTCACCTTGACTATGCAACAGTGTATCTGTAACATGCTTTCGCTCATTGTCTTCTGTATTCCTATGCCTGGGAACGTGAACCCAAGGGGCGGGTATGCAAAATTTATTATTAATGATGGGAACACTGAATTCTAGGAGGTGACAATGACCAAGTCACCTCTCCTGACCAATCATAATGTGGGAAATTGTCACTTGCAACATTAGTGGGTGGTCTAAGGGTCCCCAAACCGTATAATTGTCCTAGTGTAGCATAGAGAAATTGTCCGACTTGTCCGAGTAGCAGACCTGTCACTGACCCTACGAACTCTATAGGTGCTTAAACTAGAGTGCTGCGGAGCACTCTGTCCATACTTTCCACAAGTCCCTAGGGGTGGAAATTAGTCCCAAGTGCTGGCGAAGCACTTTGCTGGGGAAATTCGAAAACCCAATCGGGGTTACTGGCGGATTACTTACAGCGAGGGGTAACGCAGGCGTTGCATCCGAAGCTGTGGGTGTTGGTCGTACCTTGGTGAGCCCAGCCCTGACCCAAACCTGAGGGGTATCCTGTCCTGACTGTCCGTGAGCTGTACCTACTCGCATTCTGGTATTCCATTTCTTGAGGGTCCTTGTCCCCGTCCTCCCGTACTGACCCGTGGCCAGGGTTAGTCCTCATTCCTATCTAGGTAATTATAATCTGTGGGTTTACAACTTCCTACTCTCTCTCTCTCTCCTCCTCTTAATAAAGCACTCTTGCCTGTGATATTGCTCCGTCACCTTTGAATGCGCAATATATGCAATTGTTTATTTAGAATTGCTCCACTTCTCTCCCCACCTGTAGGGTATTATCAAATTGTCGTATTATATCAGTGTGTTCCATTTTTCCCCCTTCCCTTTAGCATGATTGCAGTGAAATTAGTAAGAATAGCCTAAGTAGTTTTAGTTTGAATATACGTTCTAGAACCTGTCCCAGTCCCTTGCCCTAGTATAAATTTCTATGAATAGTTCTGGGTTTTAGTGTGCCTTACCCCAGAGTGTTCTCACCTACTCTAATGGTATTCGCCCTAATCCATAGATATATTGTGGATTTGGTTCTTTTGATTGATGTGTTACTTTGTATTTGGCTTATCATTCTGGCATATTCATTCTGAAATCTTTTTTTGATAAATCATGAAAAACTCATCAGGTGACTGTGGTCATTTACCGTATAAAGTGTGGATAAATGTACTTAGTATATGAAAAGTTTTACTCCCTTTAGGAATCTTGTCACCTATCCACTGCTAGCTCCTGATCCGTCAGGAGTAATGTGCCTGTGGTAAGTCAGGTACATGAATAGTAAGTGGTGAAGAGTCACCCCCCCGAATTACTCATAGTGGCGTGCAAGAAATCACCCGGTTCACGCGAAACTCAGTCCTTATTCTCACGTCAGGGCCCAGTGCGTGGGGAAAATTGGTAAATTTGTGACCCGGGTGACCTGCGCGCTCTATCAGTAATTTTCTGGTAGCAGAGCTATGGTTAGGACTAGTTAAAATAGGTAGACAGGATAGTTGATAAACAAACCGTGAAAATAAAATGTGCTGCTGATTTTTCTATTGCATTGATTCAAATATTTTGCAATGTTTTAAGGATTTATATGTCTATGTATATGATTTTACATTGCTGCTATAAGTGTTATATGTAATATTAACAAAGAACTGTTTGTAAGCGTTCAGTGTAGTCCGAATCCCCGGGGAAAAATATAGCTAACGGTGAGTAGAATCCGGTTAGCTGGAAAGGTCACTTGTCTAGAGTCAATAGTGCAGGGTTAGGAATACCTGGAAGCACTAATTAGGATCTTTTTGCATCTGTATAATTGATAGCCACGAGTCCTTTGTATAAAACTTCCCTTGTGATATCACCTAGAAAGGGTCACATGTGGGAGGAGTAATAGGGTCTCCGAGGCTTGACTGGTAAGTAAATAGTCCGCTGGTGAAATCCTGGCTCAGTACATATCCCAGAAAGAAGTGGATGAGTCAGAAGAATAACAGGTTCTATATTACTCGTGTGAGAGGTTAGGCAAAGAAGTCTATCCGGAGTGAATGAAAAGTAGACAGAAGTGGTTTACTTGTAGTGAAAGAAAATTTTTCTATCTATTTAGGACGCTCAGACACAGTGGCAAACATTGTGTGTTAGTAACTAAGATTTGCACTCGCACTTTAGGAAAGGTTAAAAGTTTCCGTTACCTTGTGAAGGAGGGAGTCGGTCGGAAGACTGCTCTGACGTCACTCCGTGCCGCGCTGGTATTGGTCAGGACAGCGGGTGTGTAGTGAAGCTGAATTTGTAAGGGAGGGGTGAGTGCCGGAGCGTGAGACCTGGTCTCGCGAAAGGCCGCGCACCCATTGGATAAGGATTTTTGTATTCGCAGTATTGATTGGTTTCTACAAAATAAGAGTTGCGCTAGCATTGGAAGTACAAAAGTAAACAAAATTAATCAGGCCGAGTTAGAAGCGAGCCTGGAAAGGCATATGTGGTATCCTGAGTTCTTACCTAATCCACAAAACTCAGGCTTCTATAAGGAACAGATTATACGAGGTAGACCGCACATGATGTACGGAATAAAAAGAAAAATGTCATTTGCCGATAAAGTAAAGAATTTTTTCAAAACGGACAAACCCATTAGAACGAGGGAGGGTGTGATCATTCCTCCACCGAATACTCCTGCTTCCTTCATGATGTTTGAAAAAGGGTATCATACCTGTGTATGGCTAGAGAATTGGGCAAAGTATACTGCAGATGACGGAGTCCTAGCATTCCCTATTGATGGTACGTTTAATGGCAGAATCCTGTTTAACTTAAGGACCCGCATGAATGAATTACATCCCAGACCCAGATTAACCCAATACGAAGCCCTAGAAGAATGGGAAATTGAGGCACTGGAAAGAGATAGACCCCGGATGGACAAGGGAGTGAGTAAATGGTATCCGAGGGTCCATAGAGAAACGAAAGAGCAGAAAATGAAACATTGGAGACAAAGCATGATGGTGGAGGGGTTGTTTCCAATGATGGGGGTATTAGAACAAGGGAAAGGAAAAAGTAAAGAAAAAACCCATCACTCAATGCCCGTAGGGGACTCAGAAGATGAGCACCTAGAAGATTTATTGATGAAAAACCCACCTCCCTATGTAGCAGAGTCAGAACCTTTAAGTTCACCAAACCCGTTTGCCAAATATCCCAGATGTCGGAGGGATAGCGAGACAGATGGAACGGGTACGGATAGTAAAACCAGTGAAGGGAATGGGTTTTGCAGACCTAAATCCACGGTCCCGAATTATCAGCCGTTCGGAGAAGGCCCACCTCGATTGGTTACTCCGACTGCCCCAAGTATTTACCCTCCCTTGGTACCCCAAGTATTGCATGACAATTCCGCAGGAAAGGCTTTACGAGAACAAGAGAAGGAAGCCCTGGCTAGGCAGCGAGATGATTTAGTCCGGACCATAGCCCAGATACATCCCCATCCAGATTCCCTGACTATCCCAGTAACCATTGGGCCCGCTATTCCTCTTTATAGGGATAACCTGGCTAGTCCTCGTCCTCCTGTTATCTCTCCCATAATGCCAACTCCTAGCATCCCACCCCCGAGAAGAGAAGTACTCATAGATGATGATCAAGAAAGTGAGTGCGAATCAGTGGTCCTGATGGATATGCCCATTAGGGAACCTAGAACTAGCATGCCGGGGGCAAGAAGTCAGAGTAGGGCAAAAGAGGTTCTGATTGAAAGTACGTCTGGGGTTAGGAGTGCCACAGTAGTATCCCCAGAAGAATTAGACAGATGGACCAAAGAGTTGGAGAAAGAGACCACTCCCCAATCCAGACCATTAGAGATCTATAAACTAAGGATAGAAATAGAAGAGATGATGGCTGGAAATGTAGGATTAGACCGCTCATCCTCCTTGACCTCTCTGCAGCATTCGACACAGTCTGCCACAGCACCCTTTTACAACGCCTCAATAACATCGGAATCCAAGGAAAAGCACTTGAATGGATCACCTCGTTCCTCACCGGAAGAACCCAGAGAGTCCGCCTTCCACCATTCAAGTCCGAGGCCTCTGAAATCATCTGCGGCGTACCACAAGGATCCTCACTCAGTCCCACCCTCTTCAACGTATACATGAGCCCCCTCGCGGCCATCGCACGCCAACACAACCTCAACATCATCTCTTACGCGGATGACACTCAACTGATCCTTTCTCTCACCAATGACCCCAGCACCGCCTAAACTAACCTACACGAAGGAATGAAAGAAGTTGCCGAATGGATGAAACAAAGCCGCCTGAAACTGAACTCAGACAAAACAGAAGTCCTCATCTTAGGTACATCCCCCTCTGCATGGGACGACTCCTGGTGGCCGGAAGCCCTCGGAAAAGCACCCATCCCGACAGACCACGCACGGAACCTAGGCGTCATCCTGGATTCTTCACTCTCAATGAACAGACAAGTCAGCGCCGTATCCTCTTCCTGCTTCAACATTCTTCGCATGCTCAGAAAAACATTTCGCTGGATCCCCTCCGAAACAAGGAAAATAGTCACCCACGCTCTGGTCACGAGCCGACTGGACTACGGAAACACCCTCTACGCAGGTACTACCGCAAAACTCCAGAAGAAACTCCAACGAATCCAAAACGCCTCAGCCAGACTCATATTAGACATCCCACGCAACGAACACATCTCTGGTCACCTTAAAGACCTCCACTGGCTACCCGTCAATAAGAGGATCACTTTCCGACTGCTTACCCACGCACACAAATCACTCTACGACATCGGTCCAGAATGCCTCAACTCACGACTGTCCTTCTACACCCCCTCCCGCCAACTACGTTCTTCCAGCCAAGCCCTCGCCACTGTACCTCGCATCAACAAGACCACCATGGGAGGCAGATCCTTTTCATACCTGGCTGCTAAAACATGGAACTCACTCCCCGCTTACCTTCGCCTTACCCAGAACCACCTAGCATTCAGAAAGCAACTTAAAACGTGGATATTTGACAAGTAATCCTCCTCCCCTTCCTAAGCGCCTTGAAACCCTCTGGGTATGTAGTGCGCTATATAAATTCTATGACTTGACTTGACTTGACTCAGCGAAGAAGAGTTACTGTTCATCAGTAAAAACCTTACCCGGAACGCTAGATTGCTCCATGAGAGATTAATGGACACAGCCACAGAAATGGGAATAGATGTCAGTCGCTCCAAAATCCTTCAGAAACCCTACAGAGTAGATTTTTCGGATAAAGACTTAGAAAGCCTGAATGTGGTAGGAAAACAGATCCAGATAAAAGAATTATTAAAACTCTTACAGAAATGGGGGGATGTAGGGAAATGGAGAACCCGGTGGGCAAAGAAAAAGGAAGACAGCAGAGCAAAATCCCAAGCTTCAGAATATGTACTAAAAGAAGTAACTCCCGCACAAAAATTGTGTCCCATGAGAGAGGTCCCGGGGGGAAAATATGTCCATGTCCCTTGGTCCCGACAGGATATTGTGTCATTTACTAATGACTTCCCGAAATTACGGGAGAAGCCAGTTGATTGGTACAGACAGGTCGAACGCTTCATAAAGGTTCAGAAATGCCTTTTAAAAGACCTGGATGGGTTTTTCGACATTGTGGTGCCCGTTGACTTATGGACCGAGTGTAAAATTGAAATTGATTGGCCCAGTGAGGAATATGCAAGGGACGACAAAACCGGAGCTCCCTCACCCGAAGTAATGAGGAAGTATGATCAAGTCATACAATACCTCAAGAAAAAGGTGCCCGCAAAGGAAACAGATTGGACCAGGATAGATAGAACCACCCAAGAATGCGATGAAACTGTCCACTCCTTTTATGAAAGGTTACTGCAAGTATTCAAAACTTACAGTGGTATCGATAATGTGGACATGAAAGACATGACCCATTTCAGTTACAGATTCGTGCTAGGATTAAGGCCTGAAATATCACAATGGATTCGAGACAATAAAATCAGTTGGCAGGGAAAGCCCATAGATGATGTTCTAAAATACGCCAAGTATTGCGAAGATGAAATAGAGAATAAAAAGAAAGCCCTCAAGGAGAAAGTGATGTGGGCACAAGTGAAATTGGCTGAACAGCAAGAAAAGCAGTTAAGTAAATTGAATTCTAATAATATTGCCCAGAATACGAACGCTGGGGGAAGTAGGAAGCCCCGGGTAAAAATGAGTCGGGAAGAGGCTATGAAGAAATTCCCCTGCCACGGGTGTGGCCAGATAGGGCATTGGAGAGACGAGTGTCCGCACCTACAGGCCGGTAATGCCCCTATAAATGGTTTAAATTCACAGGTGCAGAAAGAGGGGACGAAAAGGAACCAGCAACAGGTAAAGCTACCTCCAGTACCACGTGCTCCTAGACAGAATTATAAGAATCAGGGCCAGCAGAGTGAAAGGGCGGAAATATGGGAAGGAGAGAATGAGAGAAATGCAGCAATTCCACAGTACTTGTTGAACGATACGTTCCTCTATGATGAACAAGATTGACGGGGCCTGAGAGGGGAGGACAAGGAGTGCGTACTTGGCGCCTCCTTACCGGTAGACCAGACTGGACCATACATTGAAGGAAAGGTGGAAGGAAAAGACGTCACCTTTCTGTTGGACACTGGTGCTACCCGGTCTACTGTGAGAACAGTGGATGTCCCTAACCTACCCCTCTCGGGAGAAGCAATCCAAGTAGTGGGTGTCTCCAATCAAATAATAAGTACTCCAGTAACTGAGCCTATGGAAATCTCCATAGGAAACTTTAAAGAAATGCACAGATTTGTGGTCTGTGATTCCAGTCCTGTGAACCTGTTAGGACGCGATTTGTTGTGCAAAATGAACTGCACCATCTTTTGCTCACCAAAGGGCGTCGAAATTCAGACCCCCGATGAAGATGGTTTGTACAAACTGATGTTAGTAAGACCTGACGCTGACATTAAACCCTTGTCGGTTGAAGACTTGCCTGAAGAGCTCCAGTTAAGAGTGGTACCAGAAGTGTGGGATTTCACGGGAAACGATGTAGGCTTAATGGCAAACGTGGACCCAGTTAAAATAGCAATAAAAACAAATGCAGTATACCCCAGAACAAGACAGTACAAAATGAGTGCAGAAGTAAAAGCAGGAGTTGCAATTGAAATTACCAGGTTGCTCGAAGCAGAAATCATAGAGGAAGTAATGAGCAGTCCCTGCAATTCGCCTATCATTGGGATTAAAAAGCCTAGTGGAAAATACCGAGTAGTGCAGGACCTGCGCAAAGGTAAACCAAATTGTTGTACCTTGCTGTCCCATCGTGCCCAACCCTGCAGTGATCTTATATCAGATTCCTTGGAATGCGGAATGGTTCACTGTCATTGACCTGTGCCACGCATTCTTTTCCATCCCATTGCATCCAGAAAGCAAGTTCCTTTTTAGTTTTGAATTTGACAGCCATATCTATGTCTGGAATCGTGTCCCTCAAGGGTACACTGAAAGTCCTTCGATTTTCAACCAGATCCTAAAGAAATGCCTTGAGTCCCTAATACTGCCCGGAGAGTCCGTTTTGGTACAGTACATAGATGACCTTTTAGTGGCATCTAAAACTCAAAATGACTGTGTCACCGACACCATCGCCTTGCTGAATCACCTAGGAAAGGGAGGACATAAAGTATCCCCTGACAAATTACAGTTCTGTAAAAACTCAGTAAAATATCTGGGGCACCAGATAGAAAAAGGAATCCGAAAAGTCACAACAGAAAGGATCAAGATAATTAAAGCAATGGACCTACCCCGAACTCAGAAAGAGGTGAGAATGTTTCTAGGAGTTGTGGGGTACTGCAGGCAGTGGATTGTGGGATTCGCAAATCTAGCCAAACCTTTGATAAAAATGACCAAGAAAGGAGTAGAAGACCCAGTCAGTTGGGACAGTGAAAGCATGTCCGCTTGGGTAACATTGCGAAATTGTCTATGTACCGCTCCTGCCTTGGGTATGCCTGACTATTCCAAGCGCTTTGAATTGTTCTGTGACACCAGAGAAAATTGTGCGCTCTCAGTCCTGACCCAGGAGCATGGACTGGTCAGGCGTCCCGTGGCCTATTTTTCGGCCACTCTAGATCCGGTGGCTGCTGGATTGCCCGGATGCCTGAAAGCAGTAGCTGCTACTTGCGTCAGTCTGGAACAGAGTGAGAATATTGTCATGGGACATCCTGTCACTGTATATGTTCCACATTCTGTTGTAATTCTACTGACAAGAACCAAGACCCAGTATCTCACACCTAGTCGGCTGACTAAGTATGAGAGAATTTTGATTGGTGCTGAGAATGTAACAATTTCTCGGTGCAATGTCTTAAACCCTGCAACTCTGTTACCTGTTCCTCTGGACGTAGACGACGAGGATGAAATGGAACATAACTGCATTGATCTAACAGAATTCAGCACTAAGCCCCGTCCTGACATCCGAGAAGTAGCATTGCTTGATAGGGATCTTACAATCTTTGTGGACGGCTCATGTTTAAGACATGAGAGAGGAGGTCTGTGTGCTGCCTATGCTGTAGTCACATTGACAAACACCATAGAAGCCTCTTATCTATGCGAAGTAAAATCTGCACAGGTAGCAGAGCTCATCGCATTGACAAGAGCCTGTAGGCGGGGTAAAAACAAAAGAATAACTGTTTATACCGACAGTCAGTACTGTTATGGGGTTGTTCATGACTTCGGCCAACTATGGTTACAAAGAGAATTCATGACTTCCTCAGGTACCCCTATCAGAAACGGAAAGGTGGTACAAGAATTACTGGAAGCTATTCAATTGCCCAAAGAATTGGCTGTGGTCAAGTGTGCGGCTCACAGATCCGGAAATGATGATGTGACAGCCGGGAACAGATACGCTGACCAAATCGCACAGTTTTATGCCCGCACCAAATGTCCCTCCAAATTGGGTTATGGGGTGGACACAGCTGCCAACTGATGTTGTTTGATAATGTGTCAACGTGGGATGAATTGAAAGACTTACAACAATCAACAGGCAGGGAAGAAAAAGGTAGATGGAGTGAAAATGAATGCAAAGTGAGGAATGACGGTGTGGTGGTAAACAAAATTGGAGTGCCTGTGCTGCCCGACAGCCTGATAGATCCCATGGTCAGGATGATACATGAACCAACACATATGGGAAGGGACGCCATGTGTCGTGTGTTTGACAAAGTATTCCATAATTCAAGGTTCAGGAACCAGGCGGAAAGGTTTTGCCAGAGGTGCCTAGTGTGTCAGCAATTCAATGCAGGAAAGAAGACTGTAGTAGAACAAAGTACCATTGAAAAGGAAGTAGGTCCCTTTGTTAGGATGCAGGCGGACTTTATAACAATGCCCAGATGCAAGGGATATAGGTATGTCCTAATTATAGTGTGCCTGTTCTCCCGGTGGGTGGAGGCTTACCCAGCAAAGAAAAATGATGCCTTGACGGTAGCCAAATTATTGCTCAGGGAGTTGATACCTAGGTATGGAATTCCTGAGACGATTGAAACAGACCAAGGTGGGCATTTTGCCAACGATGTCCTGGAAAAGCTCTGTAAGGCCTTTAAAATGAAGCAAAGACTGCATTGTGCCTACCATCCCGAGGCGTCTGGGGTGGTTGAACAGATAAATGGCACGATCAAGTCCAGATTGGCGAAGATGTGTGATTCCACCAAAATGAACTGGACAGAAGCTTTGCCCCTTGTGCTGATGAGTCTGAGAAGTATTCCAAATCGAAAAACAGGCCTGAGCCCCCATGAGATACTAATGGGGAGAGTGATGCGACAAGCATGGGTACCTGGACACAAACTGCTAAGCATTACTGATGATTTGGTGCTAGAATACTGCAAGCAACTGGGTGACCAAGTGCGTTCTATCTCCCACCAGATTGGAGAGACAGCTGACGACTGGCCCAAGACTCCAGCACATAAGCTACGACCAGGTGATTGGGTGGTGTTAAAGAAACATACCCGGAAGAGTTGCCTTGGACCAAAGTGGGGAAAGCCAAGACAAGTGATCCTTGTCACCACTACTGCTGTAAAGTGTGCTGGTGTACCGAAGTGGATCCATGCCAGCCACACAAAGCGGGTAACCGGAGAAAACGCGACTGAAGCTGAAGGCAGCACCGCTGAGGAGACTCCCGAAGAGAGTCCGGATCTAGCTGACCTCGAACTGCCGAGCACAAGTCGAGACGTTGATTGGTACCCTGCCGACGACCAGGTTCATGATCCAATACGAACCAGGAAATATTCCTACCTAGACAGTGAGTGGGATAGTCCAGGTGAGACAGAACTAGAGGACGAAGGTCAGGTCAACGAGACTCACATCACACCTGATCAGGAAATAGGCCAAGTAGGGACAGATCAAGACGTCGACACTCCTCCTGAGACTCCGGAGTCTGGAAAGGGACAGATAGTGGTCAAAGTTGAAGTTCATGCGGAAGAAAGTGAAGAGAACGAAGTGCATGAAACAGAACAGATAGAAATAGATGAACGTGTTCAGGAATCAGAATCCAGTTCACCTGAAAGCAAAGAAAACCTACAAAGCGAACCTGAACAGGGCCAGTTTGAGGACCAGGCAGAAGAAATAGATGAAAGACCTGGAACTAGTCAGACAGGAAGGGAAATAGACTCTGTCAAACACAAAGAAAAAATAAAAAGAGTGCACGAGGAAGGCCAAGTGTCCTCGACCACTGAAAGTCACAGAAGCAAAAGTACACCCAGGTACGTCAAAAGGCTAAGACTCCGAATAAAAACAGTCGAGGAAAAACTGAAAGACCGTAAAAGGGCTGAAAGTGAAAGAAAAGCAGCCCGAGGCAAGTCTCTGAGAAAGAGCGACAGAGTGAAGAAACAGAATAGACTGTATCGGAGCCCCGAATGGACATACCTGGTGCTGGAAGAAATTGATGAGCCCAATCGCAGTGGCAAAAGTGACGAAGAGTCTATTACTGATCGGAGCTCTGACGAAGACCCTCCTTGAGACAAAACGGAGTGAAGCCTTGGTGAAAGGAGACAAAGAGGGGTTGCAAAGGTCACCTGTAAGCTAAAATGTCTGATTCAAGCGTAGCTGGAAGGTCCAGATATGGGTGTTGTAAAACTTGCTGTAAAATTTGCTTGTGTAGTGTAGCTATGTTAATAGTGATGTGGATAGGACTAACAGTTTTTATTCCTTTTATGATAAGTAAAGATCCTAACTTGTCCCCTACTGAACCTGAAATATTAGACACAGACATTGTACAGACTGCAGAAACACCACAAAGCTTAGAACGACGTGACAACTCAGTTAGTTTGAAACACATACGACCAAAATTAGAAGCATCAGATGAGGGTGGACTGCACTTTCACAAGATGAAAAACAGGACGCATTTAAATGTTTTCGCTAACTTATTAGTGCATTATGTAGAAGCTATGGAAATAGAAGATTGTTATGTCTGCATGAAGCTACCCACTTCTGTAGCTGAAGGTGTGACATATCACCACTTACCCCTAACTTACGGAATCTCCTGTAGTATATTGGCAAGCTTGTTTTATAGAAGCACTTTACAGTACTACTATTCAAATGCTGACGTAGTCTTTTCCGAACTCCCTATTAGGGGACACCTGAACCTTGTACATATTAGAAGTGAGGTAACCCGGTATATGGGAGAATATTTCCTGACTATAGGTGACATAGACTTAAATGAAGCACGACAGGCTAATCTGACCTGTTCCTTGCAAGAACAGGAAAAGATGTTTATAAAGATGGCAGACAGAAGGAGAGAAAAGTTTCAGAAAAAGGCAAATGACGAAAAGGATAGAGTCCCTAGGTGGGCAGAACATATGGATAACACCTCACAAGGCGAAGCTAATCCTGCTTTGTTGCTGGATTTTGAACGGAAAGGAAAACTTTGTCTCCATAGAGAAAGAACAGAATATTATAACAATGTATTCATTGGTTCCAGCGAGTGTGAACATAATTATAAGGTAATTGGAGGTTGGGGTTTCAAAAATGGGTCAGAACCTGTGTTTCCCGGAATATATTATATATGTGGGAACAAGGCTTATTTTAAATTGCCGGATCACTGGTATGGAAGCTGCTACTTTGGCATTGTTTTCCCGAAAATATACCATGTGAATAATGCTGCTGGAAGCAATGATGAAGACACTAATGGCTTAGTGCGTAGTAAACGTGAGAGTGTAGGAGAAATCATAGGTGATATTTTTAGTGCACTGATACCTGGAATGGGGGTAGTTCTGAACACACACAGAATCTGCAAACTGTCTACAGTAGTGGATCGGTTATCTACTGACACTGCTGCTGGATCCCTGCTGGTCAATACTGAGATGGTTGCGATCAGATCAATGGTCTTGCAGAATCGCCTTGCTCTTGATACCTTATTGGCAAAAGAGGGCGGAGACTGTAGAATGCTGAAGGCGCAACATTGTTGCACCTATATACCTGACAAAAGTATTGAACTTAAAAGATATGTAAGAAATATAACTAATTTGGAAAAAGAGCTCAAACCATTGGAGGTTTACAGTGCCTGGACGAGACTGACTGGAGGTCTCTCCTCAATAGGTAGTTGGTTTTCTAACTTAGGTAGAAATCTTCTGTGGAAAATACTGATGCCAATATTTGGAATAGGTGTGGTTGTACTGATCATATTCATCTGCTGTAAATGTCAAAAATGCAGAAAGTATACAGTGAATAAGAGAGGGGTGAAAAGAAATATTGATGAGTTAGAATTAGAAGAATTGAGGAATCAAATCTACAAGAAGGTAAAGAATCACCACTCTCATAGAGAAGCCGAAAGAAAACTCAACAATAAATTTGTCGAGATTGAGATGAAAGATATGGAAGAATGAAAGTTGGCATCTGTTTCCTTAATGTAGTGATGATAGTAAATATCATCAAAGAGGGGATTGATGGAGCAAGGATTCGCACGTAAAGCGACTTGCTCACACTCATGAACCTCGCCTAACGTATTATCATATTAACCCCACTGTCTGTCATTTATTTAGCATTTTTCCCCAACACGCGGGTGTCCCCGAGAGGCTTGCCGGTGTGTCTTTTCATCCTCACAATGCTTGCACTAAGGAAATGGCTGCTTTGCTGAAATCCAGTCTGCGCATGCGTCGGTCATACCCATGTGATGTGACGCATTCGCATTTTGGAGGGATTGTATTGCTCATGCGCACTGATGCAAAAATGGCCGCTTGTCTCTCACCACGCTCTCTGCTTGCTACCGCCGCTTTCGCCTATCTGTCTTTTCGCACTAAACTTTAATACTATAGATGTTATAAAATAAGGGGTGTGTTAAAATCTATCACGGTATACAGTGTGATCATTTTTATGTATGATTCTAATTTGTTCTTGCTTACTTTTCATGTATCGCGTCTCTGGGGGCCGGGGAGTGCATGAGCTACGCCATGATGGAGCTCTACTGAACCTTGCCACGTGATATGGGGAAAACCCCTCTGCGCAGAAGCTGAAATCAGCCAGCTGGCTCCTGAAGCCCAATGCGCCTGAGAACACACCTCGAAGACGCGGCGTTTCACCTTGACTATGCAACAGTGTATCTGTAACATGCTTTCGCTCATTGTCTTCTGTATTCCTATGCCTGGGAACGTGAACCCAAGGGGCGGGTATGCAAAATTTATTATTAATGATTGGAACACTGAATTCTAGGAGGTGACAATGACCAAGTCACCTCTCCTGACCAATCATAATGTGGGAAATTGTCACTTGCAACATTAGTGGGTGGTCTAAGGGTCCCCAAACCGTATAATTGTCCTAGTGTAGCATAGAGAAATTGTCCGACTTGTCCGAGTAGCAGACCTGTCACTGACCCTACGAACTCTATAGGTGCTTAAACTAGAGTGCTGCGGAGCACTCTGTCCATACTTTCCACAAGTCCCTAGGGGTGGAAATTAGTCCCAAGTGCTGGCGAAGCACTTTGCTGGGGAAATTCGAAAACCCAATCGGGGTTACTGGCGGATTACTTGCAGAGAGGGGTAATGCAGGCGTTGCATCCGAAGCTGTGGGTGTTGGTCGTACCTTGGTGAGCCCAGCCCTGACCCAAACCTGAGGGGTATCCTGTCCTGACTGTCCGTGAGCTGTACCTACTCACATTCTGGTATTCCATTTCTTGAGGGTTCTTGTCCCCGTCCTCCCGTACTGACCCGTGGCCAGGGTTAGTCCTCATTCCTATCTACGTAATTATAATCTGTGGGTTTACAACTTCCTACTCTCTCTCTCTCTCCTCCTCTTAATAAAGCACTCTTGCCTGTGATATTGCTCCGTCACCTTTGAATGCGCAATATATGCAATTGTTTATTTAGAATTGCTCCACTTCTCTCCCCACCTGTAGGGTATTATCAAATTGTCGTATTATATCAGTGTGTTCCATTTTTCCCCCTTCCCTTTAGCATGATTGCAGTGAAATTAGTAAGAATAGCCTAAGTAGTTTTAGTTTGAATATACGTTCTAGAACCTGTCCCAGTCCCTTGCCCTAGTATAAATTTCTATGAATAGTTCTGGGTTTTAGTGTGCCTTACCCCAGAGTGTTCTCACCTACTCTAATGGTCCTCGCCCTAATCCATAGATATATTGTGGCTTTGGTTCGATTGATTGATGTGTTACTTTGTATTTGGCTTATCATTCTGGCATATTCATTCTGAAATCTTTTTTTGATAAATCTTGAAAAACTCATCAGGTGTCTGTGGTCATTTACCGTATAAAGTGTGGATAAATGTACTTAGTATATGAAAAGTTTTACTCCCTTTGGGAATCTTGTCACCTATCCACTGCTAGCTCCTGATCCGTCAGGAGTAATGTGCCTGTGGTAAGTCAGGTACATGAATAGTAAGTGGTGAAGAGTCACCCCCCCCCCGAATTACTCATAGTGGCGTGCAAGAAATCACCCGGTTCACGCAAAACTCAGTCCTTATTCTCACGTCAGGGCCCAGTGCGTGGGGAAAATTGGTAAATTTGTGACCCGGGTGACCTGCGCGCTCTATCAGTAGCATCGCAGGTTATGTATTAATGAAGGAGCCAATCGAAGTTCAGTCGTCAATGATGGAGTAGACTGAATATCATCGGCCGGTAGGGGAAGGCGAGAGAGCCCCAGTGTTTGGATACGTGAGCAGGTGTGCAAGGGGAGTGTAGGGAGGGCTATTCCAGAGGGGAAGCTAGGTTGCAATGATAGTAAATCAGAAGATGAATACCTCAGAAAATGGCCAGGGGGGGTGGGCCCGGGTCCCGGTCGGCCGCGGACGAGCGCAGACGGGTTTAACTCAGGCTCAACTCCGGCGCGCCTTCGTCGCGCCCGCTGCGCTCGTCCGCTGCGCTGACACATATGGACCGTTTAAGTAGGGGCGGGACTCGGGGGTGTGGCGGTGATGTCACTGGCCTTGCCTCCCACCTCACCCGAGCAACCCGGCCCAAGATGGCGGCCCCGGCCGCTGAGAGCCCGCTGAAGCGATCAGCGCTCAGCCGACCGCCGGTGCACTCAGGAGGAGTGATCAGGTAGGTATCCTGGAGTCCGGGGGAGAGACTAGGATCACGAAATAGTTCCTGAATTTAAAAAGCGCTCCTCTGCGCTTGATGCGGCGAAGTGCTGATAAAATGATCCTGCAATGTTACTTTCCGTAATGTGAATGCTGCTGCTACTTCCTTAGCTACAGGCGGAGACCCCCTGCCACAGGGTCGTCAGCCTGCGAATGCCAAGGGTAGATTCCAATCGGCACTCCTAAGTAGGGGCGGGACTCGGGGGTGTGGCGGTGATGTCACTGGCCTCGCCTCCCACCTCAACCGAGCAACCCGGCCCAAGATGGCAGCCCCGGCCGCTGAGAGCCCGCTGAAGCGATCAGCGCTCAGCCGACCGCCGGTGCACTCAGGAGGAGTGATCAGGTAGGTGTCCTGGAGTCCGGGGGAGAGACTAGGATCACAAAATAGTTCCTGAATTTAAAAAGCGCTCCTCTGCGCTTGATGCGGCGAAGTGCTGATAAAATGATCCTGCAATGTCACTGTTCGTAATGTGAATGCTGCTGCTACTTCCTTAGCTACAGGCGGAGACCCCCTGCCACAGGGTCGTCAGCCTGCGAATGCCAAGGGTAGATTCCAATCGGCACTCCTAAGTAATCCGTAATGTGAATGCTGCTGCGAATGATCTGCGATCATTATTTATATATATTTATATATATATATATATAATATATTTATATATATGTGTGTGTGTGTGTATATATATATATATATATATATTCACTGAAAAAAACCATAGGTTTCACACCAGTTATAGTTAGGAATTAGCATTTAAAAAACCTATTAAATTCACTGAAAAAACCATAGGTTTCACACCAGTTATAGTTAGCTGGAAATTTTACTGATATAAAACCATTGAAATTCCCACGTTATAGTTAGTCGGACTCACTATAACTTGCGCGTGCAATGCACTGCTGATGACATCACATATTACATCACTCATGACATGGTCAGTGACATCACTCATGACACCATCCTTGTGACATAGTGACAGACCTCCTTTCACTATAATGTAACCCTTGAGACACATATTCAAAAATAGAAACTGAAATTTTTAAAAAAATGGAGATACCTATATCAGTTACAACAAGCAATTCAGTAATTCCACTATCTATATGCACATCCACTCATTCACCAATAGTTCTATATAGTCACTCATACATATACTCACTCATCATATGAAGTGATACACCTATACATCCTGTTACACACCGACATTCATCCAAAAGTTACTCACACACATATTCACACGTGCAAATAAACTATTGGACATCCATTTATTTGAATATAGAGTTATACACACACTTCCACCTTACTTCTATTGAAAATTACACATATTTATTCTCTTAAACAATCACTTATAGAAACACATACTTATTTAAAAAGGAAATCTTACAATCTCTTACTCTCACATATACTCACTTATATACATCAATATTCATATATACTAGATTAAAACATATGTAGTTACTGATAAAGACACTAGTGAGACAGTCATTCACTCACTAACAAACACATATAGACACTCATCCACCCATACAGTCCTGTACATATGCTGTCTTCAAAACACATACAAACAAAGAGTCAGTCACTCATGCATCTATGTGCTAAGTAATACCCCCACCAAACCATATAGACACTCATACTGATACTAATAATAATATCAAATAACCCATATACATACGCATGTTGCTACTTATCAACACATGTAGCCACTTATACACAAAGTGAAACACTAATATATGTATTTAAATTTTTAAACATAACTCACTAATATTTATTTTTCAGAAAGACACATATTCACTGGATGGTGTCATCAGTGATGTCATGAGTGATGTCACTGACCATGTCATGAGTGATGTAATATGTGATGTCATCAGCAGTGCATTGCACGCGCAAGTTATAGTGAGTCCGACTAACTATAACGTGGGAATTTCAATGGTTTTATATCAGTAAAATTTCCAGCTAACTATAACTGGTGTGAAACCTATGGTTTTTTCAGTGAATTTAATAGGTTTTTTAAATGCTAATTCCTAACTATAACTGGTGTGAAACCTATGGTTTTTTTCAGTGAATTTCAAAGGTTTTTTTAATGCTAATTCCTAACTATAAGTTTCACTTTATAAATAAGACTGTTAGCACTCTAGTTGTTCTTTTTAACACTCTGGTACATTCTGTCATTGGGCTACAGTTGGGCTACATCTAGTTGAATTTTGGGCTACATTTACAATTTTTGATCTCTGGTGGCCATCTTTGGGCTACATTGGGCTACTTTGGGCTACATTTGGGCTACATTTTGGCTCTAACATATATTAAGCCCAATGTAGCACAATACATATTTTTATAAAGTTAATTTTTTTACAAACCACTTCAGAATAGGACAACCTGTCCCTACAATTTTCCCATTTTTTTTTTTTTAATTTTTGGGGGGAGCGCTCCCAGAGCGCGCCCCGGAGTGCGCCCCGAAAAGCGTATTTTTGAAAAGCGCCCCCGGGCGCGCTCCGAGGAGCGTCTCGTGAGCGCCAATATCGCAAACGAAAACATGATTGTGACGTTCGCGTAGCCGCGACCGCGTGATACGCACGGCGTAAGCGCACCCGGAAGTACTCGCGCGAATACGATCGTGCAACGTAGGCGTCTGACACGCTTACGCGGCGCGCCTCTGGCCGCGCCCCGCGGCGCGTCGCGTAAGCGCGTCGGGTCATGTGACCAGAAAATAACACTTTTCATTGGTTCATAACAGTTTTGGTTTCATAATGATGAAGCCCATGGTCATGTGACCTGTAAATAACACTTTTCATTGGTTCAATAATTATTTTTTTCTAAATTTAGAGAAACCCACCCATTTCTCTCACTATTGATTTTCACTTGGAGAGAGCAAGAGGTGTTTTGTGAATTCTCTACTCATTAATTTTCCTGATCTACAGCAATGGCTGCAAGGGAGTCCTCCAGCAGTGATTCAGATGGATTTGTGCAAGAGGACCCTCCTCACCAGAAAACAAAGAACCACTTCATCTGGAAATTTTATGACATCCCTGAAGGACAAAAAAAAGTTAATGCAAGTAAAGTAACTTGTAAAATATGTGGAAGTATTTTATCCAGAGGCAATCCTCTAAAAAAATACAGCTTTGGAAATGCCAATTTAATTAGGCATGTCAAAAGAAGACACCCCAACAATTACTCCAGGGAGAGTGTCAGGGAGCTGGCAGAGAAGGCACGAAGAGATGGCAGCAGCACCTCCACTGGTGGAGCAACACCTTCAGGTTCAGCACGTGCAAGAATGGTCCCTAACATCCAGCCGGTATTTGCAGGAATAAAATGTTTATGCACAAACTGTGACGAACTACTCTGTTACGGGGAGCAGAGCGTTGAACTCATTGCAATAAAGAAACAGGAACACCAATGCTCTCCCCGTCCCTAAATTTTCTCATTTTTTTTGCTCCTGTTGAGCATTTTCTGAATCCCTGTTTTTGTTTTTCCCCTGAAAAAAAACCAAAAAAATATAAAATCGTTTCAAAAAGTATAAAAAAAATATAAAACAACAAAAACAAAAAAAAAGTTCTTTTCAGAACTACCTCCAATTTATAAAAAAATGCTATTTTTTTTTTTAAAAAAAGTGCCATTCTTTTTCTCAATCGTACGCTCACCGGTGCGCGTACCAGGCGCTCCCTCGGCGCAAATTTTAAAAAAAATTTTGGGGGGCCCTGTACGGCTTTTTTATGACCCCCACATCAAACCTAGGGGGTCAGGGGGGGTGTACCCTGCCCCCTTTTGCTCATTTCCCCCTTTGATTTTTACCACCTCAATCCTACCGAGGTACAAGATGGCGGCCGCTGCGGACTGTTTCGAATGTTTACAGACACCCGAGAGCCAATCAGCTTTCCATGCGCACCTCGCGTGTCGCGCCTGGAGCGCACTCCGGTGCGCGCACCTGTGCGCTGCTATAGATATATATATTTTTTTGAACCTTAATTACTCAAAATCCACTGGAGCACATATCTTGAGACATAGCAAAGGCACATCGGGCTACCAGTCCCTACAATTTTGCCAAATTTGGTGGAAATACATTCAGCCGTTCGGGCTAAAAGTGACATCGACCGCCCTATGGAAATTAACATGGGGAAAACGCGTTTTGGGACCCCCCTTTTATCTCGGCCCCCGCTTAACGTATCCCCCCCAAACTTTCAGGGAAGGACCGGAACCCCGCGAGGCCATTTTCAGGAAATTTTCAGGCAGATTCGTCAACCGGCGCCAAAGTTATTCCAAATAGAATTTTCAGATTTAACATTGAAAAAAATCCTAACTATAACTACCTACTGGCGACCGCCAGTAGGTAATATATATATATATATATATTCACTTCCGTTTGCCTTGTGTATTAATCGCCTTCACCTGAGCGAGAGTTGCTTTGCCTGCACAGACCCCAGAAGACACCGGTCCTAATTAGTCCGAATTTCTTTTCACAAGAATGACGAAGCCATATTTGGTTCCATTACATTTTATTATCGCCCACTCCCAGATGCGTTTCAACTGCGTTGCAGTCTTGGTCACTAGTCACAGAGCCAAGGAACGCTACCATTTAAAAAAGAATTGTGATAACACGTGACAGGTTTCTGAACTACAACAAGTAATAGTGAAGACAGACTATTAGTTCCAAACTACAGGTTTCACGTGTCATGGACATAATATATAAAATACATTATAAAATAATTTTAAACAACCAAGTGATTGTACAAATCAAGTTCTATTTACGCCCCCAATTTAATTTAGTGGCGCCAATTAAGCGTACTTTATCAAAGTTATTCTGGCATGCAAATTCATAATGTGGGATTGTGCCCTAGTGGGCTCACAACTAACATTATTCATAATTGATTCATACAAATAATTTCCCAATGTATAACTTTTTCATTTCACATATAATGAATTCTCTCATTACACCCTAGTGGGCATATGTACATTTGACAAGACACTGTCTATGGAAACTTCCCTCATTGAATCTTGCCACTTCTGTCTATGAAATATAAAACTATATCCCTACTTAAATGTTTTTATTACATTAGACATTCATTACTGTTTTTCTTTAGCTCTTCTTACTGACTTCATAAGTGTGTGTATGAATCTTCTTTATTATTCAAACCCTCTGGCTGTTTGGAATTCAGTTCTATAATGTAGCGCGATTCCAACCTCCTTAGTTTCTAGAACTTGTTCTCCGGAAAGCCAGGAGCAGTGATACAGTCACTTACCAGGGCGCGACATGTTCCCTCTTTCAAGATGTGGCCAGGCCACTCTGGTCTGCAGACAACAGTTCTGCCCGATCACAGCAGCTTTAAGGGAATGCCAGATCAAGTACCTATGGACTTATCCCTTTGGCATAACCTTCAATTTTGGTAACAAACAGGATCACTTCATGGATGTGGTGTGAGCGGCAGCCCTGATAGGTCTCTAGAAATCCCCACCACAGCAGGCAACAACCTCGGGTAGAGACCATACGGAGCGTACGACGGAACAGCGCTCAACAGGTCCATGGCAGACGCCCAAAAAGGGTGGCAAGAACAAGGCGCTAACGCATTGTGGAACCCACAAACCAGAGAGGGGGCATGCGATTCCCCCTGACAGGCGGATCAAATAAAGCCATCAGCCTGGGAGAGAGGTGTCATGATAGAAGCTCCTCCTGGCACTCAGTTATCAGGCTGCGGGAGGAAGAAGGGGATGGGGGAAGAAAAAGACAGATAAGGGGGACTACCTCTCTCTTACCGGACCGCGACCAGCCTCAAATGTTTGTCTTTCTCATTTGTCTCTATCCGCGACTCATTCAGCTTAATAGTTGATATGCTATAGGAAAAAAATACCCAAACATGTGGCAAATTGGGCTCTAGGAGCGGAAGTGGACTTGCCCCTGGAGTTGCCAAGAGTGAACTTACTTTATCGCCTTAAAGGCTTCTCAGTTAAAAGTTACAGTTTTTGTTCCGGTTTACTTTTCTCACCATAGTGTCTAGGATGTGACATATTTGTCATGTTTATGGGGGGCGGGTGGGCATGGGACCAGGGGGGCTTGTGGTCGACCTGAACCAACAGATTTGGCGCCCTCATGAAGATGTTACTCGCCATGTAAATGTAAATGGCAGTTAACTGTATGTCATGGAATGTAGGGGGCCTCTACTTCCCTAATAAGAGGCAACGTTTGTGGAAATTCTTAGGGGACCAGTGCGTCCGCATTTTAGCACAACAAGAAACCCACCTTCAAAAGGGAGATGACCTCTTCTTGAAACACAAAACATACCCACAAATCTTCCCTTCATCAGCCACTACTAAACAGAATGGGGTCGCCCTTCTTCTTCATTCCTCGATTCACTTTCAAATGCATGACACCAAAACTGACAAAGCGGGGAGGTTCCTAATGGTCAGGGGCATACTGATGGGATGCCCCTGCACTATAGCAAAGGTTTGTGCTCCCAATGCTGGGCAATTGGAATTTCTCCTTTCATTCTTAGCCACTCTCGAGGGATTTGCTACAGGGGACTTATCTTGTTGGGAGACTTTAATCTCATATGGGACCCTTTCATAGACACAACCCATCTACAGAGATCAGCGGGGTCTTTAGCAGGACTCTCAAATCCTCTTTACAACGCATTGGGGGCTGGTGGATATATGGAGGGCCCTCAATCCCTCAACACAAGATTACAATTTTTTCTCTAACTCCCACTGATCCTACTCTAGGAATGACCATATCTTTGCCAGCCAAGCGCTCCAGCAGACAATTTCGGGTGCTCACCTGCACCCAATATGCCTCTCAGACCATGCCCCGCTGGAAGTTTCGATAAACTCGCCAGCTCCTCGCTCTAAACTCACTGGTTGGTACTTTCGCAATATCCGGGACAATCTGAGGAAGCTGATTAAAGACTTCTTCACCACCAAGGACCCCGCAGATACCTCCCACTTGTACAATTGGGACAACTTCAAGGCTGTCATATGGGGAAAATGCATCGCCCTAGCCGCCACTTTGAAAAAGCAACAGACCGCAGAAAGGTTGTCAATAGAGGGGGAGCTCCAGATAGCAGAGAGCGGTACAAAAGGGGGTGGTGATAGACGGAGCATCTGAATCAATCAAACACTCACACCCAGTCAAAAGATCTGGGTTTAATCCATCACCATTCTTTAGCCCACTCTGCCACCCTAGTTCAGACATGGCTATATGCAAATCAGTCTGACCCTGTGCCTCATGGGAACAGTCCAGCCCGAACTGCCAAGCCATGTCTTCCCTGGACCGGAAACAAGCTTCCGAGGACCGGTTTCTGGCATTCCAGCCGTCTTCAGCCCGGCTCGCTTGAATCCAGTGGCAAAGTGAGCAAGGGACTCACCTCTGAGCATACCCTGCCACACTTATGGTGGCCAAAAGCGGTACAAAAGGGGGTGGTGAAGGTCCATCACCACCCCCTTTTGTACCCCCCCCCCCAGATAGCAGAGAGGGCACACAAAGACACTTTGTCTGTTCATACCCTACGGAAGGTCACGGCACTAAAGGGAAAACTTCAGGCAATATACACCAATAGGGCTGAAAAAACCATTTTGCGCCTCCAAGCCCGGGATTATGCTGGGAATTCTAAAATAGGCCCCCTGCTAGCACGTCCGCTTAGAGCAAAACAAGAAAAATAATATGTTAAACAAATAATTGACAGCAACTGTACCATTCATCTTAGTGAGGGAGAAAAAGTGGGGGCCTTCCGTGGCTTCGACTGCTCACTCTATGCAGCAGAGCCCCCCCCCCCCCCCCCTAGAGCAAGACCAATCTCAGTACCTGGACTCACTAGAGCTCCCGCAGATCTCCCTGACCATGAATGATGAACGTAGCAGTCCTATCTCCCGAGAAAAGGGTCCAGAATGTAATAGATGACCTCAAACTTCTGAAAGCCCCGGGACCTGAAGGTTGACCGTCTTGTTCGCTGCCGAGTTAACTGTCCATTTCACTAACCTCTTCAACGCCATAGCAACGACCCAACGGGTATCTCCTTCTATGGGGGAGGCATTAATCACTGTAATCCTCAAGGCAGGAAAAGATCCCCAGCTATGCGCCTCATATAGACCCATAGTATTACTGATCCTGGATGCTAAACTATACTCTAAGATCTTGGCCAGAAGGCTAGAAAATATCCTAACTCACCCAATTCACCCCGATCAATCGGGCTTCATCAAGGAACGCCAGACCCATGATAACTTGATTAGAATGATACACCTAATTGATAAAGTTCAAAGGAAGCGCATCCCAGTGGCCTTTCTGTCATTGAACGCGGAGAGGGCCTTTCACCGGGTCGACTGGCCCTCCTTGATGCGCACCCTACGCCGCTTTGGGTTTGGAGAGACCTTCCTGGGTATGGTGAAAGCTAATTACTGCTCCCCGAGATCCCGAGTTCTAGTAAACGGAGTTGCCTCAGACTTTTTTTTTGCTTTCCCGGGGCATAAGGCAGGGCTGACCCCTATCTCCTATGCTCTTCACACTCTGTATTGAACCATTCACAACACAGATTAGATCTAATCCGGGGATCAGCAGCATTAGATTTGGCCCAGATAATTTTAAAATATCGCTCTTCGCGGATGATATGTTGCTGCCTATCTCCAATCCTAGGGAGTCCTTACGGCCATAAAAGCCGAATTGCAGCTTTTTGAATGAGCGGCGGGATTGAAAGTTAATCTTTCCAAATCCTGTCTACTAAATTTGACTATGCTGCACACCCTAATGACAGAGATTGAGGAAACCTCACCGTTTTGCTGCACCCACAAAGAAATCACCTACCTTGGTATTAAAATCACTCCCAAATTAACAGACCTCTTCAAAGCTAATTTCCCCCCTTTGCTGCGACAGCTCAAAACCGATTTTGAAAAACTGGAGCTTCCCATACATAACGTGGATAGGACGAATAAACGCCATTAAGATGAATGTCCTCCCTCGTTTCCTCTATCTGTTCCAGGGTCTCCCAATTACTATGGACAAAGAGGTATTCACTGAGCTGAAGAGGATGACCACAAAATGTATATGGCAGGGGCAACGAGCCCACTTATCCCAGCGGCTATTGACAAGGCTCCGCCTGGAGGGTTGTTTGTATATCCCCGATTTCCTCCTATATTATAGAGCCTCTCAACTTTGGGTCCAGGCTGAATGCTCCCTTAAAGCCTCAGATAAACACTGGATTAACATGGATAGGCAGATAGCGGGAAGAGCTATATGGAAACTACCCTGGAAACCGAAACAAGATAGGCCAAACAATCCCTTTTTACGCACCCCCACCGCCACGACCCTTAAAGTGGGGGACAGTGTAACCAAGAATTTGCCTCTAACAACCTTTCCGTCCCCCCACACCCCTATCCATTTTTCAACCCTGCCTTCCCCCCAACGATGCTAGAGGGCCCTTTTGACAGGTGGAGAGAGGGTGGATGCCTTATGCTTGTGGACCTCTTTCAGCAAGGAGAGTTTTGCTCCTTTGCAGACTGTGTTGCTCTCTTTAAGCTGCCGCTTGCAGAAGAATATCACTGTTTCCAATTAAAACACTGGGTGCAACAGCCACGGGAGCGACTAGCCGCGTCTAGGGATTTGCTCCGGATAGAGAGATGTGTCCAAACCGGCAATACAACTAAAGGCTGCATAACTTTTTTGTACTCTCTCCTTCTCACTGCGGGCCCGCACTATGCCCCGCGCCACAGAGGGTTCTGGGATGACATGCTAAACACCTCCATAACAGAGAAGCAATGGAGCTCCCTATACAAAGACATTGCTAAATATAACAGCTCCATGTTCCTGAGAGAAGCCCATTACAAAATAATGTATGAATGGTATCTCCACCTCCAAAAGATACATACCATTTCCCAAACACCTTCGATAGATGCTGGAGGGGATGTGGGTCTTTGGGAGATTTCCGTCACATTTGGTGGGACTGTACGTCCATCCAACCCTTTTGGAAAGAAATCCTGTCTCAAATCAAACAGATCCTGGGGTACCCAATCCCTGCATCTCCTGAACACAGACTTTTGGGGGATACGCGACCCCAGTCTGAAATGGGAAACAACCTTTACAACGCAGTCATCACATCGCACTACATTTACAACGCAATCATTAGATCGCAACATCCTTTACAACGCATGTCACTACAACGCAGCCATTACATTGCATGTCACTACACCGCATAACACTACAACGCAGGCGTTCCATTGTATGTCATTACAATTCATATCATTACAACGCATAGTACCCCTATACTATCCAACACTTACCCTACTGTTGCACCCCCTGGAGTTAGAATAGTAGTTTTTACCCCTACACTATCCAACACTTACCCTTCTGTTGCACCCCCTGAAGTTAGAATAGTAATTTTTACCCCTTCACTATCCAACACTTACCTTAAATGCAATGTAATGGTAAGCATTGTAATGGTATGCGTTGTAAGGGTATAATGCAATGTAATGGAATGCATTGTAAATGTAGTTTTAAAAAATGTGTTGTAATGGCACGCGATGTAAATGTATGCATTGTAAAGGATGTTGCGATGTAAAAACTGCGTTGTAAAGGCATGAGTTGTAAATGTATGCGATGTAATGTCATACATTCATCTGAAATATCAAACACAGGGAGACCGCTCTATTATCTGACTATGTCTCGGGGTGGCCAAAATGGCAATTGCAGCAGAATGGAAGAAGCCGAAGGCCGCCTCTCTTACCCAATGGCATTCCCGCCTATGGTGAGCCCTCGCCTTAGAGCAGATGACGGATGTGCTTGAAGACTCCTGCAAGAGCTTTGACTTCATCTGGAGACCCCTGGTGAGTTACTTGTCAGAGGGGTTACGTCTATTTGCACGCGGCCCTAGGTTGCGGTCCCTCCATCTTTTCCTGACATAATGGACCGGGCCCTGGCTCTTGGTTCCCGGGTGGTCTGGGTCTCCGGTCCGTTGACTGGCTCCCCTGGGGGGGACTTGTGCTTCACCCCTCCCTCTGAGTGTCGTGCAGGGGACCTCTCAGGACCTTTTGGCCCCGGGTGGCACCCGCTCTCCTCTTGGCTACATTAGAGTCGCTTGCATGCAGGGCCGTTTCTACTATTAGGCAGGACTAGGCGGCCGCCTAGGGCGGCAAAACTGGATAAAAGTTGTGGGCCTTCTACAATTCGACATCATGTGACGTCATGTTTGGCGCCACGGGCGGGGACCGTGTGTGCAGCGATCTGTGTGGTGCCAGCATGGCTGCGCGTGCCATCACGGGTCACAGTACATACAGAGAGGCAGAGAAACAGTCAGGTACTTAGGTATGCACCAAGGCAGGGGTGCACCAGGGGGTGACAAGTGGGGCAGCGCACAGTTGGCAACTAATAGCTCTCCTGTCAGTAAAAAGCGAGTGCGTGATCCGGTGCCTCCGTCTCTGGACAGACCTCGCTCTGCCTCTCCCCTTCCCCTCTTAGCGGCGGGTGTTACTGTTCTCAGAACAGTGTTCACGAGGACTGCAAGGAGTCCCCTTCCCCCGATAAATATATATTCGCAGGGTTACACGATACCTATCTACTCATGATAGCGCTGATGAGAGTAAAACATTGAGGTTCGTGAAGACAGAACATGAAACGAGGGAAGGCAAAGACCAACAGAGACTTAGAAAAGGTAAGAACAAAAAGCTGAAACATTCTGTGGAGCGGACGGACACAGGGTCACGGAGATACAGTAGGGCACATAGAGATAAGAACGAGAGCATATGCACATTGAGGTGGGTGGTGGTGGGGGGGTGAAGTGGCAAGGTGCAGATGGCAGCTGAGTGAGAGAGGAGGGTTGAGTGCAGGGTGGGGGGTGAGGAGAGGATGAGAGAGGAGAGATGACAGGCCTGTGTGCTGCAAATACCACCTGAGTTTAAGCACTTACAGGCGAAGTTCGGAAGTGTGGAGACCTGGCAGCCCCAGGGACAAATCAGGAGGATGGAGTTGCAGAAGGACGAGGGTATTGGGAGGGAGGGGGAGGGGGTACAGACAGGGAAAGATACAGGGGGCTGTGTGAGGAGGGACGAGGGGAGGGGTGAGGAGAGAATTGCTTAAGTGGATGAGGGAGAAAGAAAACAGAGGATGGAGGAGAGAACAAATCAAGGAGAGGGTGCATGCAGTCAAAGGCCGGTGCTTGTTTCTCCATGTCCTTCCAAGCCTTCGTTCATGAGACAGACCATCTGGAAGTGTGCATCTGAAAGAATTAAGGTTATAGAAGCATAATGGGGAGATTAAGGGTTATCTGCAATTCGAAAAAAAACAGCCCTGCTATTGTTTGAGAGACAATTTTCCATTTTAGGATATAAGAGGGCCTGATTTGAGGTTTCATTACGACTGCAAAATCGCGAGAAACGAGAATATTGGCCTTGCATGAATTTTATAAATTATTTTTTGCCATTTTGCTATTGTGAAATTTTGCTTCCTTTTCAACCAGGGGGCAATAGTTCAAGGAGAAAAGCAGTGCTTAATTTGTGCCGGAGCTTTCCGGTGCTTAGCACCGGCACTTAATTGGCAGGGCCGGGTCTACGCATTTCCCACGTGCGTCACACATGCATATTGATATTTTTTTAAATGTACCTAGTCTGACCGTAATAATACTCTGTGCTCAGCGTGTTCAATCATGCAGGTCACAGCGAGCGGTTAACATCGGCTGCCCTGCCTGCCCTGAGGCTGCCAGCCTGCCTGCCTGCAGTGACGTCCATCCGGCCTGAGACAATAAAATGATGTATATTGCAGTTGCTTGCGATCATGGGGCCGCAGCCCTTGGTTAATTACTGTCTGTCACACACACTGATTTATTGGGGCGCCAGGCGCCGGCTGGATTCGGTTTCTGTTCCGTTGAACATTTATTTCACAGGAAATGCCTCGTTTGGATCACTTCAACCCAAAATACTGTGCACACTGACTGCCCTAAGGAAACACTGGTCTCGCGGTATTGGAGAGCAAAGAAGGGTAAACAGCAGCGTGAGACTCCACCCAAGCAGATCTCTGCAGCAGGTGTGTTAACCCCCGAACTACCTCAAAGAGAGACGTGTTTTTTCAACCATATTGCCCGCGTGAGCTACCAGGAGTGCTTTCAGACTAGTCTCCGTCCTCAGATGTCAGCCCATGCACTGCTCCTTAAAACAGAGGTGCATTGTGGGAGTTGTGTTAATGAGGCACTTCTAGGGTACAAGACATGTGCACTCTCCAGTCGGGACACTGTGCGTGGGATATTGGTAGTGCTGCCAGCTGAGCATGCTGCTTGCACCACGTTGAAGCAGCATAACGGATGGGCAGCCTAGCCTGCACCCTTGAGGTTCACCTGAGGCCGGGCGCTGGTGGCAAATGAAGCATTCACTGTGTGTTGTGAGCCTGCGGCTCAACTGTGAAAAAACTGAAATGCTAAGTTAAATTTTTAAATTTTTTAGATAACTACATTCCCTCTCTGCCCACGCCGTCACGTAGCCGCTGCCTCACCATCCCCTGGCACCGCCAGTGCTGCCTGCCCTAAGCCTGAAAACAGCTGTTACACACCCCGGGACCCCCGAGCTGCCGTGGGTGGCATTGGAGAAGGATGGGCGTTCCCAGGAGCCCACATGGCTCCACATCGTATCGTGGTCGACCTCAGCAGCTAAAATGGCGGTAGGCTGGCCAGGGCATCTAACCCAGGGGGGTGCACCCAGAGGCACCAACACCCGGCGAATGCGAGGGAGAATGAATGGAGACTGAGGTGAGACTTTCCTCGGCATGGCAGAGGCCCTTGGCTGCGGGACCTGCGACCAGCTGACCCCCCCACCCCCTAAGCGCAGCGGAGTTAATGATAGATTATGGAGTCATAACGCAGCACCCAGCCCCACGGCGCATACTTCAATGATGGTACCCAGCGACTGCGAAGGGAGCAGAGAATGAGGAGAGACGAACATGTAAGTCATCGTGTAACGAGAATGTGGTGCATTTTCTAATAAGAGCACATTAGTGCCACACGCTGTGAAATGCTGTTGCTCATCTTTATACAACCGCAAATGGTTAATAATTGTTCATGTAGCATTGATTCATTTTTCTTTTTCGTTTTGTTTTCAATGACGGGGTGCATGTAAAGTTTTGTATCTGCACTTTATTATCGGGTTTAAGGTCATAGTTAATATATTGTTTATCTAAGCAGCAATCACTACATTTGTGCTTTTAACAATTATTGTGATTATCACTATTCATGGGAATTGACTGAGGAGTCGAGTGATTAGTATCATTTTCACGTATTAGGCATGGTGAGTGCAGAGGGTCACATATTTCTTATATTTCTCGACACAACTTGCGGGCACATGTTTGTAAATGAACTCCGCCGCATGTTTAAAAGGATTGTTTATTACGAGTTTGCCAGTACTGGAGTTTGCTATCAGTTTGCTTGGAAGATGGTGTAATGGGGCGCTAAGCTGCCAACATTGGCACATGGTGTGAATATGCTGGGTTCCACACTGGATCTTATCTCTACACATACCGTTTGGTGGAGAGGGTGCTCTGTAGCAAAGGCGACGGAGTGGCCTTACTGCCAAACTGTAGGTCCCCCACCTCATTTACAGATGGGCGGAACTTCAGTATGTTGACAGTGAAGACATACACCTCCTATGGCCTGACTGAATAAGGTCCATTGGGGATTTTGCCATTTGTTCTCACTCCGTATTTGCAGTGAGTGAACAAATGGCAAGTTTTCACTGTCCGTCACAACCAGGCTAAACATGGTGGAAAGGGACAGTATAAACTGCAAAATTACCCTCATGCCATGGGAGAAAACTCTCATGGCGAGGGGGCCATTGACTGTGGCCATGTATTATATGGGATAAAGACATACACCCTGGCGTACTTGTTGGACCATGTTCCCTTTTCAATGCATTAATACCTTAGCCAATCTATTCCAAAATTGTGCTTTAAATGCTCTTTTGATTTCATTTTTTTAAACTTTTCCTCAAGGGGTGGTGGGAACCTCCTATGAAAACCTTACTTGAGGAAATATCCCTTGCTGAAATTCATATCTGGTATTTCATTGGGCTTTCTGTGGTGCCAGTTGAGGATGCGGGGGTAGCCACTAGCGCAAGTGGGTGGAGCCAGTGCAGGAAGTGGGTGGAGCCAGTGGAAGTGGGTGTGGCATCCTAAAAAAAATTGAGCACCTGGACTTCATATTTTACAAATTAAGCACTGGAGAAAAGTCCTCGCAAGAACATTAGAACTGTAGTTGAGATACATTTGTTCTCAAACCAGTCTCCTGCTGGTACCTTTTGTGACTTTTTTTATTACCTGAAGTAAGCCCTTGTGTGTAAATTTCATTTGAGATACTGGCCAAGAGCATTTTAGGAAATGTGCGTCATTTTGTGAAATATTTATAAAAGTGACGTCTATTTTGAGAACAAAAATCACGATTTCGTCGACCCCCGCATGGAGAGGACCTCCTAATTAGTGGTGAGAAAACTGCATTCTGGTTAAACTCCCTGTTGTTCTTCGTTGTTAATGGTAATGATACGGAGTTGTGAATACTTTTGCTGTCAGTAAGGAGTGTACAACATGCAGCTTTCCAGTCTTCATGCTACTAGCTCCTAATACAAGTTCTTTTATATCAAATGCTTTTTATATCTAATTCTTCTAGCCTGGATGAGAGGGGGAGAGGGTGATGGTAGTAAAAGGGAGGGGGCGGCATTTTCAATTCTCGCCTAGGGCGGCAAAACACCTAGAAACATCACGGAACTGTTTTTTGTTGTGTGAGTTATGTTTTATTTGTTAGCTCCCGAAGGTAGAGCGCAGAGTCAACACGAGATCTGTAATTTATGCAAGTAAGGCATTGTGATGACAGAAAGTCTGCGCCTAGCTAAGACTAACAGTCATGCGGAAAACTTGTGGGGAAGCTGTGCATTGTCTTTAGCTAACTGATGATCTTGGCATGTGTACTGAGCTCGGCTGAGCTGCAAATGTTGTGTTTCTTCGTAAAACCAATAAAAGGATTTTTACCCAAAAAATCAAAGGCGAAAGTTTGCTACTTCTACACAATAACTAGTCGCAAGCAGATCGCCGGTGGCATTAAAAAATAGACATAAATTACAAATGGCAAAAATGAAAGAGCTCAGTAATGACATATAACAGTAACATCCAGATGGAAATATAAAGATCCATAAGTTAGTTGAGGAATATGTATGTCCAGTTGAAGTACACTTATAATATGAAAGGGTTAATGATACTCGAGAATTTCAGCGAGGTACCGCTTTGATTCAAATATTGCAATCTGCCCCTGAAACGTATGGCACCAGAAACTACTGGAGTTCAGTTAATGCAGAGACTGCTTCTGGTTCTTTGACTCTCCATGGGTAGTGATAGAAAGCAGTCAAGCCTTACTCTTGAAGAATGATGTAAAGTCCATGTACTGCCAGATTAAATTAATACCATCTCTGCTGCAAGTTGCCCATACCATTACAACTAACCTGAGAAATGCATGCAGTGTTCTAGTACAGCAGCTCCACTATAAATTATTTTTCCTTAAATATATTTTTATTATTGCATATGATCGATCGCATCATATTTAGTCGTTACACACATGTACACCTTCCAATGTGGAATTACATGTGAAGTATGAAAGGATAGTGCTAATAAACAGTGAGGTCCATAAATGTCGACATTCCACATTCAACATTGTGGGTTATTTAGATCTCTAAAACGTCATCTAGGTAACTACCCTCCACCCACCCCCTGGTCTCGCTGCTGTACTAATCTTTAATCATGCTTCATACCTCTCCACCCCCCAAATGGCAATATCTGTCTTGTAATGCCTATTAGTTAAGAGGTTCCACCTTGTCTGCCTGCAATCTGAGCCCCGGTTGTGTCATTTTCCTGGGATTAAAACCCTTTCTCAGAGCAGTAATGTTTAACAGTAATACATATTTACATAAGGAGCACCTCAAGGGGGTGGATGTTGTCTTGGATTGTCCCTTCAAACTCTCCCCAAGCATATTCCAAGCCTGAGCAATAAAGTACTTCTGCATTCCCGCGCTTCATTACAAACAGCGGCGTAGCATGAGTTGCCAAAGTCGTGGGATGTCTTTTTTAAAAGACATTAATGTGCCCCCTAACCCATGGACCATTAGCTCTGGAAGTGATAATGGTCCATATTGTAGGAAGTGCAATACTTTCTTTTAAAATGTTGCACCCCTAAGAATTTTGCACCCGGGGCAACTGCCCCTGTGGACCGCCCTCCCCTCCCCCCACACTACACCACTGACTACAAATTATCGATGCTGTCTGATTGAAAATATAGTAGCAATGAAAAGTGATGGTTCTGTCCCATGCAAAGTATGGCATCCTTGCTAAGAAGTGCTGTAAGTTTCTGTGAAAGTACAGTAGCTCTACTAAGAAAGCTAGTATGATCCCACTCTCCCTACAAATGTGCACTTTGCCATCTATTGTTAACAAATTAAGACAGTGCAATTTTATAAAAGGAGATAGTGTCAAATGAAAAAAATCATGAAATGATCAGCATAGTAACATTCTGAATGATTTGTGCAGATCATAATGCCCACTCGATGCATCTTCAACGCCTCCACGCACTTAAAGAGCTATTTCGAAACACAATGAAAGGTGTTTGGTAGGGGATGAGTTTTAAGATTAGGACATTCTCAAAGTGTTTAAATAATGTCAGGTCAAGAATCTGCTCAAGAAACACACTGCTGACCCATATCAGCTAAATAACTTCAGAATTTAACAGTGCACACTCAACTGAAGGAACTTATCAACAGGAACAACCTTCTTGGCTCAAAGCGATCCGGCTTTAGGGAAGGTTGCAGCACAGAAACATCTACACTAACATCTACAGAAACATCTACACTGTAAATCACGGAGAAAGTAGAGGCCTGCATCCTAGTCCTTCTTGACCACACTACAGCCTTAAAAAATATTGACCATAGTACTTTTCTACATACTCCACAATAAAGAATGGACATTGACAGCATTATCTGAAACTGATTTAGATCCTACCGGAATGACAGGTCAAATACATTTAACATTGGGAGCCATTCATCCTCTCCACACAGAGTCCACAAGGATCTATTTTGGTCCCCACACTCTTCAGTTTATGTGTAGAACTTCTGAATGAACTAAACGACATTGGTCTGAATAACCATCGCTAAGCTGATATGAGACGGAAACACTGGAAAGTGCCCTCAAAAGTACTCTATATTGGCTAAAACAGAGTTCTTGCACCTACATAACAAAGATAGCCAAGAATGCACATTGGCACTTATGCATCTTAAGCAATCTAAATTATTAGGTCCAACCTCAAGACCTTGGTTCTGTCCAGATGAGACTATGGAACTGATCTGCTCACTAGCATCCCCAAAATCAGCATCTGCCCACTGAAAGCTGTCTTGAATGAAGCAGCGAGATATCTTGAATAATAAAAAGTCTGAACACAAATCCGTTCTTAGATTCCTAAACTGGCCTCCACTGGTCAGAAGATGAATTCTTCCCATGCCTGCGTCACTTATAAAGCCTACTTCAGAACTCTTCACTGTAACAAGCATAGAAATTAAAAGTCCTGCAAAAAAGAGAAATTCTAGTAACAAAGAATGATCAACCTTGCAATCTGAAAATTCAAGAAACAAAACACTCTCAATCCTTTTCTGATAATGCACGAAAAATCTGGAATGCAATCTTGCCAGCACTGCCTTTTATAAAGGATGAACAAATTCTTGCGAGATACTCCACTCAACAATCAGGGGAGTGTTCTCCTGACTTCAGCACCTTTACCAAAACAGAAGATTGTTGTATTACCACTTTCTTTAAGTTACCCGTGACATGTATCCTGTCTCAATTTCTTCTGTAGCGTTTGGGTCTGTAATACTGCTTTCACCTAACTATGTAGGTGGGTAGACTTTATTGCTTTTATTTATAGGTTTGGCATATACTTCAACCTTACTTTCATCTACCCGTGTATACTGCACGCATATTGGTTTAAGGACTATTTCTTTATCTACGTACTTTGAAGTAGAGCCAAGGCTTTAAGAGGGGTGGCTATTGCCAGGTCTCAGATTAATTAAACACTGACTTTGAAAAGTGTCCCTACCTCTCCCTATAGTCATGTCCTTAATTTTATAGGCAAAGCACTGATCAATTTCTCAATTATTACTGTAGAAACCCTTAATATAATCAAAGCCAGAGATACAGCTCCTGTTTAAATATCAAATGTTTACTTCCTCTTGTATTACCTATGAATATTTGTTTTTCTGTATGTGTCAGAATCCCATTTAGAGGGCCTTGGGCAAGCATGAGGTACAGGCTCAACCTTGGGGGTTGAGGCCTTTTACTCCTGGTGTACCGGGGCCCAGCGTACTATGGATCCTGAGCAACTGGGCCAAGCACACAGTCAGCACTTGACTCTCAGTGGTAGCCGGTTCAGCAGTTAAAGTCTTCTTGGGGGGAGGTAGACACGGAGGGGGTGAATAGAGGCTCACAGCTCACAATTCATGCAGCAGTAGCAATAAATGATTGTTCAGCCAAATACCTGATTTTATGAACAAAGTAGTATTTATATACTACCACAAAGTAAGATACAATAGTCACAAACAATACACACAGTCCTAATAGGTCAGGATTCTGGTGTTTCATAGGCAGATGTCCGAGTCACACTCCCCTCTAGTTAGTGGTAGTGGTTATCCCTTATTTACTATAGGTGACATTGAGGTTAAACCCAACGAGCAGTCCAAGGTTCATAAGTCCTACCCCAACTCTTTATTAAAGTCAAATGTGTTCCAGTGCCAAAGCGCTATCTGGGAGGCAAGTTCCATCGGGGCCATATGGCCCGTAAATCTGTATTACCCACACCAACTGGACCTGAGTGACAGGAGTCTCTGAAGCTGCAGCGTCTGCCTTTGGAAAGTCTTTCACATGTGTCCAGGAAGGCTTCGGTTAGGTGTCCTTGAATTCCTCACAGTTAGCAGACTAATGAAGCAGCAAAAGTGAGATAAGAAATGGAATATTCAATTAAAAAGAGCTGCTGTATTTTCAATTAAAAGATTTAAACCATAAAAAGAGCTGCTGCTAAATACAAATGATTATCAGTAAGGCGCATATGAAAATGTTGAAGTCCAGTAGAGGCAAGGCCTTCTCAATGCTCCTATGATGCTTGGTAGTATTCTTGTGATCCTCCCAAAATGGGGGGTGGGGGGGTGACAATTCTGGTGCTGGTCCTCATTCACGGTTTGGGGCTACTGGTATGCACCTGTTACAACGCATTTTTTACTCCGCACTACCATTACAACGCGACTTTTACTCCGCATACCATTACAACGCATTGCGCTGGGGGGCGCTCTAGGATAGGGAATAAGTATAATTTACTATCCAACACCTTCCCTAGGGTCCACGGGGACTGGAGTTAGAATAGTAAATTATACTTACCACTATCCAGCACCCCAAAGCGCTATGCGTTGTAATGGTATGCGTTGTAATGGTCGCGTTGTAATGGTAGGTAGTTGTAACGGTATGCGGAGTAACGTCATACATCCGGGCTACTTGGGTCATCACTGCAGGCTCCTTCCTCCGTCAATGTTCTCAACTAGACCACGCTCCTTGCCTAGTCCCGGTGGCCCGCTGGCATACAGCATCATATTTCCTCCTCTGCCCACAGCTACAGCCTGTTCAGCACAACAGCAATCTTCATGGCGGCCCCACCTTGTATACAGGGTTGCCAACTTGGTACCACATACAAGCAGTGGCACAAGTGGCATAGCAGCAAGCTTCATGCCAGCCCCAACCATCATACAGTTTTGCAGACTTGGCACTGCACATGGGCGATGACCCATTCAGTGCAATAAGCTCATGGCTAACTTCACAGTGGTTGACGACTTTTCCCTGCACACGAGCAACAATCAAATAATTGCAGCAGCCGTCTCTGGACACCTCACTACAGGGTTCCAATCACCAGAATTGGAAGTCAGTCTCTCCAATGCTCTCCTCTCCCTCACAGAGTACACTTGTCTTGGTAAGCAGGCAGATGCTGGTGCTCCAGGCTCCAAGGGCAGGTGGAATTCCCTGGATGATGTCCCCTCACACAGCTGGTAGCCTAGCAGGCCTTGCCCCTCAGTCCTGTTCAGAGGCAGAAGTCTTGTAGAGCTTCTTTTCCTAGCACAGCCCAACTGGCTGCTTGACGTTTGACAATTTTTGGGGTCTCAAGCTCCCCTTCTGATAGTCCATTTCTAGACACCAAAAGTGATTTAGAGTCTAACCCTTGAAGTTTATATTGGAGGTCCGCTTTATTTAGAAGTGCCCTCTCCTCTGTTCTCCTTTCCTTTTCTCCAGAAAGCAGGCTTTCACATCAAAGTAACTCTAAATCTGATAGCCCTGCAACACAGGATATGGGAGTGACTCAAGGTTCACACCTGGATGCCAGCCACAATGATATGTGTATCAAAAGGTTACCCCAGGACGGCAGCCCTGCTTTTCAAGATTCTCTATCAGCCCGTTTCCTCCTCAGTCCAGTCCATATCACTTTCCTGGGCTGCTTCTTGGAGGTCAAAGCAGCTAATGGGGCAACTATATTTCCATAGTTCGCCACAAATTTCCTGTAATACCCAGTGAGTCCTAAAAAAGGCCCTCACCTCAGTCTGGGTAGAAGGCCCTTCCGAATCCATCCCAGACTGAATCTTGGCATCCAACAGCCCGCACTCCCAAGCCATGTCTTCCCTGGACCGGAAACAAGCTTCCGAGGACCGGTTTCTTGCATTCCAGCCGTCTTCAGCCCGGCTTGCTTGAATCCAGTGGCAAAGTGAGCAAGGGACTCACGTCTGAGCATACCCTGCCACACTTATGGCGGCCAAAAGCGGTACAAAAGGGGGTGGTGATGGACGGAGCATCTGAATCAATCAAACACTCACACCCAGTCAAAGGATCTGGGTTTAATCCATCACCGTTCTTTAGCCCACTCTGCCACCCCAGTTCAGACATTGCTATATGCAAACCAGTCTGACCCTGTGCCTCATGGGAACAGTCCAGCCCGAACTGCCAAGCCATGTCTTCCCTGGACTGGAAACAAGCTTGTCCATCAACTGTGGTTTTTGCATTTGTCACCCTGAGTGGGATGGTATGCTCAGACGTGAGTCCCATGCTCTCCACACCACTGGATTCAAGCAAGCCGGGCTGAAGACGGCTGGAATGCCAGGAACCGGTCCTCTGAAGCTTGTGTCCGGTCCAGGGAAGGCATGGCTTGGCAGTTCGGGCTGGACTGTTCCCATGAGGCACAGGGTCAGACTGATTTGCATATGGCCGTGTCTGAACTGGGGTGGTGTGGAGTGCAAAAAAACGATGGATTTAGGCCCAGATCTCTGTACTGGGGTGAATGTATGACATTGTTCTGCATTCTGTCCATCAACTGTGGTTTTTGCATTTGTCACCCCGAGTGGGATGGTATGCTCAGACGTGAGTCCCATGCTCTCCACACCACTGGATTCAAGCAAGCCGGGCTGAAGACGGCTGGAATGCCAGAAACCGGTCCTCTGAAGCTTGTTTCCGGTCCAGGGAAGGCATGGCTTGGCAGTTCGGGCTGGACTGTTCCCATGAGGCACAGGGTCAGACTGATTTGCATATGGCCATGTCTGAACTGGGGTGGTATGGAGTGCAAAAAAACGATGGATTCAGGCCCAGATCTCTGTACTGGGGTGAATGTATGACATTGTTCTGCATTCTGTCCATCAACTGTCGTTTTTGCATTTGTCACCCCGAGTGGGATGGTATGCTCAGACGTGAGTCCCATGCTCTCCACAACACTGGATTCAAGCAAGCCGGGCTGAAGACGGCTGGAATGCCAGAAACTGGTCCTCGGAAGCTTGTTTCCGGTCCAGGGAAGGCATGGCTTGGCAGTTCGGGCTGGACTGTTCCCATGAGGCACAGGGTCAGACTGATTTGCATATGGCCATGTCTGAACTGGGGTAGTGTGGAGTGCAAAAAAACAATGGATTTAGGCCCAGATCTCTGTACTGGGGTGAATGTATGACATTGTTCTGCATTCTGTCCATCAACTGTGGTTTTTGCATTTGTCACCCCGAGTGGGATGGAATGCTCAGACGTGAGTCCCATGCTCTCCACACCACTGGATTCAAGCAAGCTGGGCTGAAGACGGCTGGAATGCCAGAAACCGGTCCTCGGAAGCTTGTTTCCGGTTCAGGGAAGGCATGGCTTGGCAGTTCGGGCTGGACTGTTCCCATGAGGCACAGGGTCAGACTGATTTGCATATGGCCATGTCTGGACTGGGGTGGTGTGGAGTGCAAAAAAACGATGGATTTAGGCCCAGATCTCTGTACTGGGGTGAATGTATGACATTGTTCTGCATTCTGTCCATCAACTGTGGTTTTTGCATTACTTTTTTATGAAGCATATTTTTAATCTGGCCTATTATATATCATTACTAGTATGTTTAACTGCCAACATGCATAAACATGATATCTCGTTTGTGTTATATAAAGATGATTATCAATTGTTTGAAATAATGCAAGGCTTCAAAATATGTATGGTTCACTGTGCTCATCTCATATTATATAGGTATGTTTATGACTCATTATTCATGTTTTTTTTTAAATTGTACGCTTTATGTAAATCATGTATTATATTTTATATGTAGCAAGTGGTACAATATTGAGAGCATGGATTTCCCCACATTTTAGCCAAATCCTACAGATCAAATATGCCCCTATAATGTCACATTCAAACATACAAGCCAGGGATATGAGTAAAGTCCTAAGCTCTGACTCCATTTCTCAGCAGGCCCGATTCCATTATGGGTACTGTAAATCACCATCTTTCCCAATTTATGCAGAATCATTGTCATGTCTGCCATTGATGCAGATGTCATATGACTTTAACTTTCTAAGAACTATGAAAGTGTCAAGTCGTTTGGATAATTACATAAATCTAATACCTAATGTGACATCAGTCTGAGGCAAGTTTCTACTTATTACCATTTCAAAGTCAAATAAGAAAAAATACAGATGATTGAGAAATCTGGCATCTTATCTTATCTTATCTTAACAAGGATCTATACAGCGCACGTTCACCAGAGGGTTTCTTGGCGCTAACCAACATATCCAGAAAAACCACCTGACGAGGGGCCATAGAGGAATTAGGCTAAGGTCAGGACAAATAACCAGGTCTTGAGTTTCCGCCTAAACTGTAAGAGAGTGGTACAGGAACGGATCTTTTGAGTGAGGGAGTTCCACAGTTTAGTGGCAAGTGTGGCAAACCTACGGCCTCCTTTCCGTTGGAGTTTGTAGTGAGGGACAGTCAGGAGGTGTTCTGACCGACTTTTTCGGCCCTTCCTTGAGGGAAGGTGATTGGAGGTGACTTCAGTCTACTATCATTCTAATGGAGGGATTAGAACCGTAAATAGGGCCTATTCACAAGGCGTGTTGATATAATTCCGTACCCTTTTCCTTAGATCAGGGCTTATAAATTTATGTTAGGGGATAGATTCATTAGTATAGTGATAATCCGTCCTTCTGTAAGAGTGTTAATATACTTTCCATGGAGTTATGCTTATTTCGGGCCTTGTAGGCCTCAAACGGGAGAGACTCCATCTTTCTTTCTGCCCCGGCAGCTTGAGATGCTTCTAGGTCAAGTGTAATGTTTTAGTTACGAAGTGTTGTTCGCTTGGAGAGAACCGGCTCAGGCTGGCCTTTATCGAAAGACTGTATTTTTCTCCATTCCGAAGACATAACATCAGGCCGGCCTGCTGAGAACGTGTCCTTGGTACGGGGAGGTACAAGAATTTGGTGGGCGGCAGGTTACTGGCCGTAACTTTCCATGAAGGGACAAGCTTCCATATTAGCGAAGGCATGAGGTAGTGAATCAGTCAGTCTGTAGGCGGCAGCTAGTCGTTAGCATCAATGCCATTAATTATTCCAGGGCAGACAGTCGCCATTTTGATGTCCGAGAAAGACCGAGAAGCTGATACTCTCTTAGAAAGATTGAAGTTATTTTAGTTGGAGCAGCTGGCGAACTTTGATACTAAGATCAAAGCATACAAAGTGAAGCAGTTAGTTGAGGAAACGAATAACAGAGTGGCAGAAACTGAGTTATGAGATCGAAGCCGAGAAGTGAAGATGGTCTGTGATTGAGAGCAGAGAGGAGTAGTGCAGAACAGCCAGAGAGAAAAGCAGCTGATGAGAGAAAGGTTCCAGTGACTTGGAGGGAAGCGGAGGAGACAGAGCATAGCGGTGCAGACGTGTATCCATGACTGCAGAGGTGTGACCCTAAGACGAGCCAAGGCACAAACGAGAAGGGAACCCAGATGACTGCTGAGTCCAGACTTCATATTGATAAGGTGACGTCGACCCTTTCTTATTAGCGTGCACACATTCTAACCTTTCACTTTCCTTTGCAGGCTATATGTTATAGTATAGTGTTATATTGTTATATTGTTATTGTGATAAATAAAGTACCCCAGTTCTTAGTGAACCAGCATGTGTCTCTTGTTCTTGTATAATAAAGGTAACCTGTTCTTCTAGTCAGGTACTGTTTCGCGAACGGACGCAACCCCCGATCAGGTAAGCGGTAACTGAATAATGAGGGAGAGAGGAGCCCTTAAAATGGAGAATAAGTCGTACATCATATAATTTGGCCATCATTGTGTGATCTATAATATTGTAGTATTGTACCTCTAGTAAATAGCGAGAGATTCCCCAACATGAGGAGCTAACGGTATTCATAGGAAAGTGATCGTCGTTGTGAGGCGGCGTTAATGAGAGCATCAGGGGGGAAACTGATGTTTATACCCACAAGATTGTGGCTTGTACGGAGATAAAAGAGAGTACCAAGGGGATACTGGTATTTATACCCACAAGATTGTGGCTTGAGCGAGCACTGGTTGCGGCCAGTGTGTAATGGTATATAATCAGAACTGCCTTAGGGTAGGATAGTCTGGGCCTGAGTTGCCGTGAGACTATAGGGGAAGAGTGTGGTATTGTAGAAAACTTAGGCATGTATATTGCTAATTCCCCATCCTTGGGTAGGAGACATAGATACCTGTTGTAAATAGGTCCTAAGGAGGGAGGTGATTACGTTCCGGCTGGGTTGGTGGTGCTCTGGTGAGCTGATTCTATCTGGTCCGAGAATCCGGTCGTTACATCTGGCGTCACGAACTGTTTACGAAGCCTGTGTGCGCTGTATTGTTTTTATCTGGTTGGCTTGCGCTCGGCTCGTACGTGGTTTATTTTGTATATTATTTGTTAATAGTTGTATATATCTTTTTGATTTGTCAAAATGTTTTTGCGAAGGTCGAAATCTACTTTCAAATTGCCTGTTGAAATTCCCGGCTGGGAATCAACACCTTACGAGGCCTTGGCCCGTGAGTGGGCCGATTCTACGGGTTTGAGTGAAAATTGGAGTTCTTGTTTGGAGCTGGCGGAACCGGCTAATGTGATTTCTTGTTTGCAGAAAGCGCCAGTAGTGAAGGGTGATGAACTTCCTATTTTAGGACGCATAGGTTGGATTGTTTTAACTGCGTACAGGATTGTACATGAGAAACTTTTGAAATTGCAGAAGCAATATGTGGATATGGAAGAAAAGTTAGTTGAAGTGCAGAATGCTCATACTCTTTTGCGATGTCAAAATAAGTTGCTTGCCGACAAACTTGAAACTTATCAGACAATAGCCGAAAGGGCTGCTGTTCGCATTGCGAAATACAAATATAAGAATTGTCGTGGTCGTGTTTCTAAACGTAAGGTGCGTCTGGTCGTGGCAAAAGCCGGACTGGACTGGAATCCTGATGAATGGGACGGCAATATCTGGGACTCGAATGATTCTGGCTCCTCGGCTGAGGAGTCTGACAGGCTCGAGTCTTCTCGCTCCGGACGTGACTGTAAATCCACTTCTTGTGACAAACATGATGATTCTTGCGACCATGGTCGCTCTTCCTGTTCTAATGACGTTTCTCATTCTGATTATTCCTCTAAATCTATGGATCGAGCTTCTTCGGATGCTCGTCCGGAGGTTTCTGCGCATCCGGTTTTTCGACGAAAATTACAACAAGCTCCTGGTAATCCAAATGGTATTCCTTTGGATAGTTTAGAAGATTTTACACAACAGGAAGTTAGTGACATTTTGCAACGATTTCGTCAACGGCCTGGTGAGGCCTTGCTTACGTGGATGGTGCGCCTTTATGAGTTGGGCGCTGCAGGTATCATGTTAGATGCAGGAGATGCCTTGAAATTCTGTTGTTTGAGTTCCGATTCTACTGTGCAAGATCATTTTCGGAATTTTAATGGTGCCGGTCAGACTAGTCTACTCCAGTTAGCAACTGACGGCTGTAATCACAAATACCCTACTGAGTCTGATTGGCCTGTGAATGACAAGCCTTGGTACACCTTGCGCGATGCGGCGCAACAGCTGAAAGAGGAGGTGATGAAAACTGCGATTTTTCTGAGTACGGCTGACAGATTGTTGGATGGTTTGTTAACATCTTCCGTGCGTAATCGTATTATCCGTTCTTCTCCTGTTGCTTATAAGCAAGTTATGATGACTTTGCTAATTAATCAAACTGGCAATCCTTTGTCTATGGTGCTTGAATCTGTCCGTCAGCTTGGTGAGTTGGGTGACTGGTTTAAACCTGAGAGACAGTCCAGACCTGAGGGTCGTACTGCTGGAGATCATAAATTCTCTAGACGTGATATGTTTCTTGCGCTGTTGGCTGATGGTGTGAAACAGGAAGACATTGATGGTGAGCCTAATAATTGCTTGTGGGACATGTTTCGCAAGCGTGGTTTAGATCGAAAGGAGGGTGCCCGACGTGTGCGGAAAAATGATTGTGATCGTGGATATTCTGATGACAGTGGTGATGAAAGACGTTGTGATGATTCTGATCGTCGTGGTGAACGACGGCATGAGCGTGATGTGTCTCCTCGCCGTGCAAAGGAGAGGGGGCGAGAGGGGGAAAGAGAAAGGGGGAGAGATGACCGTGTTAACAGCAGATATAGAGAGGAAAGGGATCAGTCCCCTGAGTTGAGGAGAAGGGAGGATCGACACAGACTTTCCGATCGGAATTCGCAGTACCAGGCAGATGACAAAAATCCATTTCGTCATGGAGATGGATATGAACATGATGTTTTAACACCCAAGAAGTATGAGAGTATTTACCCTGATTTGTCCTGGTTGGCTAAACGCAGTAAAAATGACTAGGAAATAGGTCAAGCTCCAGTACGCAGGTGGGCTCACAAAGACAATAGACCCTATGTAGATATTGAAATTTTTTGGAAACATCGTAATATCCAAAGGGCCCGGGCATTGATAGATACGGGAGCGGAGGCCACTCTTATTCATGGAAAATCAAAGAAATTTAAAGGTCAATTTTTCACAATTACTGGTTTAGGTGGAAAGGAAACCCCTGCAGTGCAAACTACACTTGAAATGAAAATAGGTAGAATTCCCCGAAAAGAGTATTCTGTGTTAGTTTTGCCACTTTTGGAATACATAATTGGAATTGATATTTTGAAAGGAATGACATTGCATTTAGATGATGGTTGTTATCAATTTGGAAGTAAATATTATATATCGTCCAGACCTGTACGAGTTGGTCGTTTGAGAATGCCCCCATGAAAATTCCTCAGGCTACACAGGTTGTCTGTCAAAAGCAGTATCATATCCCAGGTGGCCATGAAGAAATTAGTGCTACGATTCAGGATTTGGTGGATGCAGGAGTTATAACTCCGGTTACTTCTGCTTGGAATAATCCCGTTTGGCCCGTGCGTAAGAGTGATAATTCTTGGCGCATGACTGTTGATTACCGCGAATTGAATAAACATACATCCCCGTTGACTGTTGCAGTACCAGATATCATTACTTTAATTGAGAGAATTCAAAAGCATCCAGGTACATGGTATGCGTCCATTGATATTGCCAATGCTTTCTTTTCAATTCCGATTGCCCCCGAGTGTCAGGAACAATTCAGTTTTACATGGAATGGACGTCAAATGACGTTTAGAAGTCTTCCTCAAGGCTATGTGCATAGTCCTACGATCTGTCACCGGCTGGTGGCGGAACATTTGTCCGAAGTATCTGTACACCCGCAAATTCAGATATGTCACTATATTGATGACATTTTAATTCAAGGTGAGACACAAGACCAAGTTCAGACCCAGTTAGATCAAATCATTGATTGCTTACGCGAAAAAGGTTGGGAAATCAATCCCGACAAGCTGCAAGGTCCATCTCAAAATGTAAAACTTTTAGGTATTAATTGGCATGAAGGTCACAGAGAGGTGATTCCACAAGTGAAACAGAAAATTCTCGATTTTGCAGTCCCAAGAAATAGGAAAGAAGCCCAAAGCTTCATTGGCTTATTTGGCTTTTGGCGACAGCATATCCCACATTTGAGTCAGATATTGGCCCCTTTATACCGAGTCACTCGCAAAAAGAATGTGTTTGAATGGGGTAAATCACAGCAAGATGCGTTTAATTTGGCAAAAGAAGCGATTCAGTTTGCTTTGGATTTGTGGCCTGTGTGCGATAGTGATATGGATTTGAATGTGTCCGTGGAAGGTTTTTATGCAAATTGGAGTTTGTGGCAAAAGCAAGGCAAAAATAAAATACCATTAGGTTTCTGGACTAAAAAGTTACCTGATGCTGGTGAGCGTTATACACCTTTTGAGAAACAATTGCTTGCATGTTATTGGGCTCTGGTGGATACCGAGCAATTGACTTTGGGACATGATGTGATTTTGAGACCTGAAATTCCTATTATGCCGTGGGTTTTGAGTTCGCCGAAAACTCATCGAGTTGGACATGCTCTAGAGGCGAATGTGATTAAGTGGAAATGGTACATACAAGACAGGGCACGTGTGGGACCGAAAGGTGTAGCATCTTTGCATGAGCAAGTGGCGCAGGCGCCATCGACGGAGACTGGGAGTGATTGCTCTGTACCTGTAGTACAGGAATCTCCTATTAAGTGGGGTAAGCCATTTGATGATTTGTCCGCGGAGGACAGAAACCATGTGTGGTTTACGGATGGTTCAGCGAGGTACATAGGAGAGAAACGGCATTGGAAAGCAGTTTCCTATAATCCCATCACACAAAAATTGCTGAGTACGACTGGTGAAGGAAAGAGCAGTCAATTTGCAGAATTATATGCTGTTTATCAAGTTTTGAAACAAGAGTTACCTGGTACATGTCATATTTTCACTGATTCCTGGTCCACTGCTAATGGACTAGCGGTTTGGTTACCAACTTGGCATTCTCATAATTGGGAATTGCACTCCAAAGAACTGTGGGTAAAAGAGTTATGGCAAGAAATCTGGGAAATGCTCCCACAAAGTACTGTTACAATCTTTCATGTGGATGCTCATACTCCGATAGACTCCCTTGACAAATTCTTTCATAACATTGCAGATGAGAAATCTAAAATTGCTGAGGCAGTGGTGGACATGCAAGATTCTGATTTGGCGGGATTGGCGAAATGGGCCCACCAGAAAGCAGGACATTTTGGAGAGAGAGCCACTAGCAGGTGGGCCGCCGATCGAGGAATTTATATTCCTTTAAATTTGATTAAAGACACAATATTGCATTGTCCTATCTGTCAACATTCTAGACAACGAAAAGTACCTCAAATTGTTAAAGGTCATTTACATCGAGGAAAATTGCCCGCTCAAATCTGGCAGATTGATTATATTGGTCCACTTCCTATGAGTAAAAACTGCCAATATGTTTGCACCATTGTTGACACATACAGTGGCCTTTTAGTGGCCTTTCCCTGTAAACGAGCTACCCAAGTGAATACCATTAAAACATTGGAATTGATTATGCTCTATTATGGTGTTCCATTTCAAATTCAATCTGATAATGCATCCCATTTTCGAGGAAGATTGGTGCAGGAATTTTGTGTGGAAAATAACATTGAATGGGTGTTTCATATACCCTATTATCCACAGGCATCTGGCCTTATTGAGAGAATGAATGGTTTGCTAAAAGATCAATTGCGAAAATTAACTGACAACAAATATAAGAATTGGAGAGATTATTTGTTTCAAGCACTGTTAATTTTAAATAATCATCCCTTTTTGAATGCTGAATCTCCATTAATGCGTTTATTTCCTCCAGCCATTGATGCAAAGCCAAACACCATTGGCAATACTGTAATGTACTGGGAAATTTCCCCCGGAGTACTAGCTCCATGCAGAGCAACCCCAGGTTCCGCAGGCTTGGACCTGCATGCCATGAATGACACTACCATTAAAAGCAGAGATCGAGTTATCATTGAAACTGGTGTTGGTGTCTGTATACCAACTGGAAATTTTGGTCTGATTGCCCCTAGATCGGGCCTGGCCTTAAAAGGTATTCAAGTACTCGGAGGAGTCATTGACAGCGATTATCAGGGAGAGATTAAGGTGCTCCTGCTGAATAGCAGTGAGGTTGATTTACCAATTCACAAAACTGACCGAATTGCTCAGTTGCTAATAATGCCTGTTTTCAGTGGTGAGATTCAAAAAGGCATTGCCCCAACGTTGCTAACTGTACGAGGACAACAAGGTTTTGGCTCCACGGATAATCCTGGAGCGAGAGTGTGGGTGCAATCGCCTAAAAATCCCCCTGAACAAGCTGAAATTATTGCAACCGGTCATGATAATACAGTTCTTGTCATGAGACCAGGGAAAGATAGCTGGGAAGCTGTCCCAGCTGACATATGTTACTTACGAGAATGAATAATGCCTATATTTGATTATCTTTCAGATCATTCTCTGGGCTGTTGCTGCAGGATGTGTCGGCGTTGGACTCCTTTTGGTCTGCTACGTCGGGAAAGGAGGGAACCCACAGACTTTGGTTGATTCGATAACCCGAGTACCGCGTTCCTTTGCTGCGTGGGATTCATCATCTAATTTTTGGACTACTTTAGCTAAACGAGTTACCAACTCTCCACTTTTTTGCTTGACACCGATGCGTTCGGTGACTGATCAATCAATCAATCAATCAGTGACACTTATAGAGCGCGCTACATACCCGTAGGGTCTCAAGGCGCTGGGGGGGGGGGGGGGGGGTGCCGCTACTGCTCGAACAGCCAGGTCTTCAGCTTCTTCCTGAAGGAGAGGTGGTCTTGGGTCTGGCGCAGGTCGGTCGGGAGGGAGTTCCAGGTCTTGGCGGCCAGGTGGGAGAAGGACCTTCCTCCTGTAGTCGTTCTTCGGATGCGGGGGACGGCGGCGAGGGCGTGGTTGGCTGATCGGAGGTGGCGTTTGGGAGCGTAGAAGTTGATCCGGCTGTTGAGGTAGCTCGGGCCTTGGTCGTGTAGGGCTTTGTGTGCATGGGTGAGGAGGCGGAAGGTGATTCTTTTGTTGACGGGGAGCCAGTGAAGGTCTCTCAGATGTCCGGTGATGTGGCTGGTACGTGGGATGTCGAGGATGAGTTTCTCGACATTCTAGCGACCTGTTTGGTTGCTGTCCCTGCTTCATTGGAGACTCTAGCTCATATTTTTAATATATCTAGTGCACGGCCCAATGTAATCCTTGGAGATTTCGCCACTCATGAATACTGTCCATTATGTACGGTACTTTTAGATCCAATACCACCTATTCATTCCCAAATCACTACATATAATATCACCGAAGGAGACTTGTGTTTTTTCCTTACCTGTGATCCCAATGCAATTACTGAATGTGTACGTTTAAAATTGAAAGCAACAACTTCCTTTTCAGCTCATGAACGAACTTTGTGTTCCCGAAGACCCCTCGAAATCATGTACTTCTGTTAGAAATAATATGACCTGTAAAAGTTTAATAGTTACCCCTAGTCATTATCGTACCATGCTGTTACCTTCTGGATGGCTTTTCTCTTGTGGTAATACTTCCTGGCCCTACATTCCTGCAAATATTTCTGGAGGACCGTGTGCCATCACTAGACTAAGCTTATTGATGTTTTCCTCACATCCTAATACATTTTCCCGTGTTGTTCGTGATGCTGTAATGTTACATGAAGATTGTGATTCTTCACTACATTTATATTCCAAATCTGAATACCTTAGTTTAGCTTTCTCAATTATTGGTGTTCCAGCTTTAGCGGTTTACAACGCCAAGTCTATTGGGAAAATGGCCTGCTGGATGGTTAAGTCTATTAATCATACTTCTACAATCCTATCTGACATGTTATTAGACGCCAAGGGTGAACGCAGAGCTATCTTGCAGAACCGGGCTGCCATTGACTATCTTTTACTCAAACATGGACATGACTGTTCTGACTTTGAGGGCCTTTGCTGTTTTAATCTGTCAGATCATACTAGATCCATTCAGGCTCATATTGACAAACTTCATGACTTGACTGAAGAGGTTACAAAACACATTGACCAGGGCTGGTTTGACTGGCTCTTCAATTGGTTACCTGACTTACATTCTCTACGACAAATATTAGGGGGTATTATGATTACTATTAGCATTTTAGTAGCTATTTGCTGCTTCATTCAGTGCATTCCTTCCCTACTCCAGTACTGTAAATTTGGTACGAGAAATAGATCAGTTAGTTTTGTTTCATATTATTCTTCTACAGATGTTAGTTCCATTTAGCGAATGATTAATAGCCTAAAGCAGAGCTTTCCAAACTCTGTGTCCCGACACAGTAGTGTGTCGCCTGCAACTGGTGGGTGTGTCGCAGGATGAGGCACTTAACACATAATTGCTAATTAGGAGGCATTCCTTTGAAAGAGTGTCTGGAGTCAGCCACAGCAGCAAATCCAAGACGCTCGGCTCTAGGGGGGCCGGGAGATTCACAACAAAGCCCCATTAACAAGTAAATGGTCATTTAAAGATGGCTTTAACTTCTCAAAAACGCGAGATCCTTAGATTTTTTTTATTTACCTGTTCCCTCAATGTTTAAATTGTAAAGTACTGACATCTGAAAGGAAAGTGCGCAGTAGCCAATCGATGCAAACATGTCCCAAATTTACGAATTTACTGAAAAGCAAAAATAAAAAAAACACTCTGTCAATAAATGTGGGCCAATTTAAAAACTGCCTGTCTGTCCTTGGTAAGAGAAATGCATTGCTGGCTCGGCATTTACTCAATTTCCTCAGTCAAATTTCTATGTAAAAATTGCTTCTTTCTATAACGTGCGGCGCATTTAATTCTATGTTCCTCACTGGTCCATTTCGTATTTAAACTAGGAAGAATATTTTTTTAATGTGATCTTTTGTTCCGTTCCTACTTTATAAATATAAAGTAAAGCAGTCTGCAGAGGCGAGGCAGCACTGAGAGCTGTGCTCACAGATTGGTGTCACCCCCCACTGATGGTGTCACCCGGTGCGCACCCCCCGCACCCCCCGCACCCCCCTAGTGACGCCTAAAAGACCTGCGTGCCCGGGAGGCTGGGGTGAGGTGCCAGAGGGTGACAGGCAGAGGGAGGGAGTCAGTGAGATAGAGGAAGGAAGACAGGGAGAGAGAGGGAAAATAGAGAGAGGGCGACAGAGGGACAGATACAAAGGATTGAGACAGAGGGAAGAATACAGAGAGAAGGATACAGGGGGACAGAGAGGGAGACAGAGAGAGGGAGATAGAGGGAGGGAGAAAGAGGGATGGATACAGAGGGATTGAGACAGAGGGAAGGATACAGAGAGAAGGATACAGAGAGGGAGACAGAGAGGGAGCTAGAGGGAGGGAGACAGACAGAGGGAGCGAGATAGAGAGAGGGAGATAGAGAGAGAAGGATATATTTATAGAGAGAGAGGGAAATGGATGGAGAGAGGGCGATGGAGAGAGAGAGGGAAATGGAGAGGGAGAGGGAAATGGAGAGAGAGAGGGCGATGGAGAGAGAGAGGGAGATGGAGAGAGAGAGGGAGATGGAGAGAGAGAGAGGGAGATGGAGAGAGAGATGGAGAGAGAGAGGGAGAGAGAGAGGGAGAGAACGAGAGAGAGGGAGATAGAGGGAGATAGAGAAAGAGAGAGGGAGATAGATAGAGAGAGAGAGAGAGCGAGGGAGATGGAGTGAGAGAGGGAGAGGGAGATGGAGAGAGAGAGGGAGATGGAGAGAGAGAGGGAGATTGAGAGGGAGAGAGAGAGGGAGATGGAGAGAGAGAGGGAGATGGAGAGAGAGGGAGATGGAGAGAGAGGGAGATGGAGAGAGAGGGAGATGGAGAGAGAGGGAGATGGAGAGAGAGGGAGATGGAGAGAGAGAGGGAGAGAGATGGAAAGAGAGAGGGAGAGAGATGGAAAGAGAGAGGGAGATGAAAGAGAGAGAGAGATGGAAAGAGAGGGAGATGGAAAGAGAGGGTGATAGAGAGAGAGAGGCAGATAGAGAAAGGGAGAGGGAGAGAGAGAGAGAGAGAGAGGGAGATGGAAAGAGAAAGGGAGATGGAAAGAGAGAGGGAGATGGAAAGAGAGAGGCAGGTGGAGAGGGAGGGAGATAGAGAGAGGGAGGGAGACACAGACACAGATGCAGACAGAGACGGGGACAGACAGAGATGCAGAGACGGGGACAGACAGAGATGCAGATAGAGGGAGACAGACAGGGACAGACAGAGACAGACAGACACAGACAGAGACAGACAGACAGACAGGGAAAGAGACAGACAGAGGGAGAGAGACAGACAGAGACAGACAGACAGAGACAGACAGACAGACAGAGACAGACAGACAGAGGGGGAGAGAGACAGACAGAGGGAGAGAGACAGACATAGGGAGAGAGACAGACACAGACAGACAGACAGACAGACACAGACAGACAGAGGGAGATAGACAGACAGACAGAGGGAGCTAGACAGACAGGCAGAGGGAGATAGACAGACAGACAGAGGGAGACAAAGGGAGAGAGAGGGAGGGAGACAGAGGAAGAGAGAGGGAGTGAGGGAGGGAGGGAGACAGACAGAGTGGGAGACAGGGGAAGGGAGACAGAGGGCAACAGACAGAGGGAGGGAGACAAAGGGCAACAGACAGAGGGAGGGAGGGAGACAGAGGAAGTGAGACAGACAGAGGGATGGAGACAGAGGAAGCGAGACAGACAGAGAGAGACAGAGGGAGGTAGACAGACAGAGAAAGACAGACAGAAAAGACAGAGGGAGAGAGAGGGGGAGGGAGACAGTTACAGAAAGAGAGAGGGCGAGAGAGAGGGAGACAGACAGAGTGAGTGAGAACCCCCCCCCCAGCATCACCCTTAGGTAGTTTGGGCTCGTTACGCTACGTTCGCTCGCTACACTGCCTTACTGTGTCCCGCAATTATGTACCTCCAAAAAGTGTGTCCCCCAACATAAAAAGTTTGGAAAGCTGTGGCCTAAAGTCAAGGGTGAAGTGTTCTGACCAACTTTTTCGGCCCTTCCTTGAGGGAAGGTGATTGGAGGTGACTTCAGTCTACTATCATTCTAATGGAGGGATTAGAACCGTAAATAGAGCCTATTCACAAGGCGTGTTGATATAATTCCGTATCCTTTTCCTTGGATCAGGGCTTATAAATTTATGTTAGGGGATAGATTCATTAGTATAGTGATAATCCGTCCTTCTGTAAGAGTGTTAATATACTTTCCATGGAGTTATGCTTATTTCGGGCCTTGTAGGCCTCAAACGGGAGAGACTCCATCTTTCTTTCTGCCCCGGCAGCTTGAGATGCTTCTAGGTCAAGTGTAATGTTTTAGGTACGAAGTGTTGTTCGCTTGGAGAGAACCGGCTCAGGCTGGCCCTTATCGAAAGACTGTATTTTTCTCCATTCCGAAGACATAACATCAGGCCGGCCTGCTGAGAACGTGTCCTTGGTACGAGGAGGTACAAGAATTTGGTGGGCGGCAGGTTACTGGCCGTAACTTTCCATGAAGGGACAAGCTTCCATATTAGCGAAGGCATGAGGTAGTGAATCAGTCAGTCTGTAGGCGGCAGCTAGTCGTTAGCATCAATGCCATTAATTATTCCAGGGCAGACAGTCGCCATTTTGATGTCCGAGAAAGACCGAGAAGCTGATACTCTCTTAGAAAGATTGAAGTTATTTTAGTTGGAGCAGCTGGCGAACTTTGATACTAAGATCAAAGCATACAAAGTGAAGCAGTTAGTTGAGGAAACGAATAACAGAGTGGCAGAAACTGAGTTATGAGATCGAAGCCGAGAAGTGAAGATGGTCTGTGATTGAGAGCAGAGAGGAGTAGTGCAGAACAGCCAGAGAGAAAAGCAGCTGATGAGAGAAAGGTTCCAGTGACTTGGAGGGAAGCGGAGGAGACAGAGCATAGCGGTGCAGACGTGTATCCATGACTGCAGAGGTGTGACCCTAAGACGAGCCAAGGCACAAACGAGAAGGGAACCCAGATGACTGCTGAGTCCAGACTTCATATTGATAAGGTGACGTCGACCCTTTCTTATTAGCGTGCACACATTCTAACCTTTCATTTTCCTTTGCAGGCTATATGTTATAGTATAGTGTTATATTGTTATATTGTTATTGTGATAAATAAAGTACCCCAGTTCTTAGTGAACCGGCATGTGTCTCTTGTTCTTGTATAATAAAGGTAACCTGTTCTTCTAGTCAGGTACTATTTCGCGAACGGACGCAACCCCCGATCAGGTAAGCGGTAACTGAATAATGAGGGAGAGAGGAGCCCTTAAAATGGAGAATAAGTCGTACATCATATAATTTGGCCATCATTGTGTGATCTATAATATTGTAGTATTGTACCTCTAGTAAATAGCGAGAGATTCCCCAACACGAGGAGCTAACGGTATTCATAGGAAAGTGATCGTCGTTGTGAGGCGGCGTTAATGAGAGCATCAGGGGGGATACTGATGTTTATAGCCACAAGATTGTGGCTTGTACGGAGATAAAAGAGAGTACCAGGGGGGATACTGGTATTTATACCCACAAGATTGTGGCTTGAGCGAGCACTGGTTGCGGCCAGTGTGTAATGGTATATAATCAGAACTGCCTTAGGGTAGGATAGTCTGGGCCTGAGTTGCTGTGAGACTATATGGTAAGAGTGTTGTATTGTAGAAAACTTAGGCATGTATATTGCTAATTCCCCATCCTTGGGTAGGAGACATAGATACCTGTTGTAAATAGGTCCTAAGGAGGGAGGTGATTACGTTCCGGCTGGGTTGGTGGTGCTCTGGTGAGCTGATTCTATCTGGTCCGAGAATCCGGTCGTTACAGGAGGATTTGTGAGGCAGAGCGCAGGCTACGTGTAGGAATATATCTAGGAAGGAGCGCCTGAATAAACTTAGGGCTACATGCATGGAGAGACTTAAAAGTTATACATGCAGTTTTAAAAAGTACGCGCTGTGTTATCGGTAGCCAGTGCAGTTGATTCAGCAGGGATCTTGCTGATTGCCACCGTGGAATGTGGTATATAAGCCTAGCTGCCTGGTTCTGGGCCATCTGAAGGCGTTTACCCAAGGCGGTAGGAAGGCCCAGGTAGATGGCGTTGGCATAGTCTAAATGTGACAACACCAAGGCCGTCACGACCTGGGTCAAAACAGGTTGGGTAAGCATCCGACTAATTTTTTTTTATTTTCCGGAGCTGAAAGAAGCAGGATGAGACCACCAAATTAACTTGAGGTCTTAATGAGAGCTCGCCATCAATGAGTACACCTAAGCTCTTCACCGTACTGGATGGGGTAGGGGGAGGACCCAGTGATGGAGGCCAATAGTGTGGGCCCCACAAAATTTAGCTTTTACCAAAGAGGACCAGTTCTGTCTTCTCAGGGTTCAATTTTAGTTGGTTACTATCCATCCAGTGGCGTATGAAGAGCATGGAGGACTGAAATTGATGGATAGATTCTGGGGAGTCGTCAATAGTGAAGGTAAGTTGCAGATCGTCTGCATAATTAAATGTGGTGACTTTAAAGGATTTTAATGAGTGAAGTAGGGGAAGCATATAAATATTAAACAAGAGGGATGAGAGGGAAGAGCCCTGGGGGACCCCACAGGTGGTGTGCAGTTTAGGAGACAGAAAAGGGGACAGGCCCACTGCTTGCGAGCGGCCATTAAGAAACGACCGAACCCAGTCAAAGGCCGAGCCACAGACGCCGGCTAGTCTGACACGGTCAAGAAGGATGTCATGGTCGACCGTGTCAAACGCAGCCGACAGATCAAGCAAGACCAGCGCTTGAGAAATGCCTAAATCAGCATTGTGTAAATATAGGAGGGGTTTTACACAAATAAGTCACTGGGGACCTGGGTGCTAAGTGATATACAAAAAGGAGGGTCCCAGTGAACCGTTATACATTTATCAAATTTATTCACAATACCTTTAAGTACATAACTTCATCAAAGCGCATTGCTAATTAATCGCAATGAGCTTACTCCACAATACATTCGGAGACAAAAATAGCAACATCTTCATCATAGTGCCCCAGGGAGAGGAAGGAAAGGGTAGTGTGATGTAGTGAAAAGGGAAAAGGAATGTGCAAAAATAAATAATTAGTGTAACCACAAATTATTTCAAATTTAACATACAGAAATAAATTGGCTTCAGATCCCTGAGCCAAAAAATGGGAAAACTAATTTCCAAAAGTTCATCAGTAATCATGTATATGACGCTGGTACTCAATATCCGAAATAGGGGTGGCGTCAACTGATGTTGGAGAAAGTAGCCATCGACGTTTTGACCCCAAAACTACGAAATGTAGGCGTAGTTGGCACCTTACACTGGGGTCTTCGTCAGGACAAAAACGTGAAACCCAAGGGTACACTAAATCTTCTATAAAAGTAAATTGAATCATATATTAGTACTCTCACAGCCAAATTTGGAGAGAATATGCAAACATAACATAAATCATCATGAACACAAAAGGATTTTACCATGGTGGGTGGAATGTATAATTGCCACAGGATAATGGACCAAAGCATAAGGTCAATCAATCAGACAGCTTCGTTGTCATACAGACGCTTCAAAGGTCATCGAGTCTCTGAAAAAATGGAGTCCTAATCAGGACAATTAATTACCATATTTTCACTATCAAAATAAGAGAACTACATGGATGTACCTTCTAAATATATTCCTAAAAATATTTCTAAAAACAACACAGGACAGTCGGTAAACCAAAACTCTACCAACACAGTAAGATGGAAGCAAGCTCCACATATCACTCCCGACGTAATAGTACATTTCAAAAGCTATAGTGCATAGGTCATTTCATAGTTATACGTGACTTTTATAGCGTTTGATTGTCAGTAGAAAGCGTCATTTACGAATCAATTACGATCCTGAACAACCGTCACAACAGGATCCAGTACGACTGGTAAAAGACATAATCAACAGGGTATATAGCCCCTAACAGCACTGTCATTTACCGCATCGTGTGTATGTCATTATATGAGCTCTCATTGAGAGGTCCCATTTCAGAGGTCGATAAATCAATAAACAGCTTGTTGCTTCGCTCTCAGATCAGATCGCGTCCTGCCGCCATTTCCTGGTCGCCGCCAGACACGCCCACCGCGGCTGGCCACGCCCCCGCCCTCCCAGTTCGTATAAATAGAGCGCCAAAGCGCCAGCGCTTCATTGTATCCCGAGAACACTCCTGAGGCGGAAGCCGGGAGTAGCGTATTTTTAAAACTTGTGTCTGATTTTACGGTGTATTTGTGTGATTTTAATACCCTCTGCACTTCAAAAAAACCTTGGCTTTACCTGTCTGGAGCTTAGCGGCAGACAGCTTGTTGCTTCGCTCTCAGATCAGATCGTGTCCTGCCGCCATTTCCTGGTCGCCGCCAGACACGCCCACCGCGGCTGGCCACGCCCCCCCCTCCCAGTTCGTATAAATAGAGCGCCAAAGCGCCAGCGCTTCATTGTATCCCGAGAACACTCCTGAGGCGGAAGCCGGGAGTAGCGTATTTTTAAAACTTGTGTCTGATTTTACAGTGTATTTGTGTGATTTTAATACCCTCTGCACTTCAAAAAAAACCTTGGCTTTACCTGTCTGGAGCTTAGCGGCAGACAGCTTGTTGCTTCGCTCTCAGATCAGATCGCGTCCTGCCGCCATTTCCTGGTCGCCGCCAGACACGCCCACCGCGGCTGGCCACGCCCCCCTCCTACGCACCGACCTCGACTATAAATCATGAGTCCTTGCAGGAAGCGCAGCGGACGAGCGCAGCGGGCGCGACGATTGCGCGCCGAAGGCGCGCATAAGGCAAGCTCGTCTGCGCTCATCCGCGCCTCGACAGCGCCTGGAGCGGCTCCCGAGGCTCCTGCCCCCCCGTCCACCACCAGCCTTCCGCATCTGGCGCGTGAGTCTTTACTCCTTCTCAGAGATTACGCTCATGAAGGCCATCTCTCCTTCACTGACACTGCCTACCCTCTGCACGACTTTGCCTGCAAAGGTTTACTGTCGGGTGGCCTATTGAACGTTAGGTCATTGCCTAAACACGCCAACAAAATCTCTCAGCTCATTGACAACCACCATCTTGACGTTCTATTCCTGACTGAGACCTGGACCCACTCCGATTGTAATATAGAATTGGATTGGGCTTGTCCACAAGATTTTAAAATCTTGCATCTCCCTAGACCAAAGGGTCGGGGTGGTGGAGTCGGCATAATATATAGAGCCTCCTGGTCCATAAAAACCCTTGATATGGACCCAGTGGCCGGTACGGAAATACTTGGCCTCTCAATCGACTGCCACTCCGGAACAACTTTCACGGCTGTGATATGTTACCGCCCGCCGGGAGCCTTCAATTCCACACAGCAGCAGTCGCTCCTTACCACCCTTACCAATATGGCTACCTCTCACAATAAGCTGATTGTTCTGGGCGACTTTAACCTATGGCCTAATGGCAGCCTGGACTCTGCTCTCAACAATCTTCTACTTTCCTGCGAAGGTATGGGACTTTCCCAGCTGGTCAATAAACCTACACACTCCGCGGGGCACCAGCTCGATCTAATCTTCTCCTCTCCCCAGCTAGTATTTCTGAGCGACATTCTGCCTATGTGCTGGACCGACCATGCGCTTATTAAATTTCATATAGTCGGCAGCAGGGCCAGCAGACCGTCACTCAGCACCGCCCCCGATTATTTGTATAGAGACTGGAAGGCCCTGGATAAACTAAGACTGGCCGGCCCCGTATTTGAGGTGGAAGACAGCTTTTCCACCGCTCAGTCGGTGGAGGACAATTATCTGTCCCTCTGCACAAGGATATCCAACACTTCCGAACGCCTCGTCCCTCAGAAAAAGGGCAAACCAAAGAGAAGAGCACCTGCCCCATGGTTCGATGACTCATTGAGAGCCCTCAAACTAGCCTGCAGACAATGAGAGAGAAAATGGAGGCAAGGATATTCTGATATCAATAAAACTCTTTGGAAAGACAACCTCCGGGCGTACAAAACTGCCATTGCCCAAAATAAGGCTAACTATTACTGCTCCACCATTACCAACGCCACCAATAGTTCAAAAAGCATTTTTCAGATACTTAAAAACTTAACCCATCCAGACTGTGTCACTTCAACGCAGCCCCCCACCCAAGCCCTTTGTGATAATCTTGCAGCATTCTTCATTAATAAAATCAACACCATCATTCAAAACCTGAAGACCCCCCCCCCCTCTGGGAGGCCCCAACATCCAGGGAGCCAGCACCAGCTCTGAAAACTTGACGCCTTTAGGCTCAAGCCCGACGGCTAGATTACGGGAATTCCCCCCTATCCCTGTTTCCGAGTTTGAAAGACTGGCGCTTGGAATCACCTCGGGTTCCCCGCTCGACCCCCTGCCTCCAAAAATTTGGAAAAGTTCTGGAACAGAACTTTTCGGCACCATGCGCCAAATATGTAACCAGTCCTTGCACTGTGGCTATGTTCCAACCCCGTGGAAACAGGTACTTGTCACCCCACTCCTAAAAAAACCCTCCCTGAACCCAGATTGTCTATCTAAATACCGACCCATCTCCCTACTGCCATTTCCAGCGAAAGTCGCTGAACAATGGGTCAGCTCTTGCCTTTCCAGTCACCTAGAGCAGAACAACCTTTTAGACGTTCTCCAGTTCGGCTTCCGTCCTGCCCACGGCACCGAAACAGCGGTCTTGACAGCCATGGAGGACCTTCGCATGCGTGCAGACAGGGGCCAGCCAGTAGCATTGATACTACTGGACCTGTCTGCCGCATTCGATACGGTCAACCACAGTACGCTGCTGCAGAGACTCGGTGAAGCAGGTGTGGATGGCACAGCTCTGCTTTGGTTTCACTCCTACCTGCGGGACAGGAGACAGGCTGTCTCCCTCCCCCCATTCCAATCCACTTTCGCACCTGTGCCCCAGGGAGTTCCCCAGGGCTCCTCCATCAGCCCCATCCTTTTTAACGTGTACCTCATACCGCTGATCACGTTAATTAAGTCTTTTAGGATAAAAACGATTAATTACGCGGACGACACGCAGCTCATTCTCTCCTGGGAAGGAGAAGATTCCATCCCTTTAACAACCTTCCACGACTGCCTAAGAGAGACGGCTGGGTGGCTCCACAGAAACTCCCTCCAATTCAACTCCTCCAAAACAGAGGTTCTGTTTTGCGCTGGCACCAACATACCTCGCCAGTTTCCGAGTGACTTCTGGCCTCCAGAGACAAGAGACAAACCTCAGCCAGTCTCCTCGGTCCGCAACCTGGGAGCCATGCTCAATAACAAGCTGAGTATGGAAACCCAGGTAGCAAAAACAGTGGGGATTTGCACAGCTCTGCTACGCTCCCTGCGAAAAATCATGCCACTTCTCCCTGTACAAGCCCGGGCGTTAATAGTCAGGTGTACGATTCTCAGTCGCCTTGACTATTGCAACGCCCTGCTCCTTGAGTCTCCAGTCACGCTGCTGGACCGACTTCAAAGAATTCAATCTGCCGCCGCCAAGCTGGCTCTTGGCTGGACGAGAAGGTCTTCGGCCACAGCAGCCCTGGCCGAGCTACATTGGCTACCTTTAAAGCAGCGTGTGGCTTTCAAGTCCCTCTGCATTGTCTTCAAGGCTCTGCACGGTCTCGGGCCCAGACCCCTGCAAGCTTTGTTTCTGTGGTACACTCCTACCAGAGACTTACGATCATCCTCGGCCTGTCTGGTAAAGGTGCCCAGATACAACAAAGCCAGAACCGGGGGTAGATCCTTCAGGGTCGCAGCGGCCAAATTATGGAACAGTCTGCCCATTGACATACGCCAGATCTCACAACTTCTTCCATTTAGGAAACGCATCAAGACCTGGCTATTCCCCTAAATCTGCCCGCCTGCTATTTACTTCGGTCTCTACTCAGTAGAGTATTCTCCGGCGCCAGGAAGCCTGCAAGGTATCAGCTGCGCTCTACAACTGCTCAAAATAAATAAAATAATAAAATAATAAACATGTTCTCATGATATAGTAAATGTTCGTACCTTCAGATTGTCAAACTGTACTTAAAACAGTAGAGACCATTCACGATTAAAAGCACCACCTCGAGACCTTGGGGGTAAAATAGTGCAAGGGAAAGCGACTGAGTAATTAAACGGCTTATGATAAAACACACCCTGTGTTTAAACGCATGCCATTACAACACGTACCTAATCTTGAGGGGATCTTTCATTAAATGATGCAAAAGTATGGGCAGCTGTCAATGAGTCCGATCGAAACCGTCTCCTATAGGGAAAAGGATGTGTTAGCCAGGTGATTATTAAATGGCCTAAGAACCCGGTAACAATATTTTGAAGACTGTCCTACCTTACATGATGAATATATCCAAAACGTCCGCTAGCGCACCAATCGTCTCGGGGTCAATCACCGGAGTAGCGCGATAGTAGTTCAAAGCTACTGATATAGAATGAGGACTAACATCTGACTGAAGCACCAATCACTTCCGGAGCAACCGCCGGAAAAGCGCGATGGTAATTCGGGACTGTTGCTATAGAAAGAGGACTAATCCCTGGCTATGAATATAGTTGAAAGACTACGCAAAAGGCCAGTGGAGGATATATATATCACATCTCTCTAGATGGGAAATATTTTTCAATTATTCAAATAGATGAGAAATATTTTAAAATTATTTGAAAAAATATTTTGAGAAAGATGAGACAGAACAGTATAAGAGGAATTAGTGTCATCCTAAAGAATTAATAGCAGTATACCAATAACTACGATTATCATACATCTTTTGAGGACAATCTATATATTCATTATTAGAATTACAATGTTTGCAAGTTAAAAACAGACAAGGGTCATTTAGAAAATGCACCATTCAATACCCCCAGTCTCTAGGTCAGCCACACACCTCTCACGCAGGAGGGGGAAGCAGCGTTCCTCACTAAGTACAACAGTTTATACTAAAGATCATATTTTGGACCAAGTGAGACGCACATTTAACACAGGAGGGTGAAAGTCATTCAATTGAGAAAAATATATCAGAGCCCAAACCTGGCCAGTTGTGCATAACTGCTGTCAGCTTCATTCAACCCATTATGGATACTATCCAGAATAGTTATCCATTTAGATTCCCTGAGTGTGAGAATGTGTGCAATATCACCACCCCGTGGGCCTAGAAATATCTTTTCTAACACAAGCCATTCTAGGGCATCAGGAGTATGGCCGTGTCTAGTACAGTGGTCTACCAAAGGGGCCCCACATACATTACACCTGATTCTGCTGCCATGTTGCAGGATCCAAGCCTTTATTTTTTGTTGGGTCTGACCCACATATGCTAAGTCACACAGACATTTGATCACATAAATTACGTTTGACGTATTGCAGTTAGTGTGTGATCTTAGGGTAAAGGAACGGCCTCTGTATGAAAACTCTTTCGTCTGGATCGTTGTTGGACATGCAGCACATGTCCCACATCTGGTATGGCCCTTAATGGGTGGGAGGTTCCACAAGGAATGAATTGTTGGATTTTGAGGTATGCTTAGAAAAGATTGAACTACTTCATCCTTGATATTGCGCGCCCTCTTGAAAGAGTGTAGAGGGAGGGCTTTCTGTTCGATGTCATCCGCCACTAAACCCCAATGTCTATTTATGATTCTTTTGATGTCGTTACTCTGGGTTGAAAATGTAGTCACACAGATTAAACGTTCAAGGGCTACATCTTGTTTAGCCTCCGGTGTTATCTCCGGTGTTAGCAATACGTCACGTGGATTATACCATGCCCTCTTACGTGCACGCTTCACCAAGCCTGCCGGGTACCCACGTTCCAGAAGGCGATTCAAGAGTTCTTGTGACTCGGTCATATAATTCTCTTTATCCGAACAATTTCGGCCAATACGCAAAAACTGACCCACAGGTAGATTGTCTCTCAGACCTCTCGGATGATGGCTACTGTATTCTAAAAGAGAGTTTCGTTCTGATGGTTTCCAGAACAGTGTGGTTTGTAAGAGATTTGTTTCTTTGTCAACATAGATCATAATGTCTAGAAATGGAATTTTCTCATTGCTAGATTCCAAAGTAAACGGGATATCAGTGCTGTTGCCATTAAGCCAAGTATGGAATAACGTGAGGTCAGGCTGTGTCCCATTCCAAACGCACAGCACATCGTCTATATACCGGACCCACAGTTCCATCTAGCTGCCAAATGGGTTAGTGTCACTGAAGATAAATCTCTTCTCAAAATCGTCCAAGAATAACACTGCCAGATTGGGGGCAAAAGTGGCCCCCATCGCCACACCTTTTGTTTGGAGGAAGAATTCATTTTGGTGCGTCTCACTTGGTCCAAAATATGATCTTTAGGATAAACTGTTGTACTTAGTGAGGAACGCTGCTTCACCTTCCTGCATGAGAGGTGTGTGGCTGACCTAAAGACTGGGGGTATTGAATGGTGCATTTTCTAAATGGCCCTTGTCTGTTTTTAACTTGCAAACATTGTAATTCTAATAATGAATATATAGATTGTCCTCAAAAGATGTATGATAATTTGTTATATCGTAGTTATTGGTATACTGCTATTAATTCATTAGGATGACACTAATTCCTCTTATACTGTTCTGTCTCATCTTTCTCAAAATATTTTTTCAAATAATTTTAAAATATCTCCCATCTATTTGAATAATTGAAAAATATTTCCCATCTAGAGAGATGTGATATATATCCTCCTCTGGCCTTTTGCGTAGTCTTTCAACTATATTCATAGTCAGGGAGTAGTCCTCTTTCTATAGCAACAGTCCCGAATTACCATCGCGCTTTTCCGGCGGTTGCTCCGGAAGTGATTGGTGCTTCAGTCGGATGTTAGTCCTCCTTCTATATCAGTAGCTTTGAACTACTATCGCGCTACTCCGGTGATTGACCCCGAGATGATTGGTGCGCTAGCGGACGTTTTGGATATATTCCTCGTGCAAGGTAGGACAGTCTTCAAAATATTGTTACCGGGTTTTTAGGCCATTTAATAATCACCTGGCTAACACGACCTTTTCCCTATAGGAGACGGTTTCGATCGGACTCATTGACAGCTGCCCATACTTTTGCATCATTTAATGAAAGATCCCCTCAAGATTAGGTACGTGTTGTAATGGCATGCGTTTAAACACAGGGTGTGTTTTATCATAAGCCGTTTAATTACTCAGTCGCTTTCCCTTGCACTATTTTACCCCCAAGGTCTCGAGGTGGTGCTTTTAATCGAGAATGGTCTCTACTGTTTTAAGTACAGTTTGACAATCTGAAGGTACGAACATTTACTATATCATGAGAACATGTTTGTTGATTTATCGACCTCTGAAATCGGACCTCTCAATGAGAGCTCATATAATGACATACACACTATGTGGTATATGAGAGTGCCGTTAGGGGCTATATACCCTGTTGATTATGTCTTTTACCGGTTGTACTGGATCCTGTTGTGACGGGTGTTCAGGATCGTAATTGATTCGTAAATGACGCTTTCTACTGACAATCAAACGCTATAAATGTCACGTATAACTATGAAATGACCTATGCACTCTAGCTTTTGAAATGTACTATTACGTCGGGAGTGATATGTGGAGCTTGCTTCCATCTTACTGTGTTGGTAGAGTTTTGGTTTACCGACTGTCCTGAGTTGTTTTTAGAAATATTTTTAGGAATATACTTAGAAGGTACATTCATGTAGTTCTCTTATTTTGATAGTGAAAATATGGTAATTAATTGCCCTGATTGGGACTCCATTTTTTCAGAGACTCGATGACCTTCGAAGCGTCTTTATGACAACAAAGCTGTTTGATTGATTGACCTTATGCTTTGGTCCATTATCCTGTGGCAATTATACATTCCACCCACCATGGTAAAATCCTTTTGTGTTCATGATGATTTATGTTATGTTTGCATATTCTCTCCAAATTTGGCTGTGAGAGTACTAATATATGATTCAATTTACTTTTATAGAAGATTTAGTGTACCCCTGGGTTTCACGTTTTTGTCCTGATGAAGACCCCAGTGTAAGGTGCCAACTACGCCTACATTTGTAGTTTTGGGGTCGAAACGTCGACGGCTACTTTCTCCAACATCAGTTGACGCCACCCCGATTTCGGATATTGAGTACCAGCGTCATATACATGATCACTGATGAACTTTTGGAAATTAGTTTTCCCATTTTTTGGCTCAGGGATCAGAAGCCAATTTATATCTGTATGTTAAATTTGAAATAATTTGTGTTACACCAATTATTTATTTTTGCACATTCCTTTTCCCTTTTCACTACATCATGCTACCCTTTCCTTCCTGTCCCTGGGGCACTATGATGAAGATGTTGCTATTATTGTCTCTGAATGTTTTGTGGAGTAAGGTCATTGCGATTAATTAGCAATGCGCTTTGATGAAGTTATGTACTTAATGGTATTGTGAATAAATTTGATAAATGTATAACGGTTCACTGGGACCCTCCTTTTTGCATATAAATCAGCATTGTGGCGTAAGGAATCAAGGACTGCTGTTATAACCGTTTCAGTTGAGTGAGCCGGACGGAAGCCGGCTTGAGCAGAATCCGAAAAGTCGGATGGCTCGATGAAACCTGAGAGATGAGATGTTACATGGGCTTCCAACAGTTTGGCCAGATATGGTAGTAAAGAAATAGGTCTATAATTAGATAAAGTAGTGGCTTCCACGCCAGTTTTTTTTTGAAGGGGCATCACTACCGCCTCCTTAAATGAATTAGGCACTGTACCTTGAGTCAGAGAGGTGTTAAGAAGTCTTAATATAGGAGAGGGAAAGGAGGTAATCACCTCTTTTACCACATGGGGAGGACAGCAGTCATATGGAGAACCCTACTTGACCCTGGTCGTAAGGGCAAACAAGGCCGGGACATCCAAAAGAGGGAAGTGATCCATTGAAAGTGGATTAGGGATGGGAATGGGGTCAAAAGAAGAAGGGGGACAAGTAGGGATACTGGATTTAATAAGCGCAATTTTATCTAGAAAATAATGGTTTAAGGTATTACAAAAATCCTGTGTGGCTTCAGGTTTAAGTTGAGTCCTAGCAGGATTTGTGAGTTTGTCAACGAAGGAAAAGATGTCCTTCGATTTGTTATTAGACATTTCAATATTTCTGGAAAAGATTTCCTCTTTAGCTAAAGAGATGGCCTTCAAGTAATCAGAACAGGCCGTCAGATAGTGGTTTTTTTCGAGAGAGTTGTAATTTCTTCTCCAATCACGTTCCTTCTGGCGGACAGTTAGTTTTTTTGCCCTCAAGTCAGGAGAGAACCATTTGTGCGCGTCAGATTGGCGCAAGGTTTTTAATTTTTTCAGCGGGGCATGTATATCACTTGCATTTACCAGCCAGTCTGAGATATTGGCTACAGATAGGTCAAGATCCTCATTGTGGGAAGGGATGGAGTTTCTCAAGCTGTCCAAAACGGCTGGAGTATCAAGAGGGCCCCACTTTCTAATTAGGCCTGCTCTGTTGTCAGTGTTTATGGTAGGCTTAGAATTAGAGATGCTGAATTGGATCAAAAAGTGATCAGACCAGACGCATGGGGAGATAATAGGAGGTGAGATACTAAGATTGGAACTCCAGATCTGGTCGAGCGTGTGCCCTTTTATGTGAGTGGCAGTGTTGATGTGGTGACTGAAGTTGAGCCCTGTAAGAAGATCCAGGAGCTCACTCGCTGAGGGACCGCTAGATGGACTATTGAGCCAATAGTTGAAATCGCCAATTAACAGAATCCTGGTATAGTCGGTTACCAGTGTTGCCAGTTGGTCACACGGCGAAAAAGGGAACATAGGCATATTCTGGAGGGGGTCTATAAATAAGCACACAAAGAAGTGGGGCCGACTTAGAGTCTAATCTGATAACCAAGTTGTCCGCTGCCAGGAGGTCGAGGGACGTCAATTTAGAGAATGCTAGGCGTTTATTAATAATTGCTGCTACCCCACCACCCATCTTGCCTGAGGCACCATCTACCTGCAAAATGTAGTAGTTGTCAGGGAGCGCTGCTAAAATGTCAGGGGAGGAACCACTAGTGAGCCACGTCACTGTAAGAAACAGAATGTCCGGTTTTTGGCAATCAAGAAACAAACAAATGTCCAGTTGATGTTTTACAAGAGATCTGGTGTTAAGATAAAATATATTTATTTGTTGGCTTTCTACTGGGACAGTCCTCATTTGCGAGGAACCGTGATGTATTTGTGACAGAGGTTGGTAAATGCCTAGTTAATTAAAGCAACCTACCGTGAGTGGACTGGGAGGGCCGGCGAAACTTCGCAGGTTCACCAGGCTCTCAGATGAATAGATCGGCGGAGATGCAGAAAATGTGGCCCCTAGCCCCGGCCTAATGCGGATGGGCGCAGACGGGCTTGCCTTTAGCGCGCCTTTGGCGCGCTCTCGGCTCGTCCGCTGCGCATGGAGTTTGAAGGCAGAGTGAATCTCTCACAGTGTCTGTTAGTGGGTCATAAAGGTGTTCAAATGACGCTCTGATCCTGGTCTGTCCCAGCACTTAGTGGCCAAATGGACACCCTGGTTACCTGACCAGCACTGAACATGCCTTTTATTTCACTGAACATAACCCTGGTGGGCTGGAGCCTGGAGGCCTTTTTAGGTCTTGCCTGAGCCAGCGCAGGCGCTGGTCTGGTGAGACAATTAGTGAGTGGGGGCTTTAGAAATGCGACCACAAGCTTTTGCTTGTGGCCTAAGGCTTGCTGTTACGCGCACTTGAAAGCGCACAGCCGCCATCTGGCTTTCCTCGCGATCACTGTCCCACTTTCGATTTCGCGTCCGTGCAGCCGCGTCTCTTTCACGGCCGCGCGGCCAATGCTTGTTGTCAATGAGTTCCTGCTGTTGCAGGCACGACATGCATTTCTCCAACGGTATCCACTTTAGTAGCTTTTTCTTTAAGCAACCATGTCTTTCTTTACTTTTGCACAGCGCAGCACTCCTGCAAGCGTTATGCTACTTCATTGCGGGCCGCCCTGCTTTATACTATTAAATCACTTGATTTATGCCACTGCGCTCCTGAAATGGACGCTGCGCATTCTCTTTCAAATATGCTCCGTCCCCCCCTTCGCAGATGGGCGAAGCGCTTTAATTGCAGTGGATCGGCTCCACAATAGCCGTGTGCGGTACCAGCTGCGGCTCTCCCATGGCCTGGGAAGGGCATGTCAGCTATGCGTGTGCAGAAGCTGCAGAGACTGCTAGAGTGAGGAGTACTACCCAGAAGCTCTGCAGGCTATAGCTACCTCCCTCCTTCTCCCGCTTGTTTCAGTTAGTGTCAACAGTTTTTATTTATTTTTTAGCCTGTGCTTTCAGATTTATGGCGACCTTGTGCCTTTCTTTATATGCAGCTTACCGTATTTACCTTAAATGTTTTTGTTTTTGTAATTATAAAGCGTCCAATGCTGCGCTTTCACTTTAATGGCTATTACTTTTAATTATGTTCTGTCCCTCCACCCCGCTGCAGAGACGCTGCGCGAAGCTGGCGATGTGTTAATAAAATCCTTTGACGCCATTGTTCCCCTACCCCATCTTTGCCCTTCGTGTGCCTTTTTTTTCACCAAATGCAGTGTCCACTTTATAGTGTTTGTTTTGTTGGTTAGTTTTTTCTATGTTACGGTAGCCCTCGCCGCCTGCACCTCTGTAGCACACATGGCGCTACCTCAACTCCGGTTGCAGACAGTGTTCTTGCAGCTAGCTAGCTGCCAAACACCCGCCTCTGTCACTTTGAGGCTTGTAGTCCGGCTAATGGATTTTGCAAACACGCCTTCTATTTGACATTAAATCATCTGTTCAAAAGGTTATAGTTGGAGTTTCTCCCAGGTTGGCTGCGTTAAATAAGCTGACTGTTCTCCCAATTGTAAACTTGACCATGGCTATTTTTGGCCGCCTTGCAAATCTCAGTTGGTAGTAATGAGAGTTGGGAAATGCATGCTTTCTGACTCCTTGCACAATTCTGTCCTGTTTGTTTTAACATGATCGTTTACATTGCAACCTTCCAAACAGTGTCGTTTTTATTTAAACTACTTACTAAAATACTTATATATCTTTACTCGTTTTACTGGTATGTTAAGCATAGATCAGGAAAGATAGTATCAATTAGCACTTAGTCAGAATTGTCGATTGCTTTTTTTTAAACCGGAACTATAAATAACGAAATCCTGTGAATCTTTATATATCTGATGCGATAAACGAAAACTATGAATGCTGACCTGTAAGTAGTCCACATCACTTTTGGTGCTTGCAGGCACTAAAATCTTTCAAGTCCAAATATCCATAGGGGATTTTTCATCCAATATATTCCTGCAGGCGTGACCTGCCTTAATTTGTCAGGTGATAAATCGAGCATTGAACTTTACCAACAACCTTATAATTCGGACATATGTGCAAGCAGTGGTTTGCTCTCTGGTCTGTCCCTTCAATCAAGAAAATTCCACTGCTTCCCTGTTCTGTTTTTTAAGGCACAGCAGGAGAAGAACTTATAAACACCTCAGGCAGACGCACAGCAGTGGGAATCCTCAATGCATCCGACATTTGAATTATATGCATCCTTGAATTTGTTAACGGTCGTCAACAATTCAAAATTTGCGAGCGTACGTGCCAAGAATTTTCGATTCTATTAAGGATACGGAGGCGAGGATTATGCTTCTCATTTTCTTCACTGAAAATTCTCAGCAGTCAATCAAATGAAAGTAAAAACAAATAAACACTACAATACCCATGAACACTCACTGGGTATCACGTGGGAACCATAGAGTAACCCCTATATAAAGAGAACAAGAGAATACCATATCATCTTTCTTTGTGTGATAAATAAACAGTTAAGTCCATGAAACATAGTCCGACAGCTATGAACCAACTTGAAAGGAGAAATAATTCTTCTAAATGAAAACCATCAGACTAACGGGCTGCAAACAGTAGATTGGAAGCTTGCTCCAACTAAACTCTTCGATCGTGTAGGAGACCATGAAGAATTCTCCAAAGACGAAGATCAGCTACCTTTATTTGAGATCTGAACCTGAAAGACAAAGACAGAGTCATAATACCTTATTCCCTCCAAGAGTGTCTCACATCAGAAAGGGAAGGGTAAAAAACAGAAGATATACACAGTATAAGACATATACTCAAGGCATTTAAGGCAAAGTATAAATCACAATACAGAATCATGGGTGGAAAAATCCTCACCTCTGTGTCCTTAATAGAATTGAACATTCTTGTCACTTATGTTCGCAAATTAATTTTGAATTCTATGTCAGGACTGGAGGCTCCGATTATGCTTGTTTAAAACTGTGCCTCCACAACAGATGCAATATTCACAATAGGTTTATAATAAAAAGATTTGAATGTAGAGTCAGAAGACAAATCAGCTGCATTCATAATATCTAGTAAACTGACCCCCATAGAAAAAGCTTTAGAAGCCATAGCCCCACGAGCTGAATGTGCACCAAATTTAGAAACATCAATTCCTGCCTCGCTAATGATCCAGCGCACCCATCTTGCTAAGGTAGCTGGGGTTCATGGGCGAAATGGCTTCTGTAGAGCAATCAATAATTGACATCCCATATCCTGCGAAATTCTGCAGTACTTACCTCATAATCCTGGATACATTGTACCACACATAGTTTAAGGTTATCAGGAAAAACAGAATAATTAATAGTAGCAGTTTTACATTTAGTGCGTCTGGTGATTACGATAGTGACACCCTCTGAAGGAAATCAACGACTCGCTAGATCTAGTGCGCCGATATCTGAAACCCGCTTATAAGATACTAGACAAAGTAACATAGCCGGCTTTGCAGAAAGTTGCTTATGGGACAGAAACTTATTGGAAGGCCAGGCGTCCAAGATCCGTAAGACAGTGGAAACATCCCACAGCTCAGAATATTTAGGTCAAGGTGGTTTTACCAACCGGATACCTCTGAGCAATTTGCATATCAAAGGATGCTCACCAGCCAGTTTGCCATCAACCGCCACGTGACCCGCAGAGATGGCTGACCGAAAATTATTTACAGTCTGATAGGCAAGACTTGAAGAGGCGAAAGATGCAAGAAAATTCACCATCATGGAGACATCAGCTGTAGCGAGGTCCACCTCCCTTTGAGAGCACCAACCACACCATTGTTTCCGGGATGCAGAATAACGCTTGTGTGTGTTGGGAGACCAAGCCTCGCTGATAAATCTGGTAGCGTCTCGCGAAAGGCCTGGGATTTTCCAGCGATTCCCGAAATTCGCCAAGCAACCTGGCTATCAAAGGATGTGAAGATATGAGAGGGTCCAGCAACAGAATCTACCGCTGGGGTAGAAGGATCGGTACTGCGCACAGCATTTCCAGAAGTACTGGGAATCAAGCCTGAGCCCTCCAAAGAGGAGTGATCAGAAGCAATTCTGACTGATAACTTTTGGCCGGGGCCAAGACCCTGGAAATCATTACAAACGGAGAAAAGGCATAACACAGATTTGACAGCCAAACCTGAAGAAAGGCATCCTTGGTCAGAGCCTCCGGATCCGGACGCCAGCTGAAAAATGCTGGAATTTGCTTGTTGAGTCGCGAGGCAAACAGATCGATCCAACAAGGACCCCATATCTGATTCAGTGACCAGAACACTCGAGGGTGGAGTCTCCAGTCGCTGAAATCCCGGAGATGACGAGAATGCCAATCAGCAATCTGGTTGTTGCATCCCCGGAAGATATTCCGCCAACACAAACAGCTTGTTTTGAAGGCAAAAGTGCCAGAAATCCTTGGCAATTTCCGCTAGAATCTGGGGCCTTGTCCCACCCAACTTGTTCACATAACGAACCGCTGACACGTTGTCCATGCGGAGAAGAATGCAACAATTCATCTGGCGGGGCGATAGGCAGCGAATAGCAAAGGAGCCCACCAAAAGTTCCAGGCAATTGATGTGGAGATTCAATTCCTCTTGCGACCAACGGCCGCCTGTAGATATCTGACCGCAACGGGCTCCCCAACCCCACCGACTGGCATCGGATTCTATCACCACTTCCGGAGTGGATCCGAAGAGGGCTCGAACGTTCCAAGACTCCATGTGCTCTAGCCACCACAACATCTCCCATCTCGCTTCCTCGTGAGAGGAATCTGATCTGAATACTTGAGGCCTTTCTGGAGATATCACAACTTGAGCCGTTGAAGCACTCTGTAATGAAGAGGACCCAGGAGGAGCGCTTGAATGGAGGAAGCTAACAAGCTGACGATCCGGGATACAGATCTCAACGATACAATCTGCTTGTGCAAAATCAATCTCAACTTTCTCTTGATAGATCTGATTGGGTAAGAGTAGCTGACAAGTGAGGGAGTTGATCAGAAACCCCAGGAACTCGATCGATTGAGACGGAATCAATATAGACTTCTGTGGATTGACCAGAAAACCTAGACTCTGCAAAAGATCTATGGTCCAAGCTACATGTTGCATTACCAGTCGAGGACAATGACCCGTGATAGAATGTCGTCCAAGTAAATAATGAGACGAATGCCCCGGCTCGAAGAGATTCTACCACAGGCCTCAGAATTTTCGTGAAGCACCAAGGTGCTGACGAGAGGCCGAAGGGAAAGACTTTATACTCGTACCAGACTCCCTGCCATTGGAATTGAAGAAAACGACAATGAGGTTTGAAAATGGGCACAGACAGATACGCATCTTTCAGATCCAGACGGACCATCCAGTACCCTTTTTGAAGAAGATCGCGAAGAAGATGTATCCCCTCCATCTTGAAGTGTCCATATACAACCCATCCATTAAACTCCTTGAGATTTAAAACTAGTCTGGATCCACCCCCTGTCTTCTGTACAAGGAAGATGTTGCTGATGAAACCCTGGGGGTGACGCGACGTCCACACTATGGCCCATTTTTGAAGCAGGGATGCTATCTCGCTGGAAATAAAAGTCTGATCTTGAAGGGAAAAAAGCATTGGTTGTGGTGGGAGAGTTTGAGAAGGAGAATGGAAGAACTCTATTTTGTAACCCTGCAGTGTCCAGGATTCATGCATCCTGCAAGATTTTTAGACAAATTGTTTTTACTGCCCCCCAATATCACTTCCGAAAAGGCAATCAAGCTCACCTGAAGCTGCGGCATCCTGTTGTCCTCCCTGGTTACCTCCATAACGGCCTTTCCTGAATTTGTTCCTAGCTCTGCGAGTTGAATAGAAGGAGGAGGAGGAGTTAGAGTTGGAATCCTGATATCCTCCACGCTGGGAGGAATAGACACGCTGGACGCCTTGCTGGAAACCACGGCCGAACGACCACCCACGATATTGTCCGGCTCGGCCAAAAACCAGACGAAAAGCCCGCTTGAGGGAACCCTGCACCTTGTCAAGACCACTGAAGGTGGCAACAAACTTTGTAAATTTCTTTAGAAAAGGTTGACCGAAAAGCAGACCCTGAGCCAAAGGACCGCATTCAGATGTAGATAGCTCTGCTAATTTCGGGTCGAGCTTCAACAGAATAGAGCGACGGCACTCGCAAGACATAGCACAGTTTGCTATGCCTAATTGACAAATGGCCCGTTGAGCCCATCTGATCAGCTCATCTGGATCAATTACGTATGCAGAATCCTTTGCCCTAAAGCCTAGCTCCAATATTTTGGTAAGGGGACCTGTAAAATCAAGCAACTTATCCTGACAAGACCTCCATGCTCGATCAATTCCCTTTTTGAATCCCTAGAGTACTTTTTATAATAAGTGAGCATGGAGGGGTCCACCTCCGGTGTTTCTGCCACTTTATCAGCCAAGTCCGGCCTAGGACATTCAGAACTCAAACGTGCCTGCACATCTTTAACAAAGGCCTGGCGAATATGGGACTGCACATATTCAGCAACTTCAGAAGGGGAAAGCCATGAGGAAGAAATAGGGTGAACAATCTCCTTGGGGTCAAAGGTAAGTAACCTAGGATGGGAAGGTACATCCACATAACTCTCCTTACACAATTTTTTAGCAGGAGGAGGCAGTGGCGTAACGAAACTTGAGGGGGCCCCCCTGCAGGATACGTGGAAGTGGCCCCTCCTGTCTCAATCAGGAGCTCTCCAGCCAGGGTATTGTGCTGATAGGGCCCTTGGAGTCGTTCCACCCTCACACCGCGGGTGCTACGGTTGACTATGTTACGCCACTGGCTGGTGCTCCTGCTGCCTTCTCCTTTACAGTCGATGCTGCTTGGTCTCTGACCTTGGAGCCAGACATGGCCTCATTCCAGTAGTGCCTGGTTACCTTGTTTCTTCTTGTGACACTATACTTCCAGCAGGAGCCAAGGCATTTCCAAATGCTTCTGCTGGCACAATGCAGGCCCTTCACTGCTGTTTTCTTACACTCTAAGCTATGGCTAATTTAGACGGAGAGGCCATGTAGGAAGCTGGCTCTGTATATACTATACCAAAGTGAGGTATAGTGTACACAGAGTCCAGTGGAACCCCAAGGTAGGCAGAGGTAAAGTTAGATAGCACCTTACTCTGTATTTGTGGTAGTATGGTCGAGCAGTAAGGATTTGTTGTACACACTCAGTCAGCATGTGATTTCACACACTGAAAAACCGCACTTCAGACCAATTGTTTTGTATGAAGATATTATTTTGGTAAACATCACTTACAACGCAAGCATTACAACGCACTACCATTACATCGCAACCATTACAACGCAAACCATTACAACGCATTGCGCTGGGGGGCGCTCTAGGATAGGGAATATATTTAATTTACTATCCAACACCTTCCCTACTATCCACGGGGACTGGAGTTGGAATAGTAAATTAAATAATTCACTATCCAGCGCCTAAAAGCACTATGCGTTGTAATGGTATGCGATGTAAAAACCGCGTTGTAACAGCAGGCGTTGTAATAGCCTGCGTTGTAACGTCATAGATCCTATTATTTTAGTTATTTTATTTTCTAGAACCAAGCAAGCCCGGCACAGGTAAGCAATAAATACTTACCAGGAGTAATGCAGTTTGTAAATAGTATGAACTGAAATTATATATGCACTTTGTTTTGACTTACAGTATTGTCACTGAGAAATGCAATGCTTTGTAGAATACAGAACACTTACTATGAAAGGGCTTTTTAGGTAAATTACAGATAATATACTTTTGAGATTACTTTTCTTACACAGTGTAGTATACCTGGATACTACACTGGGACATTTCTTGAAAACAGGTAAGTAAAATCGTTTTTGTTTGTACAATTTTAAAGAATTTCTTTAGATTTCCCATCTCCACACTTTTAGAAACTTTTCATAAAATAGTGTTAACAGTTCAAAGGTAAGAACTTTGTTGTGGGAGTTGGTATTCTGGGGTTAGACGCAGTGGTCCCCCAGGGTCAAGGATGCACTCTTGTTGCACCCTCAGCAGTATCTAGGGCGGCTGGGTGCAGAGTGCTGAGGCCCTATGTTATCCATCGGGGCTAGGAGGCCTCCGGTTGGTGGCTGCTGAGGAGCAGGCCACTGGGTTGTGGGTGCAAAGCTCCTGGACTTAAGCTCAGGGAAAATGGGGGTTTAGGCCAGCACAAAATATGCACCCTCAGCGGCACTGGGGCGGCCGGGTGCAGAGTGCTGTTTTGGCATCTGAAGCCATGTAGCTTTCAATGGGGAGTATCCAGGGGCGTCATTGCTGCTCACCTTTACACTGCTGCTGCACCTAAACATCAGTGTTTTGTCTGCTTTAAACCACTGCTGCATCAGGGAATCACTGTTTCTCAGCTTTAAACTGCTGCACAGCATTACTGATTTCCAGCTTTAAACAGCTGCTGCACCAGGGCATCACTTTTTTTACAAGAGTTGGTCAGAGACAAGATGGCGTCAGTGTGAGCAGACTAGTCAGAGGTCGCTCCGTGAGCCCGGATTTAGTGTGTTCAGAGAGAGGTGAAATCTCTGCAATCCGTTTTGAAGAATGGCCGCTAAACTGCTACTCGAGGCGACTGTTCCCTGCTCTCTTGCATGATCACGGGAAAGGAGAGAGAGGGGAATCGTCCGTGAGCGGTAGGAGTGCTTCGTAGCCTGCAGCCTGTTACCTGGAGGTCTGAGTGGCTTAGCTTTAGCATCATCAGTCTACTTGTTACTGCCACGAATTGGAGAATTACTGGAGGATTACTGCAGTGGGTGACAAAGCTAACACAGCGGTAATTCATTTATGCGGCGGTGACTATCGGCGGCGGCTATCAGCTGTCACTGTGACTTTAATCTTTCACTGACCTGGAACCGCTGCAGCGGGAGTCTGTGTCACGGACTTGGAATTGGCATCTGCGTCTGCCGTCCCCTCAGTCAAGTCAAGTCGCCCTCAGTCCCTCAGACTATCAGATCCATCTGCTGTGCTCCGTGAGGAAAAGACAGTGGCAGTGTCTGTAGTGGCACGGTGGATAACGCGGCCTCGTGAGCTTCTGCTTCTGGTTTCCCTAGTGCCCAGCCTCTGGCCTTCGGTGATGACGGCATTCTTGGCAGCTGTCCAGAGCGGTCTGCTAACTGCTTTGCAGCACAACCAGATGACCGATTGTAGCGCTTGAAACGCTTGAAACGCTTGTAAACGCTGACAGAGGAATAGAGGAACTCGACAGGTAATAGGCTCTCATTAATGAGGGTAGCAAAAACTGTTCCCTTTGCACTAGCGCTATTGTATATGCATATGGCTGTTATTGACAGTGCTGACAGTCATTAGATGCCGGAACTCTACCAGAATACTACCAGAGTACCAGAGTACTATCAGAGTACTGCCAGAAATATTGCCTGAATATTGACTGTTAGAAAAAAAAAAATATATATATATATATATATATATATATATATATATATATATATATATATATATATATATATATATATATATATATATATATATATATATACTGACTTTAAAAAAAACTGAGATAGTAGGAGGTAGAAGTGGTACTGTCGATCTGTTGAAATAGGAATAAAAGGAATAAAAAAAAAAGGGGAGAGGAGCCACGCTGGAGGGGGCTGCATATGCAACCAATAATTGTTGAGCAAGGGGCTGTAATAAAGGAGGCGATACATCAGATCCCTCAGAATCTCAACGGCGTCTACCTAGAGAGAGCTGGCAGCAGAGGGGAGGAGAGTGGGGACAGGGGGCAAGGCAGCCTGGCTACCAATTCAATAATTACAAAGAGCGGAGAAGCCTACAATATCCGCAAAGCTCTCAAAACCCGCAAGGCAACTAAAAATCTCGTACTTCGTACAACCGGCATTGACAGCACTACCTACGCTACCTACACTGCCTGCACTACTAAATTAAAATCAAGTGTCAAAACATTGTTCCCTGCAGCTAAAAAGGCGAAACGGTGGGATCTGAAAATGCACGTTAGAGTAGGTATATATCTGCAGCTGGCTCATCCTCAGCCCGTAGAGAGCAACCCAAATAAAATGGCAACAGGAACGGGAGTAGAACCAGCTATGCCTGGGGTTACCAGAAAAATAATTGACCACCTACACAATTGTCCAGCAGATATAGGGCAGGATAAAGACCAGGATAAAGACCTAGGTCGGGTCCAAGAGAAATATCAAGGCCATTCGAATATTCGGGATGGACAAGAATTTACAGGGGATGCGACAGAGGAACAAACTACAAATAAACCCCCTAAGACAACAAAGGGGCCTAATCGAAGGCCAGAAACAAGAGCAACTAAAGCCAAAGAGTGCAATATGAGTGGGGAAAAGAGCGACAGGAGTAGTACTGAAAGGCCGTCGGGCAAGGAATTCAATAAAATTAAAGGGAAAAAAACAGACAAAATTTTGGAACAGAAGGCGTAAAGAGAATCCGACAAGGTAAAGGAGAAAGGGAGAGGGAAAAGTAAACACCAAGAAAAAAACAAGGGGGAAGATGCTGATGATGAGCTGGATAAAGACAGTGAGAACCTGTTGGAAAAGAAAGCAAGGAGATTGCAGACGATAAAGAACTTGAAAGCATCTGCTAAGGGCACTGGGCAGCAGCCAGATTCCCAGCCGAGGATATCAAATATATTTAGCCCAATCCCTAAAGAAAATCAAGAGACAATAACTAAAAAACAATATCACAACCTGGCGATTGCAGAAGACAAAAGGAATCAGAATGAACATCGGAATGACCACCAGGAAGCACGAAGGCACAGCATGGGTTTTATTACTAATACAAACAGCGTCCCAAAAAATGCGGGAGTTGGCACTGAACTAATGAAAGAAAAAGTGAATGAAAAGTCTTGCGCAAACTTAAGTATCCCTATAAGAGGAGAATCCTCGCCCCCACCACTAAATCAAAACCCGAGGACCAAACGTCTCCCATCGGAAGCACAGAGAGACATCCTCCCCAAATGAGCCACCTCTAGAATCTGAAATATCAAGTGGAGATTCTGGCTCAGATATTTATGAGACTGGAGTATCTATCTCTACTGCAACAAGTAGCTCAAGTGAGGAGGAAGAGAAAGAAGAGAAAGAAGAAGGAGAGGGTCCCGTGGTTGGAGAGAGGAATGCAACATATAAGCTATAGACAACAATCTTGGAGGCTTCAAACATTACAGTAATGGGTGCGCCACAGGCATTTACCCAAGATACTATCCCTAAAGGGGGTAAAAAAGAGGAATGGGGAAAAAGAAGAACAAGACACAGAAGGCACCGCCTATCAACCGGCGAAGAAACCACAGATCCCGGAGGCAATACAGAGCATGACAAACATGGCAAACATAGGAGTGGCCGCGCAAGGGAATCAAGAGAACAACAATCACATAGCCAACATTGGCAAGAGCCACAGAAAAGTAGTCTATCGCCAAATGAAGAGGGTTGTGATATGCAAAATAAGAGGGAGCCCTCTTTAAGCGAAGTTCTAAATTCTATCAAGCACTTTCACAGAGATGTTAAGAATGATAGTAACAGGAATCATGCTGCTATCCAGGAACTGCGAGGAGCTGTTAAAAAAGTAGACCAAACATGCTCAGAAATTTCGAACAGAATGGCCTCTGTAGAGTCTTGCACTGAAAACTTAAAGACTGACTTCAGTAAACTCCAGAAGCAAGGGGCAGAACACGAAGGAGTTATCAGGGATCTGATGCAAAAAGTCAAAGATTTAGAGAACAGAGGCAGGAGGAACAATCTTCGTTTCCTAGGTATTCCCGAAGGAGTTGAGGGAGATGACCCAAGGGGGTTATATGATCAACCTGGTAAAGACAGCCTTTCCGGAGCTTGAAAGCTGGGATATGAACACTGAACTTCAACGGGCACATCGCTTCCCTCTGGCACTGCCCAAACGTAGCCAGAACACAGCACAGTATCCTAGTGCTATGCTGGTCAACATAGGTCATTTTAGGCTAGGAGAAGCCATTTATGATATTGCGAGGTCTACAACAAGGAAGAAGGATTTCAACGACTTTTCCTTCTTCGTGCACCCAGATTTTGCTCACGCGACTGTAAAACGCCGGTGGAGGATGAGGCAGCTGATCACTCCATTCGAACAAAAGGGAGCAAAGATATTCCTTCAAAATCCAGCAAGATTAAAATAATCTATAAAGGCACAAATGAAACCTTTACCAGTGAAGTGCAAGCAGAATCCTACCTGAATGAAATCGGGGGCAATACTAATCAAAAAGCTGGCAAATAGTAAAAGTCCTGAACGCTTTTTGAATGAATAAACAAATAACAACAAATCAAAACTCAAGATATAACTCCCACATGCCAGCAAAATAAGTAAATATTGAGCAGAACTTATACTGTAAAGCAGAGGCCCTAATTACTTTGTAAAGCAGAGGTTTCTATTTACGTACCATAGAAATGTAGGGAATACATATCTTTGATTCCGGGTCACCGGGCACGTCTGACATGTACTGCCCTAACTGACAACCACACCTGGGAATTTTGTACCCAAGACGTCTCATTGGGGAGGGGGGAGGTGGGTGGGGGGAGAATAGAGAGGGTAGGACACGGGGTGTGAGGAAGGGGGGGATAGCAGGGGTGGGAGGGGAACAGAGGGGAAAGGGCAGAAATGTTGCACAATGATATGGTGTTTTGTTATTGGCATTTCAAGTTTGGGTAGGGAAAAGAACACAACAGCAAAGCAAAGATAAAACAGACAAATATCAGCATAGGATCAAAAGTACTAAAGCTATATGGCATGTAGAATAGCCTCAATAAATGTATGTGGGCTTAATGATCAAAAAAAGAGGTTTAAGGTAGCAGCACTACTTAGAACACTGCACGTTGATTTGGTTTGTCTGCAAGAGACCCACATAGAGGGTACCAACGCACACCTGTTGGGCCATTTAGGGTTCGAAGTTATGGCAAAATCAAATCAAGGGACCAAAACTAGAGGTGTGGCTGTGCTGGGAAGGAGCAGTGATACAATTATAAAGAGGAAAAGTGAAGATAAATGGGGAAGGTGGGTGCTGACCGAGATAGCCTTTAAGGGGGAGACGTTCACTTTAGCTACAATATATGGATCCACAGAGGATGATCCAGACGTATTTCAGTACCTGGGTGTGGAATTGGCACAATGGCCTGAGCCAATTGTATGTTGCGGTAATTTTAATTTACACGACCCAATCAGCTCATTCTTGCAGCCAGGCTCACAATATCTAGGCAGGAAAAAGAAAGTGTTTAGGGCACTGTCGGATATGGCAACACATAACTCACTGGAAGATCCCTGGGTAAAATGGCATCCGAATTTAGATGGTAGCACTTTCTTCTCCGCTCCTCCCCAGGTGTTGGTCAGACTTGATTACTTTTTAATTTCAAATAATCTAATTGCTGAATCAAAAATTGAAAAACAACCCCGAATAATTTCTGATCATAGCCCATTGGTTCTGACGATACGACTAGGGCATCCACATAAAAAAGAGGTGCAATAGACTTTTGATAGGGCGCTGCTGCAAGATAATGGATATCGGGTGTATATGACAAAATGGATCAAGGACTTCTGGGATATTAATAGAGGGACAGCACCCCCAGGGATAGTGTGGGACGCCAGGGAGAAGTGTGGCTCAATGGTTAGAGCGGCAGACCCTGATGCAGAGGTCTGGCCCGGGACCAGGGTTCAATTCCCCGCCTCGGCGGGTCTTGGGCTCAAAAATTCCACAGACCTGATAATTCTCGCCTCTGTGCCTATTCCAATCATGGAGTCCCACTCTGCAACTCTGGGCAATAGCTTACTTAATCTCCACAACGGCCCCCACAACGCTAAGGATGCCTGGCCTCCACCTTGGGGGTGCCCAGAAGTGGACGCCTCACAGGGAAAGCCAGGATGGGTTCCACAGCGGTATTCGTACAAGCGCCTTGAGACCCTTGCGGGTGAGTAGTGCGCTATACAAGTATCAAGTATCAATTTATATTACATTACATTTACATTTACATTATATTACATTTACATTTAAGGCTGGTGTTAGAGGGGAGACGTTAAGCTTTGTATTATCCGCAAAAAAAAAAGAGAAACGGAAGACAAATGAAATACGACAAAATCTATGGAGGCCGAAGAAGAATTAACAGTAGCTATTCAACAACAGGTCCCGATAGAACAAATCATCCTTAAGCTAATATCGCTTAGAGCAGATGCCCTGGAAGGAGTCGCCCAAAAGACGGCCGAGAAATATATGGCTAATAGGGAGAACGCATATGAGCTTAGTGAAAGGGTGGGACATATTCTAGCTGTACGGACTAGGCAGAGAGTAGCAGCAGCCGATATTAAAGAAATCACCGATAACCAAGGAAATATGGTAACAGAGGTAGGACAGGTAAGGGAGGTCTTTAAACAATTCTATACAGATCTCTACGCCTCAGATATATCAGCCAGCACGGAAGAGATAGAAAAATATTTGAGCGAGACGCCTCCTTCGGTGCTCTCCGCAATTGAAAAGGAGGAGTTAGATGCTGGATTCCGGTTAGAGGAACTGGTCACTGCTCTTGGCAGTCTTCCCTCGGGGAAGGCAGCGGGGCCGGACCAGATCCCAGTGGAATTCTTTAAAATATTGATCATAGGGGACATGTTTAATATCAGGATGTATGACGTTACAACGCAAAATTTTACAACGCACACCGTTACAACGCATTTTTTACAACGCAGGATCCATTACATCGCATGGCTTTACAACGCATGACATTACATAGCAGATGCTATTACAACGCATGCCATTACAACGTAAGTATAGGTAAGTATATTATTTTTTTAAATATAATTAATTTAAATTTAATTAATTTAATAAATTAAATTATTTACAAATAATTATTTTGAACATATATTACTTTAAGTTTATTTTAAAAAGAACTATTATTAATAAAGAACTATTATTAATAAATAATTAAATTATTAAAATTAATTTTTAAAAATAAATTAAAAGATTTATTTTAAAACTAAACCCTAAAAATACCCCTGTACCCCAAAACCCAAACCCAGCCCTGAAACCTAAAAAATACCCCTGTACCCCAAAACCCAAACCCAGCCCAGAAACCTAAAAATACCCCTGTACCCCAAAACCCAAACCCAGCCCTGAACCCTAAAAATACCCCTGTACCCCAAAACCCAAACCCAACCCTGAAACTTAAAAACACCCCTGTACCCCAAAACCCAAACCTAGCCCTGAACCCTAAAAATACCCCAAAACATATACCTCAGTACCCCAAAACATATACTCCTATACTCATACTTATTTTTAAAAATTACTTAAATTAAAATATTTAATTTATTATATTAAAATACATAAATTAATATATATTTTGTTTAATATTAATTAAAATAAATAAATAATGTTAAATAAAATATAAAATAAAATGTAATACTTACCTATATTTACGTTGTAATGGCATGCGTTGTAATAGCATCTGCTATGTAATGTCATGCGTTGTAAAGGCATGCGATGTAATGAATCCTGCGTTGTAAAAGTAGCGTTGTAATGGTAGTGCGTTGTAACGGTTGTTTCCCAATGCTACAGCAGGGCTTCATTGCTTCTCACCATTAAACTACTGCTGCTCCATGGCATCACTGCTTCTCATCTTTACACCGCAGCTGCACAAGGATATCTCTGCTTCTCACCTGTATACCACTGCTGCACCAGAACATTATTGCTTTCCACCTGTATACCGCTGCTGCACCAGTAAACATTGCTTCTCACCTTTACACCACTGCTGTACTAGGGAATTACTGCTTCTCATCTGCACACCACTGCTGCACTAGGGAATTACTGCTTCTCACCTGCACACCACTGCTGCACTAGCGAATTACTGCATCACACCTGTACACCACTGCTGCACTAGGAAATTACTGCTTCTCACCTGCACAAAACTGCTACACTAGGGAATTACTGTTTCTCACCTGTACACAACTGGACTGCTGCCCAGAGCATCGCTGCTTCTCAACTGTACACTGCTGCTGAACCACACTGCTGCTGCAGAAGGAAATCACTTCTTCTCACCTGTTTACCTGTGTGGCCCAGTCCAGGGCATCGCCGCTTTACCTGTGCCTTACTGCTCCACCAGGGCATCGCATCTTCTCACTTGTATACTGTTGCTGCACCAGGGCGTCACTGTTTCCTACCATTCTCCTGCTGCTGCACCAGGGCATCACTGTTTTAACAGTGTGTCTCTGTTGCACAAACTTATTGTTGCATCACCTGTTTGTCACTGCTGTTCCAGGGTGTCACTGTTTTACCAGTGTGTCTCTGTTGCACAGACTATCGCTGCATCACCTGTGAGTCACTGCTGCACCAGGGGTCATTGCTTCGCATCTGTCTGTCAATGGTACACCAGGGCCTTCCTGTTTCACTTGTGTGCCACTGCCACAAAAGGACATTACTGCTTCGACCGAGGGTTCCTGCTGCACAAGGGCATCAAAGATTCTCCTCTATGTCCTTCATGCACCATGGCACCACTGGTCCATCGGTGCGTCGCTGCTGCACCAGGACACCAGTACTGCATGTCGGTATCACATCTTCCTGTGTGTAAATCCTCCACCTTTGTAGTACTGCTTTACCTGTGGGCCACTGCTGCATTAAGCTTCACTACTGTGCCTGCACCATCAATGGTGCATCAGGGCACTGCGCCTGTGTCAAAGAATTGCTGCATCTTTCATGTACTACTGTTTTACCAAAGCAAAAATGACCTGCCTCGGGATCCTGGAAGTAGTGAGGATGTTTCGCAGTACCTGTGCACCAGTGCGCCACTGAAGCATCGCTACTGCGCAAGGTGTGACGGCTGCATCACTGTGCGACTGGTGCACTGGGCACTACGGCTGCATCTTCACATTGCTGCTTCTCCGGGGAATGGATGATGTACCTGGACATCACAGCTGCAAATGTGCACCAGGCTGTTACCTCTGCAATTGTATGTCATATATACAACTGAACTGCACTGCTAAACTTGGACATTAGTGCTGTAGATCAGCATCATCGCTGCACCTGTGAATTCGTACTAATCTGCATATCGGTACTGCACTTTCACATTACTGCAGAGCCCTGTATCCCTGCAGGACCTGTAGGTCTTGAAGCAATGCTAGTGTGAACAGGGACAGCGCACCAGTGCTGCACCTATGCATTACTGTTTCACCAGAGCATCGCTGTTGCATTTGTGAATGCCTACTGAATGCCTGATGCAAACATGTGCTGCTGCATCTTGTCATTGCTATCACTGGGCTTCCGCTGCTAGAACCTGGGCTTTACTGCACTTATGTTGGACCAGGGTTTTACTGCTGTACCAGACCTCACTATTGAATGGATTCATCGCTGGCGCGTTGCTGTTGGACCGGGGTTTTACTGAACTCATGCATCGCTGGTGCACTCATGTTGGACCAGGGTTTTACTGCTGTACCAGACCTCACTAATGAACTCATGCATCGCTGGTGCACTCATGTTGGACCAGGGTTTTACTGCTGTACCAGACCTCACTACTGAACTTGTGCATCACTGGTGCGTTGCTGTTGGACCAGGGTTTCACTGTTGTACCAGGCCTTGCTACTGAACTGATGCATCGCTCATGCACAGATGCATTTTAGTTGGACCAGAGTGCCACTGATGTACCAGGCCTTTCTATTGAACTGATGAATCACTGATGCAGAGATGTTTTGCTATTGGACAAGGGTTTCACTGCTGCACAAGTCCTTGCTACTGAACTGACGCATCGCTCATGCACTGATATTGGACCACGGTTTTACTGAACTGACGCATCGCTCATGCACTGATATTGGACTACGGTTTTATTGAACTGATGCATCGCTCATGCCCTGATGTTGGACCAGGGTTTAACTGAACTGATGCATTGCTGGTACACTGATGTTGGACCATGATCCTTCAAAGCATCTCTGTGAACCCTAGAAGTACTAAACTTCCACCAAGAAGGAAGCCTCCTTTCAAGGAGCCGGGTGACAGTAGTCATTAGGGGAAGTGGCACCCTGCCAGCCAGACCCAGCCAAAGGATACATTCGCCCAAAAAACGTCAATGTCACACCCTCTCTGAACAGGAACACAAGCAACCCCAGACCAGGTTTTAGTGCTATCACTGGACACGGAACCCCGCTGAAGGTGATTCACTTATCAAAAATATGGTGGGTGGAAATGTTTAAATTAATACGAACCACTGATGACATGTCTTGGTACCGTTTTTTAGATGGTCCATTACAGTCAAGGACCAACCATGTGCAAATCAGTCCATGTGCAGTGACGCTGGCAGGTTTCTGGTCTGACATTTGTGGGTTTTATCCCCTCACACACTGACAGAGGAGGCATTGGAAGGCTTTTGAAAGGCCAGATGGACAGGCAGGATGTTGAAGGATGTCCGCTGTAGGGATATGCTCCCCTTGTTATCATAAACACATGAGCACAAAGAGCGTTGCAGACATGTGCTAATCCCTGGGGTTCGCAGAAGCGGGATTACGGACTATCTCAGAGTGGCGCCCCAAGGTTCGCAACCAATAAGGTTTCTATTTGACTCTGGAACCCGTGGATGCTATTATCGATTTGCCCTCATGCACCGCAGTAGCCTCTTTCAATTGAACATTCGTTTTTATATACACCACAGCCTCGTGCCCACCAGACTCCTCAAACAACCCTCGAAGCTACTGATAGAAGCACTGTGAGGATTTCCTGAAAGCATGGAGATTTAATTCAAACAATTTGTTGTTAGTTTATGGATGTTTATCTGCATGAGATCAGTTTTATTAAGCAGAGTAATGTCCGTCCTGATGTAGTGTTGACTCTCCCCTTCCCCCACCTTGATGGGGACTGCTCTGGGCATGGGACGGTTTCAGAGTACAGAGACATTATTCTATACAGAGGCCAGTCACCTCAGCTGGTACACAACCTTGGGGATGCAGCAAAGGCAATTCTTTTATGTAAAAAACTCCTTCTGTCAGAGATTTAAGGGCAAGTGCTAACACCACTCCCTCCAGCAAGCGACAAGTGACAAGCGCGTGTAAACCAGATCATAGGCTCCCAGGCATGCTGGGAAGGACCTGCTTCCACGCCCAAGCGACTAATGTGCTGAGAGAAAATGACGCACTCCACGGCAACCTATTAGATGTTCCAGGTGGCCTCCTGCGACCTTCCCTGATGAACCACTATCTTGCGGCCAGCAATTTAATCTTACAATATTACAGAAAACTGGATACTTTTCAGCTACTGGAAAGGGAGAAACACATATTTACATTGGGTTGCGTCTGTGCAATCCCCCCAAGTATACCTGACAATTTTAAATGCCTCCAGGTCCCATTACACAATACACACATTAATAATGTTTATTATGGCTGAGCCACACATACATCTCCATGTGGCACTGTGCCGACTAGCTGCCCAGTCATTGCAGGGAAACTCTAACCGCTGGAGGCAAATGAGATTGCAGTCATGTTTTGGCCTTTTCTTATCATTTTTAATAAAAAATTACTGCTCTGGCAATCTGCATCGAGTGTGCACAACACTGTTAACATCGAGGCTGTGTATTTTAGCGTAATTATCTTGTTGCTGCAAGTGTACTGTAACTGTGATTACTGTACGATAGGCGCCCTGTCATGACGCTTTCCAACCAGTAAAGTATCGCTGATGTACGTGGCGCAGCGTTAACTAAGCATTAACGCACAAAAAGACCCTGGCTTAAATATCCTCTCGTTCCCGGAGCATTTCCAAAGAAACAGAAGTGTAATTTAAGTTTAAATATTATGAAAGTCTCAGTGCTCTAAAACAGCGGGACACTCGGTGCCTCATTAATAAAGGATAAACTTGGGGCCCATTTACACACATTTTTTGGTTATTTACTTGGAAATATACATGTATTATACATGCACACACAGAGACCTCGTTACCATAAACACTGCCCCCCGGGCCACAGCTAGTTCTTTCCGACTGGCTCATCTGAGGCCTGCAGCTTTGGTAGCAGGCAGGGGCGGGCTGCAGAAGACCACGAGCAGCAATTCTTAAATTTATGGTCTCCGTCGTCTCACTGCCTGGGACCCACCGGCCGCATGACGTGCAGGTCACACTGTGCATCGTCTCACTGCCTGGGACCCACCGGTCACACTGTGCTGCACATGTCCATACTAGCCCACCCTATGCCTCACCCTGATCCTCATGCTGAAAACCACGCAGATTGCGTACAGCGCAAAATGTCATCACGTACGCGCCAGTGGGTTTTATTTTAAAAGTACATTTACGTTACAGTTGCAGACAGACCCTGCTGTCGGCAAATGTACTGTGTGACCAGGGGCCCCGCGAGGGGCCCCTAGAGCTGGGGGGCCCCCCCGCAATGCGGGGGCTACGTGGGCCTGTGTTACGCCCCTGGGAGGAGGGGAAGCGTCCGGCTCAGAAGCAATACCAGAAGAAGTATCACCATCATTCCCTTGAGGAGAACCAGAAGAGACGTCCTTGGAAGAAGTACCATAAGAGTGGATATTAGACAAGGCCTTGCCAACTTGGCAAAATCAGAGGAATCAGGATTATTTGCACCCTTCCCGCCAGAGGTGGAACAGCTGTTAGAACCTGGGAGCCACCCTTGCTGCAAGGCATAGTTACATAAGTGTCATTTTAAGTGTTCAATAGCCCTGACCAGGGCTTTATTAACGGAGTGCTGAACTCCCACATCAAGAGCTTCAACAAGCTCATGATCCATTGACCCAGAGGGGCCCTCATAAACGTACTCCTCATCATAATAAAAATCAGACATGTTGACACCTGGAAATGACAGTTATACCCACCTGAGGAGAAAGTTGAACCAATAGGCAATAATTGCATTGAAAACGCAGTATAAATGCCAGTAGAAAGACAATGAGTCAATAAGGGGGAGTGGTGAAACCCAGACAAGCCAATGTACCACAAACACTGAAAGAAACAGTGTGTGCAAAAGAAATAGAATGTGTAGGGAGGGCTTGCCCAGAAAAATACCACTCTAGGCAATGCCGAAGCTATAATTATACAGCCCAAGTTCACCAAAAGAAGAACAGGGCGTCACTGGGGGCTGGCACAAGCTAGTGGGTGTAGAGCAATGCAGCGCTGCTCCCGCACTCCTGTAAAACCCGGAATCACAACAAACCGGGTAAAATGGCCGCGGCGCATGCGCGGTGCGAGCCGCCCCTGAAGCCAGAATTTGGACTGCGCGTCGAAAGGATGCGCGTCCTTGCCCCGTAACTCCTGTTACACAAAGAAGAAGACGCCGGCACAAAGTACCCAATCCGGGAGGTTATCAACGCTCCCAAACACCTGCGCGAGCACAAATAATGCTCGGGAACCGAAAATGGAACACAAGAGTAGCGCGGCACACGCGCACCGACGGCAATATGCAGAGGCGGCAGAACAGGCTCAAGACAACAGAGCAAGCCTAGAAAGGCAACAATAAGCGCAAAAGCTGACAATCTAGAAACACGCAATATTAACAAAGCAATCAATCATGCAAGTGAAATGTACATAAGTCAAAAGCACTTAACTGGCTGCGAGCAGCAAAGAAAGAGGGTATGGTATTTTCTTGTACTCTTTATATAGGGGTTACTCTCTTTGAAACCTTGGAAATATTGTCACCCGACACCACTTATGTTATTTAAGGTTCATATTTCACTTGGGACACTTTACACAACTGTAAATATTTTTCCTTATGTGTATAATTTTGAATGTTCATCTCCAATTTATCTTTGAATACAAACATAGAAAAGCAGAGTCAGTGTATGTGTGTTCCTTTCTCTTTGACATCACCTATAACCCCTGGCCAATTGCGATTTTCGCAGAGGGTCCTCCTAAGGAGATTGTGAGTGACAATGCTTCTCATTTTTGTTCTTCCATTATACAGGAATTTTTGAAATTGCATGATGTTAAACATCTCAGAGTGGCACTTTATTCACCTTCTTCTAACGGTTTAGTTGAAAGGATGAATAGATTTATCAAGGAAGGAATACAAACTGCTATTTCTTGTACCACAAATGTAGAAGACTTTCTTAGGAGAAAAGTGTGGTCATATTTGGTTACTCCCCATTCCACTACAGGTATCTCTCCTTTCAGATTGTTAAAGAAACAGAATCCCAATGGGAATATTTGTCTATCTTCGATCAAGGATTGAAGTACAAAAAATAAGCCTTGCTTAGCTTGTTGTGACAAGGTCACTATTAATAAAAATGTGTCAGATCAACAAAAGATTCAGCAGAGAAACTTTGATTCCAAAGTCATGTCTTCTTTGCAAACCTTTAAGGTTGGCGATTGGGTCATGGTTAAAACTCATGAAAGGGTCAAAAAAGGCATGTCCAAGTTTTCTCTGCCTACCCAAGCTCTCAAAGTTTCCAAGGGTTCACTCTTTCTTGATAAAAAGAGGTGGTGGAACAAGCGTGTAATTGTCAAACTTACTCCTGAAAAGGCTAAAAAAGTGTTTAATACTAAACATTTTGATGACAGTTCTTCTTGTTCTTATTTTCCTTTCGGAACCTCTTCTGATGATAATAGTCAACCTGCTTCACAGACCTTGTACACTTCAAATGACACTTCTTCTTCATGTTTTGAGTTTGATGTTGACTCTCATGTTGTTTCCAGCTCATCTGCTTCTTCTCCTACCACCTCAACCAGAGTACACAGGAATTGTTCGTATACTTCACGATTTAAGGATTACTATTTATCTTAACTTATTTTTGTGTTGCTCTGTTTGACTTTTCTTTTCATTTTTTGTATAAAAAGGAGATGATGTAATGTGCTTGTTATGCTTTACATTGTGTATTTCTTTTATGTTCATAGTTGATGTAACAGCTGTATTCCACAGCACGCACCTCTTGAAGAGTGTTTCTCTTCAAAGGTGAATCGGACGTCGAGAATGTTTCTCTATGTACTCCAACTGCTGAATAACCTATTCAGCAGTTGGACATTGGATGAAACAGACGTGCTCCCGTATTAATGCTGCCAACTACAGAGGAATAAACTTCTATTTGATTTTCAACCCTTCGCTTCTCTTCAACTTATTTCCTCTAATTTTATGAAGGATTTACCTTTACAATATTTCACTTGGGACCCTTTACACAACTAAATATTTTCCTTATGTGTATAATTTTGAATGTTCATCTCCAATTTATCTTTGACTACAAGCATAGAAAAGCAGAGTCAGTGTATGTGTGTTCCTTTCTCTTTGACACAGATATTCAATTGTAGAGGGAGAAGGAAAGCGTGATCCATTCAGCTTCCTTGTTTATCAGAATCAAATAATCAAAATGAGGATGGATCACTTGTCCTACTGTGGTTCTTGGCGTTCTGAACCTGTGTTTTAAATGTCATTATTCTGTTATGAATTTGGTATCAGTGAACCGCAAATAATGAATGCGTTATTCATGAGTATTTTCGTCATGTTACACCAATGGATTCACTGTGCATTTGAAGGTTTTGCATTGAACACTTGGGTTTCATCTTGTAAATAGCAGCCATGTTATTCGTTGCCCTTACAGTAGGCTCTCCCCATGGCAGAGTAAGCATTTAAAGGACATAACCTTAGCATGGGTTTGTGCTGACTTCTGCATGACCTGACGACAGCTGACCCTGTTGCTTGAGGCTAACCTCCCAAGCCAGTTCCTTGTTCAGCAGCTGGCGCAATAAAGTTCAAAGAGCAGGACATGTCCGATCTTTTATGGCACCATTCCCACCAAAAATATCTCCGTCCCATCTGTTGCTGCCTTTCCTTTAAGACATGTTCATCGATCTGGTTGAAGGTTTTATGGTGGGTTTGTCCGGCCTGATGGAACAGGAAACCAAGCATGTGTGCAATTCTTTTCTTAGCCTGGACTTATCCTGAAAGTGGTGCTTTGTGTGCACGTCCTGGGAGTGACTAATAATAATAAGGAATGTGTGTGCCTAGAGCACAATTTTCTGTATAAAAGGCCTGTGCGAAGGCCATGCAGCAGACTCTCTCATCCAGTTGCTTTAAGAGTGGCTGGGCGACGGAGCCTCACAATTAATGATAATAAAGATGTCTTTTCATATTTCAGATTCTGTGTTGATTTCTTTGCCACTCTTGAATGGACTACTTATTGGTAAGACCCCTGAGAAGGAGTATTGTAAATATTTGGTTCTTCAGTTGGCGCCCAACGTGGGGCATCATCATGGAAGTGAATACCTGGAGGAGAGTTTTTCAGAGAAAAGAACTGTGCTGGGGAAGGCAAGACAGGAATCTACTAAAAGAGGTACTCTGTGCACGGAGGTTCTGGGGGATTCTCTGTCTTTGCGGCCTGGCATATTTTTGATTTTTCTGACTTAAAACTCTCCAAAAGATGTCACTCCTGACTGAGCAACCCTTTTTGGCGCAAGTTTTTTTAAAGAGACTGTTAGTGCAGTTAGAAATTGGCAGTTAGAATTTGGACATCTATTTCTTTGATACAGCTGTGATAAGTATTTAAGTGGGTCGCTCCCAGAGTCCTTAGTAGTTGACACTTTGCTGGTGCTTTTGTCGTATGCACCTTTGCGAGTGTTTTTGTTGTTGACGCTTTGCTAGTGTTTTTGTCGGTGACACTTTGCTAGCGTTTTTGTTGTTGCATGGTTCCATTGCATTTGTGGTTCTTAGTACTTGATTCTTTGTTGTGTTATTTGACGCCTGCAGACGCCAAAAACCGAGGGTATTTGTTCTTTGCAGGGACTTGGTAAATCCCGTAACCCTTGAAGTTTGATGCTGGATTAGTGAGCTATAAGATGCCTGATCTTAGCGAATTTGAAGCTTTGTATTGGCCAACTTTGTATGCGCTTGAATTAGCCGGTTTATCTAAATAGGTTAGATTTACAAACATATTTCTTCCTTGGTGATTTTGTATTCGCAGGGAATTAAAATATGTAATAATACATAATAGGGATGCTTTACTCTGTATATTTTTATGAATGGATATGCAGAACGATTTTTGGTGTTCTGCCAGCTGCAGCTAGTGAATTGAGTGTATTTTTGGTTTTTACACTGTTGAGCAGTGTTTCTTGTAAATATGACTTACAGCTACGTATAGTCCGGACTGTCCTGTTTTTGTCCTGAGTGTTGATTTGTGGGTTTAAATGTGTGTTTGAATGCGTGGTTAAAATGTGTGTTTACATGTCTATTTTGTTTGTGAGTTTTGTTGTACATTGCGACGACGCGATTTACAAGAAATGGTTGGAGAGCGCTGTATTGTGTGTCCTAAATGTTTTCAACACTTCCTGTTTATGTCTGAAATGTGCTCAATGTGTGTGGTTCACATTTAATGGATTTAGATAAGGCCCCAGCCAAAAACGAAGTTACATGTTTTTGCAGAAATAAATGCATTTACAGCGTTTTTCACTTAAATGCACTGTATTAAATGTTCACAGGCAAGACGTTTTTAGCTGTAGTATATTTGCATAGGAATGTTTTTTCAGCCAGCAATTTTTGTAGTTCATCACGGGTGGATTTTGCATGACGGCCCTTTTACATGACAGAGGCCCCAAAAAGTGATGCAGAATATGACGCTTTTTAAACTAGGCATATGCGCTCAGGTTTGTGAGTTAATGCATGTCAATAAGTGGCAAGGGATGTAGCGGACTCTTATATGTAAAAACAATCACAAACAGAAATAATTGGGTTTTATTAGAAGACAAAACTTATTAATTATGGAAAAATAATTCATAACAATTAGTGCTACCAAAATCGTTTTTTAATATTCATAAAGCGTAACACTCATGCTATGACCTCTTAGCATTAAAATGTGATTTGCGCTATGTTGCATCGCTTAAATGACAAGAATTCATTTGTATAAATTCGCTTGCCATAGGCGCAAGCAAGCTCATTTTTATAACATATAAATTATTATTTTCAGATACCTGACTCTTGGATTATGTAATAGACTTTCTAGTAATTCATATTCTGCAAGAAAATTGTAGAAAATTCATTTTGTAATGCCCAAAATCAGAAAGTCGATTTTGAGTAAATTCACTGTTTAAACTGCATTTTTGCTTTCCTTAAAGTGTCTCAGCCTTAAGCAAATGCATGCATTTAGGTTTTGACATAAGGTTGTGCTTTCTTGTGATTCAGTGGGTTAATGCGCCAGTACACAGGCTTGTTTTAATATAAGGATTGGAGGTTCTACATTCAAAGTAGGCTTATGGAAAGTTTGCTTATTTAACACTGATGAAGTGTGTGCCATAGGATTGCAACAAGTGATTACTCTAAAAAAACTGGTCTGTGTGTCTTTAGCTTTTGAGACAAATTGACAGTGAATGTAGTCTAATAATATGGGAATAGTGATCATTTTAGCGCCTAAAAAGAGAAATTATTTTTTTAAATAGCTTGGATTATTGTTGATTAGATCCAGCCTACTGGCTTTGTCAGCTCCACTGTGGCAGAAGCTGGGGACTGGGAGAATTTGCAACAGCTGGCTCAGCGCGCTCGCCGAGATGTTCTCTTTTAAGTGTTTCCCCATAAATTATGGAGAAGGCCCCTCAAGTGTTGCCATTTACAGCCTTTTTAATTAGGCCTTTGTTTCCAAGGAATGCAGAATGACCTCTCTGCACGGGCTGCTAAGGGTGAGGTTTCTGGTTTCTGGTTTCACCGTGGTAACATGAAAGACCTTGATTTAAACGGGGAGATGAAAAGGGGTTTCTTTAAACATCATGTTAAATGCTTGGCAGGACTGCTGCAATGTTTGCTGGCTGTGTTTTATTTTACAGAAAACGAAATGATGCATCCAGTGTTAGATAAAAATGACATGCAGCCTTTTTCACACAATTTTGAAGGTTATAGGTTACAGGCTTACGTTCAATACAGATTTGCTCATTAACAGTTAAGTAATAAACAGTTATTTTTTGTGTATGGTACAATGTTTTTGTGTTGTGTATTTTTCTGTTTTTGCCAACAGATTTTTCATGGATTGTTCTTCAGAAGGGAAGACACGTGAGTTTGGCTAATTGACAAAAGATGTGTTTTTGCGTCATTTCTTTAACAAGAAAAAAATGTACATGTTTCTGTTTGAGGTATTTACAGCTGTCATGACATATTATATTTTGACAATTGATCTACAACTGCGTTGTGCTCAAATGTCAAACGCTGGGTGTAGAGTTTGTATGGAGTTTGGACCTGACAATTTAGACAGGCCCAAATATTGGGTTTTTGACTGCAGGTTTAAAGTGCATAAAATACACATGCCATGGTGCTGCATTTTTGTATGTTTGTTCATGTTGTTACCATCACAAGTTCTCCTGTATTGGATGAATTTGGTATAATGATAAATTTCACAGATATGGTTTGCATACTGTGAGGAAGGATGGCAGCACTTTTACCAGTGCATGCCTACCTTTGGCTATACATTTGGCTGTATTGAAAATAAATAACTAAACAAATATAACAGGTTCAAAGTGTATCACCTGATGTTACGTACTGCACATTCCCTTAAAGGAATAGGCAGCCCTAAATTGTTATGTATCCTTGATTGGACCTAAGGATAGAATTATAGATCTGTGACTCACGGTGATCTAATTTTTATATTGCGTTATTTGATTATGTTTTGTTTCCCAAATAGCATATGGCTTTTGTCCCCTTGAAAGGAAGCCAAGTTTCATTTTTTTACTCTCCCTGAAGAGAGAACAGGAACATAGAATTAGAATTTGTGTAACTTTGGTCTTTTGTGTATTCCCCATTCTCTTGGTGCTGTGTTACATGCCTGAGGCACCCAAGCACACTCTTGTTCTTCCTATAGATTTTTCTTTTGTTGTTCCGCCCCTGACCAATGCCCCTGACCAATGTCGCATTATGCTTAGTTATTAGGCATTTTAGTTGTGTCCTAATTCCATTTCCCCTTTTCCCATATTCCTTTCACCAGTCAGCCCATTTATCATTATGGGTGTATTGTTTATGAGTACACTTCTAGACCGTAGTTATGTATTAGGGACCCCTATGTTATGTAAAATGTTTTTTTCCCCCCATGTTATGTAAAATGTTTTTTTCAGACTGACTGTCAAGGTAGTGATAGGCTGGTTCCAATGTCTATTTTTAATTTTTCAGCTTTCTTGTGTTCCTGCTGCTTTAATTTTTGGTGGGATTAGATGTGTTCTAAACATGCAAATACCAGGACTTTCTAGTGTTTGTTCTTTGTCTTCACATTTGATCATTAGCCTTTTATATTGCATAGTGCACTTAATGCACATTTTTAAAGGGACTTTTCTTCATGTCTTTGATAATGTGAATGATGTTATCTTTCTATTCGAGATGTTCTAGATAAGGAATTTAGGAACACCTAGGCTTAGTCATTGAGGGAACACATGTATTTACCCCATTAGACAATGCCACTATGGGAGGAAATTCATTTTGATAGAATTCCTGTGTAGCTATAGATGACAGAGAATAATGAAAAGAACATACCTGAAGATTCTAAAGATACTGTTTTGCCCTTTTGTCTTTGCTCTTGTATTTTATGCTCATAGCACATTGTCACTCCCATGCAGATTGAAGGTCACCTGCTTGCCAGTCCTTTTGTTAAAACACATGAACTGCTTTTTGTGCTTGATTTGAAGGAAACTAACAATTGTGTTACATATTCTGCATCACTAGGGTCCTGCTAAGATCTTCCAGAGTTAAAGGAAGAGTGATTCCCTGCAGACCTGTGATCAACATTAAGCTCACACCCCATCAGTGACCGCTCTAAGATGAACAGATGTCCTGGCTCTACACTTCTTGCAAACAAGGAAGTCGCGAAGCGGGACAACGATCATCAGCGCGACATCAGTGGTACCTCCAAAGCAAGGCAGTTGATTTGCGAAAGGCGTTGCAGAAGAAAGGAGGAGCTGATTCGTTTATTTGTTGTTTGGGCTCTGTACCTGTTATGTGCTGGTAAACCTCTGTCAGTGTACATTCCCTTGAGCCATTGGCCCGAGTTTTGGCCACCTTCACACCTCTTTTGCTTTGCACCAGTGGAAAGGCAGTGCACCCAAGGATCCACGCTTGGAAAAAGGCACTACATTCTGGTGCCCAGGAGAGAGCAGCTTGAACGTCCTCTGACACTAAATGATGAGTGTTGGAGCCTGAAAGTGCTGCTGATTTTGCTAAATAGTGCTTGGATCTGCACGAGATGCTTTGTGCCCTTGATCAATGAACAGCACATCATTTGTAGTGCCTGCCACCAAGAAGAGACACTGGTGCATTGTTTTGAAACACTGAGACTTTCGAGGGAGCTGTGAGTGTTTTCCCCGGATGGCACTCCAACTAAACAGTATTGTCTCCTCATGAAAGGCCTGACTTGAAGAGGCCCAACGCGAAGAAAAAACTGGAAGCGGATCTGATGGACTTTGGGTATTTTTTGTGAGCTTATATAGACTTGAAGTTTGGAAAATAATTTTTGCTGCTTTGCTGGCATTGTTTTAAAGTATTTCTGTTTAGTAAAAGCAGAATAACGTCCACTCTCTGTGGAAGAGTATCCCTTTTTCATCTGAGAGCATTGATCAGGAACACCATTGTTTCACTTAAACATATAATGAATTACTGAAATGCGTAGGAAGCAATATAAAACGTTATTAGAAAATTCTATGATTTGCTGTCTGCTTAGGACTGTGCAAGTATTACGCATTTGACCTTTTGTTGTTCTTTTTCCCTTGCTGAATTGTATTATGGTTTTTGTTAAATTTTTGATTGGTTACCATTTGCCAGTTGCAGGGTCACGTAGGAGTACAAACGGTTCAGTTTGTGACCTGAGTAGTGGCAGTAGGCCTGCAGGACCTGCAGTGTCCCTATGACCTGCTAATAATCACAGCTGATGTACTCTACCAAGATTGCGTGAGCGACATTAGAAAATGGAGATTGTATTGAGGAATGACGATAAAAAGCAAGAGATGAAAAACAGACATTACAGAATATTGTTCTTTAAGTGCAGTATAGCTCTATCTATTTTAATACTTTAATGTATTTTATTGGCTACTATATTTTGGTATGTTTCCCCCTAAACTATTGACGTCTGTACCAACTTCCCAACATACTCTTTCTGTTTCTTCACATGAGTTTCATATTTTACCTGAACATGAACTGGTTAGGTCAGAGTTTACTGATAATTCCTTTGGTACAGTATTTACATCAACACCAGCTAGTGATGAATAGCCATGTATAGGTTATTGCCTATGTAAGGGCAAAAGGATGCTCTGTGGTTCTTGGCGTTCTGAACCTGTGTTTTAAATGTCATTATTCTGTTATGAATTTGGTATCAGTGAACCGCAAATAATGAATGCGTTATTCATGAGTATTTTCGTCATGTTACACCAATGGATTCACTGTGCATTTGAAGGTTTTGCATTGAACACTTGGGTTTCATCTTGTAAATAGCAGCCATGTTATTCGTTGCCCTTACAGTAGGCTCTCCCCATGGCAGAGTAAGCATTTAAAGGACATAACCTTAGCATGGGTTTGTGCTGACTTCTGCATGACCTGACGACAGCTGACCCTGTTGCTTGAGGCTAACCTCCCAAGCCAGTTCCTTGTTCAGCAGCTGGCGCAATAAAGTTCAAAGAGCAGGACATGTCCGATCTTTTATGGCACCATTCCCACCAAAAATATCTCCGTCCCATCTGTTGCTGCCTTTCCTTTAAGACATGTTCATCGATCTGGTTGAAGGTTTTATGGTGGGTTTGTCCGGCCTGATGGAACAGGAAACCAAGCATGTGTGCAATTCTTTTCTTAGCCTGGACTTATCCTGAAAGTGGTGCTTTGTGTGCACGTCCTGGGAGTGACTAATAATAATAAGGAATGTGTGTGCCTAGAGCACAATTTTCTGTATAAAAGGCCTGTGCGAAGGCCATGCAGCAGACTCTCTCATCCAGTTGCTTTAAGAGTGGCTGGGCGACGGAGCCTCACAATTAATGATAATAAAGATGTCTTTTCATATTTCAGATTCTGTGTTGATTTCTTTGCCACTCTTGAATGGACTACTTATTGGTAAGACCCCTGAGAAGGAGTATTGTAAATATTTGGTTCTTCACTACTTTAACCTGGGTATGCAGGTAGCGTACTGATATGTCCCAACTAAAAAACCCTCATGCACGTGTCATGAGGGTTTTTTAATTGGAACATATCAGTACGCTACCTGCAGGACAAGTGATCCATCCTCATTTTGATTATTTGATCCTTTCTCTTTGACATCACCTATAACGCCTGGCCAATTGCGATTTTCGCTTTGCCTTCTAATTGTTATTAAGTATATATTCCACTGGAACTGTTGTCTTTTCTTAAAATGTTTGTTTCTATGGCAGGTTGCTGCCCCTGGTGCATCTGTCACTTCCCCCAGCTGCCCAAGGTTAATTGCAACAGGCACAGAGAGGCTTCAAGAAAGAGAGAGAGGGAGGGGAAGTTATAGAGAAAGCAATCAGAGAGGGTGAAAGAGAAAGAGAGAATGGGTGGATGGAAAGAGAGAGACTGTGCAAGGAGATGAAGGGAGCTGGCTAGTTTGAGAATTTTGCCAGGACTGCTTTGGATTCTAGACTTTCCCTGCACAGTACATCTCAAAATCCTGGCTGACAACATCAAACAAAGCAACATTCTAGTGAGCCTACTGTTGGTGATTGTTTGAGATGCAGGTCTGGGAGTAGATAATTGTAGTTTTTATTCTCCACAGCTGAAAACTCCTTTCACCCTCCGTTTTCATGACCCTCAAGGCCGCTAGGCATTCACTTATGCTCAGCTCAACTTTGTAAATATGTATTCTATACCTGTTTCAACCTAATTGTGCCTCTTTTCATTTTTTTTTAATAATCCTGATTGTATATGTAACTTGTTAGTGTGTAAATGTCCTTGTGCAACTTACTCAGTTCTATTGTAAAGCGCTCGACACCTTGGGGTAAAGTTCGCGCTATATAAAACTGCCTAAAATAAAATAATAAAAAGAGTGTTCTGCCATCGATAACGACGCGATCCGCTTTATATAAAACCTGAAAATGAAAAGGATAAATCGGGGTCTTATGGATATATCGCGAACTCAAAAATTCCAGTTTTGTTGTCGGACTAAATACTCGAAACACGCCTGGTTTCGTTGCCGTCTGTGGGTTGTTTCGACAACCGACGCTTAGCTGTTGCCTAGGGACAATGTTACTATAGAAACTGTAAACTAATGGCCGCCTAGATAGCACCTTTGAAACGTTGGGCGTGCATCACTACATTCCAAAGATTACGTCACAAGCTCTAGTTCTAACGGCTTGCCGGGGCACGAGCTCCATGAATGGCCTGGAAATGATAAAATCAATTACCCAAGCCAAGCATTCGGTCCGCACGCGGCTCGGATAGTACGCTTATGACATTTTAATAAGCTTTATGACCCTCCAGAAAGGTAAAGCTAATGTGTGAATTAATGTATTTGTAAATCTTCCAAGTGATTGCAAGCCGAAATCCTTGTTTTGAGTATATTCGTAAACTAACTCAGCTTCTCAAGACATTCCGATAATTCCAAATGTAAAAGTTCAAAACAGGAATCAGGTCACTGTGTTGAATGGGGCTTTGCACAAAACAAAGATGGGAGCTGACAACGCCCTGCAAGACAGTAGGAAAGGAAACGTATTGTCTATGTTAAAATGAATAGATAATGATGCTTTATACAAATATAAACACAACAGGGAAAAAGATGTGGCCTAATGGGCAGGTCTGCCGACTTTGAAGATGGGCAATACATGTTCCCATCCCAGCGTCGCATCCGGTAATACTGGCTAAATCCCTTAGGGCCATATTAACGAACCCATTTCCCCGTAGACACAGAATACGTTCGCGGTATGTAAAACCGCAAAGGAAGATGCGTTCAAGTTGTAAATGGTCTGAAGTTTTGCCTTTTACGGTGGTCCCACTTCCTCGGGCCCTCAAATCATCCGGCAAAATAAACGGAAAACTTCGCCCATGGCACACTAGCTAAATGGAACTACCTTTCTCTTTCCGTTGTAGTCCTTTCTTTGTGTCAATGGACGTGGGCTGTGGGATAAGCGGGTGCAGGTCACAGCGCCCTGGTGAGTCCTTTCTTAGTTTCACTGCAGCGCGTGCCGCGGGGGCGGTGCATCGCGTGGCTGTGTGTGTATCCGTTACCAGGGGCGGTGCGCGTGCGCAATTTCTTGGTAAGGGGCTGCCGTAGGCTGACGATGGACGAGTTTCAGACCGCGGAAGAGGTACAGGATATGTGAAGGGTTTGAGGGTCGTCTTGCGGGGCGGAAGGGTGGTCTTGGTAACCCGCGGTTCCACGGGCCATTTGGGGACAGAGACTTTTCCTCTAGATGTCAGAGAACGAGTGGCGAGAACCAAGTCCTATTTAGACAATACTTCTCACGCAGGCTAGAGAAGCGTCGCGCTCCAACCCTCAAGAAAATGCCTTTATATGTGCCGGCAACTGAGTGTTGAACCTTTGCGACCGGTAACGGCGCACGCAGAGTCCTTGACATACACTCTCCCAGAATTCTAGGCTGTTGTCGAGTTAACGGTTTCCACCTGGAAGTGCCACCCGCTGATGTAGACTCCCTATCGCAAGCCCCCACCACCCGTGTAATGCGATCACCCCCCAATCAACGCCGGTATTTCCGTTTGTCTGCGCGAGACAAAGAGCAGTGCTGTCAGATGCGCAGAAAGCTCATGATACCCCTCCCACTCTTCATTGGCGGCCACTAAGGCGCAATGCGGTTCTGGGTAGGAAAAGGCTGAAATGTAGTAAAGAACCTGCATTTTTTTAATCTTTTAGTCTAGAGACTTCGCCCTGTCCAATGCAAGAAGTAAAGCACAAATCAGGTACTCCCACATTTCAAGCGACTAGAAATAAATACAAATCTGTTCCTACTGGCTTTGCTTAATCTTCCACACTCAAGCTGCCTTTTGATGGAAGCGTCATTAGAACACATGCATGTCGGATAGCCTCATGTCACGGGAACATCTACTTTAACCCCACGGGCGAGATGTTTTTGTTTTTATTTTATATAATTATATGTTACCAGATTTCATATGGCGCAAATGTTATTTTCACTTGGTTCAGTCATTAGCCTCGAACACTAAAGATGTTGGGAGGAATGCTTGCAATAATTTAAACTTCTGGCTATCGCTAGGGGAAGCATTCGAGCATTCATGTAGGCTAGGTCCTTTCCGAACCAGAGCACAAGCAACCCAAGATAAGTTACTCTCTTATTGGGGTCGTTTGGTGTATCTTGATTCTAGTGGGCCAGTGAGCATGGGCCCCACGTCTGGGCATACATACTCTTGCAGCTTAGGGCAGTACAGGTGATGGGAGAAATGCTTGCAATAAACCTAACTAATGGCAATACCTCATGTAGCATTCCCACTCCTCATTCTTTTGCCCACCATGCCATTTCAGTTTGGACCCAGCCAAATGCAAGTTAGTTTTGACCACGCTTTTATTGGCCTCACGTGCCAAATCCTATGTATTCTTTGTGGCGCTACTTGTATTTTACTTATACCTACCATAAAATGCATTGTCAATCGCAACTGAGTGATAAGTGCTCATTGACACACCATGTCCAAATGACCATGAATCTCAAAGTACACAAAATGGCTGAAATAATTGATAATTCTTAATGAAAGCTCAGGAATTTGATAGCACCAATTGTATGTAGTATAGTCAGTCTTATTAAGCATTTTCAGTAGAACATGCCAATCCATGGACAGACGAGGTGTTAAACTGAGTATAATTGGAAAATGCAAGAGCAGCCGAAAAAAAGAGCATACACCACAACCCATTCATGATTTTACTATGTTTGTTAGTCCCCAGAAAATTTCTTTCCAAGATCTAGTAGGTTGCTGGTATTGTCCCCAAATTAGCAGACTCTCCATAGAACATCTTTAACATAGCTACCCCGGGAATAGTTGTGGTTCAGAGCTTTTACAACTAATAAACATGTGACTTCTTTTTCACGTTTGCCAAGTGTTAGCCAACTATAAAAATCATTCTAAACTTCTTTCAACCTTATTTCCTCCAGCTAGGTATTGAACCAATCTAGAAGGATGGCTCATGAAGGTCGGATCGCTCACTTTTTGCTCTGCCTACTACACTGCTGTGGAATAAATTATATGCATTAATTACTTGGTTTACTTGAGGATTGTTAGGTAGCCCTTTGGGATCTTTCATGTAATCGGTAACCCATATAGTCATGCTGACGTGTAGTTGCACACAGTGGATTCAGAAAAGGAAATTGAACCTATCCAAGACCCGTAGCACAGAAAAAACTTTTTATAGTGGTGGGAGTAAGACTCTGCCACACTGGTATTTATCAACATGGAAAACTTCTCACAGTTAGTTAATTTTGTACGATGAACTAGTATCAGTGACACTGGAGTTTACTGTGCACCATATTAATATTGGTAACAATATACCAGTCTGAAACAGAATCTACTGCGTGCCAGTCAACAACATAAAATACAAGGAAGCCAGCATGTTTAACTCCGGAATAATGCACCAATCTGAAAGTTGCCAGAGTATATGGGATCTTTATCTTCCAAGATAACTCATTACGTTGGGTGGACAGCTGAGTTGTCCAACCCATACCAATCGCTGATGTTTTTGTGGGAAACTAGATATTGTTTCCTGAGCTTGCTGACTCTTACCCCGACTACTTAATATTTCATTTTTAAGATGATTTCATGGACAACATGTAGTCTTAAGTGCTGCTGGGCACATCCCAGGGAGATGCAGTAGACTCTTTAGACAATTAAAGCAATTTAGTGGGGGCATTGGTTAGAACTGTCTTGTTTTCTGAGGTTAGATATCAAATGGTTGAAGCAGTGTGCATGCATCTGCAGGCTAGTATTGGATACGTGTATTACATTGTAGCATTCCCTACTTGCTGTTTCATCCACTGCATAGCCTTTCTGACTGGGTGGTAGATATTTGGCGAGTCAGGCTTCAAAAAAATATTAAAAATGTTACCAAATCTGCAGGTCTAGTGACATGAATAATCAAATAGACCTAACTGCAATGCGCATGACCCATTTATCTGGTCGCAAAATATGTGATCTTAGGCAAATATTTAATTTCAATGCCTCATTTTTCTTCATTATCACATTAAAACCACTATTAAATATTTGAGTTCAGTATGACTGCTGTACAAAAAAAACCCTAGGAATCAATTGACTATAGGGTACACATGACCCCTGACTTGCCTCTTAGTTCACTAATAGCATTGTCATCAGAGAAGAGAAAGAATTAATAAATATATCATTAAAGTATGATGTGGCAACACATTGTCATTTGCAGACAGCACATTTTCCATATAAATGGCCACATATTTTCCCACTGCTATCCATTTTTACTGATTAACTATATAGCATAGGAAAGATAGTGTGTGGAAATCGGGTTTCTGAAAATATTTATTCTTTGCACATCACCAAGTAAAGCGTTCCGATTTGTTTTGATCTTATTGCAATCTTTGTTTCCTTCACACCTCAGAATTACTAAACAAATATGCTTTCCCTATTGGTGATATCTTTTGAAATGTTGCTCAGGTCATTTTTAAATGTATGTTAGAATATAAACTGGCATCCAACAGCCTTTCATTTCACACTCCTTGTACCCCACCCAGCATGATTGTCGGACAGTTCACTTTACAAAATATCTAACTTGTCTGTATGAGAAAGAAAAGTAAACAGTAATCTCCAGGAGAAAATAAGCAACAATTTGTAAGAAGACATAAGCTGACATTTAACCTGTCTTTAAATGCACAGTAACTATGACAAGATAAAATATGATTGAAAGGCATCTTTATTGCTCATTTACTTTCTGAATGAACAAAACTCCTGTTTGCTAGCTGTAGTTTTCTCAACAAAATAGGCCAGTAGACCCTAAAAATAGCTCGCCTAGATAAAAGTTGACTTGCCATAGCGAGTCGGTGAGTAGATTTTTCAAGGACTGTGAGTGAAGGAATGCTTAAGAGAACTTTATCTTAACTATTTAAACTGTTTCAGTTAGCTTCTTGACTTGGTGAGGGCTGACCTAGAACACACTGAACCTTTGCCTTCTTTCCCACTTATTTTTGGCAGTGGAATTCTGTACGTATGGCTTATATAGCCAATATTTTAAACATGGTGTTTCAATTGAATTAAATACTGAAGTACCAACTGAGATTTTCTGCCAATGTTCTTGTATAAGGGGGTACATATGCTTGTGTTTGTTGATCGTGACTGTACCCACTACAATCCTTAACACCTTAGCTGCGTGTAAACATTTCTCCCCAGTGCTGCGCTGTCCATTAGAACTAGTGCTGAATGGACGTTCAATGGTCGTGCGCAGCACTGGGGAGGTAGCGCTGCTGACGACCATTGGCCGTCAGCAGCACTTAAGGGGTTAATGTTTATATGTAAACTGCTGGTCTTTTAGCATGTGTTTATATAGGAAGCATTAAATCAAGAGCTTGTGTATTCTTTCCTCCCACTTTGGCTATGTGTAGTACTCCTTTTCCTCAGGGGTGTCTTGATTGGGATGACCCAAAAAAAAACCTGGGTCTGGAGAGTGAAATGAAACTAGGAGGAAAGAGAGTTCGTGTGCCTAACTAATGTGGGGTATTCCCTTTAAAGGACAAATTCCCTCACCCACCAAAGGTGGCATGCTTCATTGTTAGAAATGGGATCCCTGGCTGGCCAGGGCTTGCGCCAAAGTCAGAGACCACCACTCCTAAGTCAGGGCAAGGGAGTTACACGCCAAGATAACCCCTGCTCACCCTCTAGGTAACGTGGCGCGAGCAGCAAGGCTAAACTTGGAGGCTATGTAGGTTAAGTGTTTGCGCAAGCACCCAGCAACAACACCCAAGGCCCACCACAAAGGAAACTCCACACAAGGTTATATATAAACATAGCCTTTGTATTATACCAAAACACATTAGAAAAAAACACACACTTTACAATGTGCCAACAGGCATGGGCAGAATTTACAGGGGATATGTACAAGACAGGGCCACCTGGACCACTGTCAGGAATCAGCACTTTTAGAACTTAGCACTAGATAGAATTAGCACTTAGAACATAGAATATAAATCACTGTAGCACAAAATAGAACATAAAGCACACAACCAGTAATCACTGGTAACAGGTAAGTACCACCTACGCAAACCTAACCACCTTAGGAACAGGTCACGCAGGGAACCAGGACCTCACTAGCACCACCTGTACTAGGAGAAAAACAACCATCTAAGTATCACAGTACCTGTAGGGGTATAAGCACATTACACATGATGCATCACAACGGATCTATGACGTTACAACGCGTTATTTTACAACGCAGACCGTTACAACGCAGTTTTTACAACGCAGGTACCATTACAATGCATGCCATTACAACGCATGGCATTACATAGCAGATACTATTACAACGCATGCCATTACATCGTAAGTATTGGTAAGTATATCTTTTTTTTAAAAATGTAATAAAGTTAATTTAATTAATTTAAATTAATAAATATATTTTAAAAATTGTTAAAACAGTAATTAATTTAATTTAATTATAGTAATTTAATTAATATTAAACTTGTAATTAATTTAAAATATTTATTATAATATAATTAATGAAATATAATAAAGTTATAAATAGTAAATAATATAATGTAATTTATTACAATAAATATAATTTAAATAAAATTAAAATAATACTTAATATAATTTAATTTAATATAATTAAAGAAATTTAATTAATTTAAAAATTGTAAATAATATTATTTAATTATATTAAATTAAATAAATAAAAAAAGTAATTAATTTAATTTAAGTAATGTAATTCAATTAATTTTTTAATTGTAAAAATTGTAATTAATTTAATTACATTTTATTAAATTAATTTAATTAATTTAATTTATTTAGTCGTAATACCCCTGTACCCCAAAAACCAAACCCAGCCCTAAAACCTAAAAATACCCCTGTACCCCGAAAACCAAACCCAGCCCTAACACCTAAAAATACCCCTGTACCCCAAAAACCAAACCCAGCCCTAAAACCTAAAAATACCCCTGTACCCCAAAAACCAAACCCAGCCCTAAAACCTAAAAATACCCCTGTACCCCAAAAACCAAACCTAGCCCTAAAACCTAAAAATACCCCTATACCCCAAAAACCAAAGCCAGCCCTAAAACCTAAAAATACCCCTATACCCCAAAAACCAAACCCAGCCCTAAAACCTAAAAATACCCCTCTACCCCAAAAACCAAAACCAGCCCTAAAACCTAAAAATACCCCTGTACCCCAAAAACCAAACCCAGCCCCAAAACCTAAAAATACCCCCAAATTACTTAAATGAATATATTAATATTTTATTGTATTTTTAATATTAATTAAAATAATAAAATGTAAAATAATTTTAAATAAAAATAATATACTTACCTATACTTACGATGTAATGGCATGCGTTGCAATAGTATCTGCTATGTAATGACATGCGTTGTAATGGCATGCATTGTAATGGTATTTGCGTTGTAAAAGTTGCGATGTAATGGTAGTGCGTTGTAAAAGTTGCGTTGTAACGGTGCAATACCATCACAACACATTCAGAGGTGTAGGGAAGGAAAACACATGATGCAGAACCTACATTCAGCGGTGTAAAAACAAGGCACTTGACGCATAAAAACACATTCAGAGGTGTATTAAAGAACAATTGCGCCAACTCGCATAAGTCACCACCTGTGACTGTCCCTAGGCCCTCTGGCCTCGCAGGGGCTAGGACGCCCTGTGTCCCAAAGTCAGGGGCCTACACGTGGCAGCTGCCCACGAAGTGCTGGGCAGCTGTGTGAGGATGTGGCCACACGCTGGAGCCTTGCAGGCTCTGCCCAAATCACTCTTGTCCCCTAGAGCCTTTCTGGGCTCGAGATCAATGGGGCCTTTGAGCCTCTCTGGGCTCTGACTGTAATAATGCCCCTGAGCCTTGTGGGCTCTAAATAACAATGCGCTCCTTCGTTGGAGCCCCCCTCCTGGGGACTCGAAGCAACTATGGCCCCCAAGAGCCTCTCGGGGCTCGCAAAGCAACTTGCCACCTGGTTGGAGCCCTTGGGCTCGGAGAAATGCCTCGGAGCCTCTCGTGGGCTTGACAGAAGCAATTGGGGCCTCGGGGGAGCCTCGCAGGCTCTCACTACACAAATGCCCCCCCTCCTGCGGACTGCCAACCCGGAGCCCCACTCACCGGGGCTTTTGCTGCCTGTCTTCTTTACTCGCGGTCGGGCAGGGGGGTTAAACGGAGCTCCACTCACACTGAGCAGCTACAGAAGGGGCGGGCACTGGCAATGCGCCCCGATGCCCCCTCTGCTGACAATCTCTGTGCTCCCTCCCGCCCCGTCACTCACCAGCTTCTCGGCTTCTGAAGGCGGTGACGGCCAGTCCTCTTCGATGGTGCGGCGGGGGCAGGTACGACACTGTACCTCGCGCTTCTCCTTCATCCGTCGCAGGCTCCTCTGCGCACACCACGGGGCTCTCCCTCTCTCTCGGGATCCCCAGGGGAGACGCCGGCTTCTTGCTTCGAGCGGGACTTCCGGGTTTGTGGCTTCTGCTTCCGGGTCGCCGCGGGCAGCGCGGCGGCCCTCCCCCCAGCACTGGCAGGCAGAGCTTCAGCCTAAGGAGGGGTGGGCACCCTCGAGGCAACAAACCAGTGGGGCAATGCCGGGTGGGCACCGGCTGTGAAAGTGCGGCAATGAGCGGGGTGGCACCCGCGCCGCTCCGCCACGCAGCATGCAGGCAAATGCCGGGTGGGCACCTGCTTTTACAAACAAAGCGCTCCCAAGCGCTGTAAGTGGCAAATAAAGCGCTCCTAAGCGCTTTAGGACAATCAATAGTGCTCCCAGGCGCTAGAGCAAAAAGGAAGTGCTCCCAGGCGCCAGAGGTGAAAATCAAGCGCTTCCAGGCGCTAAAGGGAAAGTCCAGCAACAAAGTCCTTGGAATGCAGGCAGGGGGGCAAGGCTGGGCCCAGAGCCAGCTCACTGGGTCTCCAGGCAGGGAGACCATCCAAGTGGCGGTCCTCCTGGCCCCAGCAACAGCAGCAGCCCCCTCAGGCAGGATCCTGGCAGAGAACAATTTCTAAGGGGACACAGCCCCTTCTTATACTAGTAAATCCTTTGTTCTGGCACAGGGTGAGGGGAGAAACCAGTCGCAGCTGGTTGGTGAGCACTCTTGATGTGCTCAGCCCCTCACTCTATTCACTGGCAGGGCTAGGGTCGTTAGGCGCACCACAGGGGGCGGAGCCAGCATTGTGTGGGGGAAAGCCCAGCCCTATTCAGGAACCAGGTGCACTCCTCCCCAGCCATCAGCATGCTAATCTCACACTCCCCACCGGGCAGACCCATCATGACTCATGGAGCCTGGCATCCCAGCCAACCCCAGCCAATCACACGCCAGATAATTTTACACTAATATGCTAACTCCTAGAAGTGGCACTTCCGCACAAGACACAATCATGCCACATACATAATTGCGAAGCATTCAATCACACGAGTTCGCACATACCAAACTCGAGCATGCACACCTCGCGCATCAGGAACTACCAGAGACACAGACATTCCCTATGCATTCCTATGGGAGGGCAGGCCAACCTTACTCCACGCACTCAAGAGTGCGCACGCACTTTCCACTGGGACACAGTGAAAGTGCGCAGAAACCAAAAATCACTACCACCAATTCACATTCATAAGCAAAAAAGTTTAGGGGTGAACCTGCCAAAAGAGCCAAGTCCAACATTCATTATATGGAACCTCCTTGCACCGTGATCCCTAGTCCTGGTGCAGGCTAAAACCCCCTGACTAGAGGGAGGAGCTCAGGGAAATTTCAGAGGTATGTTAAATACCTTTCTAATGAGCCACAATGCCTCTACGGAGGATCATAGGCAGAAACATGTTGACCTACATGTTTGGAAATATCCAGCAGATATAAACATACCTGACTGGATTTGCTTGTTTTAACCCCGACCCAGGGTCGCATAAATAAAATGTCACATACCTTGGAGCCAGTTTTAACCAGCACATCCCTTAACTCGCACTCTGCTTCCCTCACCACTCAGTGCTCATTAGAAAGGTATTTAGCATACCTCTGAAAAAAAATCCCCGAGCTCCTCCCTCTAGTGAGTGGGTTGTAGCCTACACCGTGAGTAGACATCATGGTGTGAGGATGTTCCCTATCATATGATGAAGCATGCCACCTTTTGGTGGGTAGGGAATTCGTCCCTTAAAGGGAATGCTCTGCATTAGTTAAGCACACCAACTTTCTTTCTTGTTTAATTTTTCTCTCCAGACCCAGGGGTTTGTGTTTGTCTACGAATAGTGGGGAGTCAACTCCTGTAATCTCCTCTGACTCTTAATTTTGTGGTTTGATCGATTGGGATGACCACAGATTAAACTGTGTATGATTTTCACCTTGGGAAGACTTGCTTGGAGCAGAAAATGCCTCAGTTGAATAGTAAAGTTATGGCTAGACAGATTTACTCCTCAAAACAGTCACTTGCCAGTGTTTCATGTGAGTTGAACACAAGGAATGCTGTTACTTTAAATATCACACAAGCTATTATTAGGTACAACTTGCATACATTCCAAATAAAGTTTACTCCATTTTTTGTTGAAGGCTTATTTGCAGACTACTAGACGAATATGTCCAGGTTATTGGCTACCAGTGATGTGGTGGTTGATCACATTGGTTATGTCAAGTCAGTCAAATAGTGCTTTATTCGAGTAATTACTCATAAAAGCAGAAATACACACAATTTTAAAATTGAATTAAATTTACAGTCAATCACAATGACACGGCACTATTGAATCAATAAAGTACACTCGATTAAAAATTTACATTACAATACTTGACAAATGATTAAAAAAGATTAATACATTTGTTAAAATTTTGCAAAGATACAAGACGTTGGTGATCTAAAAAACAGTATTAAAAAATTCGAAGAATCAAATATTACAGACAGAATAGTTATCTAACTAGCAGTCTCTGGCTGAATACAAAAACATAAAATGGTTAAAAAAGCAACATTAACAAATTCATGGGGACAGATTCTTCAGACAGAGAATAGTTAATTAACTAGCAGTCTCTGCCTGATCGCCCACGCCCAACCAACATGTTTTGCTGTGGCTATCAAAATCCAGATAAGGGAGCTCGAACATATAATGCGCATGGCTACAGAACTAAAAGTGGTCCCAAGGTTCCTGCACATAGGTGCTAACCAGACACGCCTTGGTGCACAATAGGCTTTACAGGAAAACAAAAAGTGTCCCAGTGTTTCCTTCCCCGTTCCACAGGCTGGGCAGATGTCGCTTCCCCCTGCACCCCATTTAACAGTCAGTGCTCTTATAGGGAGTGCTCCAGTTCTTAGTTGAAATAGGAGCTTCCTGTCACCCGGCTTTGAGACAATATCCCAATATGCCTCCAGAGCAGGATACAGTTTGGCCTCGAGGAAACACATAGACATAGACCCAATGCTAGATCTGCTCAAGCTCTTGTTAGCAACATTTTCCCAGAATATATTTTTTAGGGCAGACTTTGTAGGGAATAATGCACCAGCAGGGTCCAGCCATAAAGAACTCAACCCAAGCTCAAACAGTATTGCTTTCAGTGAATTAAGCCAGCTAATTTTATGGAAGCCATCAGCCTTGATGACATCCATAAAACCTTCGGCATAATGTGAGAGCTCGGGAGTAGTCCAGAGTCTTCGCCAGTACAGAATGGGGCGTAAACTGGCCAGATCCTTAATTTGTTTCCTACCAAGATCATATCGTAGAGGCAACAACGGAGTGCTTTTAGGTGTACCAGTGAGTATCCGTAGGAATTTATTTTCTGAGGCTTGCAGGGAATTCAGATTTTCAAAGCCCCACATCTCTGCACCGTAAAGTGCGGACCCAATTGCCTTAGCTTCGTAAACTAGCAAAGCTGGCTTAACTGGTTTAGTTAGGGACTTCCTATGTTCAGAGTTGATGGCGCCCGCTAGTTGCTTGTGTCGCAGTATAGCAGTGTTTAAGTGCTGGCTCCACCTGTTGTTGTCAGCAATTTGGATACCCAAATATGTAAATGAGTTAACTAACTCTAATGGCCGACCACTCATCACAATTTTGGACTTAAAGCTGCGATGCGGTTTAAAGATCATGAGTTTAGTTTTAGTAGCATTCACCTCAAGTCCGTGTTCCCCACAAAAGTTCTCAAATATCGACAGAGCACGCTGCAAACCACTGGGGGTTTAGATAGAATGAGCGTGTCATCCGCAAACATTAATATGGGGATTTTTAGACCTGAGAGAGAAGGAGCATCAACTGGCGCAGGTACCAATCGGGGGACAACATCATTTATGAACAAAGTGAACAGGGTTGGAGCCATTGAGCACCCTTGTCTAACTCCTCGCTCAACGGGAAAGTCGGCTGTGACCATCCCATGGCTGCCCCACTGGATTTTAGCAAAATTGCGCTCGTGGAGGCGTATTATCAGGGTTAGTAATTCCTCCGGGACCCCTAAACTCTGTAAAACTTGCCACAATTTGGCCCGCGGCACCAGGTCGAAGGCAGCCCGCAGGTCGACAAAAGCGGCATACAGGCTGCCTCCTCCCAGCACCACGGTCTTCCACTGTAGCAATTGGTAGCGAAACACTTGGTCCACTGTGCTTGTTGCCCTTCTAAATCCTGCTTGGAAGGGTGATAGGATGTTGTTATCCTCTGCCCATTCAAGGAGCCTATTTACAACCACACGACCGACTATTTTTTACACAGTATCAATGAGGCTGATAGGCCTATAATTACACGGCTGAGCACGGTCACCCTTTTTGAACACAGGGATGATCACTGCTCCTCTCCATGAAGCAGGGACCTCAGCTCCCTTAACAATACAGTTAATAAGTAAATGAATATATTTGCACCAACGATCTTTATCATTTGAAAAAATATCAGCGGGAACACCGTCTAAGCCGGGAGCACGCCCTCTGTTTTACTGTTGTAATAGCAGACATAATCTCTTTGTAGGTAAAAAGGTTACTTTGAGAAAAGGTCATAATAAAACCATCCTCACCTGTAGCCTGAGTATTAAGAGTATATTGTGAACTGAAAAATTCTACCCAGGCCTCTTGTGGTACGTTGTTATTTGGAGATTCTTCAACTCTCTCACTGCCCCATTTGACAATATTCCAGAACCCTCTGGAATCCTTCCTATCGCTAGCCTTTTTCAGTTTGCACCAATGTTGCTCGTCCCATTCTCTCTTGGCTTTTGCTATGCATGCTTTGTATGCCTTTCTGGCAAGACAGATGGACACAGGCTCTTTCCTCTTAATGGCATGACCAAGGGCGAATCGAGCCTCCCTGCAGTCGGTGTTATACCATCTTGCACCTTTACGGACCATTGCCCCATTTCGCTTAACAGGTTTTAAAAAGTGCGCCCTAATCTTGGCGAAGAGTGTGTCATGAATATTGACCACATCCCCCAAGCCAGAAGAAGAGTCACTAATCAATTCCATAGCTGAAATGGCTTGGTCAGTTTCATAATTAATAGTGTCAATGGCCTGTTGATTATTGACTACAGTATCCCGTCGGAGCCTGCGCATATTGTTCTCAGGGATAATCAGGGGTGGTACAAGAGCATTCGTACAGGTAGAGTTTGTCTCCACAGCCCACCATTTATGTGTCACGCATAAGGGGTTGTGGTCGCTTTCTGGTCTCTCGACAACCTCCATATCACAGAGAGTTGGCCACAACGTCAAGCTACAGATTACATAGTCAATTCTACTTTTATGTCTCCCATGATCAAAAGTCATAGAGCCGTTTTTATCCCGCAATGTTCTTCCGTTCAAAGCTCTCAGACCTTTTTCAAGACACATTGCATTGAGGGCTATTATGTCCTCAGTCCAGCGAGTAACTGGCTTCAGTTGTAACTCAGGAATACCCCAGTGAGAGTCCTCTTCAGCTCCGGTGGAGGCCTCTCCCGAAACCAAAGGCTCAAACATCAGATTAAGGTCACCTGCTACAACAATGTTGTTCTCGTGTGAATGTGCATCAAGTAAGTTGTCCAAGGCTGTTAATACTTCGGATCGACCACCCTTAGCACCCCTAGCATATATGTTGTAGATATCAAGTGACCCTAGATTATCAGTAGTTATCCTGATCAACTGAATATCATTATGACTAGTTACTATACTTTTGGTTGAGAATTTTAGGGACTGTCTGATCCAAATGGTAAGCCCCCCCATTGGTCTACCCTTTAGGCCCTTAACCGCTGGCACAGAAAAGTTCAGGTATCCTAACACAAAGACAGGTTCACAAGCCCAAGTCTCCTGAAATATGCATACATCGAATAGGGTGACGAAGCCAAGACAGTCCCCGCAATCTAGTTTAGAGGACAGCCCAGCCAAATTCCAGGAGATTAGGTTAGCTACCCCAGTCACGCGACCAACTAGCGCTTCAGATGCAAAGTTCTGGATACTAGTCTCTCCTGCTGCTATCGCTACTGGGTTAATCATCATCCCATTACTGTGACAATTGACGTTCTGGGCAGGCAAGCTAACTAAGCTCTTATCAATATTAACTGAAGGTACTACACTTTTGCCCTCATGAAGTCAGTCACAATCATTTAGGTTAGAAAGAGCTGAGAACCTATTTTCCAAATTTAGTCCCCACTCTGTGGACTGCGCAACCCTCCTCCCTTTCGTTGAGACAACGTTCCACTTGGTCCTTAACATACTCCGATTAGAAACCCTGCCACTACGATGGTAAAAGAAGTCTAGGGTGAGTGGGATGATCTCGGTGGATCTTCGCTGTGGGGGTAGGAGATTGGGCAGTATGTTGGATAATACCTCTGGATCTGAGAAATGTAAAACAGTCACCCCGGAATCTTTTTGCACTGTTTCCTATCCACTCCACCCTCCTGGTCTTGACTAGTTCTTCTGCCAGCTGTTGCTTACCCCAGGAAGTTATCACCATATTATTTGTCAGCCAGTGTAAGGCTTTAGACAACAAGGATGAAGTAGTTTCATCCTGCCCTGGAGCCAATATGGGAACATTAGCTAGGACCAAGACCAAAGGAGAAGCCTCGACTATCAGCTCAACCGAGCCATACACAGGTTCCGGAACAGAAGATACAACTGGAGGGACAGCTTTCTCTTGCACCCCATCCAATGAGGATACCAGGGGAGCCACCGGGTGATCAAATAGAGGGAAGACCCCACCGCCCACCTGCTTGGAGGGGCCCTTCTTTAGCTCAACCCTGTTAGCAACCTCATCCGGCAGTTTACCTACTTCAGCTAAGGTGTTGTTCAGTAAATCCCCTAAGCGATTGACCTCTTTAGTGAGCTTCTCTATTCTGCCTACCAACGGCTTTACAATTCCCTGTATCTTAGTGTCTATCATGTCCAACAGATTCTTAAATTGATCTTTAGTCAGAGACATACAAACATCTTCAATTGATCCATCGTCCTCCGCCAAGGTCTTACTGGGAGGGGAAGCAGGCCTTTTCCGGCTTGATCTTAACCCTCCACGCTTGGACTGGCCCTTTCTGGCACCTCTAGTGGTGCGTGGCGCAGGCACTGGAGTGGGGGCTTTTTCCTCAGATAAATGTTGTTCAGCCTCCTCTTCATTATCACTGTCTAACGCCACACAGTCTAACTGACTTGTTGGGACGTTATCAGCATGATCAGGTATAACAGCTACACTGCTACTGGTGTTATCTAACTCAGGGAATTGGGGCAGGTCTGGTACCGGCAAAGTCGGTGTAATTGATGTAGGTGATACACCCAGCCCAAGTGAGGATCTCCTTTCACTGTTGATTTTGGCAACTACCTGGACTAGATAGTTGTCCATAGTGTTTTTAACAGGGGATATCCTTTTGGAAGACATAGCACACCATTAACCAGTGAACAAAACCCTCCCCAGACCTTTTATGGGTTCGTCGGCAAGAAAAATCACAAGTCCTCAGTACAACTCTTTCGCAATTGGTCTGGAACAGTATGAATAATGTACTGAATAACCCCCGGCAGTAACAATGTCTCACCTCGAGAGTTCGGGCAGAGTAACTAGCCCAGCCCAGTCTCTGCCTGTCTCGGACTGTCTTAGACTGTCCGCCCTTAGTCCGGGCTTCGTCCGGCCCGTACTCGCGGGACGAAGGACCTGCCGGTGCTTTATGCGCCTCCTGGCGCGCTGGTTGCAGGCTTCGTCGCTGGCCCCAAAGGATGCTGAGGGATATGGTCCCGCCGGCGGAGCCAAGCCCGGCCGGTCGGTTGCTGCTGTGTAAAGGCGGAGCAAAGCCCGGCCGCTGTGCAGAAAGGACGGGAACCTTGAATGGAGCAACGAGCGTGAAGAAAAGAAAGACAGGGGACTCAGCTCCTGCCGATGCTTTATGCGCCTCCTGGCGCGCTGGTTGCAGGCTTCGTCGCTGGCCCCAAAGGATGCTGGGGGATGTGGTCCCGCCGGAGGAGCCAAGCCCGGCCGGTCGGTTGCTGCTGTGTAAAGGCGGAGCAAAGCCCGGCCGCTGTGCAGGAAGGACAGGAACCTTGAATGGAGCAACGAGCGTGAAGAAAAAAGACAGGGGACTCAGCTCCTGCCGATGCTTTATGTGCCTCCTGGCGCGCTGGTTGCAGGCTTCGTCGCTGGCCCCAAAGGATGCTGGGGGGTGTGGTCCCGCCGGCGGAGCCAAGCCCGGCCGGTCGGTTGCTGCTGTGTAAAGGCGGAGCAAAGCCCGGCCGCTGTGCAGGAAGGACAGGAACCTTGAATGGAGCAACGAGCGCGAAGAAAAGAAAGGTTATGTTAACCTTGATGTCACTCAAGGAGGTGTATGTTAAGTCATTGATGAGCTGTTGACTGATTATGAAAAATGTTTAAAGGACATTCCACTTACTTCAACGCCACTCATAACAGGTGCGTCATGCTTGGTGCCAGCATTTCCAGCAGTGCTTAGTTCTGGAACTAACAGGGAAGTCGGGGTTAGTTTCACTGGCCCCTCCCCCCCCCCCCCCCCCACCCTGTTTTCTGTTACATGGATGTTTTACTTTTGGCAGCACTTTCTATAGTGAGATTAATAACAATACATGCAATACATGTTTTCTTCTGGACTTTGCCACATTGACTGCCCTTCTTCCACCCAATGCAGTCACTTCCCTTCTCGCACCCCCAGTGTGGTCACAATTAAATGCTCTTCTAATTGTCTTGCCTAATCCACACACACCCTTAAATTTCCCTCTGAAATTTGAATTTCGTGCAATGGGAACAATTTGAGTTCTGTTGGTGGGCGGAGAAAGATCTAATCTCTAATTGCAAAACCGCATGCATGTATAATAAAAACTGCTGGGTTTGAGTAAATACTATCTCCTTTGTAAGTACTAGGTCCCATAATGATATTTTAATGTTCAGTACTTTTTTTTTGTTTTGACAGACCGCCTTTGTGGTTGAAGAAGTGAGCAATATTATTAAAGAGGTAAGATGCCTACCTGGGCTAGTGTACTTTTCATGTCATGTTTGTAAAAGTCGTTTGGTCTCGTAATGTATTTTATGTTTTTTAATGTGACGTTATCTCTATGGCTTATGGCTATATACATAGTGCTTTGGAGTTTCATTTGGACTACAAAATTAGCGAAACAGCTCAAGTTCTGTTCTTTAGGTCGAAGCCTGCCAGACAGCACAGCTGCTGGTTGCAGAGATATATTAGGGACATGCTGAAAACTGACCTAGGAATCCATTTCGCCCATTGCTTACCATTGTCTGTGTGATTTGTCACTCACAGTTGCTTTTTTCCTAATCGATGGCTCTTTGTTTTAGCTCGTGCAGCATGTCTTTGTCCTTCCTGTGGAGCATAGCCTCTTTACCACCTCTTTGATAAGCCTTTTCGTATCTTCCACAAGTGCCTCCTTCCATGTACTCTTTTCTTTTTCCCGAGAGTGCATTTGTTTTCAAGTTCTCTCCCTTATGTAATTCTCTTCCCCCCCTTGTTCCTCTCTGTTGTCCTTGACGTTTTGTCCCCTGCTCCTACATGTGTAGCTCATCCACACCATGCTGCTTTTCTTCTTAATTACAATTTTCCTAAATTACAATTCTTTAGTGTCCTAACAAGAGTTTCTACAAACTATACAGCGAGTGCAACAATTGTCCGAAAAACTCTTATGGTTTCCATTGGATACGTAGAAACTGAAGAATGTGCACTAGAGAAGTGTATTTCCTGACCAATGCTGCTGAATCATGCTGGCAGATGCAGGTTGACATCCCTGTCCTTTCAGTGCCTGTCCCGGCCAGATGGGTAGCTGCCTCGGTATTATCGTTGTCCTTGGCCCACAAACACAGCTGAAAAGCTTTGCACCAAAGACTGGAGCCTCTGCTTATGTCATGCCTCGTGTGAAACTGCAGTTGCCTATGAATTTGTTATACTTGTATGCCCATCAATGCCTTAAAGCATTATTTGTATTGCTTTGGTTCTGTTGGTAGATGCTTACCGAAGACATGCGGGGACTCTACAAACCTTTAAATAAAATGAATGATAAATAAGCATGTCCTTTTAACCACGCAGACAATTATTAAAGTGTGCAACATTTTGGCTGTGATGGTTGAACCTCTTTGAGGGACGTTCAACATGACTGTTTGGCAGTCAAATCCACAGTTGAGGTTGTGCTTCTATGGCAATATTCTGACCTTATAAGTATTTTAGGGGCTTCAAAATAAGTGTTCCCCACTGAAAATTGTATGGTCACAGCTTTCGTTATCGAGCAAAAGGACCAGATGGATCACTGCCTCGTTGTACCACTGTAAAGGACCCACAAGCACTGCTAAATGGCTTTGCAACAAAGACTCCTGGCTCCTCCAGCCACTCCTTTCCTTGTTAGTAGTGCCTCGTTTGAAGCAATAGATAGCTGTGAATTTGTTATACTTGTACACCCATCCGTGCCTTAAAGCATTATTGGTATTGCTTTACTTCTGTCTGTAACTGTATCCTGAAGCCAATGGGAGAACCTTACAAACTATCAGGTAAAATGAATGATAAACAAGCATGTCTCAATCACACACTGTTCTCAAAGTGTGCAAAATGTGTCTGTGTTTATTGAACACATTTGTGAGGCATTCAGCACATCTGTTTGGCAGTCAAACCCACAGTTGAGGCCACCGTTTTGCGACCGTATTCAGAGGTTATTACTGGCATAATTATGGCTCGAAATTAGTGTTCAGTACTGAGAATTGTGTGGTCACAGCTTTGAGTATTGAGTAAAATGACTTAGTAAACTGATGTTTTTCAATATTACAAGCAACACTTCGTGCCTAATGGGTGAAAAAGTAGGAGAATGTATCCAGCAGTTTAGGAGGGCCTTTGGGGGACATTTCCAACAATATCACGATCACTAAGGTTTTTAGCCTGTCAATGAGACTACATGATGTTCATTGAGACTTTGATTTTTCTAAAGTGTTCTGAGGGGACTGTTCGCAGGGCTAGAGAAATTTAGTGATCACTCGTGAACTCAGCAACGTCTACGTATCTTGTTTTATGCACCTCCCATTTGTTTACTCCAGTCCCCAAACACAAAATAATTCTTGGCCTCCTTCCAGCCTCTCGTTATCACTGACAACCTTGGGGCTCTCTGTTCTGGATTAGGTTGTAAAAGAGCTCCAATGCCCCTCTCCAAACTCAATCTATAAGGAACATTCAATGTGCGAATGGCCAGGGCTTTGTCTTGCAGTGGGGTGCAGGGTGTGTGATTCTAAATTACTTCAGGTCAGTGGTAACTAATCAAAAAATGTGATGTAACGAGCAGGTGTAGGTGAAGTTGGAGAGTAGTGGTTTGGGGTGCTGAAAGGGGTGAAAATGACAATCTGAAAAACAAACATGATTTGTGTTATTCATGTATCAATCCCCACCCTAGTGTTTAAGAAATTACAAGAGACATACATCAACATTACTGGCAGCACCAATCAAGACCCTCTCGTTAATAACTTTCACCCAGCACATGAATCTAAGCTTCAGCAAGTATGCATTAGGAGAGTAATGCACAATAACATATGTTATTATCTAATTCTCCACATTAAGCCTGGAGAGACTTGTCCCCATGAAAAGGGCCAGCCATCAGCAGATTAACACATATATCCGTGTTAATTTACATTGCATGGGAGCCACATATGGCATTACTTGTAATCCTGAGGTAATTCTGCATCCTGGAATTAACAATCTGTAATTCTGAGTGTGAAATTACTGCATCACTATTACTAATGATGCTGTACTGTGGGTTTAAGTGTTTTAAAATGAAACCATATGGAAAATTACCATTTACAATACACCACAAACTATATTAATAGTGCCCCTCTGTGGTGGTTTACACCACACACTGACGTATATCTGACATTAGTTGAACTGTCATAATACATAGCTATGTTAACCAGCAACATGCACAGAGATACAGCCTCTGATGCAATCACAGAGCTCTCACAATCCACTTCCAGTCTGCTTTGCAGGGTGCACTGAATAAGGGTCATTATTCATTCATGGAGCTCTTATGACACACTTCTTCTTACCTGCACCATAGAGCTCACAATGCACATCAATCCTGATTTGCCGAATACACTGGCATCCAAGTACTGGCACATTTACAGGACTCTCCAAAATCCACTCTGAGTTGCAGATTGTGCTACAATCTCATTACTTTTTAACTATCGGATCATAACTTCAAATAACCTGCAGGACAACTCTGCTTCTTATCCCTTTGGGAAGGTCCTGTTATTTTATTGCTTGTGGTCCACAACTCGTACCCTGTTGACCTATTAACTGATATTGTGAAAGATGTTTGCTTTTTAACTCTGACATGGTAGCTGCTTGGCTGCAATGCAGTAGGATTGGGTAATTGTGTGTGAACATTGACAAAGAAGATAGGGGAACATGGCTTGGTCAGCCAAGATGGCGTCAATGTTCTGAGCCTGCTCCTGCGGCCCCCATGAATATCCACTGCCATCCTGCCTAACAGCAACATATACTGGTTCCCCCACTCTCTCCTTGTTTGAAGTAGATGCTCGGGACTCAACCTGAGCCGTTTTGCAACCAGAGCATGTGTGTCATTGACTTTGAGAGAGTTCTTTACTCCTTGAGGCGACCTGTTATGCCTGCCTTCCTCCCATGCATTGTCGTTTATTGCGAGGGGCCGACGCCTGACTATTAACCTGTTTCACCTGGCCCAGTTGGACATCCGGAATGGGGATGAGGAAGGACGCACCAGAGATGCTTAGTGATTCTTTACACCCCAATGAGCCTCTCAGTGACTACCCAGCAGCACTGGCTGCTCCTGCTGCCCTGAAGTGGCAAGCAGGCCTGTGGTGGTGCGATCGTAACTTCTGAGTGTACCCCGCTTTCGGCGAGTGCGCCTTGGAGGCCAGTCAATTGCCATTCTTGCGGCTTCGGCCTGGAACACTCTGCCTTTATCCTTGAGATCGATCCAGAATTTTGTTCCTTTTTAAGATGGCACTGAAGACGCATCTTTTTATAATTGCTTAGTAGACTTTTTAAATTTTCTTCTGTTTCCTTTTGGCCACCTGCTTGTTTTTCCTTTTTCGCGCCAGGATACTCTGGTAGTAACAGAGCGCGTTATAAAACAGCTAAAATAAAATAAAAATAAAAATAAATGACTCAATCACTTAGTTCACGCCTAGAGATGGGGCGAAACAAGCCCCCACCGCTGACACTGGCACAAGCCAAAATAGACCAGTACATTAGACCTTCCACCGACACCCGAGGGAGCACATAGGCCCCTCTCACCATGGGCACCCCCACCCAACATACGTACTAGGATGTCATCCTCAAGCCCATCCAGGACTCTACAGAAGCATTGGAAACCAAGGTAAACTGAGTCGACGTGGATGTCTCCCTATTGCCCCAGGACCTCTGTAATATGGCTAGCAGTGTGACTGAGGCAGAGGCCAGGGTCTCTATGGTGGAAGACAAGTTAACAGCCATCAAGCTCCAAGTCTCTAAGCTGCTTTCCACAATGGTGTCCCTGGAGAAGTGGATTGAAGACGCTGAGAATTGTTCACGCAGAAACAACTTCTACTTCATTGGCTTTCCGGAGTGGGTTGAGACATCTGGCACAGACTGTCTGCTAGAGGAGTGGCTCCGGTCCTGGATCCCGCCTGATAAACTATTCCTCTACTTTGTGATGGAAAGGGGATATCGGTCCCTGACCAGACAACCGCCTAACAGAAATCGAGCCAAAAAATGAATCGGCTGTGCCACTCACGAATAAGCACGCAAACTACGTTACTAAAATGTACTCAGAGGTGTAACTCACGTTGAAAGAAGACGCTCCCACTCTTGTACCTCAACCACTATCCTAAGGGTTGTTGCAAATACACCATCAGTGGTCCCTTAGTATAGTGGTTGAGGTACAAGAGTGGGAGCGTCTTCTTTCTACGTGACTAACACCTCTGAGTACATTTTAGTAACCTAGTTTAGATGCTTATTCATGAGTGGCACAGCTGATTCATTTTTTGGCTCTATTTCTGTTTCTGTTTACAGTCAGTCCAATATATATGTGCTTCGCCCGTGGATACTTGAACTGTTACGTACCATATGTAGATATTACACATCTCTGGGGTTATATTAGGTGTATCGTTAGTGGATTTGCCTGCGGTTTAACCTGTTCACATACACTTTCCGGTGTTTTATGTTCCCATCTACTCTGGTGAAAAGCTTGAATCTCGTTATACATTCTTTTTATTTAGCTTGGATACACTTATTTTTTTGTGGAGTACGGTATATTCATGAAAAGCCTTAAAATTGAATTATAGTATAATTTAAAAGTATGACTTTATCAGAACCACAGAAACAGTAAGGAATTTAATTTATTATTGTTACTGTTCGTGTTCCCGTGACGAAAGGTCATCTCGAAATGCATTGGGACCCAGAACACTACATGGGAATTGTAACGCTACAATGAATTTGTAATTGAAGATTACAGTCAGTCAAATAAGCTTTATTATCGGCCATACAGCCATAAAAGCAGTACAAGGATTTATATAAAAAGCAATATTCAAAGTATTCCAGGACCAACAGAGATATAAATATAAGGCAACATTACGTAAATGAGATCGCAATTAAGTCTATAATGGTTAAAATATGAAGTTAAAACAATCGGATAAAATGCCATAAAATCAATTAAAAAACCAACAGACAGTACAATTAGATAATCAGGTAAATACAATGTTGTAGGCTAGGACTGTAACCATCAGATTAGGACCAATAGTCCTCCCATATTTCAGGTCTGTGAGGGAGAGACCGCTACCACGCATCTCCCTATTTCCATTGATTTAATCTTTGCACTTCTAGTACACCACATAGAAAATAGGAACCTGGAGGTGACAAAAGCCATAAAAAAGGATGGATCATACTTTAGAAATCTGTACACCTCCAGATAATTCCTAAGGCCCAGGTTCTTACATAACTGAACAATCCATTTGACTCTGGCCTTTTTATATAAAGGGCAGAATAGTAAGACATGCAAGCCAGACTCTACACTAGCATCGCACCCTGGACAACCCTGAACAGGGGTAAGTGCACCTATCCACTTTTTAGTGTAGGCCCCAACTGGGAGTGTTCCATATCTAAATTGCAGATATAATTTCTTAACCAGAAGAGGCTGTATATAGTCCAAGAACTGCTCAAAATGATAATCGGACTTTGCCTCCAAGAATCTAGAACTCAATACACCTAGAGTGCTATTTCGTGATAGGCTAGCAAAGCGATAATCCTTAAGGGCAGATGCAAGAGATTTTTTTGACATAACGGAACATGTCTGTTCTGGTAAAAGCCAGATATCTGCCCTCCCTATTGCGTAGCAAAGATTTCTAACATGCGTAATCCAAGGAATCTTCCCCACCCCCAGAGCAGATAACAGGTCCTTCGGTTCCTCTCTGTAACTGGAGAGCTCGGGCGTGCTCCAAAGACGTCTCAAGAAAAGAATGGGGCTTTGCCTGTTATATCCAAAATAGGGACCATGCCCAAATCAAGTCGCAGTGGGAGGATAGGCGTGCTCTGGGGAAGTCTTAAAAGGCGTCTGAGGAAATCACTCTGTCAAAGCCAGAGGGTTAGCGCTAACATGCCCCCAGAGTTCAACACCATAGAGTGCTCCTCCCCTGGCTTGGGTCTTATAAATTTCTACCGGGGGTCCTAGTATTTTCTGGGAGCAGTCATTGTAAACCTTAAGGATACCACCGGATGCTTGTGCCAGCTTCAAGTTGGCTTTGGCAACGTGAGTCCCCCAATCCATCCTGTCATTCAGGGTCACCCCTAAATAGTCAAATGTAGAAGTTCTCTCAAGGGCCATACCATCTATATGAGGGTGAGGGCAGTTTACTGTGCTGGCACGAAAAACCATGTATTTAGTTTTGGAGAGATTGATCTCCAAATTTCTATTTTTACAAAATTGAGAGAACGCTTCCAATGTTCGCTGGATGCCCATAGGTGATTTTGACAAAAGGAGCGTGTCGTCAGCAAACATGAGGGCTGGTATCTTGCGATCTGCCAATCGAGGAGAATCTAAATCTTTCTTGCCCAGGAGGTCCGCAATCAAGCTATTAAGAAAAAGAGATAAGAGGGTGGGGGCCAGCACACTCCCTTGCCTAACTCCCGGTGTTTTATGTTCCCATCTACTATGTTAAAAAGCTTGAATCTCGTTATACATTCTTCTTATTTAGCTTGGATGCACTTTATTTTTTTACGGTATATTCATAAAAAGCCTTAAAATTGAATTATAGTATAATTTAAAAGCATGACTTTATCAGAACCACAGAAACAGTAAGGAATGTAACTTATTCTTGTTACTTTTAGATAGTGTTCCCCTGACAAAAGTCATCTCGAAATGCATTGGGACCCAGAACACTACATGGGGATTGTAACGCTACAATGATTTTTTTTTTTTTTTTTTTTTTCCAAAACCTTTATTGCACTTTGCATATTACACAGCGGAACGCCTACAACCCTGCGGGCCGGCCGCTATCAAGGATCAGTGCATAGCGTGTTTCCAGTAAAGCAGGTAGCGAAGGTATAGAAACATTAAGGTCATGACATGATATACTGGAATAATAAAAGTGCATATTGAGCAATTATTCAACGCAGGAATTGAGGTTTTGATGGAGTTTTTTCATTTTTTGGAAAATAACAAACCTAGAACATTAACAGGTAGGAATGGTTATTTGGTCTGGTATGAATCAGTGCAGTACAAAGTACAATCGTCCCTCGGGAACATGCAGATTCGGTGTCCCTGGCCAGTACCTGTGTGCCTCCGAGTCTCAAGAACCCCCCTCCCCCCTCATAGATGTGCAGGTGCCCATAAGCTGCTTCCCGCCACAAGTAGGGCTGCCTTCTCACCCCGGCAACCAGTCTAAGTTACCCTTCTTCATCCTCGTCATCAGAAACATCCAGATCTCCCTCCCGCAAGGGCTCGCAAATGTCCCCTCTGTATTCGTTCCACTTCAGCCATATTTTATTCCATTTAGCCGGGCAGGCTCGGTTAGAGTAGACTGCCCGTTCGGTTAACATCACACGATCCATGTTAAGGCACCATTGGGATTTAGTTGGGAGATCCACTGCCCCCCAGCGTTGCGCTATGTCCCTCTTTGCTACCATTATCCCCGCCGTGACCCAAAGCTGCTCGTAACGGGACAAGTCGGTGGGTTCCCAGATGTTCAGTAAGCACCGTCGTGGGTTAGGTAGTATAGAGTGATTAAGTGTCTGTGAGAGAGTGCGGTGTATTTGTTTCCAATATTCATGTATCTTGGGGCAGTCCCATATGGTGTGGAAGAACGTGCCCTCCTCCCCGTACCCTCGCAGACAATAGGGGTGTGGTGCTCTGTGTATGCGGTGCAGCATTGTCCGCGTATAATAAACCCGGTGCAGGATCTTAAATTGCACCAGTCGCATGCGTGCTGAAATGCCTACCTCTTTGGGGGACCAGAGTGCCTCGTTCCATTCGTGTTCGTCCATGTCATCAATTTCCCCTTCCCATTTCTCTTTCAGGTGGGACGTGGGTTCGGGGGTGTTATTAAGTAATTTGCGATAAGTGAGGGACGTCGCACGTTCTATCATGCAGTCTGTGAGTAAGCGGTCCTCTAAGGGTGAAGAGTCCGGTAGTGGGGTGTTGGTCGGGATAGCCGCAAGCAGGGCGTGGCGGATCTGAATGTACCTGTATAGTTCCCTATCATTGAGCTCATAGAGTTCTTGGAGGCGGGCAAAGGGTACCACTTCATTCCTCTCCCACAGATCGCCCACCGCAGAGATACCTATCGTGTCCCATTGTGTGAACCCTTTGGTGTTCCTAAGGTTGCCCAGTGCGCGGGAGTCCCACAGTGGTGTCATTTTCGTGATCTTTCCTTTCCAGCCCAGAGCTGTCGTCGCCGCGTGCCATATTTGCACTGTTAATTTGGTAGGGCCGATCAGGGTCCGCACCTTGCGGTGATCGTACAGCGGTCCCAACATGCCCTCCGCGCCCAGTTGCACCCGGTCGGAATGGAATGCTGGCTCGGTGTGCGGTGCGTGGATCCATTGGTTAATAGGTTTGAGGTGGGCCGCCCAGTAGTATAGTTTTAGGTCTGGCAGCGCAATTCCTCCGCTGTACCAGTCCCTGCGCAATTTGGGTTGTGCCACTCTTGCCGGGAGGGCGCCCCAGAGGAGGCTGGAGACCAGTGCTGCCACCTTCTGAAAGAATTTGGGAGGCACCGGGTATGGTGAATTCTCGAGGACATAGAGGAAGCGCGGCAGCGCCATCATCTTATAAAGGGCTGCCCGACCTAGGAGTGTCAGTGGCAGGCCCGACCAGAACTCGACGTCTCGTTTGAGCCTCTCCATGGGCGGTTTCAAGTTTTTATCCATGAACTCCGACGCATCTTTAGTAACGTGTATGCCTAGGTATTTGAAGGACGATCCCGCCAGTCGCAGTGGACACGTGTCGTCTAGAGTCGGAGCCGGACTGCGCAAAACGTACAACTCCGACTTGGACCAGTTCAGCGTGTAGCCGGAGATCCTGCCATATGTGTCGCAGATGCGCAGGAGGGCCGGTATGCTCTCCTCCGGTTCCGTAAGATATATGAGCATGTCATCTGCGTATAGAGACAGGCGGTCTTCCCAACCCCCGGTCCCCGGTATACCTTTGAGGAGAGGAGAGGCCCGTATGAGCGTCGCCAGGGGCTCCAACGAGATAGCAAACAGCAGTGGTGACAGTGGGCATCCCTGCCGCGTGCCTCTTCCCAACGGGAAAGTGCGCGATATATGGCCATTTGCCACCACATGGGCCACCGGGGCCGTGTAGAGCAATCTGACCCATGCCAGGAAGTGAGGTCCAAACCCCATCCGCTTCAACGTTTCGAAGAGGTACTCCCACTCCACCAGGTCGAATGCCATTTTGGCATCGAGTGCCAGTATAACCGCCGGTTCCGAGAGTGTCAGATCGAGCCAGGACACCATGTAGCCGCCGCAGATTCTGAGCAGTGTTCCTGTGCGGCATAAACCCGGACTGGTCCGGGTGTATAATCGTGGACAGATGGGGCAGGAGTCTTTGCGCCAGGAGTTTGGCCAGAATTTTCACCTCAGCGTTTAAGAGGGAAATAGGTCGGTACGAGGAGCATTCCTCCGGCGGTTTGCCCGGTTTTGGGATTGTCACAATAGTCGCCACACGCTGGTCTAGCGGAAGAGAGCCCCCCTCCAGACAATCCTTGAACATTCCCAACAAGTGTGTGCTGAGGGTGTCTGGCATTACCTGATACCATTCCACCGGTATCCCGTTCGGACCCGAGGCCTTGCCCGGGTTCACCGCCGCAATGGCATCCGAACCTAGTCGGGTGTAATGTCTGCATCCAAGTCGTGCGATGCCTCTGGAGATAGGGACTGGACTGCAATCGGCGCGAGGAGTGCCCTGGCTTCCTCCGATGTAACCTGACGTGTTGGGGTGTATACTTGCTCAAAGTGGGTCGCTAGCAACTCCGTTATATGTCTCGGGTCAGTATGCGTCACCCCCTGTGCATCCTTTAGGCCCTGGATCCCCCTGGAGCTGCCCTCACGCTTGTCGAGCCACGCCAGCATCTTCCCCGCTTTGTCCCCTACTTCGTAGATCCTATTCTGAGTGTCGGCGATGTGGCCCTTAACTACCGTCCGTAAGTGGTCATTGTAGAGCTGCTGCTGGAGGGTAAGTGCGTGTAGGGTGGTGGGAGAAGGGTGGGAGTCATAAGCTCCGGTCCGCTCCTGTAAGGCGATTTCTAGATCTGCCAGTTCCTGTGTTTGCTGCCTCTTATGTCCGGTTATAGTGTTGATGGCTTGGCCCCGCAGAACCGTTTTGTAGGCCTCCCAGAGCGTCGCCTGGGAGCGCACCGATTGAGAGTTCTCGCGGAAGTAATGTTTCGTGGCTTGTTTAAGTGCCTTGTGAACCTGTGGGATCTTGAGATAAGATGCGTGTATGGGGTAGATGCGCCTACGTGTTTTCGTCTGTAGAGAAAGCGTCAGTGTGAGTGGTGAGTGGTCTGAAATACCTCGGGGGTGAATCACTGAAGTGTCTACTTGGCTAAGGGCCTCCCCTAGGGATAGGAAGTAATCTATGCGCGACAGGCTACCGTGCACCGCGGAATGAAAGGTGTATTGCTGCATGCCTGGGTGTATGTCTCCAAATGTCGGTCAGGCCCATGGCCGTGGTGAAGCGTCGGAAATATGTTTCCCCCCCAGTCTGGTTTGGAGTGGGGTATTTATCCAGTTGTGGGTCTTGGACAGCATTGAAGTCTCCCCCCAGAATGATCGCACCCTCAGGGAGAGTTAGGAGGAATTCTCCTAGTCTCGGGAGGTGCACTGAGTGCAGAGCAGGTGGGACATACACTGACACTAGATTCAGGAGTTTCCCTTCCCATTGACCCTGCACCGCCGCGAAGCAGCCCTGGTCGTCAGTTTTGGTGGATAGGGGCAGGAATCGTGAGTTCTTCTGCACGAGTACGCCGGCCCCCCTGGAGCCGGACGTGAAGGCAGAGTGGGCCCACATTTTGTAACCGCGCCTATCCAGGGCTTTAGTTGCGCACCCCACCAGGTGTGTTTCTTGTAATAGGGCCACAGTTGGCCGCAGGCGCTTCACAGCAGTTAAAACCAATCCCCGCTTTACCTTATCACCCAGGCCCCTCACATTCCAGGACAGCAAGGTCAATGGCGGGCACCGTGCCTCTGTGGGGTTCAGACTCCCCGTCTGTACCGTATTACTAGCCATCGGGGAATATGGGACAGACGCTGTAGCGCCCCAGAGATGGGACTGATCTGTTGCCTGTGCCGCCACGCGGCGAGGTGGTCAGAGTTCTCATGGGGGCATAGTGTCACAATTTGTTCTCAACAGTGTTCCCCGAATTCCACAAGCCCTGAAACAATGTCCTCGACCCCTTGTACCCATTCCTAACAAAAAACATTCAAAACGAACCCCCCTCCCTGCCCCCCTGCTTAACGGACCTTCAACTGCCCGCCACCCCAACTTAGCAGAGTGCATTAGCCTTCCCAATGAACACAGTACTTGCTTGTAAGGGGGAGAGCGCCTCCCCGGGTCGGCGGCTCCCCTGTAGGCTCTTGGGGTTGCCATGCCAGAGTCCACGTGCTGCGGTGAAAGATAAATTAAGGCCGGTGGTCGGTGAGTTAATGCAGTTCAGTGGCCGTCGCCAGAGTCATTCAGTTTCGCCTCCCCCTTCAAAGCCATGGGAAGGCGAGCGTTCTGCGCCCTCCACGCGCCCTGACGCCTGCGAGCCATTCCTGCTGCCTCCTCTGCGATCCGACTCTTGTCTGTTCGTCCTGCGCTGTCGTCCAACGGTGTGCCAGCCCTCCAGCTAGTCCCGGGCTGTGTCGGGGGAGTCAAAGAACCATACTTTCTTGTCCGCTACCACCCGTAGCCTGGCCGGGAATATCATAGAGTAGGGTAGCTCTTTCTCCCTTAGGGTTTTCTTAACCTCCAGGAACGTCCTCCTCTTTCTCGATACCTCCGCTGTGTAGTCCGGGAAGAAAGCGATTTTGGAGTTTTGGATCTGGATTGTCGGCGCCATTCTAGCCGCCTGCAAAATGGCGTCTCTGTCTCGGAAATTAAACAGCCTCGCCAGTATTGGTCGCGGTGGGCCTCCGGTCTTGGGCTTCCCTCCCGGAACTCGGTGGGCTCTTTCGACCGAGAAGAAGTTCGATAGGCCTTTAGGCTGGAGCCGAGTCTTCACCAGATCTTCCACATACAGGTCTAGGGCCCCTGTGTCTTCCGATTCCGGAACGCCTAGAATACGGACATTATTGCGTCTCGAGCGACCTTCCTGGTCGTCCAGCTTGTCCCTAAGGAGTTTGTTGTCCGTTTGCAGGCGCTCCATCGCAATTTGCAGGTCGGACACGTCCTCAACCAATGATTTCGTGACCACTTCGACTTGCTTGACCCGTTCGTTCATCTTTTGCAGGTCCGCCCTGATTAAAGTGACTTCGGTCGCCGTGGCCCCAACAGTTTCTTGTACCTGCGCTAGCGCCGCCAGGACATCGTCCAGTGTGGCTTTCTTCCCCACCTCGGCCTCCGCCATTTTTCCTCCAACGGTTTTGCGCTGGTCTTGTGGTGGCGAGCGTCGGTCGTATGCAAATTTGTCCAGCTTAGCCTGGGTCGTTGTGTTTTTGGGGCCTCTGTGCGACATGGCGTGGTTCTTGTCGGGACGGCACAGTGACTTCCCCGGTCGTCTACGCCGGGTAATGGCGGCGACGAACCTGGAGGATCCGTCGCCTTCCGAGTCCCTTGCAGCACTGAGTACGCCCGGAGAGGGTCAGCAGGTGGTCGGAGGGTGAGCCCTGGTCGCTTCGGAGAGAGTTCGTGGGTCTTAGGAAGGAAGCGATCGTTGAGCCGGCACTTCCGGCCTTTCGGTCCCGGCTGCAGGCTGTTTCCGGCCGGGCTCGACCTGGCTGTGGCTCCGTGGTCTCGTGGCCGCGTGTAGGCCCGGTTCCTCCTCCGCCCTCGGCCCGCGGCAATGTGTTGTTTCGGGCTTCCGCCGCACCGGAAAGTTCTGGAGACGGTTGCTGCACGGTCTCTGGGTCCGGTTCCCCCTCTGGAGCCGGAGTGAGTCAGGATAATTATGCGAATTGATGCGGAAAGCCGCCTTCACCCGGGAGCCTCCCTAAGCTGCGGCCGCCATCGTTGGCTCCTACAATGAATTTGTAATTGAAGATTACATGTGCAGACCTGCTTATTGCACAATAAAAGAAAAACTAAAAACTGCATGAGAAATGATTGTTGAACTGACGAGTTCTTGAATATTTAGATGTAATATGTTTTTTAAGAAAATGGTGGATGTGACTGTGTTTGTATGTTTTCACACCACTTTGGAATATTTTGTTTAAAAATTGCAGAAAGCAACACCATCGATAGGCTTGTGAAAAGTGCTCCTTGTAATTTTGTGACATTCTTGTGTCTCAATTGATTATGCTTCAATATACCCACCTCTTAGGTTCACAATGCTTCTTCCTCGGTCACTTTGGCTATGACAGAGTGTTCACGACGGCTTATTCTTGGGTTCTCGAGGGGTGGCAATATAGTTGTTCAAAGCCTTTCGCTATTGGTTTCCACCTCTACCGTGGACCTCCAGGAGAGCTACCTATGGACTGAAGGCCGACGCCAGACATTATAATTTCTTCTTGACCTACATCTCCCAACAGTGCCTTCAGTCAACACTACAGATGTTTTGAAGATCTACCATTGGCTCTTGCCTTGGGGACTACACTGAGGGCGACTTCAACGCAGTCACTGACCCAGTGTTAGCTACTTCTGAACCTCCTAGCCGAGGTAGCTGTGCACGCTCTTCCCACCTCTCATTGTGGGCTGACTGGATGGGCCTGTGAGATGCGTGGAGTGTGGCACCCCTCAGTGCAGAAATACACCCATGCGTCCGCAGCACTTAAAATGACATCACGGATTGATCACTAACTGGCATTAGTGAGATCTACAATAATATAAAGCAGATTTCCTTGGAAGAGGCCAAGTAATGTTTGAGGGCGTCAAACCAGCGGGTCCATGAGCACAGAGATAAATCTAGCAAGCTCCTTTACTGGTAGGCAACTAGAGAAGAATCATCCAGGATTGTACCGTCCATACGGAATGCCCACTGCGTCCTACGTGAGTGTACGACTGAGGTTGCCTAGGTTTTTGCGCGATTCTACCAGACATGACGCAATAACCATACCTCAGTGGGAACTGGAATCTTCATTATTGGAGGAGATCCCACTGCCTTCGATACCCCTGTCTCTAGCCCAAGACCTTGACCATTCGCTCATGGCAGAGATTATAGAAGCCACATCGGAACTGACCATGGGTAAGACGCCTGGCCCAGACTGATTCCCAGTCAAATTTCTCAACGCAGAGCTCTCTCGGCTGATGATATCCAGCTGTTTCTTGGAGACCTGCAATACAATGACTCTAGATTCCTGAAGATCCTTCATCTGTATGGATAGGACTGTGGGTCAACAGACCTGGTCTCTATTGGTACTGGTTGAGGGTCATGCCAGCGATCATTCTTTGTGTCCCACAATCCCGGTACGCTGTCTTCTCCTTCAAGTACCTGGATATTCATCCCCCACCTCCTAGAATTGGTGTGGAATCTTAACTTTTCAGCCCCTTATGACCGGACTGACTAAAGACTTAAAGAAGGGGTTTGGCTGCCCTTGAATCCACTGGGACGAGTAGCATTGCTCCCACGTTTCTTGAATGTCACAGCAAACATCCCACAGACTATTCCGCGAAGGTGGTTCCAAACGTGGACATCAAAAATCACGGACTTTTTTTCTGGGCAGAGGTCACCACCGAGTGGCCTTTTATTAATGTCAGGTAATCTCCTTATGATGTAGGAATGGGAATGCTAGACCTCCATGGCTATAACCTAGCCGCACAAATCGCAACAATAAATGATTGGGTTAATGGGAGATTGGACAATCCGCCTCCCGTAGAACTGCACTTATTGGGCCTATATGGTTTCCTGGGTCTGCTTTTGGGACCCCAATTCTTCAATCTCTACCTGGCTGCACCAGAGTGGCTTTGCTTTGTTGGAGGGCAGCTCTTCGTTTCATTAAATGAGATCTGGTTTGACCCAGTTGTGGGAAGGTACGTGGCTGGCTTACAAGACTTTACACCCTAGAATAAAATAGGGATTACTCACCTGTAGGACGATGTGTTGTCATTCCAAGACCTGCAGGAACGCTACTGACTCTCCCATACACACTGTCCTCCATTATTTTCAACTACGCCACATCCTATCTGACAATATTTCCGCAGGTATCCAAATCCCAGTCTTTAATTCCCTCGAAGCCAAGATCCTAATGGGGAGGCTGGGCAAGGGAGCTGTTTCTAGGATTTACCGCTCTGATAGTCAATGCTCCAGACAGTTTTTCCACCCTGCCAGAGGTGGGAGGTAAGGGTGGGGGCACTTGAGGATGATGACTGACGCGAGATCTGCCTAACCCCTAGAGAACTGACTTATCCGCTCAGGACGCTGCATGATCCAAATTATCTATATCTACTTGACCCCTAAGAGGTAACATCGACCTGGTGGAACCTCTCCGGCCTGCTGTGCTCAATACTTCCTGATTGCAGCTGACTTCTGCCATATGGTTTAGACTTATCCGGCACGGAGTTCTTTCTGGGAAGGTGTAGGACACAAGCTGTTAGACCTGACATCCTTGGTGTGGTTACCCCCGACTTTTTGCCTCTGCCTCCCTTGTTTTTGATGCTATGCTGGATTTCACTTTTGCTGGTGTAGATGCTTTGGGCCCTTTGGTCACTACTAATCGGTGGCCAGGGGCTAGTGCTCCCTGTGTAAATTATTAAACATGATTGGTCCTCCATGATTGGTCCTCCGTGATTGGCATATTTGCTTTACCTGTAAGGTCCCTAGTAGAGTGCACTGAGTGTGCCAGGGCTGGTAATTCAAATGCTACTAGTGGACCTGCAGCACTGATTGTGCCACCCACATGAGTAACCCTAAAATGGTATTTCAGGTCTGCCACTGCAGTGCCTGTATGTAGTCTGTGAACTGCCATGTTGTCCTGGCAAGTGCCTACACTTGCCAGGCCCTACCCTTCCCTTTCTGTGCACAAAGGACACCCCTATAGTAGGCCCAAGGTACCCCCCCTGGGCAGGGTGCAGTGTATGTGAAAGGCAGAACATGTACTGATGTGTGTAACATGTTCTCATAGTGAAATACAGCCAATTTCGTTTTTCACAATTGAAAGGTCATCTTGCCCATAGGACAGAATCGGGAAGGCTGTGTACCATTATACCAAGCCCAGCTGTTTGGCTTATTAAACTAAAGGAGAGAAGGGGACTTTGCTGTGTGCTGTGATTCCCCCCCCCCCCCCCCTGCTTGAAACCAAGACTTTGCTGTGTGCTGTGTTTAGCTAGAGTCTCCAAGGGCCTGAGAAACGCTGGCCTCCTGTTGAGAACACAGGGATACCAAGATTCCCAGAAAGCAACTTTTATTTGCGAGCTGAGCTGAGTGTTGGTGTGCATAGTTGGTGCCCGTGGGTGGCCTGTCCTTCGGTGTGTAGTCGGCCCACAAGGAAAAGCCTTTCCCATGAGAAGTACGCACTGAGGGCCGGTATCTTTTCACCACATGCCCCGTTTGCCAAGCGTGCCGTACAATACACATTTTTTTCTCTCTTCACCGCCGCATCTCGAGCTAAACAGCCCGAGGCCGGGTTCGCCGTGGAGAGAGGAGTCGCCGTTAAGCTGCACCGCTGTGCCGTGCTGGGATTGGCCCCAGCTACCCGGGATTCCCTTCGCGTCCTCGAAGGGCCACGCTGGGATTGGTTGCAGCGGCCCGGGAGTCCCGCAGCATCATCCGCATGCTGCGCCCCCATTGGTCCAGCCCGTACAAGAGACCTGCAGCGCCTTGCTGCCATTGGTCCCAACCTGAGGGCTTCCCCGCGTCTGGCCCGGAAGAGAAGAGAGCTAAGCCTTCGCCCGGGAGATGGAGGAGACAAATCTCGCCTTGAGGGCATGCCCGCTTCGGCCGGAATAAAGAGTTCTGCACCGGAGGCCGGGAAGTGCTGAGAAGGAGCCTGCCCCGCAGGGTAGCCCCATTGAGCTGCCCGGACTGCCCCACACACGCCTCTCAGGTAACTGGCTCTGATCCCTTTTGGGAGCCCGCGTCTACCGCCGTAATTACTGAGTGCACTGCTGGTGGGCTGTGTGGGGCGCTGATTGCCCGATTGAGAGGGCCAGCTGTATCCGATCATTGGGGGCAGCGGGGGCTTAAGTAAAGTTTGGAGTCCCGTTTAGGAATCACACGCAGCATTGCCATACTCGCTGCAGTACCGGGACACAGAGACTGCCTTAATCATTTTTTAACTGAGGCCCCCCCCTTGCTGGGATTGTGCTTTTTGGATGGCAATTTAACTCGAAATGAAGAGAACACTACAAGACATCGTTTTTTGTAACTAAAAGAGATCAGTGTGTATGTGGCCTTGCACTTGATATTTGGACTTGCCTGATTTTTAGATAAAGGATCTATTTTTGATAATCATCTGTGTGGTGTCCATTTGTGGTGTTTCATAGTATTATTGTGGGTGTTGGCACAAATACTTTACACATTGCCCTGGGGATAAGCCTGTCTGCTCGTGCCAAGCTACCAAGGGGGTGAGGAGGGGTTATCAATGGTGTGTGCCCCCTTACCCTGACTGGAAGTAAGGGTCCCTACCTGGGCAAAGGTACCTACCTTTGCCAACTAGAGACCCCCAATTCTAACACGAGCTCTTAATGTTTCTAGGGCCTTATCCTCAGGGTTGCTCTCCTGGGCCTGTTGAAGAAGGTTGGGGCGCTGAGGATGGAAGGGACATTTATCAGGATGACTACCTTCGTGGCAAAAAGGGACATTGCCTCAATTGGAAGTTGCCAGAGCCCCTCTCTGACGGTTTGGCTTAGAGGTGTGTTCTGGATGCCCCCGTAAACAAGACAAGATCTGGGGCAAGTGGTGGACGTGCCACAAGCTGGAAGTGGGATCTTAAAATGTACGAGTGGGTACCTATTGCATAACTGTGTGAATTTACTAACTGTGTTTAACTATGATTATCAAAAAAACAAAGAATTGAAAAATGGTTGTCAGTTTTTAACTGTTCCGTTGATGAGCAGCCAATGGCTGCTTTCCTTTGCTGCTGAACAGTAGGGCCTTCCCGTTGTGTATTTAAAGCGGCAGCTTCCTGGAGTGAAATATGATAGGATAAATTTCACAGGAGAATTTCACACACTTGTCACACAGCTTTAGGAGGAGACGAGATCTATTGGCTTTGTCAATGGTTTTTTTCTTGTTTCGTTTAGCCATGTTGCCCAGCAGCACAGCTGAAAGTACATGTAAAACAAACCAGCATTGACATAGCCAATAGGTCTCGCTTTTGGGACCCTGTAAGTATTTAGTTATGCAGCACAATATCCTTGCATGGTTAAACACTTATAAGGTCCCAAAGGCATTTGTGTCAATGTCACTAACCTAGCTGCAATTTCTTAAAATACACTAGCAGTGGCAAAGCCAATAGGCTGCAATTTTGGACCTATCGGTTTGGCTTTGCCAATGTTGTTTGCTGGTGAAGCAGCTTCCATAAAGTACAACCATGGGTGAAGTGGAAGAGGAGCAAAGCAAGCGAAAGTAAAGAAATAGTGAAGCAAAAGTAAAACAGCTGTTTTTTTCTATTTCTTTACTTTTGCTATAATTGCGGCACCCGCGCTTTACTTTTAACATTACAAGTAAAGTGCAGGTGCCGCGATTATAGCAAAAGTAAAGAAATAGATGTTTTTTTCTATTTCTTTTCTTTTGCTATTATCGCAGCACCTGCGCGTCACTTTTAATGTTAAAAAGTAAAGCGTAGGTGCCGCGATTATAGCAAAAGTAAAGAAATAGAAGTTTTTAAGCAGATGCAGCATCGCGTGCGGTGCCAAAAGTGCAAGCAGAGGCGGACTGAGGCGCGCCCTGGTGCGCGTAATCGCAAGCTGGTGCCTGCTTTGGTAGAACTTCCAAAAGCCGCTCTTACTAAATGTCTCGCCAGGGCAGTGCATGCGCTGGCTCAGGCGAGACCTAAAAACGCTAAAATGCAGTCAATGCTAGCTAAATTTCAATCATGCTGTACAGCAACCACACAGCTCTACAACATGGCAAAAAAAATTAACACAGCCAAATAGCTCTCCGCCGCATACTGCATTGGCTTTGTTGATGGTTTCTCCCACCATGCTGTACAGCATCATGGCTGTGTGCAATAAGGCTGAAAGTAAAAAGCACAAAAAATAGGCACAACCTATTGGCTTTGCCAAAGCTTGTTTCATTGAAAACTAGAAATAACTTCACTGGAGGTGGGCATTTCAAAGTCTGTTATTTATATGTCACATTCTTATGAATACGCTGGGAAGCTTTTGGTGAGCTTTTCTTACTGAAATAACCAATTAAGTGACCTCGTATAAGGCTACATTGCAGCACCTAGCTGCAAACAATAGCTTCCACTGCTAGAAATATGTAACCCTAAATTGTAGTTGAGAAAGAATGCCTACTAACTAAAGTGAACTAGAGGAAAAAGAGGACATGTTCCTTTAAGAGCTCAGCAGTTGTCTCTCCCAGCATGCACTGCACTGGAAACTTGCCTCGCCTTCCTAGTCCTATTTTTTTCTGTCTCACACTGACTCCATCCTTGAACGCTTTGGAGAGAATATCTCCTTTTTGTTTTCTCCTCCTCAAAACTACAGATTTTTTTTCTAAGCCCTTTCAGAAATCCCAGCCGGTTTTGTTAAACTGAAAGCTGATTTTTCTGTCACAATACCTTCACTTTGTTAAGTGCTTCCTGTGGGAGGAAGAAAGCTGCTACAGATCCAGACTCTGTTGTATATGTCTCTCCTATATATTCTTTCAGCTCTTGTTTGTTCTGTACGCTGATTTAAAAAAGGACACTGAAAGACAGAGATGCAATTTGGTTGCGAGAACTGTTGTAAAACCTTAACGCTGAGGAAGAGAGAAGTCCTAAGCGAAAGGTCTGAGAGAGTAAATACCTGCGAAGATGCCACAAATTACAATTCCTACTTATGATCCTGTATAGGATCCTTTGCCGCCTTTAGGGCTACCATCCAAGCCACGAATTGTTCAGAAGACTACTTCAAAATCTGATGTGATAGTTGTAAAAATAGAAGATCTGCTACTTGCTCACGCTCTCCTTCAGTTTCATCTACGTCATATTCATTGTCCACATATACTAAGACTTTCCATTCTATGTCTCCTCCTTGCACATTTCCGGTGGATGACATCACAACTTTTCAAGATGTGCTCATAAGAAGTGCAGTAAACGTAATATTCAGTTAGAGGTTCCCCAGACATCTTTCTCTGTGATAATGCAGACTCTTCAATATAGGACAGCTCCCAGGCCAATTCTGTTGCTGGTTCCAGGATTTGCTGAATTTGTGAAAGTTTCTTTCACCTGGAACCATAAAGATGGTTGCACTTAGGCTGCTAAAGAATTATAAGGCGACCAAGCAATATCTGCCTCCTCTTTGCCAAGAATAAAAACCTGACTTAATAATTATGTCGGTAGTAAGCAAGGGCAAAACACACAAGATGATGGACGGAATGTTGCACAATGGCAAAACATTCACCCCCAGTCATAGATCTGGGTTTAATCCATCGTTATTTTGCTCACCAAGCCACCCCAGTTCAGACATGGCCATATGCAAATCAGCCTTGACCCTGTGCCTCATGGGAACAGTCCAGACCGAACTGCCAAGCCATGTCTTCCCTGGACCGGAAACAAGCATCCTAGGACTGGTTTCTGGCTATCAGCTGTCATCAGCCAGGAAAGCTTGACTCCGGTGGCGTAGTGAGCACGGGACCCAAGTCTGGGCATACCCTTCCCACATAGGGTGAACAGCAAAACACACAAGATGATGAACAGAATGTTGCACAATGGTATAACATTCACCCCCAGTCCTAGATCTAGTAAGCAAGAAGCATCCACTGGAGCCTGAAACAAGAGGATTGTGAGCACAAAAGAATTGATGCCACAAGATGTAAATTTGTGGAACTGCAGCGGTAGCTCTCAAGCCGGCTGGGGACACTGCCTTATTGGGCAAATACAGTAGAGTGTTGTGAGACTGCCTTTCACTTTTGTTGAAGATTTTCCTAGAGAAAGCAGGCAGGTGTTCCTGGAGCTTCTTTAAGAAGGGCAATTGATGAGTAATCAAGTCATCGGTGCTGCAGAGGATGCCTGGGATTTGTTTTCTACAGAATTATGCCATTAGATTTTACTCAGGATGGCATCCTGGCTAAGTTTGACAACCTTGTAGCTAGAAGTGTAGCTGAAGATAATGCACCTTCCATTCTTAGGTTCGGTATTATTTGACACCCACACAGATGACGAGATGGAAAGGATGCGTGAAGGAGCAGAGACTCTGAACACGGCAAATCTGAAAGAACAGAAAAAAATGTTTAATCACATTCCAGTAATCGTGACTACTGCTACAGCATAAGCTGAGGGTTCAGTCCTCTTCATGGGCCTATCACCAGCACAGGCCACAAAATCAACAGCGGGCCAGGACAATCTGCTAGAGTAGGAGGTTAATAGCAACAACAGCTATCTTCCTCCTGAAAATCCAGAAATCAATCCAGATAGTGTAAGACCCACTTCCTAGCTTCTGTTCAACACTCTATAGGAGGGAGAGTATTAAAACACCAGGATAGTGGAAAATAATTTCTTCAGACGCGTGAGGCTTACATATCATCGAAGGAGGGTAAACAAGGTAGTTCAAATGCCCGCCTTCAACAGTTCCACCAAAAAGTGCACCAAATCACCAGTTACACCATTTAAGAAAGGAGGTATCCTCTCTCCTACAAAACATGTAATGGGACCTTGTCCTATTACATATCAAGGAAAAAAAGTATTTATTCAAGATATTTTTCGCTTCCTAAAAAAGGTCCCTAGAAAGAATTTCGGCCCATCTTGAATGTGAGACTAGTTAATAAATACATCAAAAACACAAGTTCAGGATGTTGGCCTAACACCAAATTTCTCCCCAACTCTTGAAAGGAGATTGGATGTTTTTGGTGGATTTGCAAGGCCTGTACTTTTAATATCCCCACAATACCAACATTTCAGAACTTCTGAGGTTTACCAGAAAGTCAGTTCTCCATTTAAGGTGCTCTTCTTAGAGCTGAAGTCGGCTCTACAGACCATTTTCAAAATGCACTGCAGTCGTAGCAGCTCATCTATGAAAGCAAATGTTTTTCAAAGATCCATACCTGGATGACTGGCTAAAAAGGCACGGTTGCCATAACACACACAAACGGATTTCAACACCACTGTACTTCCTTTCCATCAACTAGTTCTTTGAGTCAAAAATGGAAAATTAACTTCTGTCCAATTACTAGACTTTTAATGTGCTACTCTAAACACACAAACAGCAAATGTGTATCCTTCGGGAGACGATGTATCGTCTAGAAGAAAAGCGATATCCTCTTCAGACACCATCTTGTTCGACACACCAATGTCATTCATATTGTTGTCAATTGCTTGGTGTGTTTATCTGCTACCCAATTCACAGGTCTTTGAGATCTCCAAAAACAATGCATGGAACACTTTTCAGGACAGTTGGGACAAAAGATTGCAATTGACCCCTCATGCCAAGCAATCGATCAGATGGTGGTGCGAAGCAAAGGAACTTTACAAAAGAATTCCTTTTCACCAGAGCCTGTCTTCTCAGATTATAGTGACAGATGCATTCTTGACATTCTGAGGTGCTCACTTCCAAAATATAACTGTTGTGGGTCTGTGCCTGAAAAAGCAACAGCTTTAGCATATAAATGTACTGGATCGTAAGCAGTGCATCTTGCTTTAAAGGCTTTCGAGCCATCATTCACGTCAGACAAGTTACTGGGTCAGAAGGACAATGCTACCACAATGTATTACCTGAACAAGCTAGATGGCACCAGGTTGAGAGCTTTTTTTCCTGTAGGCCCAAACAATTTGGCATGGCTTCTGGTGAGAAATCTATCTATTCAGGCTGTTCATCTCCAAGAGATACAAAATATTAAGGGTATTTCCTAATTAGCTTTTACATTTGAAATTATGACTCTTTTTCTCGAATGGGGATATCCTTTGATAGACCTGTTACAAACGGGGCAAAATACTAACGCTTTGTATCGAGATCCTAAGAACCAGGAGCACTGAGAAATGCTCCTTTGATCAATTGGTCCAACAAATTTATGTAAGCCTATCCTCTGTTGCCGATAATTCTGTCAGTACCAACGAAAGTGAAGCTTTGTAATATGAAAGTGATACTTATCCCAGAATGGGTGAGGCAGTAGTGGTTTTCAGAACTTCATTATCGTCTTTCAATAAGACCGTACAAGGGATTGCCATGCAGATCGAATCTGCTATCAAGAATGCAAAGGAAGCAGCATCACCCGATTTTACAATAGCTGACTTTGACTGCATGGCTCTTGAGATCCAGCAATATGGGCTCTAAGGTTTGGCTTGGGATTGCTTGAGCATACTCCAAAATATTTAAATTAATTTCCACAAGAACTTCCTACAGTCTTAAATGGAATCAGTTTGTAATCTGGTGTTTACAGATTAATTATTATGCTGTTCGGTGCCTTGAAGATAATATCATACCTTATCTTCTCCACCTGGCAATATCAAAATTGCAATATGTATCAATAAGTGTACATTTGGCTGTCCTCCCACCTTTTAAAAAAACGATCAGACCAGAGATCCTTCTTCACAGTTTCGGTGGTCAAAAAATTTCCTGAAGGGCTGAAGAAAACCTATCCTCTGAGACCGCCTTCTCCCCAATCAGAGCTTAACCTTGTTATCCAAATGAATGGCTTCACCTTTCAAACCGATCTGTTAGACTTAATTTCAGCACCTTTTCTATAAGGTAGCTTTCTTAGTTGCAATTACTTATGCTAGAATAGTAAGTGGATTGTCAGCTTTGTCTGCAATTAAAACATACACAGGTTTTTATCCATAATAGGTTAGTTTTGAGAATGTTCCCACATTTTCTGTCTAATATTTTTTCTGCCTTCCAGATCACTCTAATTTTCGTTGTATTTCTTAGTAATCCTTCCACACAGCAAAGGCTCTACACTCACTGGATGTATACAATCTAATCATCTATTTGTAATGTGGTGATGTTCCCTTCATACAGGAAGGTCTGTCAGTACGCAAACTATTTCCTGATGGTTTTCAGTTGATCAAAATTCAGTTTATTGGGACCTGGTCCATTAAACTAAAAAACTCCAGACAAGGAAAACTATTGTGCAGGCTCTGATCACCTCCCATCTGGATTACGCCAATGGACTGTACCTTGGTCTGTCCTTGGGCCTCCAACGTCGTCTCCAGACAGTCCAGAATGCTGCTGTTCTTCTGGTCTGTGGCCTCCCCCATCGTGAACGTATCACTCCCCACCGGCATAGGCTGCACTGGCTCCCGGTTCACAAAAGGGCGGAATTCAAGGCACTTACCCTAGCTCATTGGGCTGTCAAGGGAAAGGGCTCTGCATACTTATCCTCCTGCCTCCGTCCATACAGCAATACCAGACTTCTTCGCTCGAGCTCTAAACATCTTCTTTCCACCCCCAGATTCAAAAAAGTTCGTTCTGGGGGAAAAACATTCCAAGTCTGTGCCTCTTCCCACTGAACAAGCTACCTATGTCCATCCGGACCATCCAGGAGGAACTCCCCTTCCGGAGAGCTCTAAAAACCTTCCTCTTCTGTTAATACCATCTGAATTAGACACAACATCGGCTCTCACAGAAGCGCCGGGGCACCCCGTTGGGGTATCTGTGCGCTATACAAGATTCCCTAAATAAATAAATAAATAAGACATCAAAATACCAGAATAGTTGAAAATTCAATATAATCTCCTCTCAGTTCATCCACAGCTCTGATATCATACAAGTTAAAAAATCTAAAGCTGTAAATATTTCAACTCAATTAACATATTTAATACATAACCAGAACAATTACGTAGACTATTTCAAGACCATGACATTTCTTGTTATGACCTGTAAAAACATTCCAATAACACTTGCATAATAAGACATCAAATTACCATGAATAATTGAAAATTCAATATAATATCCTCTCAGCATCTCAGTTCATCCACAGAACTCTTTAATCATAAATGTTGCATTATTCCGTGACAGCAATTCAATTTTCAGGTTTTAATCTGCTCACAAAATATTTACTGGAACATCAAGTGTGGAAGAGTCTTAAGAAGCAGATCCATTATCGTTTGTATCTGCTCTTAGTCTTGCAGCCCACCTCAGTTCACTAATCAATAATATAATCCTCGCCTCCGTGTCCTTAGTAGAATTGAAACTTACCGTTACGATAGCTAGGCAAATTTCAATTCATTCTAACAGTTAAAGTAAGTACGTTTATCTCCATCAGCAAATGGGTGATTCAGAATTTCTAAATCCGTTTCATTGATACAAAGTAGATGGATACTATCCTTCATAGTGTGCTGTTACCCACAAGCAAATAGGCCTTTAACTAGTACAAAAAAGCCACATTTTTAAAGGGGAAAAGCTGCTACTGCTTATTGACTGAGAATTTTCCTTTTTCAGAAATGTGTAAGGCGGTTACAGGGAGATCAGTTCACGCATTTACCAAACTGTGTTTAAACGAAAACACAAAAAATGATTCAGTAGTTTTTCGTGCAACTTTTGGTTAAAATGTTCAGCCTGTGTTTTATATGGGAGATTTATGCAAGACCACTGGTATTTGCTATGATAGACTTGCTTGCAACTTTATTTTACCTTTATGACTATCGGTGAGAATCTTACGATGCAGAAGGACATGTTGCTTGTAATTCCAGTTCTGCATTGTAAGAATCCTTACTGAAGTCCTAAATAACCCACCTCCTCACTGAATTCCAGCACTTTCCTTTAAGAATTCTGATCGTACTCAGCCATCCAAAAAGAACTGGATCTGTGAGGCAAACTGCCAGGTCAGTGCATGCTGGGGGAGGGAAAACTGCTCAGCTCTTACAGGAACAATACCCTCTTTTTCCTCTAGTTCACTTTAGCCTTGCAGGCATTTCGTTTTTTTTCTCTAAGGAAATTCACGGTTACATATGCTTCTCACAGGGGAAGGAAGGTAGGTGCTGCAAGGTAGCCTTGGGTGCTGTCGCTTAGTCCAGTGTGTACCACATTTAGTTGTGTAGCCTGTACACATCCTTGCTATTTCCTAGAATCTTTTCAATACCACATCACAGCTGCTTTCCAGCAGTGGCAGGATCATTTGGAACAAGGTCATACTCCAGTTTAAGCCTTTGACTGTATATTGTTTTGGCTTGGAAGAGATCTGTTGATGCATAGTGGAACTCCCACATTTATTTTTCCCTTTGTGGGCATGGGTGAAGGACCTTCTTAGTTCTGGGCCATTAGAATGCTATGAATTTTTGGTCTGTTTTGCGAAACACAAGTACCTCTGAGCTTTACGTAGTTTGGTAGAGGGTTACTCTGTGACAATTGTGACCGATATTCCTTCTGCCTTATATTGCAAGAGCTTTATGTTCTTTGGCCCTTGTAATAAGGTGAATGTGATATTCTTTACTTTTGTGATAGAATAACCCTTCGTCAAACTCCAAATCAAGCCACTAGTTTTTGATCACTTGTGGTAAATAAAATTACCTGGTACTTAATTTCTATGCAGTAAAGTTCAATAAAATAGCTTAATCAAAATAAGAGACACAGAGTCCGTGGCATCTGAGTTTTAAGGGGTTTTATTCCATAAAATGGAATTGGTCCGGACCAGGTAGCATGACCAGCACCATGAGGGTTCTGGAAAAGAATCATGGACATGTACAATGATTTATTAACAGTACACAGTATATATAGTATCATTACAGTGGTGATGGTTCAGAAGGCGTAACAGCTGAAAGAAACAAGATAAGAAACATGTGCGTAACAATATGTAATCAGAAGGCGTGCACAAGAGTGTACACGGAGGTGGGTGCCAGAAACGTCACATAGAAGAAAAAACATTTCAGCATTTCATTCATAGAAGTGACGCAAGTGGGTGGATCCCTAGAAGAATCCTGCAGTGTCAACAGAAATATATGGCAGAGATGCGTGCGCAGCAGCATGACGTGTGACTGACGTGGGACTGACGTGGGACTGGAGGGTGCAGGGGACTTGACATTTAGCGCTAGGATTAGAGACAGAAGTCTGGTGGGTCAGATCAACTTGTTCCTAATTCATATCTGGTATCTTGTGTTTGGAGTACATGTTGCTGGAAACTAAAGGCTATCGGGACAGAGGTTACTTGTCACTAAGGCTAGGAGATGCATATATTTCTTTAAGTAACTGGAGTTTTCTATGGAAATTGGTACAGTAATACACTTGCATGGAGACGGAAAGACTGGACTGTATCTATTGCAGGCAGGATATGTTTATCCTACTTGTTAGCTAGGAATGTGGATTCACGGAGCAGAACTGATAACATAAAGGCAAAATACCATCTTGGCAGGCAGGCCGGACTGAGCCAGGCCCCGCGCTGCTTGGCAGGAAGGAAGGCAGAGTTCAGAGATGCAGGTGGGGGCTGCCGTTTTCAGAGGCAGAAATCAAGAAAAAGGCTCGATGGCAGGCCTTCGCCAGAGCCATGAAAACATGAAAGTGCACCATGTAAAGACGGTGGCACGGCATACTTAGGAACTGAATTATTGATCCATTCATGGCGGATCTGAAAGAGGACATGTTAACGTTGGACGCAAATGTATTTGCGTCTTCATAGCTAGAAGTCGAGGGAACTTACATGTACTTGAAGTATGTACATGGAGCCGATGGGGTACGTGGTAGGGGACACAATTGAGCATAAAAATTTATATTACCTCACACTCCAAGCAAGAGAACATTTTTGCATCAACATGGTTAAGGTAACCTGTGAATTTAATCCAACCTTCCTGTGCCTTCACCATTTGAATGCATCTCTTTAACAGAGATGCATTTGAAACTGTGCACCTTGTTCTCCATAGGCAAACTGCAGAGCAGATTATGTTGTGGACTCATTTTGTCTCACATCTGTAATCCTGTCCCATATGATTATCAAACGTTCCTAGGTCTTGTACACTCTATTACAAGAGACCGCAAAATAAAAAATACAATGTTCCTTCAGTCTTTGGGTTAACTTTAATTCCACCAGGCAAGCCCACCTTTTAGAGTACAGATAATTCTGAGCTATTGAGGTCCTCCATTATGGACCATTGTCCCTACCAAATAAGTCACCGCACCTAGACTGAAGTGTTTGTTTTTAGGCTAATGATGAGTAGAAAATGTTCAGAAGTGAGCATGGGTTTCTCAAACTACAAAAAGGGTATGTGATGGTTTCTTGCATGGCTGGACACCCACTGTTTTACCCTGTTGTGTGTAGCATACATGGTGAGATTATTAAACAACTAAAATGAAGATTTGCTAGTGCTTTTTTTTGTCGGTGGTAAGCTGCACAATGGTGCTTACTTTGCAGACTAGTACCTGCTTACCAGTGGTGCACACCAAGACCAACCTGTATGATTTCTTCGCAGTCTATAGAGAAATCATAATCCTACTCTCCCCGGCAGTTGTCTGTCTGAGCAATTCAAGGTTATCTGCTTTTTAGGTCTTGCCTAGTGATGCAGCACAAAGCGCTGCTCGATATCCGTGAGATCTATTGTTACTGACTTTGATCTGAAGGGGTACTCGACCTGTGCATTGCGTACTGGACTGGAGATGTGCACGCGTATGGTGCGAGCAGGAGTTGTAATAACGCCGCAAGCCTGTGCCACAAGCTTTAACAGACAGGCGATCTGCACGCGTACGGGTCGCGGCGTTCTCACAACTCCTGCTCGCATCATAGGCGTGCACATCTCCTGTCCAAACGCGGTCACTGCAGCAACACGCGGGGCTCCTTCTTGCTCACAGGAGCCCCGCCTGAAATCCTGCTTTGGCCGCACCATGTGACAATCACGAAGTCAGGGTGGGCTCCCGCCGGACTTCCTCTACTGCTGGTCAGTGCGGGGTGGACTCCTTCCTCGCTTCCCCTACACGTCGGCCGAAATACGTGGGGCTTCCTCAGCTTATGGGAGCCCCGGACACTTCCGGCGCACGCGGTCCTTGCCCCGCTCATGTTACGGGCAAGGGCGGCGTGTCTTCTCTGGGGTTCTCAGCTTGCGCTGGGACACCAGATGTGCACGCTCATGGCAACGTGCTCCCACTGCGCTTGATAAGAGCATTCATTCAGTGTCAACAGTTTGAATCGCAAGTGTGCATTTGGGCCATTCTAGAGTAAACAACATGCAAAAATACTCGCTGGCTTCCGTAATTGTGCGAGAACTTGCCAGTGTGGGTCACATCTTTCAGCTTCATGGGGGAAGGCTCTGTCTACTGTATCTACAAACCACTTGAATGTTGGGACATAAACCTGCTAGGGAGACACCCCCAGACCCCGAAATAATGCTGAAATTTTCCAGAGGGATCCAGTACAAACATTTTGCTGAATTCACAAAGATGCAGGCGCTTCAAATGTTATCTTCAAGGTGCACCACCCTCTGCTGACCTCTGTGACCTGCAGGCCAGTGTGACTCTCCCCCTACCGCCCCCCCCCCCCCCCCCCCCTACAGACTTGAATGGAGCGATCCTGGACTGAGTAAAAATAACTTATTATTTACAGTGATTAGAAGAACACTGCTGTATTAAGCGCTATGCAAAGAGTAAACGCGCACAATCCACGTGGCGCACTCTGCAAGAACAAACAAAGGTGCAGCCGAGAGAAATGTTCATGTGAAGGAGTAAATGCGGCCTCCCAACTGGGGTGCCCACAGATATCGGAGCAGCCTTGAGTGGAAACATTTTGTGCCTCACAGCATACCTCTCGTACAACGCAGGCTTGTGTGATGAAGGAACCACAGCTGAGTGCGAGCTGGGCACAGTATCATTGCTGGCACTACAATTGAGCCAGCTACGGGGGTGAGAGCCAAAAGTCTCTGGACCTGCACTTGGATTAAAAACGAGCATTTGCAATGCAATAGGTCTCACATTTGCAAAAGTTTGAGCTATTGGCATTGTAAATGACAAACCTTTTATCTATGTGTTGGTTTTGAAAACCGATAAATAAAAGGCATTGTCATTTACAATGCCAATAGCTTAAACTCTCGCAAATGCGAGACCTATTGCATTGCAAATGCTTGTTGTGGATGTCATGGACTTTGTTTTGACCATCTGCAGAGATCAAGATTGCTATTTTTGCTAATTATTCATAGAAGAGAAGTTTTACATCATGATTTTCTGGTGGCTGAGGCACACTACGCATCATCTTGGCATACTCACTATATAGAATACCAGCACATAGCCTTTTAGCAGAAGTTGATTAACCCTTGCAATCTAAAAACTATTTTGATCCTGACTGCCTTTGGATCGCAGAATTCTTTTCAAGACTCTTTGCCTCGCCCATAATGCTTATTATGGTTTAGGCCCTGATGCTATTAAAGCAATTTTTCAGCGCTATGTCCCTACCTAACAACTCAGGTCTGCCAGCAAAAATGTTCTGGTAGTCCCTAGGTATGAAAAGGTAAGGTGGGGATTCAGGGCCTTCTCCACCGCTGCTGCTAGGCTGTGGAACTCTCTTCCTGATAAGCCATCTTGACTTGTCTCTATTTCGCAGGGCCTTTAAAACCTGGCTTTTAACTCAACTTTTGATATGAGCATGTTTTTCCGGCTGTGCATTGGTACTCTGCAGCGCCTTAATGCCCTTGGGCTAAGTTTGCGCTTTATAAATTTAATATCCATTCATTCATTCATTCATGTAGAAAGAGGAGTCCAACATTGTGTGTGCTGTTGAATAATTACACATGAAATTGATGTCTCAATTCCTTGGGCCCTCATGATTTCGCTTAAACATGTCCATGGCCCTCATTAAGGATTTTGGTGAACTTGATGACTTTGAGACACAACTTTGTGAATAACCGGTTCGTTCCCATTGCTACGTGAATATAAGAAGATTGATAAAGCCACTTATTTATCAATTTTATACCACTTAAGATTGAAAGTAACAATACAGGAGACACTGTTCTTCTTTGTTGAGGTGCTGCCTTTACCTTCAAGGTTTATAATATAATATTGAATAATAGTTGTCTCTGGTTATACTCCGTTTCCTCTCACCAAATAGCTCCTTCATTGACACGCCAGAGAAAACCATGAAGCTGATTTTGCAGAACCAATAAAAACTAGACAACTAACATACACGCTCTCTGGCACCAGTGACTATTAAAGAGAAATTTTAGGGAAAATAGTGTTAATTTGACTAGAACTACCCCATTTGTCCATGGAGATAGTCTGCCACTGTATCTAAACTTGCTAGATGTTTAGTTGGGTCACTTTTAACCAAAGCAAAGGGGGTTGGGGCCCTTACAGGCCCACATCCTAAAGTTAATTCATGGTCAAGAACATAGGAATTTGTGATGGCCTGAAAGATCCATATTTTAGTCTTTTCCCAGTAGCTTGGACTGTATATTTATATGCTTATAAGCACAGCTAATTATAATTAACCAATTGCAGCACAAGTTTTAGAATTGGTCACACACTGATGACATTTTGAAAGTTTTATCCTCAATGTGAGGTGTTTATTGAAAATATTTCAAACTTTTATGATTGTAACATCCATTGCAATAATAACTCTGTGCTGTAAAAATGTAAGTAAATAAAGTAAAACTAAGTGCAGTTGCAGAGGAAATGCATACGTCCGATCGACTGAGCCGTACGTCATTATTGACTAACCTCAAACTAGGTCCAAAAAATTCAGGCGCCGAAACTGAAGTGTCTTTTCTCCTTCATTTCCACAGGACTGAGGCCCCGAATAAACACTAGCCTGCGTCCTCTCAATTACATAATTTATGCTTTGGACCTACTGGGACCTTACAATTAATTCCAGTTATATTATTTGTTCTATGAACACCTTCATAATAGATCTTGGTGTTTACTCTTATGTATAACCATCTACTGTAATTCATCAATAAACCAGTTGCTCAGAGTTTTAAAAGTAATTCGGTCTTGGAAAAGTAGCAGCCTCATCATTTTAGCTTTTTTTTCTCCCTGTTAATTTGTAAGACAGTTCTGTAATTTGATTGCTTAATGAACCTGCCAGACTCCTTTCTAAATTTTGTTTTATAATATCATATTATGATCACTAAAGAGGATAAAATGAATGGACTAATCTTTAAATGACAGTGTGAATGTTGAAAATGGCACGATTACTGGGTGATTATCTTCACTAGACTATAAAAACATAATCTGTCATATCACTAGTGGTTTATATCCAATTAGTTATGTTTGTTTCTTTTTTGCTTTAGTCCATAGAAAGTGCCATTGGCGGCAATGCCTACCAACATAACAAAGTTAACCAGTGGACTACAAATGTAGTTGAACAAACTCTGAGTCAACTTACAAAGCTGGGAAAACCTTTCAAATACATTGGTAAGCTTTGATAATTCACTGCTCTTGTGATGATCGTCATGCGTAATGGGAGTTGATAACATTACTTTATTTGGGGACTTGTTAACTAGTTAGTTATGGACCTTGATCAAGGTTGCAGCCCTTTCTGAAGTTGCATCGGAGAGAAAGCATTTTATCCCTGGCTAATTTAGTTCCCTAAATCCTATAGAACCTGGGTTATACCCAAGTTTATTTCAAATGTAGTTCACACCTGCTTTAGGTGGTATCTTTCCCATCTGTATTCCAAGTAATGTGGGATATATTTGTATACCACAGAGAAGAAGAAAAAAGTTTATCTCTCTTGGGCACCAACATTCCTAGAGGCTAACATATCTGTACACAGTAGGCAGATTAACAACAGGGTTAATAAAGCAAGGTTTTGCAGGTTACCTGAATGACAAAAGAAGTATGCCTCTGAACATCCTTAAAAACCTTGTTCCAGAACAGAGGTGTATATGCATAAAGTCTTCCTTCCTGACATTGCTCGTTCAGGAAGGGAGCAATATTTCTTTTTCATGAACCTAGCGTATCAGAAACAAGAGATGGAGCAGGTTCATGGAGGGACTTTTCATTCAGGTAGGGAAACCTGAAATCAATCCTGTCTCACTGGGAGCCATTGTAGAAAGACTATTCGCATTAATGTTGCAACATGGTTTGATAGACCAAAAGTGAGGTATATCATGAAGTTCTGAACTTCAAGGAAGCTTCTCTGGTTACATGATTATCAAGAGATTCAGTATTTACCAAGTTGGTAAATTCAAAACCTTTAAGGTTGTGCCAGGATATCTGAAGGGAAGGGATACATACTTATGAATTAGTCCCCACTGTGAAAAGAGTTTGCCACAGTACGAGCCCATGACCACCACCTTTAGAATTTTCACTCTGGTTCATCTAATATGCCTACCGCTTTACATAATGTGAAACTGAGTTGCATATACGGCGGTCTAATATGTCTTGGTTGAGATACAATGTAGAAAACTGTTTAAAAACTGCTAGAGAAGAATTGCCATTAATCGAACCTTATTGGCCTAATGTGACACTGCCTCCTGCGACCTCCTACATCTGCTCAATAAGGAGTAAAACTCCACTTTTACCACCAAATGAGGGCCATCTGTCCTTCCTCAGGACTAGCGATACCGTTCTAATAGGTCCCTATTTCAGGAGCTACTCGGGTGGCGAGAGGCACGACAAAGTGGCATCCAGCTCTTGTCGAAAGTGTGACAACTATTGTATGCTCCTGCTTGCACTCTAGTTTGAATGACTTTACTGATGAAACTTGAATACTAAAGAGTATATACACAAAGTGACCAGTAAGGCCATACTAAGCAAAAAGAGCTTTTTTAAATTACATATATCCCTTTGAATACCAGGATATTTAACTGAAAAGGGGACCAGTAAGAACAGGATTGCTAGTTCGGAGGAAGGCCAGACAATCCTCATTGGGTGGTAAAAATGGCCGAAACATTCGTGGCTCTGCGCTTCTGGCATGGAAAAAATACAAAGTACTGCCGTCCGCCCGTGCGCGCGCGTGGGTGGCGCTTATATAGGTGACCGTGACATCATACCCGTCACTAACCATGCTGACGACGTCACATGGAGTCGAAGGAGCCACCCGACGGCGCAGGCAAGGGATACTGCTCGAGCCAAAGTTTCCGGATCCAGCCTGACGCCTGGGAAATGCAAAGATAAGGAATCTGCAGCTACATAGTCTCCATCAACAGTGTTCAGAACATCAGTGGTCTCGATGGGAAGACAACAGAGAGGGCACAATGAGATTATCTCCATTGGAAAAACAATATAGTGGTGATAAAGGGCGATCCATTTAAAAAGCATTCTTTTTCAGAACACAATTCCATCACAAACAATTATCACAGTTATATCTTTAATAGGCTGGGGAGCCTATCTTCAGTAACTTAATGGTGTGGGGGATGTGGTCTGAGAAATAACTTTATCACATCAGTGTTCTGGAAATGAAAGTAGTCCATCTGGCTGTGAACAGCAAATTTTTAACAGCAAATAAAACTCAGGAACTTCTATTTGTTGAGGTAGTGCTTTGTGTGCATGTTGTCAGTTTAGAATCTATCACTAGACGTCTAAGCGATTCCGAAGAGGATCCTGGCAAGTATTTTATCTACTCAGGCTGTGCATCTCCCACACCTTTAAAACTGTCAATCAGATCTACTGAGCAGATAGTGGGTTTTTGATGTCTTACAGGATTGGGAGATCCATTGGATCTGTTTGCCACTGGTCAAAAGGTGAAAATCTCTAACTTCAGCTCCAGAATTTGGATACCATGATCAATGGGTAATGCCCTTTTGATCTGGTCAAAAATATTTCTTTACACGGAAACCGTGAGATCAGTGGAACCATCAGTCTCAGTGGAAATTAATCAGTCCAATGAAACAATAATGCTCTTTGCCTTAGAATGACCGATACATTGGTGCATTCTAGAGCTGCTTCACTTGTGTAAAAGATCTCTGAAGAAGCTGCGTTGCAAAGTACATTTATTATTGAAGCTACAAGGCCTTGTTAAAGACTGTCCAGTAGTGGAAATATGTAAAGGCAGCAATTACTTTTAGATGAGGATTCAAGAGCGGACACTTTAGTTGGCCACGCTGCTCTGACTAATCTATTCAGGTGATATTTTGCTGGTCAGATATCCTTACTCGGTTGTATTTTTTTGAACTGATAGAAAATAATTGGAAGGGGCTGATATGTTAAATCTCTATGGGGTGACTCTGCACTTTGAGAAATGACCACCTTTACCAACCTATTCAAGACATGGATGAAGTTTTTTGTTACAAAAGGAGGAGGGAGCACACTGCCTGACATACCAGCACACAGTTAGCCAGATGCATTGTGGTAAATGCAGTGCATAATAGCACTAACTTTAAGTCTTTAGTATTCACCATTGTTGATGCAGCCATTTCTGTGCATCTCTAGACGAGTTTCAGGATTATTGTTCTTCAGTAGAGAGTAACACATGAAATGTGATGATGCTGTCAATGCTGCTCAGTCTTTTCAGGTTTCTGTACCACTCCCAGAGCCCAGGTGCATCCAGAGCTCGTCAGCTCAACAACCCAATGAGGAACCAAATACAATATGACGAGGGAGCATCTTTGTTGGCATACCAGCACACAATTAGCCCAGACAAAAACGTGTTTGCGTATCCCCCATATAGGTGAAAATATTGTACATTTTACTGAAACCACAAATGGAGAAGCTGTAGGAATCAACTATAACTAGTTTCATTTTGTAAATTTGTCTTGTTCTTATTGCTGTCAAATGTTGAATATTTGCAAAAAAACAGGTAACTGATGGTTGCCTGGAAACAGAGTGGTCAAACCATTGAAGCCCATAGGCAAAATCTCAACAAATTAATACCACCATGCAAACGTAACACATAACGTTCAATGAAGACTCATGTGAAATCAAAACAAATCCTTTAAGAGTTCAAACCGGTTTCCGAACAAGATCCATTTGAAACAAATAATAGCAGCTGTATCGAGTCAATCCCAAGGCACTTCAGGTGTCATGCACCCTTTGTCAGGGGTCACTGCAAAACAATGTGTATGGTATACATATTCCAAAGATATATTTTGTAAAATATGCAAGTAATGCACTCAACGGAACAGCAGTTGCAATACACAAATCAATGAGGTTACACTCCATACCTTTTTAAAGCTTGGAAAGAACCAACATCAGGGAAAACCACTCATGAAGTAATGTGGCCAGTTTATAACAGAACATGCATGGTATAGTGCAACAGTGACTGGACAAGCAGAAAAACATGCGAAGTCCCATGTTAAGAACGGGTACTGAGCTCTTCATTGCAAAAGTAAAAAAAACTGTGCCAATGAGGAATAAATGAATTCAATCACCTATGAAAGGGAGATTATGGGGAAGACGCCGTAGGACAAAAAATGGACTATTGCTTACTGCAGCTGCTGCTAGGTAACGTGTCCACAAAGAAGAAGCTAACTCAGAAACCACTGGTTTGTGCTCATTCATTTACTGAAAGAAGCATTTATACCTCACTCTAAATGCTGGAAAGTCTACTCTTTCCATACACTGGTGCCAAAAATGTGTACTTACAAACTAAGTTGTGTTGCTATCAAACTACTACTGCGGTAACAAAAACTCACAGGGCGTGAGTAAGACCGGTCTGAACGTTCGGCCAGTCATGTACTGGAAAAAAAAAGCCACATGCTCAGTGAAAATAGTGAGACGTGTGAAAGCCAAATACTAAAAAAGGTTACGTCGGAAAGAGAACCAAACTTTGAAACACTCCAGAGTCCGCTCGAGTTAAACATGCGGTGCAACAAGTTCAGTACCCGCCCATGGACGTCCGCAGACATTTTTCGGGGGCGGCGGCAAAATGTTAAGCTGAGACAGCTTCCTAGGCACACACGCAGCCGCACCAGAGTACTTCTCACAGGTCTTTAAAATATCATTTACTTGTTAATGAGGCTTTTATTGTGTTTTCACCCCTTCTTAGAGCCCCTCTATCTCCACTCTGCATATGGCTGGATAAATTAGCCTTCCCACCCCCCCTGTAATTTGACCCTAGTTGCGCCTCTGTTTAAAGTAGAGGTAGGAGGGAGATGAGTTAATGTGAGGTTTAAAAGAGGGGGGAACGAGGGATTGAAGACGCTGCGTGGCGATGGTCATGGGCATCTGCAGAGCGGGGAAGGAGGGGCTCTCCGGGGGGGGGGGGGGGCGGCGGGCGGCAAGCGTCCCTCCTTGCCCCCACCCCCTCCTGCGGACGCCCATGTACCCGCCCACTCATACGTGTCCGGCGTACCGTGAAGGCAATAAAATGGCACCCGAAATGTATTTGGATTGACTCAAGGTACAGCTACCATCATTTGTTTTGAATGGATCTTGATCAGAAACTTGTTTGAACTCATAAATGATTTACTTCGATTTCACATGAGTCTTCGTTTAATATTTTTTGTTAAGTTTGAATGTATTAAATTGTTTAGATTTAGCATGCACGCTTCAATGGTTGAGCACTCCGTTTCCATGCAATCATTGGTTTTTACAGTTTTTGTTTGAAGACGGGCAGGCTGTGTCAAAGAGTAGCACACTGAACCGGAGTATTTTGTTTGACTTCCCATCAGAGTGCATGGCTTCGGTTCTTGTAATGTTGAATATTTTACCATCCATGATTTAGTACAGAAATTGTAAGATTAAACACTAATACGTTTTTTTTGTTTGTTTCTTAGATCAGACCTTTCATTTTAAATGTGAAAAAATATTTCCTTATAATACAGTTTCAGTGGATAGATCGGTTTGTGGGACCAATATTTTGTATAGAAAAATCTGGAGGATTTATGCTGTGTTTTAAATTTGGTCCCATTGTAGATTGTGTATACCAAATTATAATTTGCTTTTTTTTCCAGTGACCTGCGTAATTATGCAAAAGAATGGAGCCGGACTGCATACAGCAAGCTCGTGCTTTTGGGACAATGGCACTGATGGTAAATCGTTTTCAAACATCTCAACTATGCAATAATACTCGTATTCTAGACTAAGATTGAATTGCATTTGCAAAAATGTTTTTAATCTAAAATTATTTTTGTAAATCATACGTTTCAGACCAGATTGACCTAATTTGTAAAAAAACAAAATATTTATATATATATATCCTCTTTTTCTTTCTGCAGGAAGTTGCACTGTGAGATGGGAGAATAAGACTATGTACTGCATAGTCAGTGCCTTTGGACTTGGAATCTAACAACCCAATGCATAACAGTGTTCTCAATTTTACTAATTGCATATCCTGCACATAAACCTCAGCAAGCGTTTTAACTACTGCAAAAAGTATTATGTTTCTGTTATGTCAACATCCACAAATATAGAAATGTGATTCTTTAGGTCATGTGACCTTTACATTTGACCTTACTTTGTATCACAGCTTTCCAAATACCATTGTTGCCATGATACTGTGTCTTAAAACCTTTTCAGCCTGACTCATTCTAAGGTGCTAAAAAACTCAGATTTGCTGCAATGTGAACACTCTGTTTTAAGCTTTAATCTCTGGAATGACAAACTGCACTCAAACTAATTTCCTCACTTTTTACTTCTGTTAGGAGTTTAATAAATTATTATAGGCAGTGCATGGAGTGTGACACTTTCATTTTCTTCCCTGAATTATGATATTATTTGTAAATATGAGATTGTTGATCATACTCTGAACCATATTGATGTTTGCAAGTAGCTGCTCTCTTGGCATTACTATTTTTTTACCACAATTAGGGAAGATTTTCCAATAATTTTTGTTTTTTTTAACTTTTGTCGGACAAAACATCTAGAGCTCTACTATTTACGAAAAACGTTGTGATACAGAAAATGTATAGCACCCACTTTCCACAATGCCATTTTCAGTTTTAGCCACATTTTCTTGTTAATCACTGGCAATTAGCCTTGTTTTTTGAGAATTTTTTAGCACTTCTGGTCATTAATTATTGGTTGTTGGCATATTTATTTTATCATTCTTAACTGCCTTTTTCTGCTCAAATAGGGTTAGTTGGTTGTTTCAGTTGGGTTCAGTTTCAGATTTTTACCCCCTAGAGGTTCTTTGGAAGCTATTTCCAATTAGGAAATGTTATACTCGTGTTGTGACAAAATCTGTCTATTTGTATGTCCAGTGTATTTTTTACATTTAGCTGTGCCATTCTATATCTACGCAACACTAACTATTTCATCCGTTACTAAAAGGCAGATTTAGAAAATGTTTTTTTAAATCTGCATTGATTGTTCGTAGTTCTGTGGGAGTGAGTTGGTTAACAAATAATATGAAAGGTGGCAATTATATATGGATAAATAGCACATTCTGATGGATACATCTATGTGCGGTTTCCTCACCTTTTGAATATCCATGCGCTAGCTTGAATCAGAATATTTTCGATAGCTGTCTCACGTTGACAGGGGGCCACTGTGTGTATGTATGTATGTATATGTATATATATATATATATATATATATATATATATATATATATATATATATATATATTCACTGCAAAAAACCATAGGTTTCAGGCACGTTCTAGTTAGAAATTAGCATTTAAAAAACCTTAGAAATTCACCCAAAAAAACATAGTTTTTTTAAATATAATTCTTTATTAATGAATGTACAAACAAGGCAGAACATATGTAAATGTAGGTGTACTTATAGAGCGCAGTCCTGTCGCCCCAAGGGCATCATGGCGCTTTGAACTTCGGGCAGTCACACTTTCACTGCTCAGGCATTTCTAGGAAAGAGATGAGTTTTCAACGCTTTCCTGAACAGAAAGTAGTCCCTATGGCTTCTCAAGGGGAGTGGTAGGGAGTTCCAGAGTTTGGCCGCTGCAACACTAAATGAGCGGCCGCCCATCCTAACTCTCTGAAACCTCGGGACCACGAGCAGTTGTGCCGAAGAAGAGCGGAGAGGCCGCGCTGTAGAGTACCAAGCAAACATATTCTGCAAGGGCACTGGACCCTGTTGATGTACCGCCTTAAACACTAGGCACACCGCTTTATACAAAACGCGCAGATGCACCGGTAACCAATGTAGATCTCTTAGAGCTGTAGTAGAAGAGCTAAGGTTAGGGCGGGAAAGAGCCAACTTGGCGGCCATGTTCTGTACCCGTTGTAGCTTCCCCAGCAGATTTTTTGGGGCCTCCAGAAGTAGCGCATTACAATAGTCTAAACGACTTAGTATGGTCCCGCGAACTACTTCCGGCCTGGCCTGGGCGGGGAGAAGGGGCAGAACTTTACGCAGCATGCGAAGCAGCATCATGCACGTAGAGATAGTTTTATTAACGTGCATGTCAAGCTGTAAATTTGGGCCGAAGATCACCCCCAAGTTACGAGCTGATTCTGCGGCCAGCACTGGCTCTGGAAAAGTGGCAGGCCAAAAGTTCTCTGGAAGAACCCGCGGAATCCGGTCCATGGAGCAGTAGAGCACCTCCGTCTTTGTGCTGTTAAATTGTAAGGAATTGGCCCGGAGCCAGTCCGCTGTAGCTGCCATACAGCAATGAAATGTCTCCAATGGGACCGCATTGTTTCCTTCCAGAGAAAAGACCAGCTGGGTGTCGTCAGAGTAATTAAAAGCCGAGACACCAAAAGATTTTATAAGCTGGACCAGGGGGCGGAGGTACAAATTAAAGAGTATAGGTCTGATGGCCGAGCCCTGTGGGACCCCCTGCCTTACTTTCCGTGGCTCGGAACGAAATGGAGGGAGCGAGACCAACTGCTGCCGGCTGCCAAGATGGGATTTCAGCCAGTCTCTTGCTCCTTCTGTGACTCCACACTCCTCCAGTCTCCTGATAAGGGTCAGATGACAAACCGTATCGAACGCGGCCGACATGTCGAGCAGCACTAGAAAGGCTGCCCGACCACTGTCGACACGCGAACGAAGATCTATAACCGTCATATTGTTAACATTCACGGTTTTCTATTTTCACCCCAAAAGTAGGTAATACAGTGGTAATCCCCCTCAATAGTTGCGAATCTATGTAATGTCCATACCTTCAACATGGCCCCTTGGCGTGTGACGCTGCACACCTATCTACGGGGAGGTTGATATAGAGTGTCTATATCCATACATATGTCTGAAGAAGACCCATCCCCTCCCACCCCAACTATCCCGCCCCCAACCCCCCTTTCTCCTGGGCGCAAGAGTCTCTCATAGGTATGATTCTCCGGTCGACAGTGCTGACTACTTTATCACTGTGTTCATACTGAAACCTAAACTCCAAATCTGACATTGGTATGTTTGTCCCCAGACCTCTCTATTCAGTGTGTATCCTATGGTCCGTCTCCCTGGGATGGTGCCGGGTCCCGTCTATCCAATTCCAATAGCATGACCTCCCAATCTATAGCTATGGGATTTTTCCGCCTCCCAGTGTCCTCCTCCCTCTTAAGGGTGGCGCTCTCTATCTGGCCCCATTTTACAACGTCCACCCGCCATGTCTCTGCACTGGGCGCTCTGAGGGATTTCCATCTCATGGTGATCGCTCTGATAGCCAAGAGAAGCACTTGATCCACAAATCTCAGTTTGGCTTTCAGTGGTTTAGGGCGGTGGCGGGCTCCCACTAGGCAGTACAAGGCGTTCTCCTGTATCCTCCTGTGCGTAACCTCTCTTAGTGTCTGACATACCTCCCCCCAGTAGCTTCTCAGTTGTGGGCATGCCCAAAGCATATGAAGGAGGCCCGCCTCTTCCACTCTACACCGAGGGCAACAGTGGGGAGAGTATGGAAACATCCGGTGGATCCTCTCCGGGGTTAGATACGCCCTATGAAGAACCATGGACTGATTACATTTAAATTTCACATTCCGTGAGACTCTTTTAGGGTGTTCGAGCATAGTCTGCCATATATTATCTGATAGTTCTTCCCCGGTATCCTGTGCCCAAGTGTCCCGTAAGGAGGTAAGGGATATCGCTGCGTGTGTTCTGATCCCAGTATATAACCAACGTACCAAGTGACCTTCAGTCCCCATGTAATGCATCAAGTGTACTAGCTTGTGTCTAGGTGGTTGGGTACGTTGTGGCGCCCAAGTCGTCCGGATATAGTGGGATACCGTGGCTTGCAACAAGTATTGTCCGTCAGAGGTCCCCGTAACTTGTACAAAGGTCATGATCCAGAAGTATGTCATCTCCGAAAAAGCTCCCCATCTCCTCAACCCCATTCTCTGTCCAGTGGTGCAGTGTCTGCCTTGTGAGTCTCCCCTGTGGTGTTGGGATGCCCAGTAAGGGGATATTCCCCGCATAGGACGTTACTGACGCTGTGTACGCTAGTGCCTTCTTCCAGCAATTGAGGGCCGTACGAAGCAATGGGTGACATGTCTGTGGAATCTTACTTTTTGGCAGCAGTAAACTATGTAATTCTCCCCGATCTAATCGGTCCGTCGTGAGTCCAATCTCGTGGAGGTTTCTACCTGCCAGCCAGAAGGACAACCACTGGAGCTGGCTGGCGTAATAGTAACCTCGGAAGTCCGGACTCTTAGGCCTCCCAGTCTGGTGCCGAGCTGGAGTTTGCGGAGACTTATCAGTCTTCTGCCCCTCCCCCATATGAGAGTGATCAGAGTGTTTATCGTGTTAAATACCTGTTGTGGGAGACATACCGGCAGGTGGACGAAAAAATACAATCGGTGAGGGAGCATGACCATCTTGGCTATCGCAATGCGACCCATGACGGACAGAGGTAATGAGGTCCAGAACCCAATGCTGCTGCGGATACCAGTGATGGCCTTGGAGATATTACCGTCTATCTGATCCTTCGCTGCCCTATATATTCGGATCCCCAGTTATCTAAAGGTGGACTGTGCCACCGGGATCTGATAAGCCCCGAAGGGTATGGAAGGAGGGTGAGGTGCGTCACAGAAATAAAAGCCGACCGATTTATCCGGGTTTATGGCCAGTCCCGACACTATTTCGAACCTGCGGAATGTGTTGTACAGTTGTGTATGGTCCGTCTCCAGATCCCGGAGGTAAAGAAACACGTCATCCGCATATAAGGAAATTAGGTGGGATATCCCTGCCACTGGAATACCCAATTGTTCGGTGTGCATGCGGAGGGCAATGGCCAGGGGCTCGAGTGCCAGAACGAACAGCATTGGGGATAGGGGACAGCCCTGCCGGGTTCCCCTTTGCACTAGGTATTCCGCCGAAACATATCGCCCTGTTCATGCCCGGGCGGTGGGATCAGTGTACAGCAACCAAATCCATTGCAATAAAGAAGCAGGGAAACCAAAGCGTTTCAAAGCTTCGAACATGAAGGGCCAGGAAAGGGAGTCAAATGCCTGCTTTATGTCCAATGCAATGCACCCCACTCGGTTCAGTTCCGTCGGTGATGCAGCCATCAATGCGTGCAGGCGTCTCGTATTCAGGGAAGTATTACGCCCAGGGAGGAATCCACACTGGTCCCGGTGTATAAGAGCGGGCAGGTGCGGTTGGATCCGCAGGGCAATAGCTTTACTCAATATTTTATATTCTGTAGACCGCATGGATAGAGGTCTATAGTTTGCCAGTTCTAGAACATCCCTGTCTGGCTTAGGTATGGAGATCACTAGGGCCTGCATGGTGGACTTCGGCAAGTGTCCTTCCTCAAACGCTGTCCTGTAGATCTTTTCCAGGACTGGCACCAGTGTCCCAGCATAGGCCGAGTAAAACTCAACGGGAGCCCATCCATGCCCGTCGTCTTATTTCTATTTAAGTGTTTAATCGCGGCGCGTATCTCATGTTGTGTGATAGGCCCCTCAATCGCCTTTTGTGTGTCCGCTGCTAAGGATGGGAAGGGGAGATTGCGCATAAACTCAGCTATCTGCATAGAATCTCTTAGGCCTGTAGGAGCATAAAGTGCCTTCAGGTGGTCATGAAATGCCAGGTTAATGTCGGATTGAGTATGTACTAGGGCGCCCCTCTGGTTACGTATTTGTGTAATTGTTGGTGGGTCCGGTCTATCCCGCGCCAAACGTGCCATGAGAGCACCAGAACGATCTGCTTCTTTGTGTTGTCTCCGCAGGTAGGCCTTAAAATCTACGTTCCGCAAGGACTCTAAGGTTTCCGCGTGATTGATGTATACTTCTTGTAATTCCCTTTTTTTTCTCCGGATCCACGCTCGCCTCTCGCTCAAGCCTCTTTAGTCGTTCCTCCACCTCGCACAATTTCTTGTGGATTTCTTGTCTGGCACCTACTAATTGACCTATCGCTGCCCCCCGTACAACCTCTTTCATTGCATCCCACACCACCAAATTAGAGGAAGCGGAATCCCAGTTGTCCTCCAAGTAGTGTGCCAGGGCGTCCGATAGGGTCGCCCGAAACGGTCCGTCCTCCAGGAGATGTGGATTAAGGCTCCAGGTTGGCACTCTGCCCCAGTGGAGAGTGAACGTTAGGGGCCTATGGTCCGAAAAAGGTTTTCGCCAGGTACTCCGAGGAGCCAACCGACGTAACCAGAGTTCGGGAACACAGGAAACGGTCTATGCGGGTGTGTCAATCATGCACTGGGGAATAAAAGGAGTAATCTTTATAGAAAGGGTGTAGTGTTTGCCAGCAATCAGTCAGTCCCCAGCCATCTGTCCATGTAACAAATGTATCAATCAGCTTCGTGGCCCCGGATGTCTGGAGGAGGGGGGGGGGGGTGACCTGTCTAGGTAGGTCCAGATCCAACACAGCATTCCATTCCCCCCCCCCCCCCCCGCCCCCCTCCCTCTCCCGAGTACCCAGGGGATATCGGCCCAGTCTGATAGTGCCATCCCCACCTTGTGTAGGAATTTATCTTGTTCATAATTCGGGGCATATACACTGCCCAGGATTATCAGTGTGCCATCTAGGGTGCCCTTCACCAGGATATACCTGCCCTGATCGTCCGTCCTCCTGTTCAGTTCTACAAAAGGTGTCCCGAATAGTTGCACCCCTAGAAAAAGCAGAGTATGACGTGGAGTAAACAGTGCCCCTCCACTGCTCCTAGACCCCGCACATTCCAAGTAATAAGCTTGTACGACCCATCCTTCTCAGCCATGATCATTCGTAGTCAGATCTGGGCGCTTATCTTTAGGGATTCTTGTACAAGACTACTGACCCTGACAGGCGAATGCATACCCCAAAATATCTAACAAAAACAGAACCAACTCGGCACAGCTGTGCAACCCAACTGAGCCCAACATAAACCATTGTAACTTAAACATCCGAAGTCTCATGCATTCGCCATTGGGGGGGCGGCCAAGCACACACACTATCATGATGTTGTTGGCAGCAGGCGCTGCCAGCTCGACGGTAGTCCAGCCACAGAGTCCATCGTACAAAGAATATCAAAGCATAATTCAAAACGGTTGCTGTGGGGCACTTAATGGGTCCCTCTCAGCACCCCGCAGGAGTGTCCCCTATATACAACCTCTTAACCGAAGGTGGGTTCTTAATAGAGCTACCCAGTTGTCGCCAGATTCCGTGCCCACCCTCCACCTCACAATCATATAACCACTCAGAACTATTACAGGGTCTGCACTGTACAGTATAAGGCAAAGGATACGGTGAAGTGCATTCGAGGGGACAGTTCTAGGACGTCTTAGCCAGACAGTCCATTAGCTCATCCGCAGCACGTGGTGTGACCGTGGGGAACAGGACCATGCTGTTCTCAGAGTCTGATTATAGTGTGCCGTCCTCCGAATCCGTATTAATTCTCGCTGCATCTTCTCTAAAGTTACCAGCCATCAACAGTGCCTCAAGCTGATCCTTCTGCTGTTGTGTCCGGGACGGGTCTCGTCGGTCCCCCTCCTTCCCGGCCCCCAGGGGGCCTACGATCGTCGAGGTCCAAATCTTCCTTTGAATTGCCGGTAGCAGCTATTTGGGAGCTGTCCTGGCTGCCATCAATACCCATCACTTCCAGCCATTCATCAGCATCAGAGGGGCTTTCAAAGAAATGAGTTTTCCGCCCATGTATTACTTTCAGGCGGGCGGGGAAAAGGAGGGCATATTTCAGCTGTGTTTTCCTAAGTTTCTTTTTAACCTCCAGGTACGACGCCTGCCGTTTTTGCACAGTGTTCGTGGGGCATTATGCCCCCACAATGCACTGCTGATGTCACATATTACATGACTCATGACATCATCCAGTGACTGTTTCTGTAAAGTTAAAATGTTTAATATATAAAAGGAAAGGCATATTGAAGAATGAGCGGGTGTAGAAGTGTCTAAATGGATGATGTAGTAGGTATGTGGCTGAGTCTTTAAGTGAGTGATTAAACGTATCTTACTGAAGGCATGGGTTAGTGACTACACTGTGTGAATGTCTGTATCCGTCTGTTGGTGTGTAAGCAACTGCATGGGTTTGTGAATAGCTACATGAGTTTGTGAATAGCTACATGAGTGTCTATATGAGTTATTGATTGGTTTTCTGAGTATCTGTATGGGTGCTGAGTGTTTGTGTGGGTGGGGTGTTTGCGACTCTGTGCATAGATGTGAGTGGGTGATTCACTGGCTGCATGGTTTCAAGAGTGCATCTGTGATGGACTGTATGGGTGGGTGAGAGTGTGTATGGGTATGTTAGTGAGTGACTGTATATCTCAGTGGTACATGTGTGAGTAACTACATTGTGAAAGGCAGTATATTTATGTGTGTTAGAGTATATAAAGAGCTATAAGTGAGTGATTTTGAGTGGCTGTATGGATGAGTGTGCTTGTATCAGTGATTGTATGAGCGTAAGAATGTACTAATATTTGTATGAGTAAGTGAGCTGGTGTGTGTAACTGTATAGGTGAGTTAATGGGAGTGTGATTAATTATTTGCATGACTGACTAGGCGTGTTATTACCTCTGGATGAGTTGCATTGTGTGAGTGTCTATATAGGTTTATGAGTGTCTATATAGGTGTATGAGTGCATATGATAGTCCTGTACTGAGTGACCGTAAGTATGAGTGATTGTACGGGTGAGTGAGTGGATGTGTGTGTAGACGTAAGAATCAGTGAGTGGGTATGATATTGGTGTTGGAGTGTCTATGGTTTTGAGAATGGCAGTCTAATTTAGAGTGGGTGTATCAAAAGTTATATTAGGGTGTGAGAAGATGCATGAAATTATCACATGGATGATGTCATCAGTGATGTCATTTGAGATGTCATCAGGAATGTCACTGACCATGTCATGAGTGATGTAATATGTGACACCAGCAGTGCATTGTGGGGTTTGCAAGTTATAGTTAGCTGAACTAACTATAACGGGGGAATTTCATTGGTTTAGTAAAAGTGAAATGTCCAACTAACTATAACGCCCGTGAAACCTATGTTTTTTTCAGTGAATTTCTAAGGTTTTTTTAAATACTCGTTTCTAACTATGCCTACAGAGGGTAGGACATGTGAAGACAGAAGCAAAAACGCACAGAAAGAAGCAACAGAAGTCCACAAAGATGAAGAAAAGTGCAGGAAGAAGCAAGACATGTGCAGAAAGAAACAGAGGAGCAGAAAGTGGGCTTGTTGCAAAATCATCCTGTGCCCACATCTTTTTCAGACGGGTACTTGTGGTAACTGACTGACTAACCAGGCCTAGAGCCAGTGCTATGCTAAAAGACACTTAGAATACAGTGAAAACACCTACATACACCAGGGAACACTATGCGTTGTGGTACCCCTGTGATTAGCATGACCTCCTCTGTAAGGCCCTAGTACATATTAGGGGAGGGAAATTAAAACTATTTTTAAGTCAGAGGTGCAGAAATATGCTAATTTAAATATTAGTCGCGTTTGCAGAGCGGTGGAGAAAGGGTGCTGCGGTCCAACTAACGCTCAGGAATTCCACTGCGTAGGACTTACAGGAGGGCTTCTTGGCCCCCAAACTCCCTCAGGACTAAATTGAACTTCATCCCCCATCCCGTAGTCTGCCACGAGGCACATTTGCAGATTGGTAGAGAAAGGGAGCCAGGCCTCCGAAGAGGTCTTAGCAATCCCACTGTGTGGGACTTACTGAAGGTAACAAGAGGGATAGTTGGTCCCCAAGGACATCCTTGGGGCCAACTTACCAAACTATTACCCCCAGTCAGTCCCACACCGCAGCACTGGTAAGTACTCTTACCAGGCCATGCCTACTTTGCCCACCGTTCTACAAAGGTGCTCCCTGGCACGGAGCCAACTAGCCTACCTTTCCACTCCAGTAAACCCCCTGCAGTGGAATTGGTGAGAGGTAGACAAAGGCCATGCCCCCTTTCTCCACCACTCTGCAAACGCGCCCCCTGGGGCGTTGTAAGTTGAGGGATTAAGTCCCCTTGAATCCTGAAGGTCCCTGGGGTCCAACAAGCCCACCAGGTAGCTCCAGTAAGCGCCACAGAGCTACGTTGCAGAGAGGTGTAGAAAGGGGTGTGGTCTGGACCCCCTCTCTGCAACACAGGTCTGTGGCGGTACCTGGTGGGCTAGTTGGCCCCCAGGGGGCTTCAGGATTGAAGGGGATTTAATTCCCCAACTTAAAACACGCCACAGGGCGTGTTTGCACACATGTGACCTCAGGCCCGCCCCCTCCCTTTACCACTGTGCAAACACGCCCCATGGTGCGTTTTCAGTTGGGGGAATAACTCCCCTTGAATCCTTGGGCTCCCTGGGGTCCAACTATCCCACCAGGTACCTCCAGTAAGAGCCACAGAGCTGCATTGCAGAGAGGTGTAAAAGGGGGCGTGGCCTGGGCCACCTCTCTGCAAATAGTTGGCCCCCATGGACCCCCAGTATTTAAGGAGAATTAATTCCCCAACTTAAAATGCGCCACAGGGCAAATTTGCAAAGTGTTGCTGGGAGGGGGCAGGGCCTCTGGCACGATCAGTGTTTTTTTACATTATTTTTTTGGGGAAGAGGGGCTGTGTGGCCCCCTTATTTTTACTTGTTTTGGGCCCTGGGGACCCCATCCCCCAGGGCCTGACCCCCATTAAAAAAAAAAGATATATATATATATCACACACAAGGTTCGCCCTCAAGAAAAGAAGCCTCAGGCAGGTGAGTATTTCGTATCTTTATTCAGCCAACTTTCCAGCAGAGTGCAGCATGAACATGGCATCCATCAGTACAGCCGCCAGACGCGTTTCGGGAAGTCTGCTTCCCTTCATCAATGGCTATGCATCTGCTTAACTTGCAACGGCAATCCCCGCACATAAATCATTTCCAGGCCCTTCCAATGTGGGCGTGGCTTAAAGGCCTTCTGGTACCTGTAGTGCGGTGGCAGTATTCTCATGTGAGTCAGTCTTAACCCCTTCCATGCTGGTGACGAACCCCAGCCGTCATGCACTACGGTGCTCGTGTGCTGATGACGGCTGGGGTTCGTCACGGCCCGCCCGTGTTCGTCCGGCGGCCGCACACGGGGAAAATCACGGCCGCACGGAAGGGGTTAAGTGGCAGAAATAAAAGCATATAAAACCCATGTGGGGTGATGACAAGTCCAGTCCACACACTGCCCTGCTTTTTAGTTGAACCACAATCGAAGCTGCCTCCTCGCGCTGACCTCCTTCATGACGTCAGCATTGGTCCGCTTCCATGCGGCGGGCTTCTCTTCGCGGCTGGGCTCAGCCGCTCAAATATCACACACAAGGTTCGCCCTCAAGAAAAGAAGCCCCAGGCAGGTGAGTATTTCGTATCTTTATTCAGCCAACTTGCCAGCAGAGTGCAGCGTGAACATGGCATCCATCAGTACAGCCGCCAGACGCGTTTCGGGAACTCTGCTTCCCTTCATCAATGGCTATGCATCTGCTTAACTTGCAACGGCAATCCCTGCACATAAATCATTTCCAGGCCCTTCCCATGTGGGTGTGGCTTGAAGGCCTTCTGGTACTATGAATGAACGGGAAGGGGGCTGCGTGGGCCCCCCTCCCATGGCCAATTCCGGCCCCGGGGACCCCATCCCCTGGGGCATGGTCATATATCGCTCGAAGGGAGGCAGATGGCGGCTGCGCGTGTGCACGCTCGCGTGAACGCAAGTGTTAGGCCAGCTTCTGGTAGCATTTTGAAAACCTGTATACTAAATGTCTCGCCAAGCAGCGCATGCGCTGGCTCAGGCGGGAACTAAAAAGGGCGCTTTCTGAACCAAGCACTACCTTTTTGCCAAATTTGGTGTTATTCTGGTCAGCAGTTCGAGCTGTAGTCGTGTCTTAAAGTTTCCTACGGGTGTATTAATTTTCCAACTTTTTTTTTTTCCTCCGGAACTACTGAATGAATTTACACCATTTAACAAAAAGAGGACTTTCTGAAACAAGGGCTACCTTTTTGCCAAATTTGGTGTAATTCGTTCAGCAGTTCGGGCTGTAGCCGGGTCTAAAGTTTCCAATGGAAAATAACATGGTATAAACACGTTTTGGGACCCCCCTTTTTTTCTCGGCCCCCGCTTACCGAATCACCCGAAACTTTCAGGATAGGAGCTGACCAGAGCGCCCCACGAGTTTTCGATATCCGGCGCCAAAGTTAGTGGGAAAGCAAAAAACGCTTTTCCTATGGAAACTAGGTCCTAACTATAACTACCTACTGGCGACTGCCAGTAGGTAATTTTTTTATATATATATATATATATATATATATATATATATATATATATATACACATACACGTGGTACCACGTAATGTAAATGGATCTATAAGAAGCCCCTAGGGATTTGCTGATGTCAGTTCCCTTTTTTCTGCACCTTCCACGTGTAACTTTTAATGAATTCTCCATTAGGAATTGGCAAGTTTTTTGAATATTTTTCCTATATACTACAGGTTTTTTGAGGATAATGCCACCACCCCGAAAATTGGAATTGAAGCCCTGCAAGGATTATGAGGGTCAAATGCTTATTAGTGGCCCTCATGACATCTGCTTTTGGTGCTTAGTCGTATCATTATGTCGATACGTGAAGGAATGAGAAGCAAAGCTGTTCATGACCAGAGCAAGACTTCAAAAAGGGGTTCATCACAAATCTCTTCTTATGTTGAAGTCTCTGTCTCCGCATTCACCGAAGTAGACTAGGAAGAAACCGAAGAAGCAATACCATCGTTCTGGGCATCGCTCTTCGAAAGATAAGTCGCAGAAGATGGTGGCTCCACATCAGTCTTTGGAGGACGGTTGTCAGTACAACACTCCTGCTCAATCTGTGGCACCATTTGTAGCGCTGACTTTAGCGCCATGTCCGACTTTACCTCATCCTCAGGACTCTGTGTCTATCTCTGATCCGGTTCCTCAGTCTGACCAGGTGGACCCAGCCTTCCCAGCTCCGGGTGTAGATTCTAGTCACTTCTTGAATAGCATTTTTAATAGAGCAATTACTTCATCTGGTGTGCCTGCGGGCCCCATAGGTCCTCTGGCTTATTCTCTAGGAGGTTTCCAGACATCTTCCCAGCAGGCGTCTTTTATGTCCTTAATGCCAATGGGCCAGGTTTCCTGGCTAATGTTCCTAGAAAAATAAATCCATCTCGTTTGATCCTTCCTCCTATAGAGTTGTCGCCAGCTACCTCTGTACTGACATCGCAAGCTTCAACTCCGGTACCTCTTCTAGCATCTCCGATGCCACAACATAGGTAGAGATGAGCGGCCTAATGGCTCATAGAAGAGGGACATTATTTCTGTAGAGCTAAAGATCCCCAAGTAGAGGGTGAAATAGTAGAGCAGCCCTTATTTGGACCCAGACTTGAAAGGGTTGAGGAAGGCAAGTGTTTTGGATACATCTCCGGAATGGCAGATGTCTCAAAAGGGCATTTTGCCTCCAGAAGTCACTTCATACAATTCTGTTATAATGAAATCAGGATAATGTTGGATTTGCCTCTTGCCACTGCAGAGCTGAAAATCCAATATACTGACTGAGGTACCCCGTTCGTCTTCATTAACATCTGAGTGTTGTTTGTTTTTCAGTGAGGCTTTAACTGAGCAAATTAGCCTTAACAAAGTCAAATCTAGACATTTGGCAAAAGCCAATGACTGTCTTGGGCTGTTTTAAAGCCAATAGCCAGCAGGTAATACCAGAAACAGGAGATCCTCTGTTTTCTCACCCTTCACCTGAGCATTTAATTGTTCAGTTCTCATTTTTATCAAAGTTGACTGGATTTTCCCTTCTTCACATGCAGATAGAGAATACAAGGAGGTGGACAGTGTTTCTCATCAGGTAGCATGGCACTAAACTATACAACTGCAGCCTTCCTGTGGGGTCTCCACAATCATGTACTGTTGGATTCTGTAAAGTCTGTGCTGAAATTTTTGAATGATGGCCAAGCTACTGCCCACCAGGTTATACAGTTGAGCTAGATACAGCCGATTTTGTGGCTAGAGCAATGGGTACTTTGGTTTCTACCAGAAGGCATGCATGGTTGAGAGGTTCTGGGTTTTCTCAAGATGTGCAGAATGCTATGATGGATTTGCCCTTTGATGGCTCTCATTTAAGTGCTAAAGGTGATTTGGCCTTAGAAGGTTTAAAGAGTGCTAGGCAACAGCTTGTTCTTTGGGTCTTCAATCTCAGCCCCAGGACTAGAGACAATTTCAAAGATTCAGTGGTTTTTCCAGAAGCTTTTCTATTTGTGGGCGATTGCAGTAGTCATCCAGCCTTCTCTGCAGAAGTTGCAGGGGGTGTGGAAGGGGTTGACAGCTAGCATTTCCCATTCCCCCATCTACCTCCTCATCTTGCAGGAAAGCAGCCCTAGTTTTGCCATCTTAGACCATGCTTTACCGGTGGGAGAGGACGGGCGGCTGTTTCTACATCAGTGCAGATTAATAACATTGGACCCCTTGGGTGTTCAATATTTTGGAGAAGGTGTATTCCATATCCTTCCAGGAACTTCTACAACTTTCTAAATTTGCTTTTCACAGACCATCTTCAGCTCCTCCAGCTGGAAGTCCAATCCTTACTTCCAAGAAGGAAGGTTGCTTGCCTCCTATCCTGGACCTCAGGATTTCGAACTGATTTCTCAAGCAGGAAATGTTCAGACTTCGCTCAAGTGCTTCTTGCCCCGGAGAAAGAAAATATTTTCAATCGAATGGTAGGCTGCTTACTTTCACATCTCTAAACTGCAGTCACACAGGAAGTACCTCCAATTCATGGTGGAGTCTCAACATTATTTGCAATCTTCCCATTTGGTGCCGCCCCGCAGTCTTCACAAAGGTGATGGCAGTGGTTGCAACTCATCTTAGAAGGTTCAAGAAGCCCAAGTCTCACCTGGAGCCCTCTCAGTGCACCCAGCTTATGGGGGCAGTACTGGGCACTACGGTGAGTTGAGCCTAACTTCCACTTCAGAGAATCCTTGACATTAAGGCTATGATTCTGATGTTTAACAATGGAGCAGTGGTTCCAGTGCTATAGGTATTGTGCCTATTAAGACTGCTAGCCTCTATTCTGTTGGTCACCCGTGCATGGGGGCACAAGAGGGCCCTTCAGTGGTTCCTCCATAGGCATTTGGTTTCAGCACAACCGGGATCTCCAGGCTTCAGTCAAGATCTCCAGAGACACTGCAGTGGATCTTTAATGGTGAAGTGTGTCTGACAATCTGTGCCCGTGGAAACCATTACCCCCCTTCTCCAGTGGCCACAGTCATAACAGATACCTCCACCCTATGGTGGGGAGTTGACCTGGAGATCATAGGACTTTGATATGAAGCATGACACAGTGTGCCCTGAAGTTGGGACACCATGTGTGTGTAGGCCTATGGTACGGATAGGGCGGACTCAGATGTAGAGTTCATGGCGGGCTGAACTCTCCATGTGGTTGACCTTTGGCTTATGTTGCGGTAATAGCGACACACACAACAGTTGGCATGTATGATCCCTGACCCCGAGCGGGCTTGCGCTCCCTCATTTACCCCTTCGGCCGAGCCCGCACTCCGGGGGCATGCTACATAGCAACATTGTCCATTGTGGGATGGGTGGCGCTGACACTACAACAGAGACACGCATTAGTTATTTCCTTGGCAAGACCTGAACTTAACCACGCCCAGAGCCCCAGGTTGATTCACCACACACCTACGCTGGACTGTCGTACGGAAGCCCACTCAGCTTATGCTCACAGGGGGGGTACGACACAGCTACATGGCCCAAGTCTACCCCCACTGCCTGAGGAGACATGGTTGCGTCAACTGTACAGAGCACAATGTAATGTGGTAGGGCCTGGGGGCCTCATGCATACATAATGACCACACAGACACACCTAGATAGTTTGTGGGACTGGCTACGGACATGTGCGTCTGTCCCTTTTATTGCCAGGGTCACATGTCCAGTGACACCTGTGCTGGATGGGTGTGGGGTGAGTGTAAGCCACCCCTCAGGGGTTGGTTGGTGCTGGCAACAACTACAACAGTGATCAGACAATCAGAAGTTCAAATTTCTAACTGCAAGGGTCCATGACTTGAGCTGCACAGAGTTAATGGCTTTGGATGCACTGCGGCCGGCACAGGCACACCGCCACGGGATGGTTACTTGTGGTGCACTGAGGTAGGGCCACGCGAGCTGAGGCGGGTCCTCGTCGATGTCTAAGGTGAATATGACGGAGGGTTTCAGGGGACAGTGAAAGGTCCCCTCCTGGGCATAATGCAGAGGGCAGAAGCCAACAGAAACAGGCAAATGGAGGAGTGGAATGCTACAGCCTTGTTTTTACCACCAAGTCAGTATCACCTACATGATGATAGAAACAAGCCCCAGGCCATAGACTCAGACGTCACCAAAGTTCAACCAGAGAGTGTCCATGCATGTCGGGGCACAGACTTAGTGGCACCGGGGCTGAAAGGGTATGAGGCCTGTACAATGATATAAACTATGCCATAAATACATCAAGACTCAGTTCCAAATGTGTGACCCACTCGACCGCAGTGTAGGCCATAGGTAGTGGTCAGCAGGGGCCCACAGCCACATGTCATTGGCTCGCGATGCACAGTGTTAGTGACACCAGAGCAATTGTTGGTAGTGTTCGATCACCTCCGTAACGATGATCCTTTTTTCCTCCAGACTGAAACGCACCTTCCTCCTACACCTCTCCTTGCGTGCAAGGATATGAACTCTGCCATTGAGAAATCCAGACTCAGTTCCAAATGTGTGACCTACTGGACCGCAGTGTGGGCCAAAGGCAGTAGTCAGCAAGGGACCACAGACGCATGAGGTTGGAATGCTATGCACAGGGTTGGTGGCACCACAACGAAGGGAGTACAGTGATATCAAACGTCCCATGAACATATGAACTCAGCCATCAAGTTATCAAGACTCCGTTCCAAATGTGTGACCTACTTGACAGTAGTGTAGGCCGGCGTACGTAAACGAGAAAGGAGTCCTGCGTGCCTATGTTGCGGAGACCGTGATGATCTGAGGAGGCTGCCAAGGTCTCGGATCTCGGGCTTGGAGCTTGCGCCGGCACGTGGTGGGCCCTCTGACACACACCTGTGTTGGCAGGGGAGCAGTAAGGCCTGGGTGAGCCCGGGCGGGCAAGACAGGTTCAGGGACCAACGGCCCAGGGTGCAGCAGGCGCACCGGATCGCAGGCAACACCGCTCACGGCGTTGGCGTCGGGTGCAGCCCTGGCAGACATGTTGGGCATTCTGAAAGAGAACCACTCCCAGAGCTATGTGCTTTTTATTTACACCCCTACTCTGTCCTGGCGGACGCCGGGCCAGACCACTCCACTCACACTTTACAGGGGGTGACGTAACAAGCTACATTTCCGTAATCTTCCCCACTAGCTGGGGTGACATGGTTGCGTCCACTACACTCCAAACACCAGCAGTGTTTGTCGACATGGATATGCCTGCAGTATCCATACTGCAGTCTGGCCAGCACATCCACGCCACACTTGGCATTGTGTACATTCTCATTCATGGGTCACTTGCCTACTTCGCACATGCCTGGTTCCCACCTCTCCCCACATTATGCTATTGTGCGGCTGAGGTACCATGCCATTGATGGCTCATGTACATGGCTAGCCCAGGTTACCACAGTAAGTTGTGCTGTTGTGGGTGGGCATGTTGTATGCGAGTTTGTAATGTGTGCATTACCAGAGTTGTAAGTTGCATGGTTGTGGAGTTGGGGTGTGTGGTGTCTTCATTTGGTAGTTACCGAGCAGAGCATTTCCGTAGGTGCCATCCTGGAAGCGCTGGTTAATGATGGACTGTCAGAAGATGTAGGAATCATGCACACTGCCTGGGTAGTTGGTGAAGAGTCCCCGGTGGTCCACTATTGCCTGCACATTGATGGAATGCATGTGCTTTCTGTTGTGGTAATTGTGTGCAGTGTCAGCAGGGTGCACAAGTAGGACATTTGTGCAGTTGATTGCCCCCAACACATGCGGGAAGCCAGCTTTGGCGTAGAAGCCTTGCTTGGTCTCCAGCTGTTTCTGCACAGTGTGGGGGGAAGTGAAGGTACTGGGGTACCAAGCTGATGATGGCATCCAAGACAGTTGCGGTGAACTTTGATAGGACTGGCTGTGAGACTCCTCTGACTCTGGCAGTTGTTGGTTGGAAGGTACCAGAGGCCCACAGATGCAGCACAGCTAGCAGCTTTATCTGCGGAGGGATGTTGGTTGTCCGCTGTGTTCGTACCGTCCGCCTGTGGGCTATGATGTTCAGAATGCGGAGGATGGTTGTCCTTTTGAGCCTGTAGTTTGCATATGTAGTGGGAAACGACATCCTCTGGTGTTAGGGGGGGGCAGGCCTGGGGGTGGTGGCGGTGGGTGTTAGCACCAGCTTGTGAATGGGGCGATACATTTATTGCCACTTTGGCTGCGATAAAGTGCTGATAACTCAGCGATAAGTCCTTGGGAATATGCCCCTATGTGTAATCAAACCCAATCCAAGGCGAGGAGATACGGAGGCAGCGTTGCTACAAAAAGAGACTTATTTAGTTAAGAACTCTAATAGTGCTGTGAGTGGCCTCAATGAGATGTCAGAAGTAGGCAGAGCGTAATTGCCTAGCTATAGCAACAAGGTATTTCTTAACACCAAGTAACGCAATTAACAACTAGTTGATTGTTGACTAAAAGTCCTAGAAAGAGGCAAAGAGTATTGACAAAGCAAACTGAAGAGGACCAAGGGATCCAGCTTTTATGAGCCTTCCCTGCGTGAGAACACCCACCCTGCGTGCATTATACCTGATGCAGGTATAATGTGACACAGGGCTGTACAACGTGACGCATCTCCGCAGATGCTTTGCGTTGTTAATTGGCTGCATTTTTTAAGCCGGCGCTGTGTCACAAAAGTGTCACAAGGGGCTTGTAAATCTGCCCCAGAGGTTACTTGCGAGGCTTGGCTTATTGTCAAAGGTAGCATTCACACCCCAGCCAATCCAGATATTTCTTAGCCCCAAAGGACGCGATAGTATTATAGGTCTTGGAGACCATCAAGGTCAACAATCCTATGGGGAATCTAGGCGTTTCCTCCCCCAAGGATATGCTGAGTCAGTAGGGGGCAGGATTCAATATATCCTACAAGGCTCGAGATCTAGATCATCAGATCAGTGAGTACTACAGATTGTTCAGAGAGGTTATGCCTTGGTCTTCTCTTTCTGGCATTCCACTATTCTTTTCTTTTTCCCCACTCACCTCAGCGGATCATGGGGCCAACCTTCTGAAGGAAGTTCAATAGCTTTTGGCCAAAAGAGCCATTGAAATGGTCCCTTGGTAGAGAAGGCGAGGGTGCTACAGCTGCTATTTCTTGGTGCCTGAGAAGGATTGAGGACTCATGCCGATTTTAGATCTTCGCTCCCTGAAAGCCTTCCAATGGAAGGATAAATTCAAAATGCTGACTCTGGCCTAGGTTTTCTTTTGTGGATCCAAGGAATTAGGTTGTGTCCGTGGACCCTCAGGATACGTACTTTTCATGTGCCTCGCCTGCCATCCCACAGATGCTACCTTCGTTTTGTAGTGGGTTCTGAACACTTCTAATTTGCCATTCTACCCTTTGACCTCACCTCTGCTCCTCAGGTGTTTTATGAAAGTCATGGTGGTGGCGGCCTATTATCACAGGTTGAGGATACATGTATTCTTTTTTCTTTTAGCTGTTTTTATTTATATTTAAAATAACAAAAAAATAAAAGGTGACAAAACAATAATCAGCAGACATAACTCTCATATCTTCTTTGCATAAATCAATAATAATTACAATTGGTGGGATCACAGAGAAGATAACATGTTTCCCTATTTCTAGGTCTCTCCTACGGTTCTCACCCTCACGGTAGCTGTTACACCCATCCCAAAAAAGATTCATGATCTAAGGCTCCGGGTTTTACATCCACACACTCTAGTGGAATCATTTGCATAATGTCCGTGTCCCCATCGTCTAGCTCTAGCCCGTAGTATCTCAGCCATGGTTGCCAAATCTTCAGAAATTTGTGAGGACACCCAAAGGCCTGATACACTGTCCTTTCTGGCCCCATGTCCATGCCAGCCCGTCAATCTCTCATAGTTGGGGGGGTCTGCCCATCCCCGGTGCCTAGCTAGGTCACGTTTTGCTACTATGAGTTCTAGGTTACTTAACAAAAGATTATATCTAGGCAAGTCGACATCTGTAGGTATTCCCAGCAGGACATATTTAGGGTCTAACAGGAATTGCGTCCCAAGTATATCAGTCAACTCTTTTAGTACTCCAGTATTATTTGGCAATCCCAGAGAGTATGGATATAGGAGTCCCTCTCTGTTTTGCATCGTAGGCACTCCAGTGTTTCAGCTCGGCACATTGGATTTAGTCTCGCCCTGTCGTAGTACAATCTATGTAATATTTTAAACTGAATCAATCGTAGCCTGAGTTTTATTGCCACTTCTCTAAGTTGCATTAGGGCCATCTCCCAGTCTATATCCTCTAATTCGCATGTTGCAGCCTCCCACTTATGTCTCAGTGCTAGTAGGTTATCGGGCATGTTATTTATTAAAGTCTTATATGTCCACAAAACTGCCTTCTCAAATATCTCCTCCTGGAGCAACCTGCCTTCTAATGGAGCATACTCTGGGAGGTTGGCGATGTTGGGTTTCTGCGCTGCCCAGGCATGTCGGAGCTGGATATATTTGTAGTATTGCCTATCTGACAAGTTATAATCCTCTTGTAGTTGTAGAAAAGTCATCAAATCTCCTTGTCTAACAATGTCCCCCAGGCTAGGTATCCCGATGGTGTCCCATCCTCTGAATCCCCTATCTCCTGTAAACGCCTGTCCTCCCACAAGGCGGGTAGTCCTCGTCAACCTTTTTTCCCATTTCATTTGACATTTTGCTTCTTTCGATCCTTCAATTGCTCTCCTTGTTGCTGGCAGCAGGCCCTGTACCCCTCCCCCTCCGTATATGTAGTGTAGGGAGTCTCTCTAGTGCATATGTGTGGAAGTCTACAGGTGCGTGTCCCCATTCTTAAGTATGGTGAGGCGAGCAGCCCTATATTATGCCGGTATATCTGGTAACGTTATTCCCCCCATTATATTGACTGCATTGCAATGTCTGGATTGCAACTCAAGGGTGGTCTCCATCCCACAGTAATGTGTGGACTTTGTAGTTCATAGCCCGGAAAATTGTCTCCGTTATCTTGTGGTATGTATTTTGAAGAATATATAGGAGCTTTGGGAGTGTAATCATTTTGTACATGGCGGCCCTTCCAAGCAAAGTCAATGGAAGATGCCGCCATCTGGCCACGTCCTTCCGGAAATCTTGCAGGACACATTGGATATTCTGGGTGAGGCAATCCGCATGATTAATGGAGAAACAGACCTAGGTATTCAAAGCCCTCAGCTGCAATCCGAAGACTCCACGGTATAGATTGTATGCCTGTAGGGCCACCAATGGGGTCAAGGGCCAGTGCAAAAAGCAGAGGGTACAGTGGGTAACCCTGTATTGTCCCTCGTTGGGTGGGAAAGATTGGTGATTTGAATCCATTGACCTTAATTCTGGCGTTTGGGTTTGTATATAATAAATCTATCCATGACCAAAAGTTATTCCCAAATCCAGTTTTTTGGAGCACGTGTCTCATGAAAGGCCAGTGGACTGTGTCAAATGATTTTTCAGTGTTGAGCGACACAAGTGTCCAAAGCCTGTCTCCCCTTTTAGCCATGTCCATCCAGTTTGCAAGTCTATGCAAATTAAGGCGCATGGAACGCTTGGGCATAAAGCCCGACTGGTCCTTGTGAATCAATGACGTGATAACCATTAACATCTGCGTGGCAAGTATAGAAGCCAAGATCTTAGTCTCAATGTTTAAAAACGAGATTGGACAGTAGGACCCGCAGTCTTCTGGGGCTTTGCCAGGTTTTGGTATGACCACCACCGTGGCCTGACAGAGGTCTGGGTATAGTGTTCCCTCCTTTTTGGCCTCCGTAAACATTCGCAGGATGTGAGGGGCCAGCAGACTACAATTCCGTTTGAAAAACTCGCCCAGTAGCCCGTTGGGACCCGGGGTTTTCCCAGATTTTTGCTTGGCTATGGCTGAATGTACCTCCTTGAAGAGTAAGCTCTCTTTCCAGGGAATCTATGTTTTCTTGGCTCAGAGTGGACATTTCAATAGCGTTATGATAACTGCTTATATCACCCTCATCAGCTGTTATCTTTGCCTGGTATAGGTTGGTATAATAGCGCTCAAACGCTCCTGCTATGTCCACTGCAGTAGTATGTTGTGTACCTGCGTCCACTATCTGGCCTACCCAGTTTGCCTTTCTCTCCTTCCAGCTCAGCCATGCTAGTAGTTTCCCTGCTCTGTTGCCGGACTCATAAAGCCTATGTTGTGTTGCCTGTATTTGCGACTGGACCACCCTATCAGTCAGCGCACAAAGTTGCCTACGGGCAACCTCTAACTGTCTAAGTAGGATCGCCTCGTTTTCAGGGGTGATATTATGTTCAAGGTCGAGAAGTTGGCTTTCCAAGGTTTCTATCAGAAGAACTTCTGCTCTGCGTTTCCTCGCTATTGTATCCTGCAGCCTACCTCGGACAATTGCCTTTTAGGCCTCCCAGAGGGTGACCGCGGAGGACACCGAGACGTCATTTTCTTGGAAGAACAGCTCGGTGTCTTGTTTAATGACCTCCATCACTGCCACATTCTGGTGCTCCACGTGAATTCCCCCCTACACGTAATCTTAACGGGGAGTGATCAGAGATGCCCCTAGCCAGGTATTCTAACTCCTCTACTGTCCATATTTCCCCCGCTGGACCAAATAAGTAATCCGGTCTTGTGAGCCCCGCAAAAGTATGAGTAGGTACGTGCAAGCGTATGATGCCTACGCCACAGATCTATTCGCCCCATTGATCTCACAAATTCAGCCAGGATACATGTATTCTTGAACCTCAATACTGACTGCTAAAGACAGGTTTGCTGCATTCAGTCGTAGACGACCTCCAACACTCATCCTTAGGGGATTCCATCAGCAATCAGAAGTCTTATCTGATACCTATACAGACAATTCATTCATATGGCCCATCATGGACATGGTGGCACTCAGGGCAACAAGTCCAGGCCCAATCTTTGGTTCTTGTATGGAGGGCTCGGAGGCTTCTTTAACTTTTGGGCTCAGGAATATTTCTGGTCCTACCTGCCCCTTGGCACAGGAAGGCCATGCAGTGGAACTCTTCTTTTAACAGGCACAACATTGAGGCTGCCTGTGGGAAAACATTTGCATCTCGAAAGAGATAGCCCAGGACCCTGGCAGGTGGACACCAACCTGTTAATCAGCAGAACGTTTTTCTTTTCCCCACCAGAGAGCACATTAGTGACAAACGCATAGTCTCTGGGTCATTTGAAAGAAGTGGGAATCAGGATTCCCTGTGGAGCAAAAGCTCCACATCAATCTTCTGAAGCTGTGTGCCATCAAGTTGGCTTTGAAGGTCTTCCTCCCCTCCATCAATGGGACGCCAATTCAGGTCCTTATGAACAAAATGATTGCCATGTGATACTGCAATAAGCTGGACAGTGTGAGGCCATGTACCTTGTGCTAGGGGGCACTGCACGTTTGGACATGACTGTACCATCAGGGATCTCCTTAGTGGCCAATCATTTGGCCAGATTGCCCAAAACCATGGTGGACAAGCTCGGCTGGTAAATGGCTGCTTCATCCGAGGTGGTCCTACACATAGGTGGCTACACTTAGAATGAAAGGGGAGGGCAATGGGTGTTGGGATGGGCGTTCCACCACAACACCCATTGATTTTTGACACTGCCCCATATTTACAAGGGTGGCGTAAATATGGGGCAGTGCCAAAATTAAGACAAGGGAAGACCTGGTCTTAACCTGGCGAAACAAGGAGAAATGTTTAATTTCTCCTTGTTTTTGCCGTTTCCATGTGTGCTGTGTTGTGCAGCACACATAGAAACTACAAAAGGACATTGAGTGCTTTTGTGCAGGAGTATGTCCCTTCCTGCACACAGCCATAAAAAAATGATGTTTTGCAACTTCTATGTGTGCTGCATTAAGCAGAGATAATACAAGCCGAAGGCTTGTGTACACCGTGCACTGTTCACTGGGTTGAAAACAAACCCTGAAAGTATTTACTCAAAAGACCAAACTACCAAAAATAATCAACTCTAAGTCTAGAAATAGGTCATATAAAGTGTATTATTTGTTTTCTAATGTAATAGACCTGAAACCATATAGTCAACATAAATCATTCATGAAAATTCACATAATGTCAGATCATAACAGAAAATTAAAAAAATTCATGATTCACATAACAGCATTTCGTCATAAATATTTTTCAATTGCCCGATGCATTTAGGGACTATATTGCCCCTTCCTTAGGGGCAGCCTATGGAAAAAAGAAATGGTATTACAATATGCTTAGATACAATTAAACAAATACAGACATCCAATGAGATAGGTACAGTTACCTATACTCTATTTAAACTGTTGCCCAATCCGTTCGCTAGGTACTCTAATATCAGTGCACAACACATATGTGGTTAGTGAAAAAGAGAAAAGAAAAAGATATACTCCCATAGTGACAGGAAATTAACAACTGTCCTCCAATTTGTGTGAAAATGAACGAACACAAGTATATAGGAAATACCTTCATAAAAGCAAAAACGTGGCAAAAAGTTATTGGAAAGATAAACCTATGTAGAAAAATGAATGGCGAAATGCGTCATTCTAACAAACAAATATGTGGATTTCTTGTAATCTCTAGTGTGAAAAGATAATGAACCGCTCACTTCTGTATATTAATATGAAGTCACAACAGTCTCTGTCAATTCTTCTGCACGCATGCATATGTACTTGTAAAGTGAACAAATATATGTCAGTGTTCACAATGCGCATACTCCCAAAGAGACATTTAAAAAAACCTGGTGCAGGATTTCACTAACCCCGACCCAAAGTCGCAATTAGCCAAAATGGTTCATCTATATGATGTCTCAAACCGAACCGCCCTGTGAACAAACAAGGCAACGCATATCACTACAGAGTTCTAGAGTTGTAATGAAAACCCGTAATACCCCTGAACGGCAAAACTTTCCTTACCGGTAATGAGATTCCGAAACCGCAACCTGCGAGTGCTGCCTCAAACGCCGTACTTGTTTGAATCACCTGGAGAGGTGAATGTGATTAAACCAGAGGATATAAACATCAATTTAAGCAGCACACCTAGAAGTTAAAAAGCACCATTTAAAGTTTATGTGCAGGAAGGGACACCTTCCTGCAGAAAAACAATCTTCGCCTGCAACGCACACACCTTTGCACTATGGTGCAAGGGTGCCTGCATTGGCGCTAGGCAGCTAAATTTAGCACCAGTGCAGGGGGAAATGCAGGGCTGCATCATATTGTTGTAAATATGGTGCAGCTCTGTGTTTCGGAAGTGGCGGAGCGTTGCGTTAAGCCAAGAAGGCTAACGCCACGGTTCGTCACTTCTATTGTACATATGCCCCTATGTTCCTTACATAAATTTCCCTGCATCTGCTAAACATCAAAACTATGGTCCTTCTTGCAATTACTGCTGTGCAGTCAGTGAATTACATGTGCTGTATGATTGGTGCTGAGAATCAATGGCTCATTTCTGCTGAGAACTGTACAGCTCCATGTGGCTAGTCTGCCTTTCTCTCTGACCCATGTCACCAAGCAGGAATAGAGGCTTCATTATCCAGACCCAATGAGCTCCTAAGTTTATACATCGAGCTTACTAGGTAAAGTTGATGATTTGCTTTTTTTTGGGGTGGGGGGCGTGTGGTACTGAGAAGGCAGGGCTGAAATTAACTCTGCCCAGCTGTGTCGTCCTGTGCATAAATACATGCCATGTCCTGGTCATTGCCGTTCCCACGAAGACTTATGAACCCATTCCACTAGAGCAAGTACTGCCACAACAGCACTGGCGAGGTTGTTTCAGTACTTCACAGGCCAGGCAGCTACACGGGCACCCGTGTATATGTTAACAGAGCAATCCTGTATTGCAGTCAGGTATGTAGATTTGCAAGTTCTGTGCTGCAGGACTTGTTGGTGTTAGTCCGCTCCTTAGTCCCCTCGACCTTTTTGGGAGGTATTGCATTGGTATCTATTCTGAGGAATTGGCAGATAGAAGTATCCACCAGAAGAACAAGTTTCTGACCTTTGGTAACGCTCTTTGTGGAGGATACTTTAACTGCAGATTTCGCGCCACCCTCCCTTCTGCCTGTTCATTACAGAGTTTAACAAGCATTTACAATGCAATGGTTTCGCCTTTGGAAAAGTTCGAGCTATTGGCATTGCTCATGACATTTTTTTTTTACTTATAAATAAATGGCATTGTTATTTACATTGCCAACGGCTGACACTACAGGTGCAGGCACACCCGTCCAATGGCAGAAGTACTGAGGCTGCCATGAATCTAGAGTTCTGTACTGCCATTTACCAACCTGTGTTGAGAGTTGAGAGGTTAGATTTCTAAAAGTGAAAGTTGAAATCACATTGCGCTTAGAGCAGCAGGGTGTCCAGCAGCTTTAGCCTGCGGCCGCCCCCTCTGACCCATCAGCGCCAGTACACATAATGACGCAAACACATTGTACTACTGAAAAGGGAGGGCTAGGATTTATTAAAGAAATGGATATGCCCAAGACTATCAAAGATGTGTGAAGTTCCAATATCTGGGCCCCTCACCGTCCGAAACCGCGGCGGCTCCCACGGCACTCAGCGTCTCCCAGGATAATCGCCTCGTATGGGCCGGCCCACAAGGCCCGGTCACCGACTCAGCCTCTCTACGTCAGGGGCGGACCGGCTCTGAGGGCCGCTTCAGCTCCCTTCCCAGGCTCTAGGCGGTCTCAGGTGCTGTCCTCCCCGCCGGGGCCCCGACCAACAGAGGGCCCCGTGGTACCATGCACCAGTCTCTGGGGGCCCCGATTGCAGCGGGCTCCCGTGTCAGGCCTCCTTCTCACGCGGAGCGGCCGCGAACCCCAGCCACGCCCCCCGCTGGCTTTCCTCACCTCTGCAGGGCCCCAGGCAGCGCAGGCTCCGATCCGCTCAAGCTCACACGCGGTGGCAGAAGGCCCTGATGCCAGCGGGTCCCCTGTCACTCATCCGCCGCCCGTCGCAGGTACAACCTCAGTCCCGGGCCACAGCTCCCGGAGGCCCCGTCTTCAAGTCGTGCAGAGTGCACCCTCCTCCGCCGGGCACAGCTCACCCAGGGCCCGATCCGCCACCTACTCGCGCCACACCCAGGGGGGCCCGATGTCAGTGGGCCTCCCGGTTCTTGTTCGCCCGCAACTCGTGACCACAGGCCCAGACCCCAACCTCTAGTGGGAGCGGCCCCGCTCCCGGGGAGACAGGCCGTCCCCTCCACTCCGGGCCAGGAAATTACCAGCAGGTTCGTCCAACCCGGGGCCCCGGTGGCTAGGGGTCCCCGGTGCAGCTCTGGTGTGACAGTCACAGAGGGAGGCCCCGATGGCAGTGGGTCCTCCCACGTCAGGATAGCTCCGTCCCAAGGGGTTAGGCCTCAATCCCCGGCCTCGGGTACTCGCGGCTCCGCCCCCGGACAGTCCGGGCCAAGTTCTCAGCTGATCTCAGCAGGTACAGGATATCCATCAGTCCTGGAAGGGGGGGGGGGGGGGGTGCCGGGCGGGGGACAGGAATTCAGGGAGCCCGGTGGAAAGGCACGGACAGCGGGAGGGGGGGTGGGAAAGAAACGGAAGCGGGAGGGGGGGCGGGGAAAGACATGGACAGCAGGGGGGAAGGGGCGGGAAAGACAGGGACAGCGGGAGGGGGGGGGGAAGGAACGCACTCACCTGGACTTCTTCCGGCGGCCGTGGTCGGCATGAAATGAGGAAAACAAACACCCAAAAGAAAAAACGAAACTCCGCCCACCGCCCAATGACGATGCAAAAAGGGTGGAGAGGGAAAAAAATGCAGGAACGCCCACGAATCTGGTCCGGCCATGACGGACAGATCTCTGTTCCAATGGCTAGCCTCCATTTATGGAGCTAGCCAATGGAACAGAGGGCGGATTCAAGTCCCCCATACTGAAAACTAAAGATTTCTCCTGGGGGCGGAGCTAGGAGCTCCGTGCCCCAGGCGAAACCTAAAAAGGTTCCAAATTAGATTTTGCACCCTGTGATCTCAAATCTCTCATTGGCAATTGCCATATAGGGCATGGAAGAGTTCAAAGTAACCAGATATCACTGCACATGGGCAGTGCTTATATTTGCCCGCTGTGGACTCCGGTAGGAGCACCTTTTAGCAGGTACTAGGAAAAAATATATATCCAGTCTGGTATATGGGGGATGTTCAAATTATGAGGAATCTGCAGTTGGAAAGAGTATCCTTCAGAAAGAATGTTAACAAATCTAAATAACTTGTACTTTAGCAGCAGGTTTAAAATTTCATACTGAAGTCATACAAATGCAAGAAAAATATATATTTTGAGAATACGACCAGTCAGTTCATTAAGAGATGACCAGTCAGTTCATTGAGAGATGCACATTTTAGGCTGGATACTTTCACTTTTCAGCTGTATCTATGCTGTTAAATAAAGGGCACTCGCCATTAGAATATGTTTAAAATGTATTTTATTAACATATTTACCATAATTGTGAATTTTCACCCAAATTCTCATATATAGAACATTATCAAGATGTAAACAGTCATTAACCATTATTTAATTTCATATGTTTTGATAGCATTTAAACATTAGTAAGTTTCTCTTCTCACTCTCATATACACACACACAAACATAAGCACAGATGTTTAAGATCCCTGGTCTTATAACCTCTTCCCTATCTACATGTCTGTCACATTGTACCTCTATGGTACATGTACATTTTCAGTATCATAGGATCATTCTAGCTAGATCTGCACGTTCATCAAAGATTACTGTCCCCAATGTTCTGGTGTTGAAACAACAATTTCAAAGAACAGAAGAACAAAATTTGCAAATGACAATTAGGCCTCTATCTTTCCAAGACAGACTCTATTGCAGAGTCCAATCTATATCACTGCAATGAATTACGAGACCAATTAAAAAAGGCATTTATGAGAACATGAAGAAGTGGAGCCTATTTTAACTATGGCCAATAAAACAAAACATTTTGCTTTTCACTACTAGAGGCCTGGCCACAAAACTTCTACCCTTCAAATGGGAAAAAAGTATGCCACTTTCTTGGACACCAAGAGCAAATTGTTATTTAATAGAGATGTTCCTCTCTATCAAAGGCAAACCTTTTCACTTGTTTTGACACAAAGCTTTACCACGTGTGTTTAAGGGTCAACATTAATATTTTCATGGCCTCGTTGATAAAACCATCATTATAACTTGCACAAAAGTTTGAAACTAAGTTGTAATTAATGGGTAAGCAGCATAGTGTGAAATGTGATAGCCTACTGTGTCAAAGGTGCATTTAGATACAAAAAACAATTCCTATAAGCCGTTATTTCCATAATACAGAGTTTAAGACTTTAAAAAATGTGCCTACAGCAATGGAAATATAGTACTGATGAAAAAGAAACAGTGCAGTGGTAGAGGCAAAAAGAAACCACATTGCAAAATACTGTATTAACAAAAGCAAATTATCAAGTTTTAGATGCATGCTATAAACTTAAAAATTCTTTAAAAAGTCCCAGCAGTATTGCTTTTTTGTTTTTTCGTTGCTGAAAATTGTATGCATACACTGCTATCCCCAATAACTGCTTTGGCGCTGATAAATAGCTAGCTAGGCTACAAAAATATCTTTTAGTGCTAGTTATGTAAACGCATTCATCACTCGAGTACAGCAATCTTAGAAAACTTTAGGGGGGCGCCCATTTTGTTTTCTATGCAACTGCGATATGTACAGATGCAAATAATATGGTGGTAAGACTGGAAAAACTATTGTTTAACTTGAGGAAAATAATTCAGCTGTCAAATATGTGTTCTGACTTTCATGAAAATCCAAAATGTTCAGGAATGAGTTGGGAGTGCTCATGGCACTCTTTCTGGCACAGTATGAGTTTAAGGGTCTGCCCACTGGTTCCCCCTCCTCCAGTCACGAAAAATTATTTCATTGGACAAAGCAGGCTTACAATCAACTCGGGGTCTATGGAACCAAAGACACACCCACGAGGACACTGACCATCTTTGAAAGGCTACAATTGTTCGATGCACTGCGGAGCAAGTGCAGCAGCTGCAGCATACATTGTATGGTTAGAGACTAAGCTGCAAACTACGTCACATTTTTAACCCTGCATTGACATAAAATAAGCTTATCTGCTGCTGGGAGAAAATCTTCAGCAAAAACAGACAACTGAAGGGGCACGTTAGAGCTTTGCAGGTGTCATTGTGATCGGCAGAAAGGAGCAGCGCTAGACCTAAAGATCTGGAACTACCTAGAGTTTCTTAAGCTGGCCCGACAAAGCTGCAAACAGGTTTGAGTTTTACTTTAATTAACTCTCACATTTGCTTCAGTCTTGATCACTTACAGGTCTGTATAACTTGTTTTAAAACAGATTTACATAAAATCATTCAAATATGACGAGTGCCTAGCACCTGAAGCTAAATTTAAAAGCTCAGTATAATAATTATCTACTACCTTTGTTGAGTGTGGTGATGGGCCATGACGTGCAAGAGGCTGAGCCTTGAGTGGATCAAGATTCATCTTTGCTCTCTCTCAACAATAGGAATAAATAGCATTACTCTTAGCAGATCTGAATGTACAATTTAGACCATGCTAGGTTTGCAGGTATGGAAGTTAGGAAAAAAGATTTAATAATGAGAAGCAGAAATGAAAGAGGTTAAATTCAGGCAGTGAGATACAAATCTCATTCAAATAATCCTTTTGAGTATGGCCAAGTTCTTTTCATATGGAAAGTGATTTCTCTGGTTATTTAAGCTCCACTATGGTAAAAACGTCACAATTGCTTTAGCAGCGTAGTGTTATATGTTGGCATGCACGTATATTAGTGTTATAATAATGTTTCTTGGGGCACATTTACCTTGATCAACACTCACGCTGATACACACAATGGTTTTTTCCAAAGAGCATTATGTTCCCATGAGTGACTGCTGCACCAATATAGACAATGTGCCATATATTTATGAAAGCTCTTAGGATTTTACACATTTCTTGCAGCTGAAACTAGTTCTGCCATCAACGTTTCACTGATGATGTCTTACCTCACTTAACAGAATTTTACATGACAAGAAAGAAAGGAAATATAAAGTGCCACAATCTGTTAAAGAACAGTATTAAAAGAGGCTTAACCATAAAATAAACAACGAATACCGTTTGAGGATCAGACATTTAAATAACCCTTGCAAGGACTACAGTGGAAGACGAAGTATGGAGTACATGATTTATTTGCAATTCTTTGGCATAACAAAAAAATACTAATAGTCGAAATTTTCTATGCTTCGCTTCCATATTATTCTGCGATTCACAATGTCGTTTTAATAAAAACAGTACTCCCTGCACATTTCTAAACTTCTTGTACCACCTTGTCCCGTCAAGCAGAAATGTTCTAGTCGGGAAGGATAATAAATCCACTGTTAAGGGACTGCAGCTGCATTCTGTCGAACAATCGTACAGCGCAGCTGAACGGCTATTCAAAGAATGTTGTGTAATGCAAGTTTACCATTCCTAATCACAACAGCTAACTAACATTTCGACAGACAGCAGCATAATACATCTGAACAAAGATTTTTGAGCACATGGCACACTTTGGAATCAGCAAAATATATATATATATATATATATATATATATATATATATATATATATATATATATAGTAAATGCACTACTTAATTAACAAAGGCAAATGCAACAACAACAAATTATCAGCAACAGAGAACTGTACAGATGTCCACTTTCTGAGAAAATGTGTGTATATAGATAATAGCTTGTAAACAACACAAGGAAGTTGGAGTGGCATGAACGGTTCATTTGTACGCATCCTTCAATCAATCCAGGTTTCCAGTTCTTCACCACAGTAATGTCTTTACACCCACTTCTTTGCTTCCAATTCACATTAGTCTGTTCCACGACACCTTACTTTAGTAAACTACACAGCTGCTGTACACTCCTAGCTGCAACCTGCACTATTGTACTCCAAGTCCTCCAACTAAGGCCAGGGAGATGTATCCCGTTAATAAATTAATTATAAAATGCAATCATATGATGAAGATGGGCGCATAGAAAAGATGATTTCTATTTACAACTTGCGTCACAAAGACTTGTTTAATTTATTTATCCTTGTTTTTATATAATCATATTTCATCAGTGTGACCCTCATTCCCTTCAAACTAAAGAGAAACATAGTGCTTTGCATCTATGCTTGGCTATATTTTCAATTTCCTATGTATTCTTCTCCTTTCTTAATTTCAGCTGGAAAATTGAGATTTCCAATGCTAAAATGCACACCCCAAGTACATTAAAGGGCTCACCCCATTTGATGCCTGCAGCAGTACCTCCCCGGTTTCAACCTTAAATCATTTGAACCTTTCTTTCCTTCTTTCCTTATAACAGAGAAGCTCGGTTATTTTATAATGTGCACTTGCACTATCCTATTTACAGTTTGCGATTATAATTTGCTAAAAAACTGTGCAATTTAATCAAGTAATTCCCAAATCTGTGTTCAATAACCGAAACAGAATGTCTGAGGAAGAATATTTTTAACACAAATATCAATCTAAAATTTTCATTATTAAAAGTCCTTTCCACCTTAATTTTCCATGTGAAACGAGTAGCAATACATTTTTTGTGAGCGCATTTGAACAAAAGAACATGCAAATTTTACAAAAAGTGTCACTGCCGAAACCAACCTACAAGAATAAGCTGCATGTAATTCTCGGAAAAGACACAAACATTTTGAACCAGTCCAAAGACTACAGTAATCATCCGGAGGCTTTCACTGGAATCCTGTCCGATGCTGTACTGTATGCTCCCGACAGATGTGGAGTCAAAATTAAATATATTTTCTTAGCATTATATCTTTCTAACAGTCCTCCTAAGAAGGGTTTCCTTCAGTTTTTTGATAGTCCAGTAAACAAATACAAGTAAAAATCCTTCTTTTATCAAAAGTATTCCCAGCGCTAGCAGACATCTGCACAAAGCGTGGAAGTGGTCCCGAAAGGAAAGCCTCACAATCGCTTGTCCTCTGGTAGATCCCATATCGCCTCTGAAGTTCAGTCACTATCAGACTCTTCTTTGTACTTGGCCCTGATTGCTTGGCCATTCTGGAGTGGCATTTCCTCATAATCGCTCCTGTAAAGAAAACAGAGTTTACACAGTCTAGTAATTCATAGTATTAATTTTGATATCGTTAGAGTGCAACACCATAACAAAGAAGAGGCCCTAAGTGTGCATTCTAAACCTATAGTAAGCCCTGGCAGGAGTTGACGAAGATTTAGGCAGGACAGATGGAATGTGCTGAGAGGAGCAGATTTCTGTACCACTTTTGACATGGACCATAAAAGATGCTTTTTTTCTTACGCCTTGGAAGTACGGGCATGCAAAAAAAACACAACAGTTTTCGCCCGTAAAGCAATGCACCTTTTAAATGCAACTCCAACGCAGACATATTCTCTTGCTTTCATTTTTGATCTTTCTTTGAAAGAACCAGAGGAGCATGCCCTGGAGACGGGGAAACGTTCCTGCCTTTCTAACACTAGAGAAGAAATAAATCCAATCCGTTCTCGGTCACGTAGTATCTCGGATGTAAGATTTCCACACTTTGAGGACTTATGCTCGTGGATGCCGCCATTGGAGGCGCTGTAGATCATCCACAAATAATTTATTTTGGCTGCGGACAGAGATTTGTTCTTGAAAGGGCGGACTGTCTCGTGAGGCACATGATATCCCCTGGCCCAGAGAAAATCCTAGAAACAACTCATTACAAGGAGTAGCTGAATACATTTTGGTCTAAATTACCCAGTGGATATAAGAAAACAAAATTAGCTAGGTAAAACCCCCTGAAGAAATATACAGTTTACAGCTCGGTCTGGGACTCACTCACACTTGTGGTGCAGTTGCAATGTTGATTTCGGGCAGCCTTTTGGGGAGTGGACTGCTCAGCATATTCCACTCACCCGCCGGATGACGTTTGGGCAGTTCCAAAGGAGGTTTGTGCTACTAAGCAAACACAAATGTATTTTCAGGGGTAGGTTTATTCGGAAGGTGCAAAATCAATTTTTCGTGAAAAACAGAAACTTTGAATGAAATTGGAACAAGAGTATACCCCACTTTCAAATGTCGTGTGAGATACCAGCAGGAGGTTATAGATGGAAGTATCTTCGGCAAGCAATTTTTTGACTCAAACTAGGATGGTACATTAGAACATTTTGGCTAGCGTCGAACAATTTTGCTTATGTGTAATGTTAATTTGGTTTATTGTGCTGTTAAGATAGCAAAAGGTCCACTGCTCGAGAAATAAGGTTTGCCTTTATAGAAATTAAGGTAAACCTCATTTGGGATATCTAGTACAGTATGAAAACTTTGAAAATCCGCATGATGGCAGCAATTTTACTTACCCATAAATCACATCATCGTCTGAGTCATTCAGCATGGAAAAAGCAGGATTGTCTTTCAACTGCGACTCTAGAAACAAAAGACATCCAGCACAGCAAATGAAAAAGGGGTTGGTGAAATCCAAGCCTTACGTTGTCATGACCCTTAAAACGATTTTCACAAGAGTAGAGTATAAATAAGGACACACCCTAGTTTCACTCAAAAGGTAGGGTTAGACTTTCATATTCAATAATTCGTCCTCCCTCCATAAAAAGCTCTTTGTTATCTAGACATTAAAAGGGTGGTAAAAGTTTGCCTAGATACCACTAAAGACTTCACAAAAACAAAGCATCTTTTTCCAGTCATGGCACTGTTGGAACAGGAGTAGCACCTACAAAAGTCTATCTTGGGGTTGATAGTTTTCAGTATTCTACTTTGTTACCTGAATGTCAACAAGTTTTTTTCGGTGAACCCAGGGCACACTCTACATGGGCAAGACCTTGCTACTGGTCTGCTGAGAAACATCCTGATGGCAGATGTGTGCAAAACGACCACCCAGAAGCCAATTCACTCTTTCATAAGGTATTACTGTCTTGAATCAGATGCTAGAACTGACATCAAAGTAGTACAGATGTCGCTGGGGAACCAGTAAGCATAGTAGGCTTTTATTCTTATGTTCTTCCTCCCGCTTTCTGAGAGGATGGTCTCGCTACTTTATTCCGTGCTTCTGCCTATTAAAAGTCCACAGTAAGAAAAGGAATGGTTACATACCTGTATTCCTTCTGTTCTCCATTGGAACTGAAATTAGGGACTACCCACCCATATCATCGTAAGGAAAGAAACAAGGGAAATGAGAACTATCACCCCAGGATCTAGCGATTTGAAAAATTAGAACGAACCTAATCATGCCATTCTCATTGCATGCCTGTCTGGTCGAGAAAGGGGCATCCGTTGAAAAACTGATTTTTACGTTTTTTTATTTTTAAAACACAAAATAACATATCGCCCCCCCAACTTTCGAGGGCATGAGAGCAATCATACAGCAGAAATCATTCGGAATTTATTAAGCTGGCTTTTGGAAATTCGGACTGGTTCACATCACATCCCAGCGGACAGAACATTTCACATCAACTCAAAAGCCCAACAGTTCATTGTGTGACAAAGCCTGGCCCCCACCCCAGCACCACTGGACCTTCCCTCTCTCCTCATACACTATTTACTCTTGCCTCCACCCAGAGACCCCAAATTTCTTGAATTTACATGGGCAGCTTCCTACTTGGTACATCAATTTCTCCACCCCATGCACCCCCCAGTATTCCAGTAAATCCCTATGTGCCACCATTAGGGCCAGGTTACTATAAAAGTAAACAAAGATACAGTGTCGAACAAACGACGCTGTGCCCTTGGTGGCACTCCTTGAGAGATCGTATCTCTGGTTACATTTGCTGGTGTTCCGTTTCAATGTGCAACACAAGAATTAGTAAATGCTTGATTCTTTAAGCAATGCGTTCTTTATTATTCAAGAATTCCTGATACTTAGTAGACATTCAAAGAATTGATTTCATCCAGGAATAATTCATACTATGATATCTCTTTTTCATTTGACGAGTTATCCAATTACGAAAGATACGTCCCTTTTTGGAAGATAAGGATCTGGACGTTAAAACAATCCTGCTGGACGTCAAGTCAAGTCTCAAAAACATTACCACCAAACTGGACCTCCTCACTGCATGCCTGGACAATGTCAAACAGAGGGTTTGATGGTCATGACTTCCAACTGGAGTAGCTGGAAACGCGCCTGATAACCAGGCCACCACATCCAAGCGTCTTCTGCGTATGGACAAAGTCCTGGATCTGATCAAGCAGACAAATGAAGACCTTGAAGCCTGATCGAGGAGAAATAACCTCCGAATCACGGGCTTGCCAGAGTCCATGACAGTACCGAAGATGGAAGACTTCATAGAGCTGATGTCCCCAGTCTTCATAGTGGAAAGGCCCACAGAACACTGGGACCCTGCCTGCTTGCTTCCAGGTTCGCCACCACACCCGATCATCGCACGGTTGCGAATCTACAAAGATCGTGACGCCATCCTCCGTGCCGCAAGAGAGAAAGGGCAGATCCAATACAAGGGAGATCATTTATCCTTCTTTCCAGATTTCACGGTGGCAGTACAGTTAGCGAGGAAGGACTTCCAGCCAGCGAAGAAACTCTTACAGCAGGCCAACCTGAAATACGCAATGGTATACCCTGCTAAATTAAGAGTGCTATAGGATGGCTACCCTCAATATTTTACTGATTCCAAGCAGGCCCTCAAATTCACCAAAAACCGAACTCCTCGCAAGAGCACACAAAGAACGACCTCCCAGGCTCAACTGAATGATAATGTTTAACCTACTAATGTATGCGCGCATTGCATATTGGTGGCAAAACTTTCCCACTGCTGGATAGCGGACATTTGCCATACGCAAGCCATGCTTTCAGATATCCCGGTTTCTATATTTTATACTCCTCAAGGGTAAGTTTGTGCCCTTGTAGTACTCTGGAGGACAAATGCAGAGTCACACGCATGTAAGGTCTAAAAAACATGGCTTCTACTCCCCACAACACTTTGCACGGCAACCCAGCATTTACTGGCAGGTTAGACCGCACGGCATCTTTGCCTCCCCCAGGGATAAATCCCAAATATGGGAAGAGGGTGGTTTTTTCTCAACCTAATTGGGGTGTTGGTATGGGTGGGGGATGGGCGGAGAGGGGGTGGGGGGGGTTCCTTGTTCCAATGTTTGCAAATTGTTGAACTTGTTTTAGGGATGTTGGAGACACGACACACACTAGCATCTCCGTATTCGAACTTCATGTGCGCGGGATCGCGACATAGGACACTACACCCATGGGGCATTGCCCTGCTAACATGCTGCAATATGTTAAGGTGAGAAGTAGATTGGCAGTTTAGCCACTATTAAACTCCTGACTTGGAATGTGCGGGACTCAACGATAGTAGAAAGGTCCGCTTAGTACACACTTACTTACTCCAGCACCAAATCGATATATGCCTCCTTCAGGAAATCCACTTATTGGGTCAAGCCTACCCTCCGCTATTAACAAAATGTTTGGGCACCACATACTCAAATTAGGCTAAGGCGTGTACATTCTCATTAGACGGGGCCTGGCATGGACCACAAATCACTGCATTGCTGACAGCGAAGGGCGATACCTGCTACTGACAGGAAAACTATATCATCATAACATTAATATGGTCAAGGTATATGGCCCTAATGGGGATGACCCGGACCACTTCACTAGGATCTGGCACATGATCCCAGGCCTAGATGTGCGGACGACACTCTGGTGTGGAGATTTTAATGTCCCATTAGCAGACTCTCTGGACAGGGAGGGCAGCTCTAGACGCCCACAGGCCGCCAAGGCCCCAATCACAATTATTGAGGATAACCATCTCATGGATATCTGGCGCGATGAGCACCCGGGCGGGCACCTGCTTTTCCCTGCAACATGGTGTGTGGTCTCACATGGATTACTGGTTAACAACTAGAGACTTCCTCCTTTGGAGTCTCCTGGCCACTTATTTACCTCATACATTTTCAGACCACACCCAGTGCTGCTGACACTCCACCCACCCGTTGTTCTCCCACACACTTTTAAGTGGCGTTTGCCCCTGCAGGATGCAGTCTTTAGGAAAGAATTGCGCGATGCAATCCAAACATATTTTGATCATAACACTGGGTCAGTTAGCCCCCCTGCCACACTGTAGGATGCCTTCAAGGTGGTGATTCGTGGGGAATGCCTGGCCAAGCAACACAGGGTGCTCAAAGCTATACCCCATACAATAGCAACGCTGGAGAAAGACATCTCAACACTGGAGGCCCAATTACATAGCTCTGGTAGCCCGTACGTCTTAGCACGCATTCGCAGGAAGATGTCGGACTACCAGGAGGAGGCAGAGAGAGAGACCCTATTCTTGCGTAAAGAAACAGGGGCACGCAGGTACGGGGAGGGGGACCACTCCAGCAAAACCCTTGCCCGATTGCTCAAAAGAACGTGCACTGCATCATACATTGCGGAACTGCTCGACCAGGATGGAAACAGCCATTCCTCCACACCAGAGCGGTTAAAAATGATGGTCAACTTTTACACACATCTCTATTCCACAGCACAGAGGCACACTCCCCACACCTGCAGGCATATTTCAATGATTGTTGAGCTAGTATGGCTATCGAACGCCCACAGAAAATTCCTGAACTCGCCCATTACCTTAGAAGAAGTCCGACAGGCCATCGCTGAACTTTCCCCAGAAAAAGCTCCAGGACTAGACGGGCTCACGGCTGCCTTTTATAAGGAATACTCAGATATCCAAGCTTCCAAGCTACGAGACACATATCAAGACGCACTTGAGGTGGGGCTGCTCCCCCCACAATGCGGGAGGCAGAGATTTTTACGCTCCTAAAACCCAACAAGCCAGCCCATCACTGTGACTCATATCGGCCGCTCTGCCTTATCAACCTCTATAATAAAATCTTTTCAAAAAACTTGGCGAACAGATTACAACTCTTGCTGCCGGTGATGATCAGATCAGTCAGGGTTCATACCCGGCTGATCTACAGCGCATAATCTCCGAACTATGTTTTCGGTTATGCACCATTTGAATCCTCAAACCCCTGCTGTGGTAGCGCTGCTCGGCCCTAAGAAAGCGTTTGACACTCTTGAGTGGAAATATTTGTTCCCACTGCTTGAAAGAATGGGACTCTGCTGTATCTTTATATCGCCTATCAATCTCCTCTATGCCCAGCCAGCAGCACGTATACACCTTAATGGCCAAATCTCTAAATCCTTTCGGATTGGCCGAGGCACGAGGCAGGCGTGTCCCCTTCCCACCCGCTCTTCGACATAGCCATGGAACCTATGGCTGCGCAAATAGGCCAGCACTAGGCAAATCGGGGTACAGGTTTCTCCACCCGTGGATTGGTTGTGTCCCTCTATGCAGACGACATCACACTGTATGTTACCCAACCGGTACAAAATTTATCACTGCTTATCCATGAAATTGTGAGATTTGACGGCATGTCGGGCATCCAAATTGGGCCAAGTCTACGCTGCTCCCCTTAAGAGAGGTCACAACCCCATTCCCCACGGAATATCCGCTCCCATGGGCAGACAACCCGGTGAAATATTTGGGAATCTAAATATGTAAGGACACGGAGGCGGTCTGGAGAGCCAACTATGGCAACCCAATTAATTGGTTAGAAGACAAAATTCACAACTGGACAAAACTCCCGCTGTTCCTGTCAGGACTTTACGCCATAGCGAAAATGGTGATCCTTCCTAAGTTCCTCTATTTGTTTGTTAACATACCCAGACCACTTACACAAATGTCCTTTATGCGTTTACGATCCAATCTTATAAAGCAACTTTGGGCTGGGAAACAGCCCAGAGTTAAATACGAGTTACTGACATTACCACAGACACAGGGCGGAATGGGAGCACTGGATTTACAACTCTATGCACTCTGCGCCCAGGCACACTTTTTACGTTATTGGACGCGCCCAATACCCTTTCAGCCACATGTCGCGGTAGAGATCGACAAAGTCTTTCAGATCCACTCTAGACAGCCCTTTTTCTGCCAAACAAACGTCCAGGACTCGACATAGACAATCCGCAATGGTAGAGGTGGGCGTGGCAGGGGTTAGAGCGCAAAGCAGGATGCGCGCAGCTATATGGTGCGTCCATCCCAGTGTCCAAAAATCCAACACTGCCTCCGCTGACGGATGGGGGCGCCTGCGAACGCGCCGCCAAACTTGCCACCCACACATTTTGCAGATCTTTACCCCAACGATCACTTCATGGTCCAGACTCAGGGCGGAAGCACCCCCCTGGACACCCTCCTCTACTATCAACTTCACGCAGCATGTCGTGCAGCATTTCACACTATTCCAGCCCTGGCCCACAAACATTAAAGGCCCTAGAACACATTTACACAGCCAGCACTGCGCGTTAACTCATCACATCTTTATACAATCACATGCAGTGCTCCGCTCCTGCGAAGGGAACACAAGCACGGGAACCCTGGGGCAACGGCCTTCACACACCTCTTACTTACAAACTACTGCTGTGGCCAATTAGAACTCTTATCTCCTGACTACATGTTACGCCTCATACATTTTAAATTTCAACATCGTATATATATTGTACCCCTGCCCAATTATACAAAGGAAAAGCTACTTACCAGTATGAATCTGTTCTTGGCATGTAGAGCTGCAGATTCACACACTATCCATAGATCGCCATCTGGTGTTGGGCCTGGATGTTTGCAGTTTGTTATGGTCTTGGAACAAGTCTTTGGAAGTCACGAGATAGGTGACTCGTCCTGTGGACAATAGTGCGCATGGGCATCAACTCCATCTTCAGAAGTTTTTATGCCAAGAAGGGAAATGATGGAGTTTTGTGAGAAATAGAAAGAGATGTCAATGTATGTTGTATCTATTTAAGATAATACTGGAACAAATAAAGGTAGCCAGGGAAGTGGGTGGGCGTGTGTGAATCTGCAGCTCTACATGCCAAAAACAGATGCATACTGGTAAGTAGCATTTTCCGTTCGAGGCATATGAAATGCAGATCATACACTATGCATAGATTGCATAGCAGTACTGTCCCTTTAGCAGCGACCACCAGTATCTGTTGCAGTAGTTTGAAATAGTGTTTTGAGTAGCCTGGCCCACACTAGCTTGCTTTTTTGCTTGCACATCTACACAATAGTGTTTTGTGAATATGTGCGGTGTAGACCATGTAGCTGCTTGCAGATATCATCTAAGGGAATGTTTCCTAAAAATGCCATGGAAGCCCCTATCTATTTTGCGAGTGGAATGGGCTTTCGGGGGAATAGAAAGTCTATGTTTTGCTTTGTTATAGCAAATTTGTATACATTTGACAATCCACCTTGCAATTCCAGACTTTAATATGGGATTGCCTTTATGTGGTGGTGAAAAGGAAACAAATGGCTGTTCTGTTTTGCGACAAGGTTTTGTTCTGTCAATGTAGTAAAGAAGTGCTCTTTTTACGCCCAGTGTATGAAGATCTCTTTCTACTACTGTTTTTGGTTGCGAGAAGAAGCCTGGCAACTCTACAGGTTGGTTGAGATGGAAAGGAGTAATAACTTTTGGAAGGAATTTGGGATTTGTTCTGAGAACCGCTTTGTTATGATGGAGTTGTAAAAATGGTTCTTGAATAGTTAGTGCCTGTAGCTCACTGACTCTTCTGAGAGATGTGATGGCCACAAAGAGAGCGACTTTCCATGTATGAAATTGTAGCTCACATTTGTGCAGAGGTTCAAATGGAGGACCCATTAACCTAGTGAGAAGGATGTTTAGATTCCACACTGGAGAGGGTGGTACTCTGGGAGTAATGATTCTTTTGAGGCCTTCCATAAATGCTTTAATGGCAGGCACCCTGAATTATGACAGATGTCTATTTTGCAGGTAGGTTGTTATGGCAGCGAGATGTAATCTGATTGATGTGTATGCTAGATTACATCTTTAAAGATGGAGCAGGTAACACATGATGAGTTGAATGGACGCATCTAGAGGATTGATTGTGTTATTGGTACAGTATATCACAAATCTTTTCCACTTGGCTGCATGGCAGGCTCTAGTGGTGGGACGCCTAGTTTCTTTCATGACATTCATACAATGAGGTGGAAGATTGAGGTAACCAAATTCTAAGACTTCAGGAGCCAGATCGCTAGGTTGAGCTGTGTGGGATCTGGGTGTCTGATCTCTCCATGGTTCTGTGTTAAGAGTTGGTGGGAGAGATGTAGGTTTTGGTGCGGGACTACTGACAGTTCCAGCAAAGTTGTGTTCCAATGGCTGTCTGGCCCATGTTGGAGCAACCAGGATCAGTGTTAGTGACTGTTGTTGCAGACTGCGTACCACTCATGGAATGAGTGGGAGAGGCGGAAAAGCGTAGGCAAATCTGCCTGACCAATTCATTCATATCGCATTGCCTTTGGACAATGGGTGTGGATATCTGTGGCGAAGCTTGGGCATTTTGTGTTTGAATGTGTGGCGAAGAGATCTATCTCCGGATGCCTCCACATTTGGAAATATGGTTGAAGAACTTGTGGAAGAAGTTCCCACTTGTGAATCTGTTGTGTCTGACGACTTAACAGATCTGCCATGTGATTCTGGAATTCCTGGAAGATGTTGGGCTAAAAGGAATATGTTTTGAGGAATTGCCCATCTTCATATGCTCTGTGCTAGTTGAGAGAGCTGGAGAGAGAGAGCGCCCCCCTTGTTTTTGTAGATAATACATTGCTGTTATATTGTCCGTCCGGACTAAAACAGCTTTGCCTGATAAGTGTTTCTGGAATGCTTTTAATGCCAGGAAGATTGCTAGTAGCTCCAAATGATTGATGTGGAGTAGCTTTTCCTGAGGTGTCCACCTACCCTGTATGGTGTGATGTAGTAGATGAGCTCCCCAGCCGGTGAGCGATGCGTCTGCTGTTAACACGAATTGTGGAACCGAACCAGCTCTAGGAACGGTACCCCTTTGGAAAGGTTTTGGGTGTTACACCACTGCAGAGAGCGATGTGTGCGGCTGTCCACAAACACCAGATCTGTTAGCTGACCTTGAGCTTGATTCCACTGACATGCTAAGCATTCCTGTAAGGGGTGCATCTGGAGTATTGCATGAGGTACTATGAATATGCAAGAGGCCATCATTTATATTAGTTGCATAAACACGCGAAATGGAAGCGAGTGCTCCGGTTTGAATTTTGTTATAAGGCCCCGTTTACTTGCTACTCTGGCTGAATTAGGATATGCAAGGCCTTTTGAGGTGTCTATTGTGGCACCTAGATATTGCTGGATGCGGGACAGTAGGAGGTGAGACTTTGGGAGATTTATTGTAAACCCTAAGTCGTAAACTAGTTGGATTGTGGTGTGTGTGTGTGTGTGATTTACACACTGGGTACATATACCTGGCTTTTATGAGCCAGTCGTCCAAGTATGGGAAGACGTGAATTTGTTGTCTTCTTAAGAGGGCTGCTACCACTGCAAGACATTTTGTGAATACTCTGGGTGCTGTGGTGACTCCGAATGGGAGATCCTTGAATTGGTAATGCTGACCGTCCACGACAAATCGAAGATATTTCTAGGGTGAATGGGAATGTGGAAGTATGAGTCCTTGAGAACTAAAGTGGAAAGGAAATCGCCTTGTTTGAGTAGAGGAAGGACCTGTTTAACAGTGACCTTGTGAAAATGGTCTGATTGTATGTATAGGTTTAATGGTCTGAGGTCCAAGATGTGTCTCAGGGTTCCATCCTTCTTGGGAATTAGAAAATATAGGGAGGAACCCCCTGTGTTTTGATGGTGCAGGGGAACTGCTTCTATTGCATGTTTGCAACCACAATTTGTACTCTGTTAGTAGTGCAGGCACTAAATTGTTGTGTTTCTATTGCATGTTTGTGCAGGAGGGAAAGCACCTCTTGTTTCAGAATTATTAAATGCTCTGTTGACATTGGATGCTGTTTGGGTGGTATGTTTGGGGGAGTTGCAGTGAGTTCCGGGCAATAACCGGATTGGATGATTTGTCTCATCCACCTGTCCGTGGTGATAGTGTTCCAGACAGGTAGGAACTGTATCATTCTGTAGTAGGGGATCTCTGTGTATAGTCACAATCTAGTGAATAGTCCCGCCCATGTGCGTGGACCCCGGAGCAATCAAAAATAATCTCTTACAGTGTCAAAAAATGCAGAAATGCATAGACACTTAAGAGAAAATTTTAAGACATATAATGCAGCCCCCAACAGGCTACACTGTCCTTGTTTGTTTGTTTGTTTGTCATTGTTTGGAGGTGGAGGCAGTGCGAGTATTGGTAGTTTTGCCTCTACTCTTGCTATTATTGCCTCTGTAGCCTCCTCTGTAATAAACTCTGGTAGAGGAGGTGTGTGTGGGACTCTTATAGGAAGTGGAGGAGTTATCGGTCTCGCAGGGGTCTCCAAACCGTTCCTGGATGGTCAGATCAATGCCAGATTTTTTAAATAACTACATGTATCTCAATAGGGATATCCCAAAAATCTGGCATGGATCCGGCCCTCCAGGACCGGTTTGGAGACCCCTGAAGCCTCTAGAGGGGCCTCTATACGAGAAACTTCTGGGAGCTTGCGATTGCAAAGCTTCCATTTATTTGGCGGTATCAGTATCGTTTTCATCTTTTCCAAAGATGAATCTACCGTAGGTCCAAATAAGTGTTCTTGGTCAAAGGCTTGGTTCAGTATGATAGTCTGAACCTCTGGTTTGAACCCTGAAATCCTTAGCCAGGCATGTCTGCGTAAACGGACACTGGTATTAATAGCTCTGGAGGCTGTCTCTGCCGCATCTAGAGAACAAAGAACGGAGGTATTGGTTACTAGTTTACCTTCCTGTATGAGATCATTGGCCCTTGTTTTATATTCATCTGGAAGGTGTTGTAGTAGGGTCTCATAGTGCGCCCCATCGTACCTAGCTAGTAAGGCCTTTGTGCTGGCAATTCTCCATATATTGGCTGCTTGTGACGCTGTTCTTTTAGCAGATGGGTCCAAGAGTTTTGACTCTTTGTCAGGCGGTGGAGCATCACCTGAGGTTTGAGAGTTAGCCCTTTTCCTGGCGTTGGTGATCACTAAGGAATCTAAGAGAAGCTGTCCTTTAATGTATGCAGGGTCTGTTGGGGCAGCCTTGTACTTTTTTTCTATTCTGGTGTTAATGACTATAGCCCTTACGGGTCTTTAAAGACTTCAGGAGCGTGTTTATTACCCCTTTTAACAGTGAGAGAATGGAGGTGGACCTTTGAGATGTTGCAAAAGTGTACACGAGGAAGTCTTCTTCTATAGGGTCTGTATGTAGATTTACCCTGTGGTATTCTGCAGCCCTGTGTATAAGCTAAGTGAATCCTATAGTGTCCTTTTGTAGGGGATGGTCTTGATTGGTAGACATCCTCTTGTGGTACATTAGGAACATCTGGTGTGCCATATTTTTTCCATGGGTCATTTGGGATGCAAGGATGACTAGGTTCCCCTAGAGGTTCATCATCCCCTTCGTCAACAGTGGTACAGTCATCATCTGGAGGTGGAGGAGATTGGGAGGATACTGGAGATGGGGTAGAAGAAATGTATTGTGGAGGAGGAGGTGGAGAAGGAATCCTTAAAGGAGAAGGGGCAATGTATTTTTTTCTTTAAAGGAATAGGAGGTGGTGTAGGTTTTCCTTTTGTTGGAAGGACTAATTCTAAGATGATCTGTTTCTGGTTCTATTTGGGTAGGATTGGGTCGAAAAAGCTCTTCCTCTGGAGTTTGTTTGGGTGCCGATTTTTTCGGGTCAGAGTGCTTGTGTGGCACAGTTTTTGGGGTTGTCTTATGCTCCGTAGGTTTGGAATCAGGAGTTTTGTTGGGCTCCAAAGGTTTGCTTGGGGTCTTCGGAACCGGTTGCTTGGTCGGCTCCGATGATTTTTTCGGATCCGAAGGTTTAGTGTCTGTAGATTTCGGTGCCGAATGAGCCGATGTGGAACCAGGCTTCGGTGCGGATGAAGACAATGGTTTCTCTTTCGGTATGTCTTTTGTTGTCAGTGCCAAGGATGAGGTTTTGGCACCGACGGTAGGCTGGCTCGATATCGAGTGGCATGAAGGCTTATATTTGGACTTCTTTGCCAGGCCTGAAGGCGGGGCATGAGAAGTTTTATCCCGGTGTGCACACAGGCCCGAAGGTGAAGGTGTTACAGAAGCCTCTGAATAGATGGGTGGGGAGGAGGGGTCGACATTAGTACTTACGACCCGTTGCCCCGGAGTGATGTCTTCGACGTCTGATTCTTCGACTTAGCAGGCGCTAAACGTACTTTCTTCCATGTGCTCCTGCACATGTAAGCCTTCTTGGAAGATATTGTCCGGTATCGATGTTGATGATAGAGCCATGCTTCTTCGAGCTCGACGATCTCTCATGGTTTTCTTGGAGAGGAAAGAGGCGCAAGCTGGACAGTATTTGGCCTCGTGTTCAGGTGAAAGGCAGAGGTTACACACCTCATGAAAATCAGCGTGTGGAAACTTGGATCCACATTGAGGACACTTTTTAAAGGGAGTCCTTTCCATGAGCCAAAAGGCCTGATGGCGCAGATAGGCCCAAAGGCCTGCTTCGACGACCGGAACTGAAGAGTTGAAGTTTGTAATTCAAAAACAATACCGAACAGAGGGTAAGGATTGCGAGTCGAAAGTTAGATCGGTAACAACACCGAACTGAAATGCGTCAAACACATCCGAGCCCCGATGGTGGAAAAAAACAATCTGAAGATGGAGTCAATGCCCATGCGCACTATTGTCCAGAGGAGGAGTCCCATATCTCGTGACTTCCAAAGACTTGTTCCAAGACAATAACAAACTGCAAGCATCCGGGCCCAACACCAGATGGCGATCTATGCAGAGTGTGTGATCTGCAGCTCATATGCCTCGAACTTGGGTATTTCTTCAGATTCCCAATGCGCCCGTTGCCACAGGCGGATTTCCTTCACCTTGCTTGGCTGTGCCCCGCGGTTGCCAGCTACTGGACGGAGGTATTTAGCACCAATGGGGAAATTATAAGCATACAACTAGATCCCTCCCCACTGATGGGCCTTCTGGGACATGTGGGAAACTTAGACCGGGGCGTTAGGAAATTAGTGGCGCTAATGCTACTTCTAGCAAAACGCTAAGTTGTGATGCACTGGGGGAGGGCTCGGGCACCACTGACTCAAAGACATCGCATACTGTCACAAACAATTGTCTAATTACTGGAAATTAAACAAGGTCTCGCCCGCGCGACATCTGGGAATCTTTCACTGCCTATCTCCGTCAACTAGAACCCCTAAAAAATGGCCCGTACCAATGAAACTTTCTCACTTGGGCAACTTGGGAAATAACCAATGTATCTCCTTCACTCCTTCCCCCCAAAACAGCACACGTATGAGAGCTTATGTATACTCCAACGTGGACCGATTGCAGATGCTAACAAATGTCAATATTGTTTACTGTGTATGTGTCATGTCATGTAAATTGTTATTTATGCATTGCTTGTAACAACGCCAACAAGTTTAATTGAAAATCTAATTAAAAAAAAAAAAGTATGAGAGAAGCCACTCTGATCACTCTCTAAAGAAAGATAGGCCCGCAAACCAATGCGCCTCATATAGGCCGCTGTTCCTGCTCAATAAGGATACTAAAATATTTGCTAAGATTCTTGCCAACACAACCACCTTTCTCCATTACTCCCAATAGTGGTGGCACCAGAACAATTGGGCTTTGTGCCAACTCGTTAGCTGACAAGTAAGCTACGTACCCTATTGGGCGTTATGGCTAGTTTTAAACCAGAGACGCAGGTGCAGCGGTCTCTCTCGATGCAGAGAAGGCCTTTGATTCTATTGAATGGCGCTTCTTGAATGCCGTATTGAGAAGAGTTGGGGTGGGAGAGGTTTGTAACAAACTAATAGAAGTTCTACTTGAGAGTCCTACAGCACGAGTACGGGTTAATGGGTTACTTTCAGAACCCATACACATTACAAGACGTACAAGGCAAGGATGTTCCCTGTCTCCTCTCCTGTATACACTTGTGGCAGAGCCTCTGGTGTGCGCACTGCGCGAATACCATGAACACCGTGGTTTAAGGTTCCCCCAGTACAATTTGGTTGTCGCAGCCTATGACACGGACCTTAACGCCTGTGCTGCAGGAAGTTGAACGATTCGGTCAACATTCAGGGTTACGTATTAACTGTACTAAATCTACGGTGTTCCCTCTCACTCCATGCACGGTTCCAGTTGTAGTAGATTACCCTATTACATGGTCTATGTAACCTATTAACTATTTGGGAATTCAGATCCACACTGACCCGGAAGTAGTGGTTCGTGAGAACTGTGGTAGAGCGATAACAAAACTGTCGGGATCCATCGAGAAATGGATACACCTGCCTCTGTCTTTGTTGGGGTGTATATCACTCCTGAAAATGATAGTACTCCCACGGTTTCTGTTCCTCTTTACCAATGTTCTATCTTACAGTCTTTCTTCCGTACACTGCGTTCCTTCCTGCTTCATATGGTGTGGGCTGGGAAACAGCCGAGGGTGTGATGGGAGATACTTACCAAACCATACTAAGTAGGTGGACTGAGAGCCCCAAAGTTCGAATTTTATTGCTGTGCTGCACAACAGATGCATGCATTTCATTGGTTGCATGAGGCCTCAGATAGCCCGCAGGTATACATTGAAAAAGCAGCCGGGAAATCCTATTCATTACCACAGTATCTTTCCGAGACACCCAAGAGGCGCTATCATGTTATAGATCCAGTTGGGTGCACAAGGAGCCTACCTTGGAGGGCGGCAGACATGAGGGGTGTCGCCCTTCTTCATACTCCCAAATTGTTATTAGAAATGTGCAGGTTGTTGCCAATGAGAGGAGAGAGAGGGAATTTGTCTCCGCTGGGTATAAACATGATAGGTGACTTTTTCCTAAACGGTACAGTAAAGAACTTGAACACGTTGGCTACAGAATTCCTGGATGCCTCCCTAATAGCAATATTTCATTTTTATTTAGCAAGGCATGCATTTCAGACAACACTAGGGGAGGACATGATAGAACCGCCCAAGTTTACCCCCTCACGTACTTGCTTAGTGCACAAACCTCAAAACACAGGATTTTGATATTATACACACTGGCCAATGAGGAGCCAGACCCACCTGCTTCAAAATCACTTCCAGAATGGCGTGCAGTTACGGTTAGATATTACTGATGAGCAGTGGGCATATTGCTACACGGACACGAAGACTACATCTCAAAACAGCAGACATTGCTTAATACACTATACCTTTCTGCAGAGAGTCTACTATACGCCAGCTTGTCTGCAGAAGACCGGGCTCCGCAATGATGACTATTGCATGAGATGTGGGGTGGCTGAGGCAAATTTCACATATTTGGCCTGGACCTGCCCAGGGATTCAGAGGTTTTGGGAGATAGTGCACACTCAATTGCAGGATATAGCTGGTGTAGGTATTAGACGGACTCCCTTGGAGACGCTGCTAGGTTATACCAAGGAGTACCCCAAAGACACATGCAAATTATTAGTATTGTGCATCCTATTAGCAAAGCGCAGGATTGCTATTAGATGGTTGAGTAGCCCCACACCCACAAGAGAGGTATGGTGTGCTCACCTATCGCGCTGTAACACGCATTCAGAAAATTTCAATGCGCTTATGCCCACACGCTGCAAACCCAACAATATTTGGCCACCATTTCGGGCATACTTGGCCTGCAAATCCACTGAAGAAGAGGCGGGGGAGGAACATGACAGGTCAGGGATTGGCTAGAGCGATGGGTGCCCCGTGGGAATGCAGAGAGGTTCTGTCTGTATGCTGCCTTTTGGGTTGGGCTGTCTTAGGCACCTGCAGGAAGGGATTGTGTTATATCCCCCTATTGTTAGAGCTGTTGTAGATGCATCAATGTATAATGATACTGCCCCCGCAGTGTAAATTGAAAATGAAATGTACTTATTCTGTTGTAACTGCCTGGACATATTCTGATGTATTATTCTTTTTGTTGTTGCTGCCGCTGTATGTAATGCAATGATCAATGGACACTTTGATAGTCTGTTACCCACCCGCTTCCAAGTAGGCCTCAATCCTCGGACATTCCCATAGAGTATGCAGCAGGGTGCCCTTATTCTGACAGCCCCTCAAGCAGTACTCGTTAGTTGCTCTTTCAATACGGAATAGACAGGTCAGTGTATTACATGCCTTGTAGAGGAGTTTTAACTGGATCCAGTGAAATCTCTCCCCAACGGCGACCATGCCTGGTACCCACATGCTTGCCCCTAGTCATCATCCACAAACCTCCCCAGGTCTCTTTCCCATTTTTCTCCAAGAGGTTTAAGCGATAGGAGACTGTTGTTCAGTAGCGTAGAGCACGGGCAGGACACCGTATGATCAGTCGGGGAGGGAGGGAGTGGGAAGGCACCCAATACCCTCTATTCCAGTGGAGATTACTCCTCTACCTCCCCCCAGTGTGCCTCACATTTGCTCAAACGCCGAAACGCGTCTGTAAGGCATGTTGGATTAAAATATTTCCTTGAGTCTAAGTCACGGTGTCAGTGCCTTCCTTTCATCCGAAGGAATTGGATTGGTAAACAATATATATATATATATATATATATATATATTTATATCCCATCAGTTGCTATCTCAAGATTTGTCTCCCCAATAGCTCATATTCGATCTGCAAGTTGGCAAACAAGATCACTGCACCCTCCTTCCACAAGTCTCCCAATTTGGAGATCCCCAAGAGATCCCACTTCCTGCGTCCCTCTACCTCACACAGACCACTCAAGAGTTTGGAATCCTAGAGTGGAGTCTCTAGGGTCAATCTGCCTCAATGTATGGGTTTCCCTCTTCCATATACTGACCACTGTTTCCGCAGGGGAAGGTGAGGGGGGGCGGCAGCCCCCTCTCTCCAAAGAGTCATCAGAGTTAGCCCTCCGGGGCCATAGCAGTACAGTCCGCTCTCAGAGAAGGTTTCTGCTGGGATGAAAATGTCCAGTCGTTGACAACCAACAACTTTGACGCCCAATAATGGAGCCGGAAATTCAGGAGGGCACTGCCTCCCACCATTAGGTGTCTAGTCAGAAGTGAGAGGGCAATCCTCGGGACCCCATCGTCCCACAGGTGGTGTTCTGCAAAATGCACAAACATTTAGTTAAGTGGATCATTTTGTAGAGGGCTACACAGCCCAGGAGGGATAGCATGAGCTTCCTCCACCTCTCCACATCGCGGCAATAGGCCTCCAGGATGTTTTTTAGGCTTTCCCCAGAAAAAAAACTTTTTACCAACCTTCAGAGGCCAAAGCATGTCTAAATTGCAAGGTTCCACTTATGTTTTCTTCCAAAATGTCTGTGAAAGGGATTTTTCTGGCTAATATTCTGCAGATAAAGCTTACATTTATTTAAATTTAACAGTTTCTTTTTTTTTAAATGGCCAATGTAGCTGGTTGATAGCTTTCCAAAATTATTCCTTATTTTTAAATAGGACCTTCCTGTAAAAAAGCTTTTGCAAACTAATGTGTATTTTTAAAGTGCTCCGGGATCCAGAACCTGGGCAGGACTGTTCAGTGCTTATGGCTATTAATAAAGACCCCATGGATGAGAATCAATGTTAATTACAGTATTTCAAAGTTCTCACTGTTATTATTCTCAGAAACATTTATTTTCATTAAAATTAACATGCTTGTTCAGCTGCGTATCTCTGATTAGGCACTTGTGTGTGGACAATGGTTAGAGATTCAAAAAAAAATTCAGTTGATTTCACCTGCAAAGCTAGTAAGCATGTATTTAGTAATGAATTCTTAATGAAGATCAGGCCCCACCACTACAGGATACATTTCAATTCACAACAAAAATAATATTTTACAGATATATAAAGCCTTTACTTCTGTCGAGCATCAATCTGAATCCACTCATTACCAACTCAAAAAGTTGTTAAAAAGGCTAAGCTCAGTTACCATAAATGGCGAGCACAAGAACAGGATCTGCTGTTAGAAAATGTTTCAACTATCCTTTTTAAGGAAGAAACCAGGGTGGCTATAGAGGATTTGGACTGGGCCAACAGTACAACTTTACACCAGGAGAGACACGTTTTACCTGTAGGGGTTTCTAAAGAAATGGAAGGCAAAATAACTATACAGTTTCCAATCTTACTCGTAAGCAAGGATCCTTCTCTGTCCCCACGAAAGAAACAGAAGTCTCATGAGAAAATACAGCTAATTACCTATTTTTCTAACCAACATTGCAAGAGGAGTATAACAGAGCTTAGGCCTCCCTCCACCTTTATTCTTACCAACGCTACCATGTCTGCAGAACTACTAGCCTTACACAATTTGATACTTAAGAGAACTCTCTCTACACTTTAAAATCACACCTGAATGTATTCCATATAAAGACACAAAAGGCAAAACACATTGCATTGAATCTAACGAGGAATAGTCCACTCTATAACAATACAACCTCCAGATAAGTATGGAGGTACTGTTATATGGAACGCCCTAGAATTTGAGCAAGAGAAATAGAAGGCTAATGTTGACCACTATTTGTGACTCAACTGCAGCCTCACAGGACACACACAAAAACAAAACCTTTAAGATCTGTATGGATGCAAAGGATGGGGGCTTCCCAAGTCACAATTATTTTTTATTACTGAATACTCTAGTACTATCTACCCTATTACTGTGCAAATGGTAGATCAACAAGTTCTACAAGCAGGAAAATATAGTTATTTAAAATAGTTTGTGTTTGAAATCAAAATTTTATACAAGGGACAGCAGTGACAATCAATAAAAATCGAGTACTTTTCCTTAAATCCTGACCTTGATTTTTTGGGTTTTATCGGACATGGAGTCTCTATACACTAACATGTCACAGCCAGAAGGAATTGGGAGTGATTGAGGGTCTTGTATATACTTGTCATATCACAATGGCAGAGTGTACTAATTTCATAACATCATTACCTTACTAAGAACTATTTCAAGTTTGATGGAACCTAATAATTATAAAGCTCTGCTACAACAGCAAACCGTAGACCCATGAGAACAAGGGTATCAAATAAATAATAATACAGTGGTTCTAACAAGTATCCTTCATGCTCAGTTATATGTTTGAAGGTTAAATGACGTCATGCTAGCAATGCTTGTGTGACAATAAGAAAACAGAAAACCACAATTAAGCAAAGGGAGAAAATTAATATTCTTAGTTAATTCAAGACCAGTGACATATTGAAATCATACAAAAAAGTGCATCATTTGGTACAATGTGACCCGGTGTGATGCACAACACAAAATGAAACAAAAACAAAACACATTTACATTAGGGTTGGCTTGTTTCTAACAAACAAACACCTATAGTTTTAAGTACAACAGATAATGATTCCTCCACTGGTTTGCTTGTTATTTGTTGATGACGTTTCGACCATTAAAAGATTAAAAGGGTCTCATCAGGACAAATTTAATATAGGGACATTTGTGAAAATGTTCATCTGTGGTTACAAGCGTGAAAGATCAATGGAGAATGCTTTAATTTGTATTAGTCTCATGCTACTGATATTTACCACATCTGTTTTATTGTAACATATAAACAGTGATTGATTTGTAAATCCAAACAGCACACATCCAGTACATTTAACAAAGGCTGCAGTACTGTTTATCTGGGAGTTTTGTTTCCTAATATCAATACTAAACCTATAAAGTCCCCAAAATCATTTCCTAATTCGTCCTTTACACCTTATTAAATAACTGGCCCATTTATTCCTTTTCTTATTGTTATAGCATGCCAATACAGTACACTCAACACTGTATCTTGTGCGATCGCTATCTTTTTTGTCTGTTTAGTGCCAGCCTGCGCGGATGCTCCATTACTAAATTCGACATGGACATCGACGGTCACCCTACCAGGCACAGCTCAGTAACATAAATACGTTTCTTTTCTTAATTTACTGATTATTTGATTTGTCAGTAAGTACATCAGTAAATTTAACAAAGTACTCGTTATTATGATTGTTTAGATCTAGTACCATATGTCTTTGAGTCTAGAATAGATGTAAGTTGAGGAATCATTATGTCTAAGCAAGCAAGTACTACACAAACGTAGTCTTACAATTCGTTTTTATCTTGCAGTGTTTTGTTTCTAAAAATATAATAACTTATTTAGACATTAGGCTTCAACTTCATTATAAACATATGTTGTAACTGCACTTTCACACAAGTATACATTTTTCACGTGTGCGTCTCCACATTCATGCCGCTTTTTGACTTACTTTTTTCTGCATAACCTTTTACATTTTTTTCTCAAGGGACTTTTCGTATCAGCCTTGAATTTTGACCTGCATAAGAAACAACTTGGCTACACATAATTGACTTTTCTATAGAGAACTTTCCCTCTCCAAAACTCAAGTTATACTAGTTCGGAATTAACACAGCCAATTTCCTTCAATTTTTCAGAAATGTTATGCTTACGCTCCAAATAGCCCTCGCCCTGAGGATGACCCATAGATCACCTCAAGGTTGAAATGCTATCGGCGCTGTGGACAATTAGGTGATGAAAATCACTGCTTAAAGTAGGCCAGTCATTTTGAACAAATACAGCTAGCACTAACTGGTCTTTTGCCCCATTTCTGTAGTTACACATGTTCCATTTTTTTAAAACAGTGGAACACTTGACTGCTAACCATTGTTTTGAAAAATGATTGTTGATGTAATTTACTGTAAACTAAAGTAAGCTATTCACTACTTATGAACATCTCTGCATGCCATTATCCTTTACTAGACACTGTGGTAGTAGTTGCTTTGTTACAATAAATATATGTAACGTTTTTTCTCAACTCAATGTTAAATTCACTTATTACACACACACACACACACAACAACACACACACCTACCTACCCACCCACCCATCCATGACATATGAGAGGCAAAGCCTCAAGTGAATCATAATACCCCTCCCTCAACTATAGTAATAAATATATTATACTCTACACGTCTTCAAATTTGGTTTATGCCAAAGTATACTCTTTAATGTGGATTTGCTGCACAAAAAGGCAGAGAGAGCTCTTTCCTGGTGTAAAGTAATTGTTAAATGCAATCAATGAGGGAAAAAAGTCGTTTTCTTTAATCAATGTCGCTGTACTATGTTAATAAACTTGAATTTGACTTTTGACCTATAGTAATTTGTCCACCGACCTGTAATACGTTGAGTTGCTCTATGTAAAACATAACTGTGCCAGCTTTGTTTTTACTGTCATGGTATAAATGCATACATGCATACCTACATTGTTGCTTACACACTTACCATACAGAGCATTCTTTGATGGTGAATAAACAAAGGCCAGGGTGTACAGATAGAAGTTCAACAGGCCATAAAAAGATAAAAATTCTGCAGGTGACAGTAGTTAAGGATAGAAATATAACAGGTTTACCTAACAAAATTCCAAAATACAGTAATTCTGTAACATTTTATTTTGCAGCAATCGATCGCTTACTGTGTGATATTTCTCTATGGTACAAGAACAAGTTACTGACCTTCAATAACACTCTGTCTTGTGGATGCTCCATCTAAATACAGAATCCTTGACATGTTGGAAATGTGCCCCTTCTGCAGGATTACCACAATTGTTTTTGCTGGCTATCAAACTCTGTGCACTTTACCCCTGCTGACAGAGGGGAAAGTGCTTTCAACATGATAAAATTGGTTTACTCCTGAATTGGCATATTTAAGTTACATAGAAGTCACTACTATACGGTACGAAGGTGTATCCAGGGCCTTAAGTTAAATGGCACAAGTATACTGCAGCACCCACTGTACCATCCACTACAGTGACCATGTAAACCTGATTACATGGCTGCCACCAGTAGCTTGACTGTGCAGCTTCTAACTGGAAATCTGACCTATCAACAATCTTTTTGAAAGGCCTAAACCTTCCTTATAAATATTTACAAGCCACCCCTAAAATGGCCTAAAAGCTCATGCAGGTCGGTGCATAGTATTTAAAATAAGTACATGCAAAAGGGTAATGTTAAGCATGTCCTTATAGTGAAAAGGCACAAAAAAACTTTAATTGTAGCAGGGTTAGCTGTTACATAGAAAACACTGGGATACAATATTTAGTTTAATAAATGTTATCCCTGCTTAGGGAACAGCTTGAGAAATATTTCAAGGACTTTTTTTTAATAGTTAAACAAAATCCAATTGAATGGTACATTTAATTTTGTCTACTGTTGAAAATACACTTTAGAAAAGTTACCTTTCACACGACTAAAGACTTTCAGTGTTTTCTAGCGGTCACCTGATTGCTCCTCTCTAGGGAGGCCTGAACAGCTCCCAGGAGCAAACAATAAGCTGACCAGAATGGACAGGAATGATCAAATTCAACCTGATAGGATATCCAAGGAAGGCTGATAGGTCTGCTGGTGTTTTCATGACACTTGGGGTCACTTCAAAAAGGACTCCCCGTCTCAGGAAAATGTTAGCTGTCACTTAGGCAGGGCCCTTCTTTTCCCATACCAGGGAGTCATGCCCCAATCGCAGTGGGACTCTTTGACATTACAGTGTCAGAGCCTGTTTGACAGGTCAGCTGGGTTACATATACCATTTGGGGTACTCTTCAAAGGAAGGAAACGGAATGCCAAAACACTTTGGGGCACATTAGGATGTCCGCCCGCCATCCGTTCGTACAGAGGGACCGCCCGCCATAAGGGCGGGGGTCCCGTGCATGCCATTAGGATGCGCCCGCCACAGCGGCGGGCGCATCCTGCATACCTAACATTGTGGCGGGCAGTGCACTCAGCACCTCCGCCACAATGTTAGGGAGGCAGGTTGTGCACTTCCATGCACAACATGGCAGGCACCACGCAGTGCCTGCCATGTTGTGCATGGAACTGCAGGGGGGTACCCCCCCATGTGCACCCCCCACACCCCCAGAGTACTTGGGGGGCCCGCAACGGGCCCCCTTAGCAGACTCCGCATGCCTTTCCGTGGCAGAAGGCATTCCTAAACGCACATTGTAATATGGCTGGCGGTGTCTGAAAAGACACCGCCACCATATTGCAGCCTTTTCCTCCCCGGTCGCAAGTCGACCGGGGCGGAAATGCGGCGGTCGGTCTTTCCGCCCGCCGCGGACTCCCCAGCCATACTAATATGGTGGGGGGTCTTTTCTACACGGATGGCGGGCGGATTGCCCCCGCCGGTGACCACCCCCGGGCCGGCTGGGGCAATCCGCCCGCCATCCTAATGGGGCCCTTTGTGGTGTGCATCCACTGTTTGCTGAGAGCTCAACTTTGATTTTACCAGACCTCTGTCGGAGTTTGTTGGGAGTACAGAGAGTGCCTAAAGCTGGATTTTATCGTTAGACATTGAAGGACCCCATGATTACCATAGTACACTCCCCACAAACACACACCCAGCCCTCAGAGCCCAAGTTCAGTATGACCAAAGACTTCAGCCATCATGCAAAAAAAGTGGGTAGGGTTAGCCCCAGGAACCTTTATCCCCATTGATTAGGACGTCCACAGGGGTTGTTCGAATTAATCTTTATTCGTTCTCGTGAAAGGCAGATCTTAAAAGATACATTATAAAACCACTGTATTTCATTATAGATAACAAAAGATAAAACACAGAGGCAGAGAAATAAAAACATCAAACTCAGCTAGCACATACCAATTTAAAATGATATTTGACATAAGAACCACAAAGACTATCCAGGTAAACAGTCAATGCAGAATCCCGTTGTCCCTACCAGAAAAATCATGGTTATAAAAATTAACCATAAAAACACAACACTTTGGTCCCCACCTTACTTCAAAGACCTGCATGTATTCCTCATTCAGCAATATTGGTGTTATTTTGCAGCTAATACCTACTCTAAACCATGCAGCCAAGCCACCCTTCGCTCAACTCGCAGTGGAGGGAGATGTAAAACAATTAAAACAAGTATACCCATTGATACAAATATCCTCCTGTGACCACTTCACTTGGGAATAAATATATACCTTAACAAGGGTAATCCAGTTGTCAATATATATAACTAGCTTACCTGTCGTGCTTTGCTGCGATCTCAGGAGAAAGGAAATTCAAGGAAACTCGTTATGATAACATTCAATTTACATTGTGTCATTGTTATTGAAACGTATTCATTTTATTTTTTAAAACATTTCTAAGTGTGGCTTGAGCAGTGCGTCCTCGTTTGGCTTCCAATCCTGATTCTGGTTGCTCTCCTGTTTCATTAGAGCGGGCTTGAGCAGTGCGTAATCGATGAGTTTCCAATCTTGATTCTCGTTGCTTGTTTGTTTGAGAAGAACAGTCTTGAGCAGCTCGTACTCGATCGGCTTCCAATCTTGATTCTAGTTGCTTGTTCGTTTGAGAATTACGGGGTTGAGCAGTTTGTATTCGAACAGCTTCTAATCTTGCTTCCCGTTGCTCGTCTGTTTCTGAAGCTCGTAATGCCTTTCGTGCTTCTGATGTAGATTGTCCAATCGATTTCCGTTTGGGGGTCATAACTGTCGACGATGCTCGCAAATTCGCTGTCTATTTCAGTATTCGAAAGATTAAAAAAAAAGAAAATTGACAGAAACCTTCGCAGGAGTGTACTCAACAACTTCTTAAAGTTTCATGGCGATCAGATGAATGGTGTAGTAATGCATAAAGGACAAACAGACAGACATACTTTTGTTTTTATATATATAGATTTAGATTCTGCACATATCCTTCTTGCTGGCAATCCCTGGTACCTGTAACCACAGAATCCCTCACTAAACACACCTTATACGGTTGTCGACTACTTTGGCTGGGTGACCTATTTGCAAGTACCGAAATGCAATCGGTCACATCACTAGCGGAAGGGCACACCCAGCATGTCATACATGGACAGATGTATTCTGCATAGACTTTACAATACTGTACGTGCCAAGATTCTGACTGCCCCTTCAGAGACTTCCGAATTTTCATAATTGTCACTAGTCATCGCAACTCCTGATAGTTCTTATCTAGTCTTGCGGCTGTATCATGCAGCTCTCTCACTGAAGCCAGTGGTGGAAATGGGGGCACATGCGGCATGGGAAAGAGAACTGGGTAGCCCAATTCCTGACAAGACGTGGCACTTATGCTGTGAGCAAACCAGGCTAGTTTCAAATAATCACCGACAAACTTCTGCATTTCAAATATCTACATCATGCCTACACCACCCATAATTTATTAGCCAAATTTGGCTTCACTAAATCACATTGTTGCTCCAGGTGCGCCATGCACTGGTTACCTCTATACATGTATACTACTTTCATTTCGCTTTATTTTACAGGAATGCACATGGTGATTGTAAGTTTCTGTTTGCTAAAGATTCCTCCCTTGAGTCATTCTTTTCTCATATATTGTTTTCTTTTTGTTGTTTGTTTGTTTACTAAACAATCAATAAAGAAATATACTTTTTAAAAATATATGTATTTAAAATGTAGAAGACAGACCAGAGATATTCCAGCTGAGGAATTCAAGGTTGGCGTTGTCCTTAATATCGTCCATATAAGCAAGAAATGACCCCTGACCATTCAGGCTATACCCAGCAACAAATTGATGCAGATCCAAAGCATGATTATCCCTCAAACCCAAGTCCAGGGTCTCATATGAACAAAGGGACGCAGTGGGAAAATCAGAAGAAAATATGCCAATGGGTCCAGGAGTGCACTGCCTTGGTAGGAGGAGGAGTTATAAGCTTGGGGGAGATGATTAAGTTTTCGATGACCACAACCTTGCTAGAAACACATTCAGTCTCTCTTTGTCAAGCAATATCTCAAGGTTAGCAAGAACAGCGTATCTGATCCCATGCAGGAGTTGACTGTGACAGAGTTGATGTTGGGGTTGACATCCACTCGACAGGAGAGTAGATGGCGCCAAATGTCTATAGAAGAAACCCAAGGAGCGATGTTTTATAGCTCTGGGATATAATACACCTGTTATGGCCTGGAGCAAACTTTCCCCCACAATTGATGGCTTACGAAAGTTTATAACAGTACAATCACCCGGGTACTGCAAAGAGAGTGGCCCAATCCCCCCCACCCTGTGAATGGAAAGAAAGTCATTATGGAGATTGTGGGCAGAGCCGATAGGATTGGCGATCCGGTGTTAACTTATTTTTTTTTAGATCTAGTGTGGTCTATGTAGATACAGAAGGAAGACGTGGGGCTTTGGCTAATATAACCATGTATGGGCAAGAGGCAGATTAATCACAGGGAGAGGATCCAGGCAAGATTGCAGGCCAGCTACAGCCAAAGGACCCCCAGGCCTTCAGCAAGGTCCTGGGTTTCCTGGGTATCCTTAAGTCCTGACTGGTAGGGTGATCTGAGGAAGAAGTAACCCCAGGCCATATGACGGCATTGCCTCCAGCTTGTGGGCACCTTCCATTGGGCACAATAGAAGGACCAGTTGTGATGGAGGGCTGTGGTTCACTCCTGTGAGTGCAAAGTTGCTACTTTGGGGGCCTGATATCCATGCCTCATTTTTTTTTATTAACAGCCTTCAAGTGGTCCTCAACAGCTCCACTCAACTGCCCACAAATACTGTCCAAAGGATCCTATGGAGTAAAGTAGGATTTTGGAGAGCTAGGTACTAAGAGCGACTGCCCTTTCCTTGAGTTAGTAGTTTTAGGATGAATCCCCCCCTGGATTTAGTTTAGAACGATATTCCCTGCACCTAGCCACAGGATCAGGGTCAGGTGAATGTGCATCATTAATAGACCTGATAGAGACGTCTCCCTCATAAACCCTTCAGTGTTGTGGTTGCCAGGGGCGCGCACACACCCCAGGAGTTGGGACTTGAATGTTGCCATCAGTCTGGGCCTCGTTGCAAGATTCAGCCAGTCATTAGTGTACACCCAGTCATATGCTCCAATAGGAACAGTCCAGCCGGAAATGCCAGGTCTGGACTACCCTGAACTGGAACACATCCAACTCAAGGCCGGTTTGGTGGCACAGTGATCACAGTACCCACGTCTGAGCATACCTGTTGCACTGGAGTATACAAAAAAGTGATTGGTGAAATTCTTGAATTAATCTGAACCACTGGTAATAACTGAGGCCTGCATCCCAGTCCATCCTTTTTTTCCCACAAAGGCAACTCAGATTAGGCCCAGCTCTATGTACCTTTACTTTCTAAGGTTTAATGTATGTTGGTGCTGAAGAGGCAGCACTTAAGGAACAATGGCCACCGAAAATTGTGCGTTGATCGCTCCTGTTTGGGTCCATTGGCTGGGTTCCATCTGTATGCAATATATCTAGAATAACCACGGCACACTAATACCCGGTTAGGGCATTGTGAGTGATGTCAAGGAAGGAATATGCTACTTACCAGTATGCATCTGTTCTTGGCATGTAGGGCTGCTGACATTCATATCTGTGCATAGATCTCCGCCTAGTGTTGGGTCCGGATGATTGCACATTGTTGTCCTGGAAGAGTCTTCGAAGTATCACGAGATAGGTGGCTCCTCCCCTGGACTACAGTGCGCATGGGCATCCTCTCCATCCTCAGATTGTTTTTCGCCATTGTGGCAGAGATGGAGTGTTGTACAGTAAGAGATGTCCATGCAAGAAAGTGAGAGTTAGAATGAATGCTACAGCTGCGACAGGCACCGGGGAGGAGGGTGGGCGATATGAATGTCAGCAGCCCTACATGCCAAGAACAGATGCATACTGGTAAGTAGCATATTCCGTTCAATGCATGTGGGCTGCTGAATTCATATCTGTGCATAGAATGTATAGCAGTCTCTCCCTTAGCGGTGGCTACATGTGCCAGCTGCAGCAGTCTGAAACAGAGTTTTTAGAACAGCCTGTCCTACAGCAGCTTGCTGTTTGGAATGTACATCTACACAATAGTGTTTTGTGAAAGTATGTATGGTAGTCCGTGTGGCTGCTTTACATATTTCCTCTAGAGGAATGTTTCCTAGGAAAGCCATGGATGCCCCCAGTTTGCGTGTAGAATGCGCTCTCGGGGGAACTGTTAAAGTGCGTTTTGCCTTAAGATAACATATTTGAATGCACTTAACTATCCATCTGGATAACCGAGATTTAGAAATGGGGTTGCCCTTGTGTTGTGGTGAAAAGGCAACAAACAACTATTTTGTCTTCATGAAATCTTTTGTCCTGACTATGTAATATAGGAGAGCCCTCTTAACATCTAGCGAGTGTAGAGCCCTTTCAGGTACTGACTGTGGATTTGGGAAGAACACTGGTAGTTCTATTGTTTGATTGATGTGGAAGTGGGATACCACTTTTGGCATGAATTTAGGGTTTGACCTAAGCACGACCCTATTTGGCTGAATTTGGAAGAATGGCTCTTGAATAGTTAGGGCTTGCAGATCGCTAACTCTTCTAAGCGAAGTAATCGCTACGAGAAAAGCCACCTTCCATGTTAAAAATTGTATTTCACACAAGTGTAAAGGTTCGAAAGGTGGTCCCATCAGTCTGGTTAAAACAACGTTTAGGTTACAGAAAGGTGAAGGTGGGTGTCTTGGGGGGGATCACTCGTTTGAGCCCCTCCATGAATGCTTTAATTGCGGGCACTCTGAATAGCGAAAGGTGCTGCCTTTTCTGAAGGTAAGCTGCTATGGCAGCTAAATGTATCCTTATGGATGAATAGGCTAGATTGCAGTGGTGTAGGTGCAAAAGATAGCATATGATATTTTGAGTTGATGCGTCTAGTGAGTTTATGTCATTGTTGTTACAATAAATGACAAAACGTTATAGCATGCTCTCGTGGTAGGTCTTCTTGCCTCTTTGATAATGTTCATGCAGTCAGGAGGTAAGTTTAGGTAGCCAAACTCTAGGACTTCAGGAGCCAGATTGCAAGGTTCAGCTGCTGCGGATCTGGGTGCTGAATGTCTCCATGGCTCTGCGTTAAGAGACTGGGTGTTAGTTTTAGTCTTTGATGAGGCACCACGGAAAGTTCTAGGAACGTGGTGTACCATGGTTGCCTCGCCCATGTTGGAGCAACCAGGATTAGCGTCATGGAATGCTGGCGCAGTTTGCGTGCCACTAGCGGTATCAACGGAGCTGGTGGAAAAGCGTAGGCAAATTTGCCTGACCAGTTCATCCATATCGCATTGCCCTGAGACTGCGGGTGAGGGAACCTTGCGGCGAAGTACTGGCATTTTGCGTTTTGTTTTGTGGCGAACAGGTCTATCTCTGATTGTCCCCACAGTTGGAAGTATGGTTGAAGCACTGTGGGATGAATCTCCCACTTGTGCACCTGTTGGCTGTGTCTGCTGAGCAGATCCGCTATTTGATTGTCCTTGCCTGGGAGGTGTTCCGCCATGAGAAAAATGTTTCTCTGAATGGCCCTCTTCCACATGCTCTGAGCTAGATGTGACAGCTGTGGAGAGTGTGTTCCTCCCTGTTTCTGTATGTAGTACATTGCAGTCATGTTGTCCGTCCGGATCAACACGGTCTTGTTGCACATATGTACTTTGAATGCTTACATTGCCATAAAAATTGCCATCAGCTCCAGTAGGTTGATGTGCATTTTCTTCTGTTGCGTGGTCCATAAGCCCTGCACTGTGTGGTGGAGGACATGGGCTCCCCACCCTATTAGGGATGCGTCCGTCGTCAAGACTATTTGTGGTACAGGCTCTTGGAACAGTCGTCCCTTGCAAAGGTTTTGTGGATTCCACCAATGCAGAGAGTTGTATGCACATCTGGTCACCAACACTAGGTCGTTTAATTGTCCTTGAGCCTGGTTCCACTGACGTGCTAGGCACTCCTGCAGCGGACGCATGTGTAGTCTCGCGTGAGGGACTATGAAAATGCATGAGGCCATCATGCCTATTAGTTGCATAAACACTCGGGCTGGGAGCGAGTGTTGGGGCCTGAACCTTTGGATTAGCGTCTGAATGTCGTTTATTCTGGCAGAATTTGGCTGTGCTTTTGCTGCCAGAGTGTCTATAGTCGCTCCCAGGTACTGTTGTACGTGGGCACGCTGAAGATGGGACTTTGGGTAGTTCAGCGAGAAACCTAAACTGTGCAGGAGGTGAATAGTGTGAGACATGTGGCTGGCACATTGCTGGGCTGACTGTGCTTGTATTAGCCAGTCGTCCAGATATGGATAGACATGAATATGCTGTCTTCTCAGATGTGCGGCTACTGTCGCTAGGCACTTTGTGAATACTCTCAGGGCTGTTGTCACCCCAAAAGGAAGGACTTTGAATTGGTAGTGCTGATTTTGTATCGTAAACCTGAGATATGCGTCCTTGAGGTCTAGTGTTGCGAGGAAGTCTCCTTGACGCAACAGTGGTAATACCTGCTGTAGAGTGAGCATGTGGAAATGCTCTGATAAGATGTATTGGTTTAGGGGCCTGAGGTCCAAAATTGGTCTGAGAAGCCCGTCCTTTTTGGGGATTAGGAAGTACAGTGAGTACACCCCTGTACCCTGGTGTTCTAAGTGTACTAGTTCTATGGCCCTTTTTTGTAGCATGCTGATGACTTCTTGCTGCAATAAGTGTAGGTGTTCTGCAGACATAGGACGGGGTCTTGGAGGTATGTTGGGTGGTGTGGAGGTTAGTTCTAGGCAATAGCCATGCTGGATAATTTGCCTCACCCATCTGTCTGTAGTTATGTTTTCCCAGACTGGAAGGAACTGCTGTAATCTTCCACCGACCGGTGTTACATGGTCTGTGGGTAGTGACAAGAAGTCACTGTTTGGTATTGGTAGAGGGCCTGGTGGTGTTATTCCCTCGTCCTCTACCCTTGCTGTTATTGCCTCGGTATCCACCTCTACTGTTTTTATTGTAGGTGTTTTGCGTGTTCCCTTTGTTGTATGAGGTTTGCTGTGTTGAGCCTCCTCTTGCAGCTCCTCTGTTGCCGGAGCGACGACAGGAGCCGCCTCTGTATTGTTGTGACTGCAAGGCTCCCATAGACTTTGCTGTCTCTGTATCCTTCTTCATCTTGTCTAATATTGTGTCCACATTAGGGCCAAACAAATAATCAGGGTTTACAGGTTGCTTGAGTAAAGTGCTCTGAACCTCATTTTTAAACCCAGAGATGCGGAGCCACGCATGTCTTCTAAGCATGACACTGGTATTGATAGCCCTAGCTGCTGTGTCTGCCGCATCTAGCGCACATTTGATGGAGGCGTCAGATATTAGCTTTCCCTCCTGTATTAGGAACTCTGCCTGTTCCTTATAAAGGTCAGGTAGATGCTGGAGAATTTGCTCTAGTGTGTCGTAGTGTGCCCTGTCGTACCTGGCTAACAGGGCTTGTGTGTTTGAAATTCTCCATATGTTAGCTGCTTGAGCAGCTACCCTTTTGCCTGAAGCCTCCAGAATTTTAGACTCCTTGTCTGGAGGTGGAGCCTCGCCAGTAGTCTGAGAATTAGCACGTTTACGTGCATTGGATACTACCAAAGAGTCTAAAGGCAGCTATCCCTTAATGTGTGTAGGGTCCACTGGTGCTGACCTATATTTCTTCTCTTTTCTGGGGTTAATGACTCGTGCCCTGGTTGTTTCCTTAAATATGTCTCCTGCGTGTTTAAGCACCCCCTTTAACATTGGCAATGTTTTGACTGATCTTTCAGAAGTGTTGAAAGTGTCAAAGAGGAAGTCTTCCTCAATGGGGTCTGCATGCATTTGCACGTGGTGATTGTATGCTGCTCTTTCTATCAATGCATTGAAAGCAGCTGTGTCCTCTGTAGGCAAAGTTTTAACAGGGTATGCAGTATTGTCCTGAATGGGCTGAGAGTCTGCAGGATCTACAGGGTCAGACCATGGTTGATTTTGGTTGTCCTGGTCATTGTCCACAAGATAATTGTACAGTTCATTATCCTCATATTCCACATCCTCATCTGTGCGTGTGGGAGAATATGTATAAGTCTCTTGCACATGTGGTCTGATAAGCTCAAAGAGAGTTGGAGATGTAGAAGAGTCGCCTTTCTTTTTTTGTGGTATTTTATAGGTCTCTGCGTAAGTGTCTGGTCTGATTTTCCTTTTTAATAGGGTAACTCTGCCAGTATCGGGGTCAACATACAGTTTTGACTGTTCATCTGTTGAGTGCTCTTGCTCTTCAGGTGCTTGAGCTCTTCTCCCCGTTATCGCCTTTTTGGTTTGTGTCTGTTCGATTTCAGTTGTCGGTTCGACCGCTCTTGGCTTCATGTGTGTTGGAAGCCCAAACTTTAATCGGTCCAAGTGACTTTTGTGGGTCAACAGTCTTTTTAGTCTGTATGAACTTCTTCGGGCCGTAATCGTTATCGACCCGACTGTTCTCGTTTGTTCGATAACCACCTTTTGGCCTTGTGTCGTCTTCGGAGCTTGCTGCTTCGGAGCGATGTTTTGCTGCCTCGGCTCAACTGACCCCTTCGGTTTGATCCTTGCCTTCGGCTCGAGCGTCTTTGTGTGCACCGTCCTTGGTTTGTCGACTTTTTGTTTCGGTTCGACAAACATTTTCTGCTGGAGTCCTTTGTTTGTGTTGCCTGGTGTCGACATCGATCTCGTCGGTTCGACGGCCTTTAGCTTAGGTGTGGCCATGGGTGTACTGGCTCTCAGCTCGACAACCCGTATATGCGACCCAGCCGGGTCAACGAACATTTTGTGTTTGGTCGGCTCCGATGGATTCACACCTCTCGGTCCGAAGACTGTAAAGTCTATCAGTTTCGGTTTCTGTTTTGGTTCCTTCACTTTCGGTTTCGATATTACCAAGGAATGGTAATGTTGCACCGATGGCTCTTGTCTTATATTCTTAACCGGGCTTAATTGCGGGGCTATAGAATCGATGTTATGATCTTGGCTAAGGCCTTCCGGCGATGCCTCGACCTGAGCCTCTGGAAGCGTATCAGTAAATGTACTGGGCTCCGTACTCACGGTTGGCCCTGTGTCCTCGCCGGAGTCGTCCTCGACGGCTCCGATGCCTGGATCGTCGTCCCCTACCTCAACGATGTCTTCTTCGTCGACGTAGTAGCTGGAGTCATGTTCCGACCCCTGCTCCGACTGCTGATCTGAGTCTTCAGCTTCGACGACCTCTTCGTCGTCTTCAAAGATATTTTCCGGGTCAGGCGCTGGCTTCTGCATCGTCTGCCTCGCTGCTCTTCGACTCCGAAGTGTCTTCTTTGATCAAAACTGCGCACAAGCTAAGCAGTCGGCTTCATTGTGTTCTGGAGATAAACACTTGTTACACACAGGGTGTTTATCTATGGGTGGAAATTTTGAGTTACAGTTGGGGCATCTTTTGAATGGACTTCGTTCCATCGACGATTGGTCCCTTGGTGTCGAAAAAGGCCACGCGGCCCGATTCGACGCTCTGAGTAGAAAACAACAGGAATAAAGTTGTTGGCACCCATCAAAGAACAATACCGACGATCCCGAAGGCCTTTTGGCCTTTTCGAAAAGTTTTGAATCGATTCCGAACTCAGAGTTTGAAATTACATCCGAACCCAATGGCGAAAAAAAACTATCTGAGGATGGAGAGGATGCCCATGCGCACTGTAGTCCAGGGGAGGAGCCCCCTATCTCGTGATACTTCGAAAACTCTTCCAGGACAACAATGTGCAATCATCCGGACCCAACACTAGGCGGCGATCTATGCACAGATATGAATTCAGCAGCCCACATGCCTCGAACCCTTGGTTTTTATTTGCAGTAGGATGACAGAGTATGAATGTTTGCAAGAATGCTTTACGGGTGAGGGTAGAACAAACTTTTGAGTAAATGGACTTTTGGACAGAAATAATGAACTATTGTACAAATAACGAACTGTATTCAAATATTAAAATGTACAATGTATAACAGAATCAATTTTTTGTAAACATATTGTCATGATGTTTTTTATATGAATATAAATTGAATATTGTCAATTTGTAGATTGAGATGGATTACAGATCGTATAGATGGAGGATGAATGTTGACAATCTAATTACTCCTCTGCCCAACCCAAAAGAAATTATATTGAGTTACCCTCTGGTCGTGTATTGAAATGGTTTCAGGTTCTGACATCAGATTCAGGGCAGATTATTCAATGGTGCCTCTGATGCCAAAGCTGGCACAGAAGTGCACACTATGGGCAGGGCCTGTGGCACAGGTGTTGAGGTGCAGTCCGCCATCAGCCAAGAGTCAGGCTGTGGTCGAACGGTGTCAGTCAGCACCATGGAAGGACCCACAGCAAACGTACAACTGAAGCCTCCGACGGTTACGTGAAGCTATAACACAGGCAAGAGGGACCCGGAAACATCCAGAATAACTGCACAATTGCCTCCCTAAAAGCTTCTACCTGCTGTAGAGTCGACAGTGGCTCAGTAAATTCACGGTTGCATTGGCTCTAATCACTGAATCATCTCAGAGTTGGATAATACTGATGGAGGATGAGCTTTGAGTGCCAAGTGCGTGTGTACACCCTGAAGCAGGCACAGAGGAAAGGGGTCGAACCTGCGTGACATTGTTATACTTGCAATGAGGCTTATTTTACAACTTCACCTTGAACTTATCTGAGGACAACAAAAGGGAATGGGAGTGGGAATGGTAGTAGAAATGGACCTGGGACCTCGAACATGACTAGCATCACCTATGCTTGCAACGTAGGGCTTCACTTCACACTCCCTGAGGGTTTTCAGGCGCAAGAGGAAGGATTTGTGGCAGACCTCAGAATCATATTTCGAACCAAGCCACCAAAGGCAGCCCTATGTGGATCGGTGACCGACATCTGTTTCTGGAGGATACATCTCTACAAAGTGTCAAGAAAGCAGAATTTGTGAAATCTGTAAACACATTGAAAACACTGGGAGCCAAACAAAAAGACACAGATATTTGCACACAGGGATTGTACCTAAATGCAGCTTTCTGTTGTCTCTTTAGGGGGTGGTGCGGAGCCGCCAGTCAGTTAGATGGCATCACCTGTTTGCACAGGGAAGCATCGTAGGAAATGTTTTCAGAACCAGTCTCATGCCCAGCAGGATTCAAAGGAGGTGGAACCTGCTGTTACAGGTACCCATCAGAAGAGATCCAGTTGGTAAGTGGCCAAAAACAGCACTTTAGTGCTTTCCCATGTTTAACCACAATGGTAATGCAAAGAACACTTTATAAAGGAGTCAAAGGAAATATCTTAGCTCACTGCAACACATTATTATTATATGGAATTTGTTAAGCGCACGGCTACCCCCGCCGGGGGTGTCCCGGCGCTGTGGACAGAAACGGTAGTGACCAAGGAAGTTAGTAGCTGGAGAACAGATATGTTTTCAGTTTGGACCTAAATTGGGGTTCTGATTCAATCAGTCTGAGGTTAAGCGGCAGGGAGTTCCATAGCTTAGCAGTAACCACCGCAAACGCTCTGCCTCCTCTTCTAGAGCGAAGGAACCAAGGACGGAGCAAGAGACTAAGGTGGTTAGATCTGAGGGCACGAACGGATTGGACCTGCTTCAGTCTGTTCCTGAGATAGCCTGGTCCATTCCCATTCAGTGCTTTAAAGGCCAGCACCAGGGATTTAAACTGGATACGATGCGATATCTGAAGCCAGTGCAAGTTCTTTACCTATGGGGAAATGGAGTGGCGATAGGGGACGTGGCAAATCAATCTTGCCGCCGCGTTCTGGACAGTCTGCAATCGATGGCGTAGATATGCAGGAGCCCCTACATAGAGACTATTAGAGTAGTCCAAATGTGAAGTGATGAGGGCGTGCACGACGGTCCTCATCGACTCCCTGGACAGATAGGGGGAGATCTTTTTAATCATTTTTAATTTGCCAAAGCAGGCAGAGGTAACCTTTTGGATTTGGGTTTTACATGACAATTCATTGTCAATATAAAACCCAAGGTTCCGGGCAGAATTGGTAGGGATGGGAGGTGGGTTCAACTCAGATGGCCACCATGTGGAAGACAGCAGTGGGGATTTCAGATTGAAGAATAGCACCTCGGTTTTATCAGTGTTCAATTTTAGTGTATTCAATGTCATCCATGAAACAATGTTGGTGAGGCAGGATTTAAAATTAGCGAGCCCATTGTCAGAGTGGTCTCTAAATGAAAAAATCAGCTGAGTATCATCAGCGTAAGAGACCACTCTGACTCCACAGGCCTCAACAACCCTCGCCAACGGTGACAGGTAAACATTAAAAAAGAGAGGGCTGACCCCTGAGGGACTCCACAACCGAGGGGCTTCCTATCTTTTGACAGGTAGGGTCGACACCACACTTGTTGCGTTCTTCCAGACAGGAATGATTTTATCCATGCCAGTTGTGTACCCCGTATCCCCATGTCATGGAGTCTGTCCAGTAGGATGGAGAGAGAGACGGTGTCGAAAGTCGCGGACAGATCGAGGAGCACAAACATGGCCACCTCGTCTCTGTCCACGCTCTCTCTTATAGTCTCTGTTACTTCCAGCAGGGCCGTCTCTGTGCTATATCCAGATCTAAATCCGGATTGTGTATCATGCAAGAGATTGTTAGATTCCAGGTAGTCGGCCAGCTGTTCCTGTACTACTTTTTCCAAAATTTTGGCAGGTTTTGGGAGGAGTGATATAGGCCGGTAATTGCTAAATACAGCCGGATCAGCGTCCGTTTTCTTTAATATTGGGATCAACATTGCCTGTTTCCATTCCGACAGGAATTGGCCAGAGGAAAGGGAGGTGTTCCAGATAGAGATTAGGGGGGCAGTGATGACTGGTGCCAAAGTCGTGAGTACTTGAGCCGGAACGGGGTCAAGGGGAGAGCCAGATTTACATTTTTGCATTATATGTAGGGCAGAGTCCAACCCAGCCAAAGTTCTCAAGAAAGCCATCAACCAAGCAGCTCAACGAATTCTTGGAACAAAACAATCTACTGGACGCCTCTGAATCAGGATTCTGTGCCAACCACAGAACTGAGACTGTGATGATTTCCACCACAGACATCAGAACACTCCTTGACCCTGGAGAAACTGTGGCCTTAATCCTCCTCCACCTCTCCACGCCATTCATCACAGTCTCCCACAACACCCACATCAGTAGAATCCACAACATAAGCATACATCAAGACGCCCTCAAGTGGATCTCCTCCTTCCTTACAGCACGTACACAGAGCATCCGACTACCTCCCTTGACCTCCGCACCCAAATACATCACATGAGGCATACCACAATGATCATACATCAGCCGCACCCTATTCAACATCTACATGACTACCCTAACAGACGTCATCAGATCACACGGACTCAACATAATCTCCTACGCAGATGACACTTAACTGATCCTCTTGCTCAACAAGGACCCCTTCAACGCCAAAACCAACTTGTGCAATGCCAAAGTTGCCAAATGGACGAGGCAAGTGCCTCCAACTCAACTCTGACAAAACTGAAGTACTGATCTTTGGAAAGAACACCTCTTCATGGGACCACAGATGGTGTCTTACTGAACTCAGACCCACACCTACCAACCATGCACGCAACCTCGACATCATCCTCACCAGCCACTGCCCATGAAACGAAAAGTTAAAGCAGTCGCCTCCTCCTGCCTCCACACACTGCACATGCTTCGTAGAATCTTCAGATTGATCCCAACCAACACCAGAAATATCGTCACTCAGGACCTCGTCACCAGTTGCCTTGAATACGTCAACGCACTCTTTGTCTGCATCACCACCCAGCTCCTCAGAAGACTCCAGACCATACCAAACGCTGCAGTCAAACTCATAGTGGACCTCCCAAAACAAACATACATCACCCCCACCTGACAGACCTCCACTGGCTCCCCATCCAGAAAAGATGCCAGTTCAAGCTTCTCACACATGTCTACAAAGCCCTCAGCGACCTAGAACCTGCCTCCCTCAACCATTGACTGGATTTCCACCAACCCGCTAGACATTTGTGCTGCTATTCACTAGCCCTCACACATACATACTGCATTTGTTGCAGCAGTGGCCACTCCTACATCGCTGCCAAGAACTGGAAAGACCTTCCCCCTCACTGATAGACTTCAGAAAGACTCAGAACTCGCTCTTCGGAGGAAACACAGCACCCAGATACCCTTAGGAGTGACAGTGCTGCACTTTACAAATGCTGTTCATTGATTGATATACACTCTTTAAAGTTCAAGTAATAATACTGGCCCCTTTCACAACTGCTCAGTAGTGGAATCTGAGCCACTTGCTTTGGAGGAAGAGTTCATAAATATTTCAAGCATCATACAAGCCATCAAAATGTTTTTTAAAATATGTTTATAAAGAGCACGAGGGAGGGGCAGGCGGTGAATGAGGGTGCGGAAAATCTTGCCATTTTCTCAGGTCAGAATACAATACCCAGAGATCTAAGACATTGGAATGGCAAGACTGGGACGAGCCTTTATATATACATATGAGGATGAGCGACAAAGAGGTTGGTATGTTATTGCTATAAAAGCAAAGCCTTCTGTCCTCACCTCTACATGCATGCCAAATACTTTTCTTAAATGCCAGCGAGCACTGGGGCTTCTAATGTCCACACAAACAATGCCAAATTTCTTAATAGTGAAATTATATTTCAGGGTAAAAAAAACATGGTTGGAGTAAACACCCGTAATACATAAACAGTGAGATTAGATTGATTTGGAGGCTGATTTTAGGGGTTGCATACTCCCTGAATCCAGCTCTAATAAAAAAGCATTTGTAATGATTTTTTGAAAAAAAAAACATAATTTCACAATTAAAGGATATAGTTCTGGTAGTGAGTGGACAGCTCAGCTACAAAGTTGTCCTGCAGGACACGAGCCCCAAACCTTAAGTAGAGTATAACAATGCTGAAAAGAAAAAAATAGCAAAACAAATGTAAGCATGTTACTTAAATAGGAGCAAATAAACCTTTCAGTAGGAGGCGGGTGATTAATGTAACAGCTTGAATAAAAACACTTAACTTTCTTACCAATGAAAAACATTACAAAACCATAATACAATCTTGCAATTATTAACAAAAGATTGAAACTTTATGAGAAAATCCATCATCTGTCTTCAGTCATTAAAGGAAATGCAACTATTCTTAGTTCACTGCAGCAATTTATTTTTAAGAGCAGTCATTGTATGTTCTTGTGTTTGTTGTTTAATTATGACATTGTCAAAGTAGTTACCATGTGTTCTACAATTTTGGTACATCCTATGATGTTGGCCTACACACATTTGTTAAAAACAAAATATGCTAAAATGAGAGGTTGCTTTGAAAGAGTCAAAAAGCCTATGGAAGAGACACTTGGTTGCACTGCTACAGGATGATGGCTTATCATGTTTAGGGAGAAATATGTTTCTCAGGTTCCTAAACAGATGTTTCAGGACCTCACTTTTCTATATAATGGGCACATCTAGGACAGTAATGTGGCACACACTATTTACTATCCAAATAGGGCAGTGAGGTGCTATATGACTTCGTATAGAGATGCATTTGGCGCTTCCAAACCAGCGACGACAAATGCCAAGCAGGATATAGACCTAGTGCAGTACCTATTTCTTCTCCCCATCACCTCCCTAGGAGCGCTAGGAGCGCCAAGACAGAAAGTAGCCATAATCATAGGCTAGATACTAGTTTTTCAGTGTCATTCCTTACCAGCATAGATCAATGTGTACTGTTCATTAAGCTCCCTTTTTCTTTATGCTGTTATATTAATGTCCCGGCTATGACACTCACTATCAAACCAAAAAACATGTGTCTGCTGCATTACTGTATTTTTACCCGTCAGATATTCAAATACGAAATTTGGCATTGCTTAATGTCCTCTTTACAAGGTCTGTTGCCAGTTAAGTGCAAGCTGATTGACATATTTTTGTACATACTCATGATGTAGGGTTTAAGAAAGAGCCCTCTTTTTGCATGGTTGCCCCCACTTTTTACCAAACTGTTGATGTACTTTGACTGAGTGTGGCCTGGGTTCCTGCCAACCAGGTACCCAGGACCTTTGTTCTTCTCCTAAACTGCATTGATACAAAACCCAATTGGCACTCTTTGGACACATGTAAGTCCCTTGTAAAGGGTACCATAGGGAAGGCCTCTAAGGGCTGCATCACTTATATATATATATATCCTGTACCCCGACAGTGCCTAAAGCAATTCTCAGACATTGTGCGTGCAGTATTGCCAATAAGAGTATATGGTGCTGAGAGTTTGTCATTACGAACTCCACAGACCATAATGGCTTCACTGAAAACTGGGAAGTTTGGTATCAGACATCTCAGCACATTAAACCCACACGGATGCCAGTGTGAGATTTAATGAAAAATGCACTCAGAGGCCATCTTATAGAACCCCTGTGAAAAACGACCTAATTCTAGTGTCCTGGCTGAGTGGCTGCCCGCCAGCTGCCACCACCCGACATGTTTCTAGACCCCTGGGACGAGGGGGTGTGAAACAATGCACATCCTGGGACGAGGTGCCAAGCCTCATTCCCCAGGATGGACAGGGTCCACGAAGGGGAAGCATCAAAGGCTTGCTGCCAATGTGAGCTACTCCAGAAATTTGCTGCTTCCAACAACTGGACCCCACCGGTTCTGACCCCAACTTTGGACGGGAGAATCAACAGGAAAATCAAGTGAGGAAGGGAGGTGTGCCCACCTTTGTCAATCCATCCCTCAGGTGGGGGAGGCAAGGTGAAGCACAACTATCAGTCCCCGCCATCTTGCAGATGGGGGGGACCCAGCCAACCAGAGAGAGGCATATCCCTTCCACTGGAGGGTGGCATAATGGGGGTGTACCCACCACAAGGATGGGACCCATTGGGCCCGACTTGTACCTACCTGTAACTCCCCTAAATTTATCATTTCAGGGCGGCCTGGACCTTTACTCCTCGGACAAGAACCGACCAGAAGAAAATAAGAAGGACCGATGAAGCCGTGCTGAACTACGAAGAGGTGGACACCCACTGACTTGGCCCCAGCTCTACCAGCCTGTCCCTACCTCGGACCTGCTACAGCAAAATCCCGGTGTGTCCTGCAGCCAGCAGCCCCGAAGAACCCGGAGGACCTGCCTTGCCTTCCCAAACCAAGACTTTGTCTCCCGTGAGCACCGTATTTGCGCACCCACAGACTCTGGCTCCGGACAAATCAGCAAGTCTGCACCACTCACTCTGCACCCGACGCCTACAGCTCGAGTTCAAGTGGCCCAACACCATGAGGAGGTCTCCCTGGCGATCCCGACCTGAGATCTGTGATCTGACCTGCCTCGAATCTCCAATCGATGCCTGCAGCCCCTTTCTGAAGGATCCCCCCCCGACCGCGACCAGAGCTGGTAAGAAAACCCGACGCCTAAAGACACCTCTGCATCAGACATCCCAGGGCCTTGGACGGCTCAACCGACAGTGTCCCAGTATCCCCAGGCATCCCAAATTACCTCTCCAACAGGTGGTCACCTCCAGAAGATCTTCATCCCCGAGCCTGCAGTGTTTGTTGCAACCGGAGATTCCCCATTGAAATCAACAGGGCACCCTACTCTAAAAGGGCACTCAGCCGTCCCTGTTCCGCTGCGGGTCTACCTTGAGTGCTAACTCGGATCCCCCTTTGCCCTGAGCATAACACCAGGATCTTTGCTCCCAGAAACCTTGTGGCCTGCTTGTGAGCAGCCACTTACCGGAGGCCTCTATCCCCCGTTTGATAACATTGGGTCTCAGCACTCTGCACCTGGCTGCCCTAGTACCGCTGAGAGTGCATCCTCGACCCTGAGAGAACCCTTGTTCTAACCCCAGACTACCAACACCCACAAATAAGTACTTACCTGTAAACTATTAACTTCATTTCCTTCCAGTGGATTGGATTGACTGTTTTTCTTTGAATATTCTTTTAAGTGTGGAGTTAGTTTGTATGAAACATTGAAAAACTGCAAATGTACTAAAAATGAATTACTAACCTTTTGTCTAGGAAATGTCGGAGTGTGATATCTAGGCATATCACACCGATTAGCAAAAGTAACTTAAAAAGCCATCTAAAAAGTAATTGCACAGTAATCTGTAAAGTAACTGAAAAGTAATTTGGAACTGTTGACTTACCTGTAATTCAGCCAGCTGCATTTGAACCTGCATTAAACTGTAAATCACTGCATAAGATTTTGCAAAGTTTTATTTTACTTATCTGCACTAGGCTTGGCTTGGTTCTGAAATATAAGTAACTAAATAATATTTTTATACAAACAAAATTGGTCTGAGGTCAGTCTGAGTGTGTGACATTTCTTGCTTGCTTGAGTGTGTATAACAAATGCTTAACACTACCCTCTGGTAGAGCCTTACTGCTCGCCCACACTACCACAAATAGAGAGTGAGGTGCTATCTACTTTTAACTCTTCCTACCTTTGGGGTGCCACTGGACTCTGTGCACATTATACCTCATTTTGTTATAGTATATGCAAAGCCAGCTTCCTACATAGAGAAAATACAAATTTGCTTCTGTAGAAAGCTAGATCTTTATATAGTACACCAAAAAGAGGTATGCTGTGTAAACAGTCTGGGTATCCTCTATGAGTGGACAGGGGCTTGCTCTAGCAATCCCTAGGTTCTCTATCTAAGGTAGTGTGATTGAGCAGCATTAGGCTTATCAGAGAGGAGTGTTAGACATTTGTTGCGCGCACACACAGTCAATAAATGATGCACACACTCAAAAAGAAGGTCCACACCAATTTGGGAAAAATAATAGATAACCGGATATATATTTTGAACCCAAGAACTTCGTTAGCAGGTAAGTACTTTTTCGTAATAAACTTTTTACAGTTTTTCCAATGTTATCCAAAAGTGTATTTTTACGTGTAATGCTTTCCGATGGGAGAAAACACTTACTGCATACATATACGTGCAATGCATTTTTGTTGGAGTCCTTTCAGTCTTGAGGTGGTAGAGGGACAAGGACCAAAGCTACACCAGCTGATCAGTCATATGTGCCCCGGTGAGTCGGGCGCAGAGGTGTTGGATGGGTTGGTAGACTTGTACCCTACGCAGTAGAAAAGAAGGGGGGCCACGTGGAAATAGGCTGCAAGGGGGACTTGGGGACAAGTCCAAGAGCTCCCAATTGGGGGCTCAGGTCCTGAAGGTCCTGTGAGCACGGAGCAGTAGTTGATTTCTTAAGGGCCAGGCGGTTCCGGTACAGAGTGTTTGCAGGCAGCTGGCTCTGGTGCGTCAAGGTTCTCAGTAGTCTCCATGTCTAAGCAGGTCAACGCCGTCTCCTCCTCCTGCTACAACACCCTCCGCATGCTCCGCAGGATCTACAAGTGGATCCCGACCGAAACAAGAAGAACTGTGACACAGGCCCTCGTCAGCAGCAGACTCGACTACGGCAACGCACTCTACGCAGGAATCCCATCCAAACACCTATGACTACTACAACGCATCCAAAATACCTCTGCCCGACTGATCGTCAACGTCCCCCGCCGCAGCCACACCCCCCCCCCACCTGAGAGACCTACACTGGCTACCCGTCGACAAGAGGATCACCTTCAAGCTCCTTACCCACGCACACAAAGCACTCCACAACGCCAGACCAGGCCCTGAACAGCAGACTTAGCTTCCACACCCCCACCAGCCAGCTCTGCTCCGCCAGCCTCGCCCTCGCCGCTGCTCCCCGCATCCAACACCCGACCTCTGGCAGAAGATCCTTCTCCTACCTCGCTGCCAAGACCTGGAACACCCTCCCTACCCACATATGGCAGACCCAAGACCTACTCGCCTTCAGAAGACTCCTCAAGACCTGGCTCTTCGAGCAGTAGAAGCACCCCTCCTCCCCTCAGCGCCTTGGGACCCTCACGGGTAAGTAGCGCGCTTTACAAGTACTCTGATTGATTGATTGATTGATTGAGTAGTGTAGGGCAAGGCCAGCAAGGGGAACAAAAACAGGACAAGTGGGCCCACTCGGTACTGGCCTCTGCAATTATGTCATCTCTCGTCGGCTGGTCGTTGGTGCTGCCGGAGTCTGGACTGGACTTTCAACAAGTTTTAGGCATGGCAAGGGTCTGGTACCTCTGGTATTAGTGCAGGAGGGCTCATGGAGGTCCTGGCGTCTTCAGGCATGGTATAAAGACGGTTGTGACCTCCTTGAGTGCACTGACTTCCTGGGCGGCTATTGCTCAGTGGGCCCGATGGACAGCAGCGTCTTTAAACCGGACATCGTGGTCTGTGCCTGCAGGCGAGTGGCTCCGAAACACCAAGGGATATCCTGGGTGCTGGACAAAGTGTTGGCAACCCGCTCGGGCTTGTGGAAGTTGCAAAACTGCAGGACGAGTCGGTCTTTGCAACTGTCAAGTCTCTGTGCAGAAGACAGGATTTGGCACCAAAAATCTGCAACAGTCTTCAGTTCTTGCAGGAGTCGGCTCTTCAGTGTCCTCCTCTTCTTTTCAGTCAGTGGAATTTGAAGTCCTGGATTCAGGGAGCCCACTAAATTTGGGTTGTTAGAGGAGTGGAGAGTAGTAGCCAATAGGCTACCTACCCCTGGGGTCAATACGTACGCCCCAATATGACCACTTCCTGTGGGAAGTGGGCCTACCCATGTTCCAGTTTCCTAAATTCTGCCAACACCAATATAATTGAATTTACCTAGAATGGGGCATATCAGGCAGCTCACCTTAGGGGTGTGACTGACCTGGGTGTGATCCACGCCTACTTCGCATACTGGGTGTTCTCCATGCCAAATGGGCCTCAAGGCAGGGGGTGGCATCTCCCAAGTTTGGAGATGCTGTGGTCACATATTACAGGCAGCATGGCTTTGAAGCCTTCGGCCTTGGAATGCTGATTGCTAGCCATCCTGTTTAGAGGAGGTGTAGACACCTCCTGCCAGAGCAGGCACAGAGCAGGCATTGTTCCCGAGCTTTAAGAGCGAGGCTCTCACATCCTAGGGGGTCGGAAACGCATCTGTGGTGGCAGGCTGGACTGGACAAGTCAGTCTACACACTAGTAGACAAGTAGGTTTCATGGGGTACCTATAAGGTACCGTCTGGGTGCATGTATTAATGGATGTTTAAATAAATGCATCACTGGAATAAATGTGGGTTAATTAATATGAGATGTTTGATGCCAAACATCCTTGGTTTCAGTGAAGTCCTCGGCAGTTGGGGGAACTCTTATTCACCAGTGCCCAGTACATATACTCAAGATGGCTCCCCTGTTTACTTGTAATGTCCAAGAATCTACTTGGACACCACAGGGGCATATCTGCATTTGTCGATGTCCTTACATGTAATATAATGCACCCGGCCTTGGGGCTGGAAGGTCTGCTGTAGGGGTAACTTACATATATTGCATGCAGTGTCTGCAGGCATGGCACACAGGAGGTGTGCCATGACGGGTCTTCACTTTCGTTTGCACCATGTCATTTAGTCTGCATGAATGTAGTGAGGGGTCCCTTTGGGTGGCACAATAAAAGTTGCAGCCCTTAGAGACCCTCTGTACTATCCATACCCCTAGTACCAGAGGTACCATTTACTAGAGACTTACAGGTGATCTAAATGTATTGCCAATTGGAGTAACAATTGTAAGGTTTTAAGGAAATAGATCTGGCTGTGGGGACCTGGACAGCAGGAATCCACTCCACTTCTGTCAACATCGCGTCATTTACCTGAGAAAAAGTGCGGGCGACTATGTCAAAAAGGGTCACTTTCCTAGAGCCTCTATTTTAAAGTGAGCGAAAGATATGAGGAGCACCGTCGGGAACAAAATAAGAAACAGTCTGTCAAGAACAACGTGCTCCCAAGTGCCTAATAACTGAAAAAATAAAGTTAGTGCCTCAATTAAAGTGTACCAGGTGAACTAAATGTTAAGTTTGTACTGAAATGGCTAGACGATTTATTTCCAAGAAAAACTCAATCTCATAAGGCATCAGAGAAGCCCTGATGTCTTCTTTAAAATTGGCGGGGTAAAATCCCAATGCTAGTGGTGAAGGCAGTGGGAGGTACCTTTGGAGCTTGTACTCAAAAACGGTACGCTAAGCCATATGATGCTCTGCTAGAAATCCTTAATGCATCAAGCCCTTAATTTTTTTATTTTTTTGCTTCTGGACGGATAAGAGGGCTTAAGAATGATACAATTTTTTTCTCTGTGTAGATGCTTGATAATGGATCACACTGCGTGAAAAAGAGGGAAAGTCTGCCATCTACAGTACAATTACAACGATGGGTGTCTGTCAGAGAAGTGACTTCTAAAGTGTTCAGGAGCACATTATATAAGTTCTATTTCATACATTCGAAAATCATGAGAAATGTTGCATATTTGGTGACTCAATATGATAGATAACATTTAAGTGCAGGCCCTCGTTCCCTATTCTTTATTACAACCAATGATAAACAGGAGGCTATGCATCATACAAAAAAATTGAAGCATACAAGTTTGAGAACTGGCTGTGTTGACATTAACATTGGAGCTGTTCTTAGAACTGGCCAAGTTAACTTTGGAGCAAGGTTTACTGTATAGTAACATTCAGCACATTCTATCTGGTGCAGATATACTGACTTTGGAAGCTAGAGACTGCAGTCCCAAAATCCCAATGCTTTGCCACTCGATCAAGAAACCGTGTTACCCCAGGTATATCACATTACTACCCTGCTCGTAAAATTGTAATGTACAATGCTTGCAAATGTGAAACTATGCCTAATGTAATCTAAAACTAACTACATAGAGCACCATTTGTTTTCCATAATGCATTTTCAATGAGACCACGCCATTCAATTTGCTCGTCCCATTCACCCCCACAAACACACTGCCCGCTTGTTTAAGAACCTCCTGTTGCAATCAATGACTACGTCAGATACATATACAGATCTGATGTATTAAAAAAGAGGGGGTTACAATTACAACACATATATATAAATATTCACTGAAAAAACCATTGGTTATAGACCATATATAGTTAGGGATTAGCCTTTTCAAAACCTTATTTTACTCACACAAAACCATTGAAATTTCATATATAGTTAGTTCCACTAACTATATATCGCGCACCCGCAATCCACTGCTGATGATGTCACATATTACATCATTCATGACATGGTTAGTGACATCACTGATGACATCACTGATGACATCTCAAATGACATCACTGATGACATCACTGATGACAACATCCAGTGACTGTATGTTTCTGTAAAGTTAAAATATGTCTTACATATTGAAGAATGAGTGGATGTATAAGTGTCTGGATGAAGGATTTAGTAGGTGCATGACTGACTGTATGAGTGAGTGATTAAATGTGTCTCACTGAGTGCATGGGTTAGTGACTAAACTGTCTTAATTTGTGCATCATTATGTCTGTTGTTCTGTAAACTGCTGCATATGTTGATCAGTAGCTATATGAGTAACTGTATGGGTTATTCATTGGTTGTCCAAGTATTTGTATGGGAAACTGAGTGTGTGTGTATGGGTGGCTGGGAGGTGTGTGACTCTGTACATAGATGTGTGAGTAGTTGATTCACTATATGTATGGGTTCAAAAGTGCATGTGGAAACAGCTGTATGGGCGGTTGACTGTGCATGAGTGTATTAGTGACTGAATGGATATCTCAGTGCTACATGTCAAAGTAAGTACATATGTAAAACACAGTACATGTGAGAGTTGACATATATAAATAACTGTGCCTAAGAGCCAGTGAATGTGTGAGTGGCTGTATGGATCATTGTGAACATGTATCAGGGATTGTATAAGAGAGTAAAGTAAATATGTGTTAGTATATGTTTGAATAAGTAAGGTGTGTATAACTGTATAATTGAGAAAATGGAGGTGTGATTGATTTTTTGCATAACTGACTAGGTGTGTGAGTAACTCCATGGATGAGTGACAGTCTGTGACTGTCTGTTTACACTGATTGTATCTAAGGTTATATTAGAGTCTGAAGAGGTTCATGGTATTATCACATGAATGATATCATCAGTGATGTGATCAGTCATGTCAAATGAGATGTTATCAGTGATTTTATCAGTGATGTCATTTGAGATGTCATCAGTGATGTCATTTGAGATGTCATCAGTGATGTCATTTGAGATGTCATCAGTGATGTTATCAGTGATGTCACTAACCATGTCATGAATGATGTAATATGTGACATCATCAGCAGTGGATTGCGGGTGCGCGATATATAGTTAGTGGAACTAACTATATATGAAATTTCAATGGTTTTGTGTGAGTAAAATAAAGTTTTGAAAAGGCTAATCCCTAACTATATATGGTCTATAACCAATGGTTTTTTCAGTGAATTTTCAAGGTTTTGTAAATGCAAATTCCTAACTATATATGGCCTATAACCTATGGTTTTTTCAGTGAATTTCATTGGTTTTTTAATAGCAAATATCAAAAGCTGTCAAATGTCAAGTACGTGATAGGTAAAAACTTTTTCGTGTTTATGCACGCTGATGTGCTTTGAACGCTGCCCCCCCCCCCCTCTTTTCTCTTAGTAGTACTCTCTCTTAAAAATTAAAATAAAATAAAATTAATCGAGCAAAATCAGTAGGCCACTAATTGGATCTCTTTTTGACCTCGCTAAAATAGAAATATTAGGAACAACCCTTCATGAGAAATACGAAACTAGTGAGATGAACTGAGCTCAACACCATGAGGGCTGCAAGACAGCTCGGCTCCGTCACCCACCCCGCCCAAAATAACGACAAACCCTATGCATATATTAAAAATATAGACAACACACCAGCAAAGAAACAGGGTAAAACGTTTTATTAAATAACTATTTACATAACTATTTTATACTTTTTATTGCCCGATCCGGCTAGCTCAATCGATCGAGCAGGAAACTCATGCACTCTGATAGCAAGCGTTGCTACTGATGCTATGCAGACCAAAACTGATTTTCAGTTTGTACATTTTCCTAGATTTTTCCATCCAAGGTTGGTTGAGTTTGTAGAACGATGGCTTCAGATTTTCAACATACGGTGTGGTGGCGCGGACTGGGAGGGGGCGCTTCGCTCCTGCCCCCTCCCCAAGTAAGATTTTCATACGTGAAAGTACGTTAATGGTTTTGGTCCCTGAGTTGCTTCAATGTCACTGCCATTCTCAAATGGCATAAGTTCTGGATGTTGGGTGCCATAGTTCAGAGTTCTGAGTAGCGCTTGTAACACTGTCTGAAGCTTATTTCCACCTACTGCAGCTTCACTATTCTCAAAGTAAGTGAGTGTCGTTTGTGGACCTGACTGCATTTGAAAACAATGTGATATGGTACCTCCCTAAACCGCTTGACGGAGGCCCCCGAGGGGCGGTGTGATGGCATGGACTCGGAGAAGACGCTTGGCTCCGACCCCCTCCCCAAGTCTTATAGCACCGGTTTAGCCTGAGATCGCCCCCGACATAGGCGGCCGGCTCCCGGGGTCCGGCTGAACTTTTTGCCTTTTGATGACTCTTCTATTCTGGACCTTGTCCCACAATCCGTTTGACCTGAAGACACGCTGTAGTGGGGCGCCCCTTTACCGTTTTAGTTGCCATTCCGCCCGCTTTTGCTACACTGTGCCTCTTCCGCCATTCAGCTGTTTACCGCCCGCTCTTGCGACTACAGCGTCTCGCTCACCATGTAGTTGAGTTGCTCCCGCTCTTGCGATGCAACGATAGGCGACTGCCACAGGACTCTCAAAATGGCGGCCGGCTCTTCAGATTTGGGCGTGGTCCACTAAAATGGCCCTGGGACACCTTGGAACTCGGACGCTTCCCTGATAGGGCTTGGGTCCCATTCTCGAAAGCGTCCCCTCAACCGTGAAGATTCTACAAAAGTCTTGGGGGCCCCCGACTCCCGCAGGCTTCTGGTGGGGAGCGGCTGCCATGTCTGCTCGTGGAATGGCCACGACGGAGCTACGAGATGGTAGTGCTCTCATGCTGACGCCAGCTTTAGTCTGAAACATCCAGAAACACTGTAGACTACCAATTCGATCAGTTCTGGTAGCGCCCCAACATGACCCGGTAGAGAACTTGCCCTCCCCTCTTTGACTGATGGTTCTTATTGCCTGTCCCCTCTGTTGTCATTTTACAGAACTTTTTGGACTGCTGAAAGGGGTTGTGTTCCGAACGCTGGTTGGTGGAGACATTTTGACTATATTCTTGACCTACGTTGTCGCGTAATGCGTTATATGACACGCCGCGTTAGCGCACCCGGAAGTGATCCGGGGCGCGGCGCGCAGCGCGTAACGTAAGCATAACAGGTCATGTGACTTGTTAATAAAACTTTTTATTGGTTCATTTTACTTTTGTTATTTTAATAATGAAAAGCTTGGTCATATGACCTAAAAAATACGCTTTTTATTGATTTCGAACTTTTTTTTTTAGAACATATATGTTATAATATTCCAGGCTAATGTACTTTCCCGGAAAAATTTCAACTGTCCTGCAAGTAAAATATATTCCTTTTTCGAGAAAAAGGGCGTTTCTTCGTTCCATGACGGAGCCGTTGAGTAAAAGAGACTCGGCCTGCTGTCTTAGTCGCCGATACGCCTGATTATCAGATTCTTATCGATCACTTTATGTTGCAGGAATGGAAAACACAACTGCCCTTGACCATTTATCTTTACTACGTTCCTACATATTATACCTTTTATCCGTCATGTAATTGGACTGCTTTATTTCACTTGCCTTTTACTGATTCGAAAACAGTGACTAAAAGTAAAAACTTTACCAATGTAAATACTACTACCATGTTCTGTTTTAAAAACCCTTATTGTGAAAATGTCAGTATACAAATACGGGCCTATAACCACATGGGCCGGCCACGGAGCAAACTGAAATCGTATATGATGAGGAGACATTTACATTATAGAGGAACGTAACAAACGAGCCATTAGGTTGCAAGAACTAAGGTGTCTAACAGTTGCGGAATCGGTGGACGTACATTTTGTAATTAAAATACGACAGGGCCACTTACAAAAAAGTTATCTAGATATACATTTGCGTGCAAGTACCAGGGGTGATGTTAATTCGAACTTTCAATAGTACAGTAATCAATCACACATCAGAACTTAATATCAATAGGGATGTCGAAATATTCAATCAATTCTCGTCCCCGCCCGCCATGAGCATCAAAACTGCATTCATATCTTGTGATATCAAGGTTGTTCAACCAGTACACAACAAGGAGTTACGAGTCCCATTTATACCGGCGCCATTTTGGGCGAGGCCGGGCAGGTCCAAGATATAGTCAAAATGTCTCCACCAACCATCGGCCAGACCAGAACCCCTTTCGGCCCTTTATGCTACAAGATGGTGTCTTCCATTCAGAAAATATTGTTGGCAGCATTTTGAAAGGAAAGATAAACAGCCGTTCTCCTAGTGAGTCTCACATTGTTACATTTAGGAAGAATGTTGAAGAGTAATATGTGGAAAATCTGAAGCCATTTTTCTACAAACTCTCAATCAGCCTTGGATGGAAAAAAAAATCCTGAAGAATGTACAAACTGAAAACCAATTTTTGTCTGTATAGCATCAACAGCAACGCTTGAGTCAGCTTTGTGTCAAGCTGCCATTTTCATTCAATCAATAGCGTCCCCCTGCACACATTCAGGGACCTGGTCGTGTCTTCAGGTGAAACGGATTGTGGGACAAGAAGCAGAAAGGAAAAGGAAAAAAGTTCCGCCGGACCTCGGGAGCCGGCCGCCTATGTCATGGGCGATCTTTGGCCACACCAGGGCAATAGTGAAGCTGCAGCAGGTGCAAATAAGCTTCAGACAGTCTTACAAGCACTGCTCAGAACTCTCAACGATGGCACTCAACATCCAGGACTTGCCATCCGGATCTTGGCGCCTTGTGCTGGTTCCGACCTATTCACACATCGGTCCACTACTGACATCACCTCATAAGCCAACGGGGCACCCCACACCGACTTTAGGCGCAGCATTGTAGGATGGCCACACCAGTGCGGCAACTTGCTGGACACAACCTCGGTGCCATCCGGATCTCGGCGCGTTCGAGTCACTGTACCGCAAGAGTGACCGGAACTTAGCTGAACAAGCCGTCTTTCGGCGCAGCATTGTAGGATGGCCACACCAGTGCGGCAATTTGCTGGACACCACCTCGGTGCCATCCGGATCTCTGCGCGTTGTGCTGCCTTCGGCCTATTCGCACATCGGTCCGCTACTGACGCCGCCTCACGTGCCAACGGATTTTCTACGCTTTTTGTAGCCCTATGCCGCATAACAGGTCATGTGACTTGTTTATAAAACTTTTCATTGGTTCGTTTTACTTTTGGTTTCCTAAAGATGGAAGGCTTGGTCATATGACCTAAAAATAACACTTTTCATTGGTTTAGAACTTTTTTTTTCCCCAAACGATGAAAGCCCCACCTTGTTTCTGGATGATTCAGACTGAAGCTGGCGTCAGCATGAGAGCACCACCATCTCGTGGCTCCGTCGTGGTCATTCCGCGAGCAATCATGGCAGCCGCTCCCCACCGGAAGCCTGCAGGAGTCGAGGGCCCCCAAGACTTTTGTAGAATCTTCACGGCTGAGGGGACGCTTTCGAGAATGGAGCCCAAGCCCTAGCAGGCAAGCGTCCGAGTTCCAAGGTGTCCCAGGGCCATTTTAGTGGACCAGGCCCAAAACCGAAAAGCCGGCCACCATTTTAAGAGTCCTGTGGCAGCCGCCTATCGCTGCACTGCAAGAGTGGGAGCAACTCAACTACATGGTGAGCGAGACGCTGTAGCCGCAAGAGCGGGCGCAACTCAGCTGGATGGCCGCCACTTGGGGAGGCCCGTTCACGCCGCCTCCCCCACGCCCCCCCCCGGGCCGCCCCACGCCAATTTTCGGAGCAGCATTGTAGGATACCAAAACCATTGCGGCAGTTTACTGGACATCACCTGGGTGCCATCCACATCTCAGCGCGTTCTGCTGCCTTGGGACTATTCGCACAACAGACCGCTACTGACGAGGCCTCCCCCCGCACCACCCGGGACGCCCCACGCTGTTTTTCTGAGCTGCATTGTAGGATCCCAAAAACCAGTGCGGCACCCAGGTGACATCACCTGGGTGCCATCCAGAACTCAGCACGTTGTGCTGCCTTGGGACTATTCGCACAAAAGACAGCTTCTGACCATTGTTGCTTTTTTTTGTCAAAAATGTTTAAATGTTTGTTACAGTTTTTGTTCCGTTCGTTATATTTAAAAGTTAATAAAGTTTTATAATCCTACTTTGTTGGAGTGCTATATATTTTTAAAAAATCGGGTGAATGGGGCCTTGAATCGGGTTATTGTCATGTGTGGGCTTTGCAAGTGTACTGCTACAGGTTCGGACATTTCAAACTCAAATGCACGTTCTTTTTCTTACCTTTCCGAAGCATGGAGCGCAATAGCAGGCAGAGAAAGGGTGATGCAAGTGTTGAACACTGCCTGGCCTGGCAAGTTGCTGGCAGTGCCCCCGCCCGCTCCTGAAAGAGGACACACACACACCGCCGCCCCGAGTACTTCACAGATCTTTAAAACACCATGCGCTTGTTCATGAGGCTTAAATGGTTTATCACCCCTTCTAGAACCCCTGCATCGACCCTCTGACGTTTCCTGGAAGAATTACCACGTAACACAATACCAAGCCCTGTCACCTGAAACCCCCGAGGAATCGTAGGGCATATTATCAAGGGGGTTTATCTCCGCTTTTTTGGCTTTAAAAGCCAAGAAAGCGGAGATAAAATTATCTCCCTATTACCAAGCTGTCGCTAACACTAGTTAGTGACAGCTAAAAGGAGATAGCGACCATCTTGGGCCCCGCTTTGCATGTCAGTGATATTTATCACTAATGACATGCAAAGTGGGCGTGCCAAGATGTTAGCGACTGGAAACAGTCCCTAACATCGCTATCTCCTATTACCAACTTTTGGAGATATTCGCGCTAAGCGCGAATATCTCAAAAAGCTAACACCTGCCCTGAGCAGTTCTTAGCCATGTTATCCAATGGGAGGTGGATAACATGGCTAAGAGCATTTGCTCGATAATGCATGAATATCGCTGACTTTTCAGCGATATTCATGCATTGCGGCCGTTTTTTATCGCATTTGCGATAAACCTTGCTAATAGCAAGGTTTATCTGCGATAAAAATCGCCGATGTGCGGCGATAATTTTTGTCTCTAAACAAGTTAGAGACAAAAATTATCGCTAGTTGTTGGTAATATGCCCCCGGGTTTTTGCTTGCAGAAATCGGGAGGCGGGAGACTAGCACTGAAATCAGTAGTCTCACGCCTGAATCGGGAGGGTTGGCATGTCTGGATTCTCTACAGCTGGGGCCATAAACTACATCCGCAGGGCTAGGTGATAGCCTGGGACCGGCCTGGCATCTAAAATGGCTGCCGTGCACGACAAAATTGTGGCATTGGAAAAAAGGCAAGATGGCGCAGACAATGTTTATCAATAAGGATTCATTTATAACAAAATATTTTATCGCACTGACAAATTGGCGGTCAACACTTCCTGATTTCCATCGAATCGAACGTTAACAGACGTCACGCAGCAAAAAAAAAGCTCACGCACAGCCGCTGGAAGACATGTATCAACATATATGAGCCTCCTCAGCCACCCTCAGAAAACATAAGGGATTAGGATACGTCTCCCGCACCCCCTTATACCTAGTAATTTAATTAAAACGAAGCACAAAATGGCGAATTCCCGTTTCGCTACCAGTTTGCGGCCCAGTTCGCGGCCCGTGAAGCGCTTCTACCGTGAAAAATAATTTTTTTTTTTTTTTCCCCACGGGACCCTTTAATAACCCCAACATCATTCCTAGGGGGTCAAGAGGGGTCTACCTAGCCCCCTTTCATTAAATTCCCCCTTCGTTTTTCAACTCTTCTTCTCTCTCGATCCTACCGAGAGATAAGATGGCGGACGCTCCGGACTGTTTAGAATGTTGACAGACACCGGAGAGCCAATCAGCTTCGCATCGCAAAGTTCCGTTTCGCGAAAAGTAAGCGGACCGGAGCGCAGCCCGGAGCGCTGTTACAGATATATATCTTGTTTTGAACGTTAATTTCTCAAAATCCACTGGAGCACATATATTGAGACCTAGCAAAGGCACATCGGGCTAACAGTCCCTACAATTTTGCCAAGTTTCGTGCAAATCCATTCAGCCGTTCGAGCTAAAAGTGAGGCCAAAGGCCCTATGGAAATTAACATGGGAAAAACGCGTTTTGGGACCCCCCTTTTTTCTCGGCCCCCCCTTGACGAAACCCCCCCAAATTTTCAGGGGCTGCTCAGAAACAAAATGTGCCATTTTCCTGAAAATTTCAGCCGATTCCGTCCACAAACGCCAAAGTTATTAGACATAGAATTTTCAAAAGTCCCATAGGAAAAAAATCCTAACTATATATACCTACTGGCGAGACGCCAGTAGGATATATATATATATATATATATATATATATATATATATATATATATATATATATATATATATATATAATATATTAATCTTGCACATTATAGATCTCATCCTAAAGGAACGATGTCGTGCTCATTTGCATATTTATTATATTTGCAATACAAGGTCATGGTTTTAACATATATATATATTTATATATTTATGATATATTTTTGTATTCATTAACTTATTGACATGTTGTTCATGACCTTGTGTACAGAATGTATATTGTATATAGTACACTACTGTGAAGTCGTTTCTTCATGCGGCACATTGCACTTGTTTCATCGTTTACATCATTTGCCATTTGCACAATTGGATTTATCCAGTCATCGTTGTACACAATATGTGTAGCACATTGCACTTTTTACTCGTTTACATCGTTTGCAATTTGCACAATTGGATTTATCCAAGTTATCTTTGTTTACATTACGTGTATTCATATGAATGACATTATGCACTTTACTGATACATTTGTCACCGGAGTGACAGGTGATCAGCCAGGGATTATCCCGAGATGTGGTTGTAAATATAAAGTCTGTTTTTAGTATCCATTGTAAGGTGCAACATGTGACCACAGACTGACCAATTGGAATGTATCCCCACTTAACACTAGCACTTTAAATATTGCCTTTTCCCAGCGTGCGTCATGTGATCAAGGCCTCTGTGTAGGCCGAAACGTCATGCTGTGTGCCGCTTCCTCGAGGGTACAATAAAGATGAAAATTGCTCACTGCACCTGAGGTCTCCGTCTTCTTTCCTGCGCAGCGGTTTCCTGCATTGGGCTCCGGGCGAGAGGTTGCTGAGGATTGTTCTATATATATATATATATATATATATATATATATATATATATTCACCACCAAAGTTGCCCTTGAGGATTAGCCACTCGCGCAGGGGTAACTGCACTCAATGCCACAGGTGGAGGGGTGTCAGCATGTCTTCAAGCCTTTCGACACGGACATACGCGTTTCGAGCTATAACAGAGCTCTTGATCACTGGTGCAATAAGTGAGGAAGCAAGTGAGTATGGAACATCTCTTTTAATCAATTACAAGTGCCGCCCATGTGGGTGTCACACTCAGGCATTCTGGATATAATAGTTATCCTTCGAATGCCCACAGACTCAAAGAGTTCCTTAACGCAACTGCGCTGCCTCTGCAAACAAAGTCAAAAAATGTCAACCCTGCTTCCTCAGAGTGGCAAATCCTCAAGGGCAACTTTGGTGGTGAGAATAAATGCCGCCAGTCCGGTCGCGGATTTGCCCCGCCGCTGAATAAGCGGATCTGGAGTGCTCTTGCTTGCGAGCATTCCCAAGAACGCGGGGGCCTGAGCCAGGGTGAAATTGGGGGAGTGATCAGTGGTGCCCTTGGGACCTTCCGCCCAATCGGGTTGACATTTTTTACTTTGTTTGTGGAGGCAGCGCACTTGCGTTAAGGAACTCTTTGAGTCTGTGGGCATACAAAGGAAAACTATTATATCCAGAATGCCTGAAAGTGATGCCCACATGGGCGGGACTTGTAATTGATTAAAAGAGAAGTTCCATACTCATCTGCTTCCTCACTCATTGCGCCAGTGACCAAGAGCTCTGTTATAGCTCGAAATGCGTATGGCAGTGTCGAAAGGCTTGAAGACATGTTGACACCCCTCCACCTGTGGCATCGAGTGCAGTTACCCCTGCGTGAGCGGCAAATCCTCAAGGGCAACTTTGGTGGTGAGAAATATATATATATATATATATATATTTTCATATATATATATATATATATATGTAAAAGCATTGCGTTGTAAAGGCATTGCGTGGTAAATGATGCATGGTAAAGGCATGCGTTGCTCTATGGTACTTCTGTGAATGATGTGATGGAGAAGTTACTGGACTGTGCCTGGGTGGTAGACACAATGGCGTACATAGTGTTGCTGGCCACAATTGATGTCTGTAATCCAACAATATTGTAGGCTTTGAAACCTGCATTTTAAGATCGGGAGGATACAGTTCAGGAAGATGTTTATGTAGTAAGCAAGCATCAGACAAAGATCCTTGACCAAGACCAATGGCACCTGCATCATCGCCTCAATGATGCTTGCATTATTTGTTCATATGTGTGCAAATCTGTATTGACATTCTTTGTCATCATCATGATGTGGGTTAAAAGGCTGGAGAGAGTCTCTAGTATCCGTATTGTCTACGTGACCCTGATAGGTTGCAAATATACTTTCTTCGTATCCTGGTATTTCACTTTTAACTGTGTTGGATTGTATACCAATCAAAGGTCTTTCTTCTGTGTCTCCCGTGTTGTGAAGATGCTGCAGTGGATAAGGCGACACTTTACTTCACGAGATATGTTCATTCTTTAACATCATTAGAATGCCCTTATCATAAATCTGGGTTCATTTTGTGATTTTTGGTGTTTTTCAGTCAGAACCATGACAGAGGATCGGCTCTCTTTCCTTGTTGAGGTTTTAAAGAGTTTACAGGTGGTTCTTCAGTGGCTGAAGATTTTACCTCAGCGTTGCCTTCATAAGACGTTTGGAGTGTGAATGCGCCCTTTTAGGAGAATTTCTAGGTAATCTGGAGGAGCCTTCACCATATTCCTCAAAAGCCGGACTATAATTAGCTTTTGGCTTCTGAAGCCAAAATAACATTCTTGCTTCTCGGGGTGGGGGGAAGGAGAGGGGGTGGCTGGAGGTCTCAGAATGGAGTCTCTTTTTTCCATAAGATCCACATGGTAAAAAAAAAAAACCTTTTTTGGAAGGTTCAGACGTGGCCTGGTGTATTAGGTTCAGTAATCTGATGTGGGAATGTGAATTTCTTCAGAAATGTTGAGAGAAATATGAAAAAATCCACTTATCTGACTGACTAGAAATGCTCAAGGGAACTCATTCTGCACATGAGGTATGGTTGATATTTGAACCAAGGTGGGAAGAGGCGAAGACTGTGCTTTGCTCCGATTGGCTGAGTTTTAGATCTTTTATAATGATGTGACTAGGCTACTTTTGTGATTATGTTAAAGTATATTCCAATCTTTATAATTGTACTGCCTTTTATGTTTTCTGTTTCTGTGTAACTCCCAGCTCGATAATGAGGATGATCCAAGCATGTAAATCTATTAAGGATTCAATATTGGAACGCATAGGGCCTATCCCACCCATTTACTTCTACTTAAAGTGACAAGCCTTTGAGGCAATCCTACAGAGAACAACGCTGAAAAGACTCTCCTCCACTTTAAGTCAGTATCTTGTCACCAAGGAAATAAAATAGGCACTCACCTAGAGAGGTTTTTGAGATCAAAGTTGGAGAGGGATTCATGGGAGACATTTAAGACCCCATGGGTATGTGTATACTTCAGAAGAAGAAAAAACTGAGGCCTTTAAATATTTTGAAAGGACATTAGATGCGGTGCAGCACCTCCCCAAAGCTATATTACCAATATACCAACTGCAAACCTACCAAAAATGATACAAGACCAAATGGATAAGCATAACTCTTTGGGCGTTTTTGTGCATTTATAAAATTGTCCATTTATTGTGTAGAATATGAATGTACACTCAAATTTACACGTGTACACGGATCTGATCCTATTGTTTTATTAATGATTTTACTAAGACATGCTAAAGTACCTTTTCTTGGCTCATGCTAATTGTGCTTCAGTACCATTGTGTTTAAAATAGAAGTCTCACCGTCCACGTTCACTGTTTATTATTTTTATTATTTCTGCTGCAAACAGTCAAGCAAAGTTACGTTTATTTATTTCCATGGATGTTCTTCTCACTGTTCTTCAAGAAAACGTTTCCAACCTGGGCTCATTAACTTTGCAGCCAATTATGGTTTCTTCCCCTAGCTCACTGTACTGCACTCATTCACAATAGTTTGTTGTTGTTTTTGAAACTAGTTTGTCCTGCCATCTCCAGATGACATAAGCATAGAAGGGCTATTAATGCAGTGGGATAGTGATTAGATGGTAAGGCAATGATGATATTTAATAAAAGTGTGCTCTGATTACTTGAAATTGTAATTCTTTTGCTCCCATCATGATGAATTTCGAATTTTAGTTAAGTTCTATGAGCAGTTTTCCTATATAACCCCTCAATTTTAGCAGTCAGTCAGACATTTTTTGAAACTTTCCAATGCTGCTATGGATGCTGTCTAATTTCTTACGGATTTTGCTGCTCATTTGGGGCTTAGATTTTTCCCGATTTTGATAATTGTTCTGTATTGCCCTAAAGTGGACAGCCTTATGACAATGATCACTTATAATTTCTATATTGTACCCTGTGAATTTTTGTAATACAGTTTTTAAAATGTTCTACCTCTGACCTAGAACTCACTTATTGAGTATATCCTTACTTAATTGACTTTATTTTTTAAATGTCACACGGTTCCTTGCCTCATGAAAATGAGGTTTAACACTGTTCCCGACCCATGCACCAATGGGCGTGTAATTTAGACGTATTCTTGGCATGCAAAAATGTAGGAATTCCCTGCACTCACAACTTCCCAATGATGCAAGCCAAGATCCATGTAGCAATTAAATCACTTAAACTTAAAAAAAGCGTTACAACAAATTATATAAAACGTTTGTCAATACATTTGCAACCCACATTGTCTCACTTTTTAACATACTGGTAAAATAGGGGAAGTAGCACCAAGAATAGGAGAGGGTAACATCGCTTTAATCCCCAACCAAGGTAATAAAAAAAAAAAACAAGTAAAAGAAACTCTAATGTGTAAGTCGTAAAGGCCATAACACTCCAGAATGAGCTCGGAGCAGACTATTATTGTTGTTCTTAAAAGCACATCATTTATGCATTCTGCTGTGCAATCCTACATGAATACAAGATTTACTGACAAATGTATGACGTTACAACGCATACATTCACAACGCATGCCATTACAAGAAAACTTTTACAACGCAACATCCATTACAACGCATGCTTTTACAACGCATGCCATTACATCCCAGGTGCTATTACAACGCATACCATTACAACGCAAGTATAGGTAAGTATTTAATTGTATTATTATTAATTTAATTTTAATATAACTTTTTTATTAATTTAAATTAATTATTAATTTCATTTAATATATTAAATAATTTTATTAATATTAATGTATTTTTTAAATAGTTTTCATTTTTAAAAAAATATATAAATTATTTTATTTTAATTTTGTAATTTTTTAAAATAATTTAATTTAATTATTACATTTATTTAATATATTTTTAATTTCTATTCCAACTCCTGGGGGGTGTAATAGTAGGGTAAGTGTTGAATAGAGTAGGGGTTAAAATTACTATTCTAACTCCAGGGGGGTGTAATAGTAGGGTAAGTGTTGGATAGTGTAGGGGTTAAAATTACTATTCTAACTCCAGTGGGGTGCAATAGTAGGGTAAATTTTGGATAGAGTAGGGGTTAAAATTACTAAATTAAAATAATTTATATTAAAATAATTTTTTTAAAATTATAAATAATTAAAATATTTATTTTAATTAAAATAAAATTAAAGTAATATTACTTAATTTAAATACTTACCCATACTTAAAAGTATTTTTATTTAAATTATAAATAATTTCAATAATTTTTTTAATTAATTAAAATTAAATTATTATAAATTAATTAAAATACTTACCAATACTTACGTTGTAATGGCATGCGTTGTAATAGCATCTGGGATGTAATGGCATGCGTTGTAATAGCATGCGTTTAATGGATGTTGCGTTGTAAAAGTTTCGTTGTAATGGTGTGCATTGTAATAGTTGCGTTGTGATGGCTGTTTACCTTACTGACAGTCATTAACCCCTTGCATTTCAAGAGAAAATAATTCGATAAATTCTTACCTGATAACGAGCACCACAAACGTAAGTGCAGTCAAAAACTTTAACCTAAGATCTGCAAAGAGCAAAGAACAAGAATTGGACATTAAGACAAATAATTTGTGATCTATTTATTTACACACAAAATGAAATACTGTACTTGATGGAACCACTATCTCAATCACACCACTGATAGAAATACCTCACAATCCATTTACAAAAGTAAATAAAACTGAAAGAAAGTACTGCGAATGCTCATTCAGCATCCAAGAGGCGCACTCATTTCAGTCCAAAAGGTACCATTATATTTAAGTACATTTTTGCTAAGAAGAACACTGTAGTAAAGATTAAGCTTGGGGTGTGAGGGAGGTTGGTAAGGATGGGTTGTATAATTTCGAACTGGTAACACCAAATCAGTCATTGCACTTCACTTCACTGAATATCGACATAACATCAGTCAACTGCAGTTTGCTGTGATCGAAGTGGTGGAGAGACGAGAAGGCCGGAACAATAACAACCATTTGTTGCAACGAGAGAATTACTGGATCAAATTCTTGCATTCCATTAAACCTCATGGGCTCAATGATTGCATTGAGTTCCTTTGTTATCTTTAACTCTGCTTATCCTTTCTTTATATCTTTGCTTCATTCATCTGTCTGTCTCTTCACATTCAGTTGCACACTTTGAATATTTACTTATTCTTTCCTCAATTCATTTTTTCATCTGGTTGACTTCTCTTTATACATTGACACATTGTGTTCTTTTTCCTCAATTTTCACTCATTTATTCCGCACCTTTTTGGCACATATACTTCATTTCCTTTTTTCGATAGAGCCTTGTTTATTCTTGTTTATTTTCATTTACATGTTGTTCCCATCTTTTTCCCTATCCGCTTTTATTGTGTTTATTCTTTTCAAATTTCTTATGTTGCTTTCATCCAGTTTGTATGTTTTGTGTTTATTTACCCCATTACAATATGGCGCCCATTGTTTTTGGGAGTCCGTTTTCTATACCCACACTTCACCTCGCTCCATTTATTTCCGTATCCCGTCACATGCGCTTTACACACCTTCTAACTGAACCGCGTTGCGACGGCTTAACTGCATGTTCAAGTAAGTTTGTTTTTGAATTCTTTTATCATTTACGCTCCGTGTGCTCGCGATGTGCCATTTCACATCGTTGAGTCACACAAACTGTTGGCACCACGGGTGTTCTTTTTTAGCGTTTTTTCAGTAATGATTGCTACCAGCATGTCTATTTTATGCATGTTCATCCAAGTCCACAGACTGTTATGTTTATATTTGCTTAATCACGTTCTTGCGGACAAATACCCACTGGCCACTTTTTACTATCCTGATATGGGGATATTTTCGGGAGCTATGACACGTTTATCAGTTATACACTTTCTACACTGTTGGCCTTCTTTACCATGACCAGGTGTTTGACTCTACGCACCGAGTAACTCGCTATCATTTGACTTTTGATTGTGCGAGTTCGCCCCTAGGCATCATTCGCATTTTATTATTTTCAGATTGTTCCCCTGATGAAGGGCCCCCCGCCTGAAATGCATTGGGATTTTGAATGATTGACATCATGATGTGCTGGTAACATCGTCATCTATTGCAACAATTTACTTTACATCATAATCAATTGAATGAACACCATCAATAAAGAACCTGAAAGTTATTGATTGATGCTTCTTTAGAAAATATTGGTAACACATTTTTGTGATTCATAACTAAATACACACTCGTTGTGTACATTGCTGTGCCCAGGGGGCCAAATATGCAAACACAAGGGGGCCAGCACTTAATCAAGTTTCGCTGCTCTATTGACAGTTATTTGCAAGTAAACACCACCCCAAAACTAGAAATAATAATGAGGGAGGGAACTCTGCATACCCCCAGAGAGGCTCTGAAAAAGACTGGAAGCTGAAATGGCCACTATGAGAGAGCTTAGTAATTAAATTTTTTCATGTATATTACTTCAGCGATACTGGTCTCATGTCATGTCAATAGCATGCTTTGTATTATAGTGATACTCCCCACCTTACGTCTAAGAAACAGGAGGCGACTGCCCAAAATTCAAAAGGATCTATAAGCTTCCAACCTAGGACACGTGCCCCCTCCACCCCCAAAAAAGAAAATAAGTCTGCTTCTTTACAAGCAATCTCAAAATACAGTTGAGAGGTTTTGAAAACAGATATCCACAGTATGTATGGAGAGAAGGGAAGAGAGAAAACACACTCAAAGCATTCATGCTAGGTGTATGATCAGACAATCACTCCTATTGTCTGTAGAAACTGGAGTAACTTGAAACTCTAGTCTACCTGCTGGAGACGGTAAAATACTACAGTCAAACTAGTGAAAAAATGTCAGCAAAAAATATGAACATTTCCAGAGTCTCTCTTTTGCAAGCAGCTAAAGTGTGAGTATGTGCCTGACATGAGAATGGATGCTTTATTCTACTTCAAAAGGTAAGAGGCTACCTCCACCGACTAATAAATTCAACATGTAAGGACTCTTGGAAATAATAGGAAGATTGTACAATGTACAGCATCTTGAATATCAACTGGTAAAGAAATTAACAGAACTTTTTATTTCCAGAAACTCTAGGTAGGAGGATGAAAAGTTTAATTTGTCTCTAAGCTTGGAAATGAAAGGCTTATTTCTTAAAGCAGACGTTAAGGCAACTTCTCTATAAAATATTTTTAAAAATCCATCTTACGAATGCAGCCAGTATACACAGGAATCGAAACAAACGTAAAATCACACTATAAAAGGTAATGAACTCTGTCAACACTGCCACAGTTAATGTTTGGTTACCATTAATAATCTTTATTGAAATTGTTTTGATGCGCACTTTTATACAGAAATGTAAGACAGCAATCTATCCTTGGCAAGCAATGATTAATCAATTGACACATGTCTCCCTGATTACGCTGCCGGACTTGAGGTTGTCGGCTAAAGGGCTGTGTAAATCCGATAGTAAAGAATGATACTTGGAACACCGCAGCCGGCCCCCGGGTTGTAGGCTCATTGCTGTGTAATAATAGTAATGTACAATAAAGATCTTACAACAAAACAAATAAAAATCCATCTTACCAACATATGGCATGTTTTGTAGTTCTGAGCAAGCACGTACAATCAGGAAAAGCAAGTATAAGACATACAGAGAAGCGACCACGAGGAAGAAAATTTTCATTCCCTGTAATAAAAATGTAACAATTAAGTCACTAACAGCTAACAATGGCTTTGTTTTGAGATAGCTAATGTACTAAGTGCAAACCATAAACAGCAAGAAATGTAGAATATATTTCAATATATACTCACACAAATATCTTTTTTTGTTAAATTTGATTCCAATTGTTTAAACATACATTTTTGAGTGCAGTTAGTATTATTACACCGATTAGTGGTTGGGTTGGAAGTAGCTCACTTAACAAGGCAACGGTGGTATTTATTCAATGGTAAAATAAGGGTCCACCTCACTACCTACCATTCACTGCACAGCATGATGGAGCTGCCAGGCAGGGTATATCTGTATGAATCCCCAACATTTTACCCCCTTGGCCTGGTCAGTGTGTCCATCTTTGAACCCTGCATTTTATCTTGTGTCACTAACTTAGTAAATATGGGTAACTTATTTTTTAAACTATCAAGGCGGTATGCTATGTGTATTTATGAATTTAGACAGGAATATTGATACAATGGAATCTACTTTATTCCAAGATTTGCTTACAACTGAGTGGGCAGTTTTACATGTTTATCAACCTTACTCTGAAAGTGTCCCAAAACACTGCCTAAATATCATTTCAGATTGGCCGTTTTAATTCTATATACATTTATATCTAGAAATTCCAATGAGAAAGGTGAAGAGTCAAATAGTAAATCCTTAAACATGCTTAGTTCCAGGACACAGATGGTGAAAACCTCTGACCAGATCCAGTTGATACTTAAACCTGACATTTCCCCTCAGTTAGGGGGTAATTTATATGTTTGCTGTAGGGTGATTTGTATACAGTAAAGTAAACTGTTTCTTGCACATGAGGACAATATGGATTCTATTCCACGTGTTACCTTAGTCTTTCCCATGAGCTTTGCCCTCAACTGCAAAGCTAATGGCCCTAGAGCTAACTCAAACAATAAGAAGAACTGCTGACACGACTTTCAATTTCCTTTTTTTAAATGTAGTCACAGGACTCGTTTTCCTAAGGCAAAAGGGTGATTAGGTCACAGGAGAACCCCAGCTACTGAAGTACCTGCCCAAGCATTTAACAATCCTCTCCTAAAGCAGTGTAGATTTGGATTATAGAAATAATTCTGATAATCTCAGTCAATTTGTTGAAAACAGCAAGAACTACAAATGGCCCAACACTCTTGTGTTTATTTTTAACTAGAAAAATAATGGGAGCGAGCAACCTCTATCTCATATCTCGTAAAAAGACAGCTCCGATGTCTTGGATGCTAATATCCTTTGCACTACATGCTGGTGCACTATGGAGCGGACAGGCTGGTCCAATCAGGGACAATGAAAAAGGGTTGAAACAGACAAATTCCAGGATTGAGGACTTCAACCAGTGAGAGTAGCTTGTCCATAGAAGGCAACAGACTCCAAGACAAAAAGGCATAATGCTGATTTAATAACAACAAATTGAGAGAGAGGGAATTGTAAAGGACACTCTCGGTCCCCCTGGTCAATCTTTTCAAACAACAAAAGTGTTGTGAAAAACAAATGTATGAGCACAGAAAGCAGAGAAGGAAAAATCAACTTTAATGAGTCACATTGGAAATCATTAGGGATTTCTTTAGGAAGCCCTCACTCACCACCCTGGGTGGTGACATGCTTCATCATCGGGCCCACCAGGAGAAGCCGAATGTCTCCCTGGTGTGCTACAACGCCAGATTACTGCGGAGCTGGTTATTCGTGGCAATAGTGTCAAAAGGATGTGATTTAAAAATATCAAGGGCTGTACCATGCAAATGTTTTATTCAATGGTCAGCCTGACATAAGTAAAAATATATGTGTGTGGGAAATCTACCAAATAATTGTTTGGATATTTGCACTTTGGAGTGGGGTCGACATGTTTCTGCCCATCTATGTGTAATTTTACTGGGCTTTCATCAGGACCGTAAGTAGTTTACCTCAGCGGTATGGGCGCGCGAAGGCCCACCCTTACTAGAGGACGTGAAAGTTAAAATCAGGTGTGAAAAAGGGTGCAAAAAACAAACCATCAATTTGTGGGTTTTCCCTCAGTTGAGAGGAACCTGTATACTTTGTAAGTTAAAAGATCCACACCCCATAGGTCTCGGGAGGGGGTGGAGGCGACAATGGCACACCGCCCGCAAAGCCTGCCACCCGCTCGACATCTAGCGTCTCCTACTACCGGACCTTGTGGATAATGCTGATTTAAACATGAAAAGTGCTACAAGGGCTGAACAGAGGATTCAACAGGGACATCCTTCGAACTACCATGTTGGCCTTTCGGGGGGTGGGAGGGGGGGGTCCGAGGGACGCCTTCCTCTGAAAAAAATCTAAGCAGTTCAGGTAGTAGAAGGGGGAACAACTCCACATCAAATCCTTAATTGAATATGTATCTCAGGGCTACAGTAGTAAAGGAAGTAGCATATTGAAACAAAGATACCCTGGGACACTACAGGATACTGTGACAGTTTTATCCAAATTTAGAATAACCATTTTGAAAACTTTCCAAAATTATCAAATGAAGATACACTGTCAGTCAAGTTAAAACTAAGTGAACAACAAAATATATTTGAAATAACCACAATATCTTTTAACACAGCCTTCTTTATCGGGACACATAGTAATTTATGTCCTTGTCCACCTGGATAACGAGATGAGATTAACAACAGACTCAGCAGGAGGAGCACATGACATGTGATCTAGGGGAAGCACGTGCTCAAGTATCTAACCTCAAACATTTGAACTCGGACGAGAGTGGCTGCTCCTTACTCCGGATGTGAAGTAGCAGGATTGGTGCCAAACCACTAAACAGTCCATTCTCCTAAGTACAGGAGTTATAAGTAGTATTTGTTAATGACAGCTAACCTGAAAATTGCCGGTGTCGACTTTGTATTGATATGTTGGGTCTCGTAGTTCATTTACCCTATAAAAAGGAAATTAATAAGCAGTTTAAAAACAGACTCAAAATAACAGTGCAGTCAGTCATATGCCAAACAAATAACCTCTTTTTGCTTCTAATATTGTTTTACAATGTAGAATATTAAACTACTTACAAATACAGCTGCATCCTCTACATTAGTTTGTAAATATTGTTAAATTAATTAAAAGACAAAGGAAAGGTCATTGTGCGTGTGAAAGGATCACCAGGTAGAGTAGGCTAATATGAACATCCCACCGCAAGGGTGAAATACACTGACACAATTTACAAAGTGCTCAGCGTTACATTTTTACATGTTTCTGGCAGTCTTTGCTAATGCAAAAAGAGTCATCTTCAGGCTTTTTTTGCATTTCTCAAATGTGCTGCAAATGAAGAGGTACTTGGTTTAGAGTCGCAAAAATAAAAATCTGGAAAGTTAGTGTTCATCTTCTGAGGGCACCCCTTATTTCTTTAGGATGAAAATGATGGCTGGCTGTACTAAGACTGTCTTTCAACTGGATGTGAGACGAAAGAGTGTAAAAGATTCTGTATTTCTTGCACTCTGGACAATGATTGATAGGCATAGAGCTTTATATCTTGAAGAAACTATTCACTGTGCATCTGAGAAGGATTTTGTGGTTGTCAAAATTAGCAACGTCTGTAAGATACTTCAATGCTGGCATTATTCAGTTGCTTGGGTCAATATGACCTGATCTCAGTAGAGCATAGCACGTAGTCAGTAACTGTGTAGACATTCCTGAAATATGTACCTCAAATAGGTGCAAGCACCAAGAGTGCCAGAATGATGCACAAGGTGATCATGTTTCAATGTACGTTCAAAACCCTGACTGCAGGATAAGGATACCTTGAACTTGGCATTGCTCAAAGACCACAGTTGTATTAAGGGTAGTCACTAAAATTAAATTTTCTGTGAAGGGATCAATCTGAACTTCTTGACATATACTGTGTGTCCCTATGTTTAAGTCTATCAATCTTGAAGCTGCTTGCATCAGGCTTCCTGAAACTATTCTCTTGGTACGTTACTAAAGATAATCTCTTTAAGTTCTAAGAGCAGGTGAGTTTATAATTGGCTTGGCAATCGTGGAACAAAGTACCTAGTTTAGTTAATTCAACTGCAAAGTGATTAAACATTTTAGAGAGAGAAATGCAGTGGAGTTGGTAAAAGGCGGTGAGATCTGTTTCAGCTGAAACTAAGAATGAAAGGTTAGCAAGAAAGCAACTCATATAATCTGTATAGGAGAATATAAGGACAACAAACAAATCCAGATAAAATACTATTAGCCACACGGTCAAACATCTGAAACAATAAAAAACATTTTTTTTAAAAAAGAAATAACTTACGTTTGCCAAATACCCAGAGTCACTGATGCCATCCACAGAAGCCCAACAATTAAGATTTTAGGTAAATAGAAAGTCAGGCACTTCCTTTCTCCCTGCATGGGGAACAAAAATAAAAGAACTCTTTGTAACATGGGAAACACTTTTTATAACAGACACATTGATTATATATCAATTTACAGCAGGCTCTCAAGCTTAGCAAGTCAACTAATCACACCTGCTCAGAAATTGATAAAGTCTTCCCAATACTGATATATTCTGGTTTGCCATTTTCTATTGTGAACAACTGATTTTGCAGAGAACTGCACAAGTATATTGCTTTTCAATATCAATTGTCCTTCAGATTGATAGAAATATAGACATTATGATATAAGATTTTGATCATTAGGTCCTCCTGTCTGTCCATTTCCTGCCAGCTTTTCACAAGAAGTACCCTCTTTGTTTCTCCATATTTACCTTGTCTTACTCTGTAGTAATGCATCAGGTTTCCATTCTACCCTTTTTCAAACTACTTGCCGGGTTTTTTTTCCACAATTTTAGGTGTGAAGATACTAAGTGCATTTGCTACCCTCTGATGAAAAGGGCATAGTAAAATACGGCCTACCACCCCTTCCCAGTTTCATATCAAAACATATAATTCAAGGAGCAGTTTCCCATGAAACATCTGTGCCAAGTCTACTGCCTACATTACTTTCTGGGAATTTTATCGATTCCTGCCTAGCTATCTTTTCCACCAGTTTATAGATTTTAGTTATTTAGCCTTTCATCATAGGATTTGAGATGTATACTGTGAAACCATTTATGAAGTTGGTCTTTGGATATTTTCCAACCGGTCTTCATCCATCTGGAGGAAAACAAGTTACTTACCTGTAACTTTGGTTCCCCAGTATTGGTAACTTTCATAGATTCCCATGCTTTGTATAATTGCCCGTCGTCGGAATGGAAGCCTCTGTAAATAAAAAATACCATAGTAGTGAGCACAAAGTGAAAAAATAGGCCTAGGCCTAATCTCATCTTGTAGCTTATCCACCTCTTTTTGTAAAAGAGACCAAATTCTTGCAATAGCCAATCAGAGCAGCCTCACCCCACAGAACCTTCCTGAGAGAGCCTCAGAGCCTCAGATTTTCGTAGCCGTTGTGAACAGCAACATCATTGTACAATAAGGCTGAGCTTTCCCAGGGGAGGAGGGTGGGCGCATGGGAATCGATGAAAGTTATCAATACTGGGGAACCAAAGTTACAGGTAAGTAACTTGTTTTCTTGCCCCAGTATTGAAACTTTCATAGATTCCCATGCTTTGTATCAGAATAGCTAGCAGTAAAGAGAAAGGATATTTTGTCATTTGTATATCTGCAAATGTCATACATAACCTGATAAGAAAAACAGATACACATTGGCATCACAAAGCAGAACACCCACAAGTAATACAAAATATGCAATACAGGAAGGCGGGATAGAAAGAAAAGCTCACCGACTTATTGAAAAAGGTTCCTCAAGACCGCTTGGCCCACTGCCGCATCCTCTTTCACAGAAGAATCCAAGCAGTAGTGGCGAGTGAAGATGTGGACACTGCTCCATGTCGCCGCTCTACATATCTCCTTGATCGGGAAACCTGAGAATAGAGCCACCGATGAAGCCATCGACCTCGTAGAATAAGCACGAACTGCTCGCTGAAGCGGCGTGCCTGCTTCTTGATGGCAAAACTGGATTGCACTTGATATCCAGCGGGAAATACAAGGTTTAGAAATTGGACAACCCTTTCGCGGAGCACTGTATGAGACAAAAAGCTGGGAAGACTTCCTGAACAGTTTCGTCCGCTCCAAGTAGAATTTGAGACATCTATTAATGTCCAAAGAATGCAAAGCCCTCTCTGCTGGCGTGGAGGGCCCCGGGAAGAAGGACTTCAAGATCACCAGCTCATTCAGATGGAATTCTGAGGGGACCTTTGGGATAAATTTAGGATTTGTCCGCAGGATGAGAACATCATTCTTGAATTGTAGAAACGGCTCCTCAATGGTGAATGCCTGGAGCTCACTAACTCTTCTAGCCGATGTCCGGGCCAAGAGAAGAGCCAGTTTCCATGATACAAACTTTATATCGGCCCTGTGAATAGGCTCTAACGGAGCCTTCATCAGATGTGACAGGACCAAATTAAGATGCCAGGCTGGTGGTGGATATTTACAACAAGGGGTGGTGAGGGACAGAGTCTCTGAATTAAACAGAAAGCTCTCACCCAGTCAAGAGATCAGGGCTAGATCCAACACCGTTTTTTAGCTCACTGCACCATCCCAGTTTCAGAACCTGGCCGTATGCAAATTAGTCTGTTCCTGTCCCAGTGCATGATGGGAACAGGGCAAACCAAACTACAAAAGCCAATTCTTACACTGGGAAGGAAACAAGCTCCCGGGGACCGGTTTCTGGCATTACAGCCGTCTTCGGCCCGGTTTGCTTGAATCCTGATGGTGCAATGAGCAAGGGTCTCACATCTGAGAATACCCTTCCACGCTTAGGGTGGACAAAAATATTTACAACAAGGGGTGGTGAGGGACAGAGTCTCTGAATTAAACAGAAAGCTCTCACCCAGTCAAGAGATCAGGGCTAGATCCAACACCGTTTTTTAGCTCACTGCACCATCCCAGTTTCAGAACCTGGCCGTATGCAAATTAGTCTGTTCCTGTCCCAGTGCATGATGGGAACAGGGCAAACCAAACTACAAAAGCCAATTCTTACACTGGGAAGGAAACAAGCTCCCGGGGACCGGTTTCTGGCATTACAGCCGTCTTCGGCCCGGTTTGCTTGAATCCTGATGGTGCAATGAGCAAGGGTCTCACATCTGAGAATACCCTTCCACGCTTAGGGTGGACAAAAATATTTACAAAAATATTTACAACAAGGGGTGGTGAGGGACAGAGTCTCTGAATTAAACAGAAAGCTCTCACCCAGTCAAGAGATCAGGGCTAGATCCAACACCGTTTTTTAGCTCACTGCACCATCCCAGTTTCAGAACCTGGCCGTATGCAAATTAGTCTGTTCCTGTCCCAGTGCATGATGGGAACAGGGCAAACCAAACTGTGAATAGGCTCTAACGGAGCCTTCATCAGATGTGACAGGACCAAATTAAGATGCCAGGCTGGTGGTGGAGGCCGGACTGGAGGAAAAACCCTGAACAAACCTTTCAGGAACTATGTAACAATCCTCGCAGACCAAAGGGAAGGACCTGATGATGATTGTCTAAATCTAGAACTGGCCGCCAGATGAACCTTTACAGAAGAATAAGCCAATCCAGACTTTGCAAGAGAAAGGATGTAGGGCAAGAGTTGGTGCAGTGCAGAAGTATATGGATGTAGACCTTGTCTCTGACACCAAAGGCAGAACCTCTTCCACTTCGCCCGATAGGTTTTATTCATACTCGGCGCTCGGGCCTGGGCTAAAATGTCTCTACATTCTCCTGGAAGATTCACACCCTGGAACTCTCTGAACTCAGGAGCCACGCTGTCAATTGGAGTGAATTCAGATCCGGATGCAGGACCTGCCCGTGAGCCATTGTTAATAGTGATGGAACAGGCCACAGGAGAATTGGTTGATCTTGTGAGAGAAGAAGTTGTTCTGTGTACCAAAACTGCCTGGGCCATGCTGGTGCAATCAAAATCATTCTGCACGGCTCCGCCTTGAGCTTGCGGATCAACCTCGGGATCAGCGGAGTTGGTGGAAAGGCGTAAACACATGCGCCGTACCAGGCTATCAAAAGCATAATTCCCCAAGGATCCCTGATGGTGATCCCTGCTTGCGTAGCACTGGCATTTGGCGTTCTGAGGAGTGGCAAACAGATCGATAGTTGGGGTCCCCCAACGTGAAAACAGTTCCTCTAGAATGGTCTTATCCAATTCCCATTCGTGGCTGATAAGTCTTTTGGCGACTCAAAGCGTCCGCTGTGGCATTGAGTGTGCCTGCAAGATGTTCCGCTGAGAGAGTGATATTGTGTTGGATCACCCAATTCCAAAGAGTCTGTGCTTCCTTCGAAAGGGTGCAGGATCTCGTCCCGCCATGCTTGTTTATGTAGTGCATGGCCGTGGTGTTGTCTGTACGAACCAGCACTGAACGGTTGCGGATCCTTGGAATGAAAGCCTGTAAGGCTAGACGGATGGCCATAAGTTCCAGCAGATTAATTGTGGGTTTCTAACGTGCTAGAATCGACTCCCGAAGGAGTATCTCTGCACAGTAGACCGCTGGGGAACCCGTCCTGGATTTCCCTGCGAGATGGTCCCTACTGGGTATCTCCAAGGTGAAACCAGGCATCCCCGGCGTATGTGGGGGGCCGTTGTGTAGATGTGGCAAGCTAATGCCCAGAGTTGCCTAGTGTGATTCCTGGTTAGAGTAGGCACCGAGGTGATAATTATCGAGTCCGCTGACCCTGGTCCACGACCCTTCCGTGTCGGGAATTGAACCCTGGTCCCGGGCCGTCCTCTGCTCTCGGGTCTGCCACCTATAACAAGTGAGCCACACCACTCATCCAGATTGATGTGGAACTTGCCCTGGACTGTGCTCCAATGACCACTGACTTTAAGTTCTTGGAGGACCGCTCCCCACCCCTCCATGGAAGCATCTGTTGTCAACACCATGGGAAATGGTGAAAGTTGGAATGGCAAACCTCCTAAAAGATTCTCTTTTAGCAACCACCAGCTGCTTGCTTTCCGCATTCCTGGTGTAATCACGATCTTGTCGTCGAAGGAGCCTGTCACCTGACGCCATTGCTTGTCCAGCTGTTCCTGCAGTGGATGCATTCGAAGCCTGCAGTGCGGTATCAATGGTATGCAGGATGATATCGATCCGAGAAGAGATTTGTATTGGCGGACTGACAGACTTCCTTGTTTGCAGGAGGCGAGCTGGAAGAATCAGTTTGGTCTGGCGCTCTGCAGCAATCCGTGTCCAGGATAGCACCCAACAACTTCGCTGTTTTGGAGGGGTGCAAAATTGATTTCTCCTTGTTGAGCCGAAGGCCCAGCTGCTCGAACAGTTGACTGCAACTCGTGACTGCCCTGGACGCTTCTTGGAACGAGGGAGCCTTTAACTAGCCAATCGTCCAGATATGGGAAGACTTCGAAAGACTGCCTCCTGAGAAAAGCTGCCACAGGAGCTAGTACCTTTGTAAAGATCCTCGGTGCGGACCGGAGACCAAAAACTGAAGTACTGGGTTTTAAGAACCCAGCGGTGCCAGGGTACACACCCGAAGACTTCAAGTTCTTCCTGTTTCAGACTACAGAAACACAGAGTCTTCTAGGTGAAGTCAAAGATCGTATTTATTGGCAGCAGCCAGTAACAGGTATCCTAGAAGTACAACACAGTGTATGTTCTCAGGAGACTGCTCAAGCTTACAAAGCCAGCCTTCTCTTTTTATACAAAATATTATGCTTCAGGCAAACATTCCTTATTTTACAGTTGACCATTCACATATTTCCACTACAAAGAAAAAGCAGAGTCATGATGACAAGCCCATATTTCAGTTTGTTCAGCCCACAATCAACTATCCGGCAAGGCCAAGTATTTCCATCAGATATCGACGGACCCCTAATAAAAACGGGTACCTCCTCATCGTAAAGCAAGTCATAAAGAAAGAAACAGAGACAGGTGTGTGTGAGATTAGACATAGTTTGTGTGCAATGAAAGGTTTACGACATGTGCGCCTTGATGCTAATCTTATTCGGCCACTGGGAAAGAAACTGGCCGAACAAGTTTGGCTTCAGACAGTGGACTCAGCTCACCCAGGTCACAGAGGAGTCAGCGAAGGTATAGGTGTCCTTCTGACTCGATCTCGGCTTTAGTAATTTAGCCTAGGTGAGGGCAATCACAAAATGGCTGCCGTTCACAAAATGGAACCCGAAGGTTAAAATGAAAACTCCGATTTCAGGGTGATTTTGTCACTCTAATATGACGGAAATGCTTGTGCATAGTATCTCAATCATTACCGGTCTGCTGATACCAAAATCGTCATAATACGACGATGTTTATAACACGGGTCCAGAATCTTCAGTACTACAGACCCTCCTTTTGCCCTTGCATAGGCAATAACCTATACTCACGCTAATCCGAGTCCAGCTCTATATTCATAAAGTCATTGAGATGCTGCTGTAGCATCATTCTATTACTCAGCTCGTTTCTTGATACAGGTTTCCTTACACACGATGTAGCACAGAGGCCACATATTGCAGGAGCACACTGTACACACAGACAGAACAAGAAAAGAATAGCTAAGATCATCCCAATGACTATCAGAATCTTCCATCCCCAGGTGGATATCAGTTCCCAGAACCACCCCATCAATGACCAATCCCCTTTATCCATGTGGATAGATTCGGAGATCTTATGCAGTTTGGAAATGGCCTGGTAAACTGTTGGAGCGTTATCGGGGATGAAAATACAGCAACTTGATTGGATCACTTTACATACCCCACCTCGGTCTGCAAGTATGACATCTAATGCAACCCTATTCTGAAGAGTCATAAGGCGATCCGACTGGAGTTCAGCTGTCAAATTACTAAGGGCACCGGCAGTTTCAACTATAGTGGATTCAACCACCCTTGTCAATTGCCTGATGTTCCTGCTGTTAACCATAGGTCCCCAAAACGGCAGAAAACCCTTCACGAAATCTCCAAATTCTTGTCCTGCAGTGTCTTCTTCACTCACGACACCTCTAACTATCCTTGTCCTGTGGTAATCTGCCATAGCCGTGTAGGTGGGAGGCAACAGGAACGAAACATAACATGTGCCCGAGAAGTCAGGGGGCAACCATGTATAGGCTCTATCATGGCAGATGAAATAGGTCCCCTCAGCTGCTAGAAACGGAGGGGAAGTCTGGGACGCAAAAACGTATGTCTCAGTGCAGATACTTTTCCCCAACTGAGCTCTGGGATTCTTGCCATTACCTTGCAGACATAGGTGACCCTGATGGGGTACGATCCAAATCGAGGAGGATCTCTTTGCTCGCTGGTTCTCACTCAAAGCAACTCCATATTTTGTTACATTCCATCTAACGTAAGCTTGCAACTCATCCCTAGGAATCGTTCTGTACGAGTCAATTGTTCTGCTCATATTTGCAATTCCTACTACCAATGCTTTATTGCTCGAGTTACTTCTCGTGGAACGCGGAGGATATGGTTCGATAGCATATATGAACATCGTCTGAAACGCCCACAAAGAACCATTGTAGCTAAATGGTAAGACCAAGTATGGGATACCTTTATCTGTTGTATGTGGCATAAGACCACACACCCAACAATTAGTTGTGTTCACTACTAATTGGTGTTGGTGTAAAAGCTGGATGAAAGAGTTATTGATAAACTCTAATCTTCTAGTGGACTCATGCTCAGGCAGAGGGTGAAAAGAATGCGAAGAAACAGTAGGAGGAGGTATGGGCTGTGTAGTGGGTGCAAAGGTCACTTGAAAAGAGAATAAAACATATCCTATTAAAAACATCATTACACTAAGCGACATAAAAATGCATAATATCAAAAATCGTGTCTTTGTCATTAATATACACATTCTGGCTTTAAAGTTCATCTGTTTGGCAGGTCTCTCCATCTCGAAAAACTCCATCCTCGCTAAATAGCTGCCCGCGGCGGTAGGGTGATCCATGCTAAGGAATGCTTCTGTCAGTCCAGGGCAACTCCCTTAGACCAACCAGAACTGTCGACCTAACGTCTTCAGCTGCACTCCAAAGACTTAAGCAACCGCGACCCTAGCAGCTGAACCCGGATGGCGGTTCGAAAAACAAAAATAAGCAAGTTTCTCAGATGAGAGAGCTGCACATTCAAAAATAGAAAAATAATTTTTATTTGTCCATAGTTGTCGGCCTCAGATTATAACGGCTTTTTCCAGGTATTGTCTGGTTCTGAAACAAAAGTTCAGACTCTGTAGTGTTCAATCGACTTGACGGTGGCACAACTTCTTGCAAGATATTGTCGCTTTTTTGTTCAGAAATTGTTCCTTTTACACGTGCATCGCTAAAAGGCAGAAAACGAGGCACAGTCTCAGTTTCAGAGTCAGCTATACTCTCCTGGATCCCATGGTCGTACAGGAGAGGCAGTGGGACCCTCTTACAGTGTACGCCGTGGATCCAGTGCTTTTTCCCTTCTACTCGAACAGCTGATCTCGTTGAGAGAAGAACAAGGTGAGGTCCGGTCCAACGGGGCTGGTCATTCTTTGTCCGCTGGAAATTCCGGATCAGCACCCACGATCCAGGATCGATAGGATGTACTGGAGCTTCAGGGACCGGAGGCAGAGTATCATGAACCTGTTGGTGTAAAACACGCAATTTAGCCGTCAATTCGTACATATAATCAAGCAGTACAGGATGTTCAAGTTCACTATATTTTTTGGTCTTGGCACTCCCCATATATTGGCCGGACGGCCAAACACAATCTCGTAGGGACTAAGTCCCACTCGCGAGTGAATAGTCATTCTCGTTGATAGGAGTGCTAAAGGCAGAGCGTCAGGCCATTTAAGACCAGAACTCGCTTGAATCTTTGCCAATTTCAAATTCAATGTGCCATTATAGCATTCTACTAATCCAGCTGATTGGGGGTGATTTGCAGCGTGGAATTTCTGTTGGATGCCTAGTCCCTCACATACTTTCTTCATCACTCGACCCACAAACTCACTTCCATTGTCACTCCAGACCATTCTCTGCATTCCAAATCTAGGGAAGAATTCTTTGACAAGGGCTTTAGCTGTGGATATGGCAGTGTTGTCTTTTAGGGGGTATGCTTCTACCCATCTCGAAAAGGCACAAACAACAACGAGTACGTATTTCAAATTGTTGCACCTTTCCATGTGAATGAAATCTAGCTGCAAAACCTCGAACGGATACGTTGGAGGCGCAAAATTACCAGCTGGAGTTGGAGTTCCTCTACCAGGATTGTATTTCAGACACACCATACAGTTCTTCACCAAGTTCTCTGCACATTTTGGAATTCCCGCATTCTGCCAAACCGGAGCCAACAACTTACAAATCCCTTTCACACTAATATGTGTCATTCCATGAGCCATTGTCACCACTGCAAGCACATATGCATCGGGTAATAACCATCTCTGATGCTCTGACAAATCAATCCAACAACCATTCGAATCCAATCTACCCTTACTTTCTCTCCATTCATTCAACTCTTTCTCTGTAGCTTCAGCTTGAATGGATTTCACGCTCTCAATCGTATCTTAACACATTCCAACATCACCTACCCATCTTGGAGGGCCTGCTACATACATTCGATTCATTACATCTTTTGCTGTTTCTTTTGCGATTTCATCAGCAAATGCATTACCACGACCAACATCATCAGTAACCTTTTTGTGTGCACTGCATTTCACAATCGCAACTTGTAACGGTAAGGTCAGTGTCTCAAGAAGCTCATTCACCAACTGTCCATGCTGGATCTTTGTCCCATGTGAAGTTAAAAATCCACGTTCATGCCACAAACGTCCAAAGCTATGAGCCACGCCAAAAGCGTATTGGCTGTCAGTATATATGGTCACTCTCATACCTTTCGACAACACGCACGCTCTCGTAAGTGCAATCAATTCTGCTGCTTGTGCTGAATTATGTGGAATACGTGCAGTTTCAACAATCGTATGCAAAGTCGTAACAGCATATGCCGCAGTCGTATCACCATTCGCCAACTTAAAGCACGAACCATCAACCCACAAAGTACCATCACATTCAGGAAGAGGAGTATCTCTCAAATCTATTCTCCCTTTCGTTTCTTCTTCAGTTCTCAGAAAACAGTCATGCTGTTCTTCATTATCATCATCTGTCTTGACTGAAATCGGCAACAATGTGGCTGGATTCAACGTGTTGCATCGTTTAATGTGCACATGACTCGCTAACAACGTCAACTCATAACCCGAAAACCGAGCACTAGTTAAATGCTGTGTCTTCGTACGGTTCAACAAGGTATCCACTGCATGTGGAACCATAACAACTATCCATAACCAAACCAGCAGACTGTCGAATTGAAACAGCCGCTGCCGCGGTAGCTCTCAAGCAACTCGGCAACGCTCTAGCTACAGGATCTAAAGTCGACGAAAAGTACGCACATGGACGTTGCTTGACAATGCACATCCCTCTCTCTCGTGAACATACAATGTGAAAGGCTTACTGTAGTCGGGAGTACCCAACACAGGAGCCGAACACAACGCATTGCGTAATTCAGAAAAACTCGTTTGACATTCGTCAGTCCAAGGAATAGGATTTGGAGTATCCTTAACAGTAAGGGCTATCAAAGGCTTCGCTAACATTAGGAATCCACTGTCTACAGTACGACGTAATACCCAAAGACGCACGTACTTCTCTCTGTGTCGTAGACACACTCATTTTCGCAATAGTTTGAATTCTTTCTGGGGTCAGTTTCCTTCCCTCCTTCGATAAGAGGTGACCTAAGTAGGTTACCTCATGTCGACAAAATTGCAACTTCGAGAGAGAAACTTTGTGATGACAATCAGACAAGTGATGTAGTAACGACAAAGTGGCTTCCCTGCAAATCTCCTCCGTGTCAGCAGCGACTAGTAAATCATCTACGTATTGAATAAGGGCTGCACCATCAGGTAAAATCAACAGATCAAGTTGTGTCTTCAAAGCTTGACTATAGATCGATGGACTCTCGCAATAACCTTGAGGAGCGCGTTTAAAGCGAAAACTGCGACCTCCTAAAGAGAATCCAAAAATGTCCCTACTCTCCATGGCAATAGGGATGCTGAAGAAAGCATTCTTCAAGTCAATCACCGAAAACCATGTGGCAGTAGCTGGAATCAGAGTCAACAAGGCTGTAATGTCAGGCACAACTGGAAATCGTGGAACAACAATCTTGTTTACTTCGCGAAGATCGATGACAAACCTATATACAGGAGGCTGTGAAGGATCAGTTCTCTTCAGAACAGGCAAAACAGGACTATTGCACACATTACCTCTCGTTTCCTCAATGACACCCTTTTCGATCAGATCATAAATAATTGCTAAAAGCGCACGCTCACCATCACTCGAGATGCGATATTGTGGAATGCGCGGTAACTTAGCATTCGCCTTCAGTGTCACGACATATGGAGGAATGTCCAATAGACCCACATCTTTGGACCAGTAGCCCACAATGAATCTGGTAAGAGAGACAATTCAGATGGAAGACAATCTTTCGACACTTACATCGGAGAGATCACTCTCTTACCTAAAGTAAGATGTACTCCTGATGGAGAACAATACAATGTCGCATGCAATCTCTTTAACAAATCCAATCCCAACAAATTCTCATTACAACCTGTTGTCAAAAGAAGGGGTGCTTCGATCTTACGCGGACCAACAGAAAGAGACAATGGAGCAGAAATCGGATTCGTAACGGGGGCGCCAGAAAAACCTACAGAAACATTATCGAAGCCAGACAAAGGTGCGCCAGGGAGTTTAGAATGCATAATAGAACTCTTTGTAGCACCAGTATCCAACAGAAAAGGTTCTGACACACCTGATGTAATCACTTCAACATAAGGTCCACTCTGATCTACTGGAACTGAAACACCTCCCTCTCTTTGTCCATGGCTGTCCTAACAATCATTACCATTTGCTTCATCACCTTCAACATAGTAATCATCCACATAGTACTGTGTTGTCCTACCAGACGAACTTTGCTGTTGATCAAAACTATTCATCGAGTTCTGCGGAGGCAAAGGACGTACATTCTGTCCGCGACCTCTACCTTTAGGCACTTGTTGAGCACCTCTACCTCTCACACCAGAAGCACCATCTCTAAGATTAACCCATGTATCACCTAATTCAACCGCATGATCCGTATGACGAATCTTACTCCAAATAGGTTGTGGAACAACATTGCCAAACAACATGTCGATGTCCGCTAAATTCATAATACACGAACTCACAGTTTGAGTCAACTCTTTATAGTACCCTGCTGGATTTTTGCGTGGATCGGGCAAAGACTGCTTAATAGCTAAAACTTCAGCACGTTTCCACGGAACATGTACCCAAACACGCTGAAAATGAGCCGGTACAGCTGGTGGATTATTACCTTGGCCAGCAACCACTTCTTCCTTCCACACCGGAGGAACTTCTCTCATCGGATATTGTTGTGCCTTTCTCCCAACTGAAGAATCAGACTCAAACAATTGTCGAGAAGGAGACTCACTCCTAAATGACAACAACGTCGCAACCGCTTTCTCAACATCAGATGGACTCACAATCATTCCCTTCGCAAATTCGGAACGTATGCTATACAACTTGTCAGGAGCTTGCCCTACTTCCTCATCCCATTTCTCAACAAGAAAAGCCCACATCGTATCGAAAATGTACCGTTGCTTCGGTGCTTCCCATTGAAGGAAAACATGCATAACACCCTCAAGATCATACCGCGTATCGTACATAATCCATTTACGCGCCATATGGTCCAAAATTGTACACTCATCCATATTCGGCAACTGACTACGTGACTGTCTACGCTCAATAACAGGGGACATACCCAACTGTCCCAAAAAAGGAGAAAAGAAACCAGTAGTCATTCGTTGTCTAGCAGAAGGAGAAGGTGAAAGAATAAGAGAAGACGGAACAGTAGCAGAAGAATTCGAAGTCGGAATGGAGGAAACATTAAGAACAGGCGTAGAAGTAGCAGACGAAGAAGGAGACAAAGGTGGCGGCCCCTGAGGAGGCTGCGCCAAAGGAAGACTAGCCAACGGAAAAGGAGCTGGCTGTGGTGGAATCACAGGTGGCACAACAACTGGGGGTTGTGAAATCACAGCTGGTGGCGGTTGTGCCGTAGCACTCTGTGCATAAGGGTGTGGTGAACTCAAGAGATGTGACATTAAAGGATGTTTCTCAAGATCTTCCCTTCCTTCCTGTTCTTTACGCGGCAAAACTGTGTAGCATCTGTCTACCGCTAACTTCTTCACCCTAAGCATTTGTTCGCTTTCTTGCTCTTCCTCATTATCCCTAAACGCAACCGCTGCTTGTACCATAGACATACCTCGTTCTCGTTTATTTTTCTTCGCTAACTTCATTTGTCTCTGTTTGGCTTCTTTGCGCCACATGCGAAAAGAGTCAAACATTGCCGGCCGGGCTTTCTTCTTAAAAAGTTTAACCTCTAAATTATCCCAAATCTCTGTCAAAACTACCATATTGAGGCCATTTTAAAACACCATCTTTCCTGGTGTATCGGATCCATACTTCATTATATGCGATGGGGCCTACCCCATGTTTCACATAGAGTTCATAGGTTGGAGTTCCAATCGGAGGAACCGGACAAGAGTCCTCCAATCGGGAATCCTTATTACAGCCAAAACAAAACATATTTCCAAGTCTGCTAAGACCAGGCATCTACGCTCTCTAGTCTAGCTTCAAACTTCAAAGGATTATAGAATATGATAGTCTCGCGAATACACGAGTCCTTCGGCTTTGGGATTTGCAAATTCCAAATCAAAGCGATCCAAAAAAGGATACCAAAACTAAGAACCAAACTAAGGACTGGGAGACGCTCCACTCATACTTAACTGAAGGTGTCGATGACGTCACCAGAAGACTCGTCTACCGTTTCGCTCTACCAATCATCAAGGGTCCAAAACAGGGCGATAGTCAGGGCAGCAGTCCTTCGTAGCCGTCGGGAAGCGGGGAACCTCGCAGCAAAGACTTTCGGACCACGTCGACATACAGGGGTCGATGAAGTGGCGGCCTTCCTCCAGAATTTTCACACGAAGGTCCTCACAAACCTCTGGCTTGGACCGGTACCGCTGAAATCGCCCCACGTGGGCGCCAAACCGAAGTACTGGGTTTTAAGAACCCAGCGGTGCCAGGGTACACACCCGAAGACTTCGAGTTCTTCCTGTTTCAGACTACAGAAACACAGAGTCTTCTAGGTGAAGTCAAAGATCGTATTTATTGGCTGCAGCCAGTAACAGGTATCCTAGAAGTACAACACAGTATGTTCTCAGGAGACTGCTCAATCTTACAAAGCCAGCCTTCTCTTTTTATACAAAATATTATGCTTCAGGCAAACATTCCTTATTTTACAGTTGACCATTCACATATTTCCACTACAAAGAAAAAGCAGAGTCATGATGACAAGCCCATATTTCAGTTTGTTCAGCCCACAATCAACTATCCAGCAAGGCCCAGTATTTCCATCAGATAGACGGACCCCTAATAAAAACGGGCACCTCCTCATCGTAAAGCAAGTCAAAGAAAGAAACAGAGACAGGTGTGTGTGAGATTAGACATAGTTTGTGTGCGATGAAAGGTTTACGACATGTGCGCCTTGATGCTAATCTCATTCGGCCACTGGGAAAGGAACTGGCCGAACAAGTTTGGCTTCAGGCAGTGGACTCAGCTCACCCAGGTCACAGAGGAGTCAGCGAAGGTATACGTGTCCTTCTGACTCGATCTCGGCTTTAGTCATTTAGCCTAGGTGAGGGCAATCACAAAATGGCTGCCGTTCACAAAATGGAACCCGAAGGTTAAAACGAAAACTCCGATTTCAGGGCGATTTCGTCACTCGAATATGACGGAAATGCTTGTGCATAGTATCTCAATCATTACCGGTCTGCTGATACCAAAATCGTCATAATACGACGATGTTTGTAACACGGGTCCAGAATCTTCAGCACTACAGGTAGTACTCTGAATTGAAAATGGCTCTTGCCTACTGTGAATCGAAGATATTACCAATGAGCTGGATGAATGGGCACATGGAAATATGCATCCTCCAGATCTAGGGTTGCCATGTAGTCCCCTGGAATGAGAAGACGGAGAATGTCCTGAAGGGTGACCATCCTGAAAGACAACTTGATGAGATAAGTGTTGAGCTCCCATAGATCTAAAATCGGACGCCACTTCTCCTTCGTTTTGTGAACCAGGAAGAACCTGGAATAGAACCCTTTCCCCTTTTGGGAGTGAGGTACAGGCTCTATTGCCCCCTTGATGAAGACTTGGTGGACTTCGAGACAAAGAAGTCCTAGATGTTTGGGTGCAATGGCGCCTGGAGCTCTCGTTGGAGGAAGATGTTGAAACTCCAACGTGTGTCCTCTTTTGATGATGTTCAGGACCCACTGGTCTGATGTTATGACCTTCCAGCTGTTTAGGCAATGGGCAATCCTGCCCCTCACTGATGTTAACGAGGGAACAGGAACAGTAGAAAGAGCCACATGGCCGCTATTGTCTCTCCTCTGTTGCCCCTGACGTCCTCTCGGCGGCTGGCGAGACAAAAGACCCCGCCGGACCCTGCCTCTGCGAATATTGGGGTTTGTATGACTGACCATGTTGAGAGTAGGAAGAGTAGCGTTGCTGATTGCCGCCTCTGTAGGATGAGAAACCTCTTCCTCTTGCTCCCTTGAAAGGAACTTTGCGGTATTGTAATGTTCCCAAAGATTTAGACGTGACAGTACCCTTCTTTATGCCTTGTAGGGCGTCATCCACGTGTTTACCAAATAACATCTCTCCGTCATAAGGTAAGTCGAGAATTATGTTCTGTACTTATTGTCTAAACCACGTGGCTCGCAGCCAACCCTGGCGTCTCGAAACAGCCGAGCCTGCTAGCGCTCGGAAGGCCGTCGTTACTATATCCATAGCGCAGTCGATTACCTCCGAAGAGGCGCGCTCACCTTCCATCAAGATTTTCCTGACCTCATCCTTAGATCCATCCTGAAGTTCTTCCACAAACGAGGATAGGTCATACCACATCTGGCGATCATATCTCCCCAGAATCGCCAGAGCATTAGCCGCCCTAACAAGGAGACTGGCCATTGTGGAGAATCTTTTTCCTACATTATCCAGACGCCTCCCCTCTTTATCAGGTGGTGTTGTTAGCGGTGTTGATGGATTCTTAGACTTACTCTGTGCGGCCTGGGGATAACAGAGTCCGGTTTTGGTTGACCTGTAAGACATGCGGGGCTGCCCTCCGGCGCCTTATATTTTTTCTCCAGTCTGGGAAGCACTGGGAGGACCGTTGCTGGATTTTGCATAGCCTTTATTCCCTCCGGCCAAACATGCTCAATGATGGGGATCGAACAAACTGACTTCCGGAATGGTTCTTTGAAGTCGTACAAAAAACAGTCAGATTGAACTGTGGTAATGGGAAGACCAAATCTCTTAGATGCTCGTTCCATGAGGTTGTGAAAACCTCCAATATCTGCTGGAGGAGAGGTTGCGGTATCAGGCCCCGTTACATCTGGATCTTGAAGGCCATCCTGATCCCAATCCACATTCCGATCTTGGTCAGGGTCCCTCTGCTGATCCGTATCTGATGAGGCATCATCATCATCATCCCGAATGGCAACCACCTCCTGAGGATGTTCTACGGGCTCTGGGTCATGCACCCTTAAGGGCAAAGAGGCGTCCGCCACTGCTTGCTGTACTGGAGGTAGAGGTGTTGGAGGACGTACGTGTTGAACCTCCTGTTGAGTTGGAAACCGCCTCCGATAGTTCTGCAACATTAATTGTAGGTCTGAGATGAGTGAGGACGGCATCGCTACCATCTCCTGTTGAGACCTTCGTGGAGATTTCTGCGAATGATCCTGCATGCAAGGCACCTCTTGCTGGTCATAACAGTCTTGCGGAGCATAGTGGTGTTGCTCCGTCTCGCCTTCCTCAGAATTGACCTCCTGTAATTTGACTTGCAAGTCAGATGGGCTATAAGCTGGCCCATAAGCGCTGTCATTCTCCTCCTCAGAGTCATCATCAACCAGTAATGAAGGAGGCAACAGCGTAACCCGCCGTGGAGATGTCATTTCTGGAGTTATACGTCTCTTCCTTTGAGAAATGCAGATTTTCGACTTCGTCGAAGGGAACGTCGTCGACGGTTGAATCTTCGTCGACTGTTTCGTCGACGGAGGCGCCGACGAAGAGACTGTGCTCGTCGTCGAAGGCTGAGTCGTCGATGGTGAGATGGCTTTCGTCGACAATAGTTGGACCGTTGACGGCGTCGTCGACGAGCTCATCGTCAGAATCATGGCAGCTGTCGTCGTCGACGTTGTTCTCGTCGTCGTCATCGCCGTCGACACTACTCTCGTCGTCGACGTGGAAAATGTCAGCTTCGTCGACGACGAACAGGAATCAGGCGTTTTAAACATCGACGACGGTGTAGATGCCGTCGACGTAGCCATTTTCAGAGACAAGTCTTTCTTGACAGGAATCGTTGAAGTACCTGTAGTTTTTACCGTCGACAGACGCTGTTTCTTGTCTAAAGCAATGTCCTGAGGCATAGACGAAGGCTTTTTGACCCCTCTTTCTTTCTCTGAAGTTGGTGAAGTCACAGAGACGATTTTCTTAGCCTTCTTTGTAGGTTGCAACTCCTCAGGCTGTCCCTGCCTCTCCTTTTCACCGTGGTGAGATTTTAGGGAAGCAGGCCTATCAGACCTATCAGAGGTCCCAGGCAAGGCCTTAACAAGGGGCTCATTAGATGTCGAAGGGGAAGACCTACCCCTCTTCCTTGATCTTCTTGATGACACAGCAGAAGAAGAGCCCTCACTGTCTGAAGACAGAACCTCCTTGCGATCCTTCATTTTTTGCAACCAAGTCAGCAGGCGGCCTTCTCTGTCCCTCAAGGTCTTAGTGGAGAAGGTCCTACAAATCTTGCATTCAGTGGCCCTATGGTCCGGGTACAAGCAGTATATGCAGTCTTCATGTTTGTCATCAACAAACAACCTCTTTTTTTAGCAGGTAGCACAGGCTCTAAAAGGTGCTTTCTTCTCTTTGTCAGACATGACGAAAAAACAGGCAAAAAACTGTAGATATCTACTCAGAAGTGAAGAAAATTGAGCAGAGCTCAATGGAGACTCCCTTGCACAACGTGCAGTAGAAAATCTGAGGCTCTGAGGCTCTCTCAGGAAGGTTATGTGGGGTGAGGCTGCTCTGATTGGCTATTGCAAGAATTTGGTCTCTTTTACAAAAAGAGGTGGATTAGCTACAAGATGAGATGAGGCCTAGGCCTATTTTTTCACTTTGTGCTTACTACCATGGTATTTTTTATTTACCGAGGCTCCCATTCCGACGACGGGGAATTATACAAAGCATGGCAATCTATGAAAGTTCCAATACTGGGGCAAATATTATTTCTAGAACTATGGACATACCACAAGAGGGGGCCCTAAGGAACAAGTTACTTACATTTGGTAACAATGTATCTGTAAGAGACATATGTTAAGTATAGATTCCTTACCTTAGAATTATCCCCAGGCGTCAGACTGGATCTGGAGATTTTTTTTTTTAGCAGTATCCTTGCGCATCGGTAGGTGGCGTCGGTAGACTAGACCTCCATCTTCGACGGTGTGTTCGCCGGGATGACGTCGCGGTGCCTAAATACACGCTTCTCCTGCGCACGGACGTCCGTTCTGACATGACTTTCCACGCCAGAAGTGCAGAGCCATGCAAGACACTGACCACTGGTGCGCTAAACTAGGGTCCTGCAAGGGAGTCCCTATCCCTAGAAGTTAGTTCACAGAGAGGGGAGAATGGGTGGGGCAGTAAGGAATCTATAACTAACATATGCCTCTTACAGATACCACGTTACCAAAGGTAAGTAGCTTCTGCATCTGAAAGAGACTGTTAGTTATAGATGCCTTACCTTACAATAGATACCCCAGCAATACCAACCCTGGAGGAGGGTCTGCGAACTAAGTTCACACCAGAAAGTCCTGGAAGACAGACTGGGCAAAATAGTCGTCCCTCTGGACTTGCCTGTCCAGGCAGTAATGTCTGGTGAACGTGTGCAAGGATGCCCACGTGGCTGCCTGACAGATCTCAAGGAGGGGAACTCCAAGAGCAAGAGCAGTGGTGGCTGACGTAGCTCTGGTAGAATAAGCACGGAGCCCCACTGGAGGTTCCTTCTCGCCAAAGCATAGCATATTTTAATACAAAGGACAACACATCTAGAGGTGGTCTGCTTTTGAACGGCCCAACCTTTCTTGGCACATACTTAAACAGCGGAGAGCTGATCGTCCACCCGGAAATCTTTTGTCAGTCAAATTAGAAAGAAAGCGCACAATTGGGGTCCAGGCAGTGGAGTCTCTCCTCCTCGTTGGAAGAGTGCGTAAGTGGGAAAAAGATGGGCAAAGTAATGGTTTGTCCAATGTGAAAGGGCGTTACCACTTTGGGAAGGAACGAAGATCTTGTCCTAAGCACCTCTTTGTCCGGATGCACAGAGAAGAAAGGTGGCTTAGAAGAAAGAGCTTGGAGCTCACACACTATGCGAGCAGAGGGGATGGCAACAAGGAAAGCTGTCTTTTGAGTGAAGAGCCTGAAAGGACAGTTGTGAAGAGGCTCGAAGGGAGCGCACATAAGGTAGGTTAAGACAAGATTCAAGTCCCACTGGGGCATTATGAAGGGAGAAGGAGGAAAGAGATGAGTAATGCCCTCGAAGAATCTCTGTACAATAGGGGACTTGAACAAAGATGGCTGATCTGGAAGCCGAAGGAAAGCACAGATGGCCGAAAGATAGCCTTTAAGAGTGTCCAGCGCAGAGCCCAGGGCTAAAGAAAGAATATACAACAGGACCTCTGAAAGAGGGTCAGAAAGGGGATTCAAAGCCATGCCACAAATGTGTTCCATCGACAGGAATTTACCGACTTAGTGGAGGGATGCCTTGCAGCCAAGATAAAGTTACAGACTTTGGGAGGAATGTCCCAAAAACTGTTGCCGCTCAATCTCCACGCAAGGAGGTGGAGGCTGGACAGGTTCAGGTGAAGGACCCTCCCCTGTTGCTGCGACAGAAGATTCTCCATAAGAGGCAGTCTGAGTAGAGGATCGATGGTCATGGTCAGGAGCTCTGGGTACCAGACTCTTCGTGTCCAGTCCGGAGCCACAAGAAAGACTTGGGCCTGGTCGCGATTGATCTTCTCCAGCACTCTGGGCAGAAGTGGTACTGGTGGAAAGGCATACAAGATGCCGCAGTTCCACTAAAGATGAAAAGCGTCGCTGAGCAAGTGCCGCCTTGGAAATTCCAGCACACAGAATTGCTGACATTGAGCGTTCTCTTCGATGGCAAACAGATCTAACCAAGGCTCTCCCCACCGCTGAAAGAGACCTTGCACCACCTTCGAGTGAAGAGGCCATTCGTGATCCACCAGGCACTGGCGGCGGAGTTTGTCCGCACTGGCATTCAGAGATCCTGCCAGGTGTCGAACCAACAGGGTCATGCCCGGATGTTCCAGCCATGTCCATAGACAAAGAGCCTATTGACAAAGGGTTTACACCCCCACCCGCCCTGTTAGTTGCAGTACCACATGGTGGTGGTGTTGTCTGTGAACACCTGCACCACTTTCCCTTTGAGAGGGAAGGGATACCTTCAGTGGCAGACCAATCGCCCGGAGCACTAGCAGGTTGATATGGAGCCCGGAGTCCGCTGGAGACCAGACGCCTCTGATCTCTGCCTTTCCCAGATGGCCGCCCCATTATTATTATTATTATTATCATGTTTCTTATATAGCGCCTGAATGGACCCCTGAAGGGGTATCTCCGCGCTTGCCTTGGGAACCCGTCCTGGCTTTTCCCTGTGAGATAGCCCCTACAGGGCATCCCCAAGGTGAAAGCTAGGCATCCCGCCGCGGGGGGGCCGTTGTGGAGATTAAGCAAGCTTAATGCCCAGAGTTGCAGAGTGTGAACCCATGATTAGGTCAGGCACCGAAGCGAGAATTATCGAGTCCATGGACATTTGAGCTCTAGACCCTGCCGCGTCGGGAATTGAACCCTGGTCCCGGGTCTGACCTCTGCTTCAGGGTCTGCCTGCTCTAACCAATGAGCCACACTTCTCCACCCATCCCAGGAGTGATGCATCTGTCACTACTGTGAGGTCTGGTTGGGGAAGGGAGAGCAATCTGCCTCTGACCCAAGTGTTGTTCGTTAGCCACCACTGCAGTTGTTGCACAATTCCCTCTGAGATCTGGACGTAGTCAGAAAGATTTTGCCTGATGCTGCACCCACTGAAACTTCAGGTCCCACTGCAGAGCCTGCATATGCCATCTGGCATGATCCACCAGGAGGATGCAGGAGGCCATGAGGCCAAGCAGCCTCAGGGTCATTCTCACCGAAATCCGGGATAGAGGCTGAAACATCAGTATCCTAGCCCGAACATCCCAGACTCGCTGCTCGGGAGGACAGGCCCAAAACTGCACTGTGTCTAAAACTGCCTGATAAAAGGGGGAATTTGAGAAGGGATCAGGTGTGAGTTTGGCCCATTGATAGTGGACCCCAGCGGGTGTAGGAGGTCCGCCGTAGTCTGGAAATGGGAATGACAGCCTGTGGCGAGCCCGCCTTCCACAGCCAGTCGTCGAGATAGGGAAAGACTGGAACTCCTGATCTGTGCAGATGAGCTGCGACCACCTCCATCACTTTGGTGAACACCAGAGGGGCGCTGGTAAGGCCAAAGGGGAGCATGGTGAACTGAAAATGCTTGTAGTCTACAGTGAACCGCAGGTAGCATCTGTGGGCTGGCAGGACAGGGTGTGAAAATAGGCATCCTGCAAGTCCAAAGCTATGATCCAGTCTCCAGGGTCGAGGGCGGACAGGACCTGAGCCAGGGTTAGCATTTTGAACTTCTCCTTCCGGAGAAAGCGGTTGAGGGCCCTGAGGTTTATTATAGGACGCAGGCCTTTGTCTTTCTTGGGCACCAGAAAGTAGCGGGAATAGCAACCACGACCCTCTTCTGGCGTAGGAATCCTCTTGGTGGTTCCCTTGGCCAAAAGAGCTGAGACTTCCTGGCGGAGAAGTGCCAGATGATCCTCCGACACATGATCGCAAGAATTTGGCATGGAGGGAGGGGTAGGCTCGAAGGGGAGGGAGTAGCCCCTTCAGCCTAACCACAAACCCCACGTGTCTGACGTGTTGGGGGAGTTGATGGTGAATCCTGCCACTCACTGGCTGTTGATGGCCCAGGAAGGTCGAACTAGGAAGGTTTGGAGGCTGTTGCAGGGGTAGGAAGGGTGGAGTGGCCCTCTCGCTGGCCCCCAAACCCACGTTGCTGGGCCCACGTTCACGCTGAGACTGGGTAGCTTGCTTAAACCAGTGGCTGGTTTGGGCTGGACGTGTTGGGGTGCCCCTTCCGTAGCCACGAAAGGAGAGAAAAGCAGACTGAGGTGGATGAGTTGCCACTGGGAGGCCCAAGGATCTGGCCGTAGCTTGAGAATCCTTAAAGCAGTCCAGTGCTAAATCTGCCAGTCTTCACATTGCGGACCTGCGTGGTTTGTTCCGGTACGGATAAGGCTACATTACCTGAACTTAGCTTGGATATTGAAATATTTCTTGAGGACTGTGCAAACTGACCATTGGGGACAATCCACCCTCCAGGAAGACTGTTTATAAGCAGTGAGCACCTATCACTTTAAGAGAATCTAATATTAGGACAACAAACTCAGATTACGGAATCCTTATGCATCACGAGAACTGTTTTTATTACTACTTCATCTTTGAGAGAGAACTAGACTGATAACACCATATATTCAGGACCATCACAAAGAAATAAATACATCTCATTTATCCACGTTACTGCTAAGGTTGGCTTGGAGCCATACTTATCAACATATGACACAGTCCCACAACAAGCCCTGAAGAAGTCCCAAGAGGGATGAAAGGCGTTGGCGGCAAAGCAATCATGTGGTGTTTTTAATTGGAAAAGGAGGATAATTGAGTAACAATAAATAAAGGATTTGATACAACTACAATCAAGATATATGATCATTTAATAATATTTTGTCTGGGAAGTCTTTCTATTTTGTGATATTTGTTTTTGAGTGGTTTATACAAACTATTACATCGGTCACATACTCAAAATACACACTTCTCAAATGCAGTGTCAGTCTAGTATCTTGTAACGGTGGATCATGTCCCGCCAAAGTGGGAGGTATATGGGTCACATCCCAAACCGGTTGCACCAAGGTTAGAAAATGTATTGAATAGGCATACTAAGTAGTGACATTTGGTGCTGGAATCTTTAACCTCATAGATGCTATTAAACATTCCTCCCCAGTGCTGCGCTGTCCATTGGAACTAGTGCTGAATGGACGTCCAATGGTCGTGCGCAGCACTGGGGAGGTAGTGCTGCCGTCGGCCAATGCACCGAGGCAGCACTTAAGTGGTTAAAATCTCTGACCCTGATTCTGTATACGTATAACTTTTAACTAAGAGTGGATTTATGACACGAAAAACATCTAGTCAGGGCTAATAATTTGTTAGACAAAAATGGTAAGCTGTGTCATGTCAATAACCCAGGGCATGGACAGTAGTCCTGTGTCGACAAACGAGAACATACTTGGGACACACTTCCAAGTTACAGAACCATTCATGGACCTTGACATTACCAGGAATAGGATTGGGGTGCAGTGTGCATGTTAAATCAGTGTACTATCTGGGTTAATAAAAAGCCAAGATACAATTTTGGTAGGCAATTGGGTCACTAAGGGCAGGGGTACACTTGTATACCATGTAGGAGGCTTCCCTATTCCAACATGGTATACAGTCATAAAAAAAAAGTCCCAAAAGCTATTTCTAGAACAATATATGAGGCCTTGCCACTAAAACCTGTACGCCTCTACAAAAGTTCTGGAATTTAGGTGCACAGCTTTGAACTTGACTGCTTTGACCCCAAATTGTAAAATGTAACTATTTTTTACATTACCTCTTTCGCACCAATCGTTCCCTCAACATCTTTCAAGAACTGAAAGCAGGTTCAGGAACAGCACATATGTTACCTCCAAATAGGAAATAACTCTGACAAAAGTCCTGCTGTTGCCAAGGCTAATAAGTGTCATCACGTTTGACTCCCTGGAATGCACAGGCAAGAATTTGTATTGTTGAAGGTTAACTGATATGGTGTACAACAAATACCTGGTGACAGATTTTACAGATGGGTGTATGTTAAAGAGGGTGGCACCTTCAAGTATGCTATTAGAGAAAGCTTTTGAGCTGATAGAATCAATGGTAAAAGGAGAGTGTGCACCCACATATGTTAAATAAGGAAGTCATCTCTGTGGAGAGCAAAACATGAGGACAGATTTACAGGCACGTAGAACTCACATTTCTGTGTATGTGTGTTAGGAAAGTTGCTTTTAAATCATAGCTAGTTTGGGATTTAGAAAATAATCAGAATTTAAAATTTAAATAACTGACTTGTGTTCTCAGTAAGTCGAGAAGAGCAAGAAGAAGCAAAGATAGCTCCACTAAAGAGAGGAAACAAAACATACCACTTCAGGGATAAACAATAGATAAACCCACAATAAATAAAGGTAAACAATGTAGGAAGTAATCTTAGAGCAGAACAAAATTCAGCGGGCCTATAGGAGTGAAACAGATGTGGTCTACACAGCATCAGTCTCTGAAAGTAACCTTCATATATACAAATGAATATAGCTTCCATAGTTCCTTTCTATGCTACATATGTTATGTTATGTTATGTTATGTTAATTTAGATTTATATAGCGCCAAATCACCGACAGGTCTCTTAGCGCTTGCTTTGGGAACCCGTCCTGGCTTTCCCTGCGAGATAACCCCTACTGGGCATCCCCAAGGTGAAGACCAGGCATCCCATCGCGGTAGGGCTGTAGTGGAGATTAAGCAAGCTATTGCCCAGAGTTGCAGAGTCTGAACCCATGATTTGAGTAGGCACCGAGGCGAGAATTATCGAGTCCATGGACATTTTGAGCTCAAGACCCTGCCGCGTTGGGAATTGAACCCTGGTCCCGGGTCTGACCTCTGCATCAGGGTCTGCCTCCTCTAACCAGTGAGCCACACTTCTCCACTTCTCCATATCACAGCACCAATGACATGAAATGCACAGTATTATAGCTATAAACTCCAGAGTACATGAATTTGAGGTTACAATTCATCAAGAATTGGACTAGAAAAACTGATGCAAACGTGTCCAAAAATGAGTTTGGCAAAGTCTCAAAATAACAAAATGAAATTCTTGCAATGAAACACAAGAATGTCACACAATAAGAACATAGAATGGCAAAGCCTACAAGATACAACTGTAGATCACAATGGGCAAAACCACAATGAAAAGTGATAACTAGAACACACAGAGTTTAAGAAAAAGTCTGGCTTGGAATATGAAGGACCATGGCAAAGCAGTCCATGACATGCCATAATCGATACAGTGAAAATATGAAGACACTTCAGTCCAATACATTATTACTTTACAAAAAGACTTACATTATTCAGCATAAATCTATTACTTTTGAACTTAAATCTTGATCACAGGCGCAAGTATTAAGACGAGGTAAGAGTTCGGTCTGCTCCTGTATCCCATGCCTCTTGTTAGTGACTTGTTAGTGTCTCCGGTACCTGCTATTTGTCCTTGTTGGGACAGGGACACAGAACTAGAGACCTTGGAGCTAGGCCAGCTAAGGCTATTCTTCTGCACCAATCCATTTATCTGTATGCCCACACCTACAGCCTGCTTTTTCTCAGCTCTGGCACTTCAGTGTGAGAATGTCTCGGATAGCTGAACCCTCAGCGTACAGAGACGAGCTGAACCCACAGATGCAAAGTGCCCATTCTATGTATATAAGTGAAGGGAACTTGGCATTCTTTTGGCATTCTTTTGCTGGATCTGTTCTGAAAGAGAGCATATCTTGCACTGTTAATGCTGTGCTATATCCACTACCAATACCCAGGTGGTACATGTTCCGTAAATCTAGAGGAAATTTTTTTTTTGCAATACAAAAGCCAAAAAGATTGGCATTGCAAATACTTGTAGTATTCAGCTGTTACCTAATCTACATTCATTCCATTGTGGTCAAAAAAGGTTTTAAAATGTACTTTTCTGTTGCACCGCGCAATGTCTTCATTCTACCTTCTTACTTTTAAATGTGTCCAGTATTTTGAATACCGCAATGGCACAACTTCGATCTAATACATGTTGGCTAATCTGACAATGTTTGCCAAAGGCGGCATGAAGAAGATCAAGAGAGGCGCAACCAAACTTTTGGCTGATGTATCTAGATAAGATCCTGAATAGAAACAAATTGAGATCGAGCATGGCATAAATGAGGTTGTTTGAGACACAACTGACATTCAGGAGGGCAAATCTAATCTCCTAGTTTGCAAAACTGGGATGCTGGTGCTCAAAGCCTGGATACTGGTTGCAGGAAAGTGCCCTTTTAGTCATTGTCACCCCCACTTTTTGCCCACTAGTACTGATGTTTTTCAACTGATGTGCACTGAGTTCCTGGTAACCAGGCCCCAGCACCAGTGCCCTAAAATCAAGGTAACATATTCTAATTGTAACACAATTGAATTGGCACATCCTTACCACCCCTAGTAAGTGGCACCCCTTGAACCTAGTGCATGGGTACTAAAGAGGGTCCCTAAATGCTGAAGCATCGATTAAGCTACCCTAAAGGACCCCCATACAAAATGCAAACAGCCTGCCATTGCAGACTGCGTGACACAATGCAAACCATGAGTGAAAATACAACACTCACTGTGTGCCATGCCAAAGTCACTGCATCTAATATATGTAAGACACCGCTCCAGCAGGCCTTGTAGCTCTACGGCAGGGTGCATTATATGACATGCGCGGGCATATCTACATAAGCAGGTATACCCTTGTGCTGTCTAGTTTGATCACTAGAAGGTACAAGTAAACAGGGAATCCATCTTAAGTATATGTACTGGGCACTGGCCATTAAGAGTTCCAGAATTACATAATGGCTTTACTGAAATCTATGGTGTATGGTATCAAACACCTTGTCTGTACTGTTGCCAATAATAGATTTATTATGACATGCACCCAGAGGGCACCTTAGAGGTGCCCCCTGAAAAACCTACCAATATCTATCTGCCACCACAGACATACTTCTGACCCCGTTCAGGTGATAGCATGAGCTCTTTGAGGTCAGAAACAATGTCTGCTCCAGAGGAAGGCTAGTGATTAAGAATATCAAGGCCGGGGGCTTCAAAGACCCTGCTGCCTTTGATATGCGACCTTGGATTCCCCCAGACCTGGGAGTTGCCACACACTGCCCTGAGGCCCATTTGGTACCTGACTTGGGGTGAGTGCTTGCAATGTTCAACACTCAGTCCCTCATCCCCTTAGGTTTTGCTTCATTTGGTACCAGGGCAGGTGGGAAATTAGCTTAGCAGTAGGCGTGTTGCACCTCCAGGCTAGTCACATCCCTGAGTGGGCTACCTGATGTGCTCCACAAAAGGATTCCACCATCTTGTTTTTGTTTTTGGTGGTATTAGGAACTCTGGGACAGGGTTTTGCCCACTCTCCACAGGAAGTGGTCATATCGGGAGTAGTGTAGTGACCCCAGGGGGGAGTAGCCCATTCACTACTACCCTTCACTCTCCTTAACACCCCTAAATTTAATATTTGGGTGGCCCCCTGACACCAGGAACTCAGATTTGTCTGCCTGAAAGAAGAAGGATAAAGAAGAGCAGATGATGTGAGAAATGTGGACCAGGATCAACCATGGTGCCAAACCCTGCATGACAGCGGCTCTCTCAACAATCACAGACACCGAATCGTCCAGAAATAGGACAGCCTCCTCACATCCTTGGAGGTCTTCCCAGCATTTCATCGACCCAGCAACATCACCATTGGAGAGAAGGAGCTATCTCCTGTTTTTTAAGTTGCATGGTCCCCTGTTCGGTAGACCCCCGGGCCTACTGAGGGAGCAGCACCCCAGCAAGAGGTCTTTGTGTTCCAGGAGGTTGGATCCATCTCTCTTCCAAGTGTGGAGATGCCAGGACCATCAGGAGCAGTCCTGCACTAATACCTAAGGTACCGGAGCCAGTTGCAAGCACCAAGACTTGTTTGTGTTCAGTCGGAACACCACCACCACCAAAACTTAACTGCATGTCAAGGAACTTCAAGAGAGGCCTGCTCCCCAGTGAGAGTGGCCCTGTTGCGTTTCTTTTTCCTCTTCTGCGGGTACATCAAGAATCATGAGAGCCACTAACTCATCGAACTGCAGACAAAACACCTCCGCAGCCGAGCTCCCAAGCCCAGGATCACATAAACGGTGGCCCTGAGACTCTCAAGAGCCGAGCCCCCCCCAGGGTTCTGCAATTTTTTCTTACATGTACTTTTCCCATTGACTTTAACGGGTAGCATTCAAGGCAACCGCCGCATAAAGCACCTCTGCACACGGACACACCAGGACATGTAAACTTGAACTGCTGGTGCCTTCTTGCACCTTGGCCCCTACTCACCTTAAGTCCAGAACAGATCTGTAAGTCGTCTGTAAGTTTGCCTATGCAGTGTACGGTTCTCCCATAGGATAACATTACCACGTTCGAACCTCATGCCTCAAATCTGATAGCTGTCCTTTTCTACAGTTCCAACGGTAAAATTTGATAATAGACAAAGTATTTACCTGAATCCGATTATCCTGGTGTCTAAAATTATATAAAAGTATATGCTATTTTTCTAAATTGGCCTAGTTTTTTTTTTTTGATTGTGTGTCTCATTTATTTGACTTGTGTACAACAAATGCTCAACACTACCCTCTGATAAACTTAAACTGCTCGCCCACATTACCACAAAGAGAATTTGGGGATTATTAATTTAAGCCCTGTAAGCCAATAAGGGTTGTCAGGATTTTCTACATAGTGTACCTCATTTTGGAACACTACATAAAAAGCCAGCTTCCTACACTGGTGGACACAGACGAGAGCCTTGCTGGAACAGCAGAGTTAGTGTGTGAGTGTGTCAATGTCAAAGTGAGGTAAATCACAGCATAAATCTAAATGAACTGAAACCAATTAGAAAGGCTGAAGTAATCAATATTAATAAAGTATATTTCTAATTCATGGCAACATTCTGATTGGCAGCTATTATCACACTAGGTTGCTTTGATTGAGGTGGATTATAACAGTGTTTACACAGCATTAAAGCGAATACCTATATTGGAAAATTAGGTTTGCTAGCCAGTATTAAACTCCTAGACAACAGTTGGAGTTCAGAAAGGAAAATTTCTAAAAAAACACCATTTCATTAGTTAAAATACTTTGCAAAAAAATCAGGAATCATTTAAGCAACAGGACTAGATAAATTTTAGTCATTTCAATGTTAGTACAACATAATCTAAAGCTTTCAACCTTTGTCAAAAGAAGCAGCACATGACAAAGGCTATGACTGAAACCCCTAACTACCTGTTCTTTAGCTTATTTTTGGTGACAAAACATGAGCTAAGCATTTACCTTATAGCAAAAAAAAAATCAAAACTCAGACAATCGTTCAGCAAATAAACATTTTTTTCCAAGTAAATATGCTTGATTGGAAATGTAAATCCCATTACCCACCTGTACTCGTATCCCATGGTAGACACACAGCCAGAAGAGCAACAACGCACAGAGGAAAATAGATTGGAAAAGATCATCCAACATTCCTGGAAACCAACTGTTTACCAGGAAGGAGAGAGGGAAAAAAGGGTCTGCAAAAAGATAAAGAAACAATAATTAGTTACGAAAATCTGCAAAGCATATACAGCCCTGAATGGTGTGTTAAAATAAGGGACAAAGCCATTTTCACAGAAAATCCAAGCACAATTAGTATGAATGCCAAGAAGTGACAAGCCTGCATATACCATTTGAAAGAAGGTACTAAAAAAAGTTAAATGTAATCTTAACCTACAATACCACAAACATACAAGTGTTGCGGCTCCTCCCTAAGCAGGCTTTGATCCACAATGGTAGCTACTGATCTGTCTTGATTTCTAGGCTTAGTGGCATTAGAAAGGGTGCACAGACAAAATATCGACTCAAAAATATCGACTGGACATAATATTGAGTATTAAATATAGACTGGACAAAATATCAACAGGACAGAATATAGACAACCAAAATATCGTTTTTAAGGTAAGTGATGTAATATCAACTGTTAAAAATATAGAAAGTCAAAATATCGAAGTATAGAATATAGATAGTAAATAATATCGAATTTTTAATATCTAAATTTTTATAGTGTATTTTTATGTTATAATATGTGTGAAAAGTGTGTATTTATGTTATAATTAATTTTTATTAATGATTTACATTTTAATAATTATTGTGTAATTTAAATCTGTAGCGGGTTGTGGGTTTATAGCGGAATAGGGTGGGAAGTAATTTAATAATTAATTAAATATGTCAATTTATTTATTATAAGTAGATTTTAATTAATGGTAAAATAATTTATAATAGTTAATTAATTAAATTTTAATTGGTAATTAATTATAATTAATTGATTAATTGGTAATTATGTAAATTTTACTAATTTATTTTCTGTAGCGGGTCGTGAGTTTATAGGGGAATTGGGTGGGAAGTAATTAAATTATAATTAATTAAAAATGTAAAAATATTTATTTAGAATTAATCAATTAAGTATTTATGGGTAATTATAAAAATTGTATTTGCCAATTAATTAAATTTAATTGATTAATTGTTCATTATGTTAATTTTATTTATTTATTTAATGTAGCGGGTTGTGGGTTTATAGGGGAATTGGTTGGGAAGTAATAAAATTATAATTAATTTAATAATCACATGTATTTAAATGTATTTAATTAGAAATTGTTAAATAATTTTGCATTAATAATTAATTGTAATGTATTTAATTAATTAGTAGTAATAGGTGATCAATTGAAATAATTATTGTTAATTAGTAATTTTAATATATAAATTATTATATTGTATACACATTTTATTTATTTTTAATTATATTTTGAAATAATATATTAAGTATTTACTTTTCCTAATGTTGTATTCTTTGGAGTGGGAATAGTAATGTTTACCCCTACGCTATCCAACGCTTTCCCTACTGTCGCACTCTTTGGAGTGGGAATAGTAATTTTAACCCCTACGCTATCCAACGCTTTCCCTACTGTAGCACCCACTGGAGTTGGAATAGTAATTTTAACCCGTACGCTATCCAACGCTTTCCCTACTGTAGCACCCACTGGAGTGGGAATAGTAATTTTTACCCCTATGCTATCCAACGCTTTCCCTACTGTTGCACTCTTTGGAGTGGGAATATTAATTTTAACCCCTACGCTATCCAATGCTTTCCCTACTGTAGCACCCACTGGAGTGGGAATAGTAATTTTAACCCCTACGCTATCCAACGCTTTCCCTACTGTTGCACCCACTGGAGTGGGAATAGTAATTTTTACCCCTACGCTATCCAACGCTTTCCCTACTGTTGCACTCTTTGGAGTGGGAATAGTAATTTTAACCCCTACGCAATCCAACGCTTTCCCTACTGTTGCACCCACTGGAGTGGGAATAGTAATTTTAACCCCTACGCTATCCAACGCTTTCCCTACTGTCGCACTCTTTGGAGTGGGAATAGTAATTTTAACCCCTATGCTATCCAACGCTTTCCCTACTGTAGCACCCACTGGAGTGGGAATAGTAATTTTTACCCCTACGCTATCCAAACCTTTCCCTACTGTTGCACTCTTTGGAGTGGGAATAGTAATTTTAACCCCTACGCAATCCAACGCTTGCCCTACTGTAGCACCCACTGGAGTGGGAATAGTAATTTTGACCCCTACGCTATCCAACGCTTTCCCTACTGTAGCACCCACTGGAGTGGGAATAGTAATTTTATCCCCTACGCTATCCAACGCTTTCCCTACTGTAGCACCCACTGGAGTGGGAATAGTAATTTTAACCCCTACGCTATCCAACGCTTTCCCTACTGTTGCACCCACTGGAGTGGGAATAGTAATTTTTATCCCTACGCTATCCAACGCTTTCCCTACTGTTGCACTCTTTGGAGGGGGAAAAGTAATGTTAACCCCTACGCTACCCAACGCTTTCCCTACTGTAGCACCCACTGGAGTGGGAATAGTAATTTTAACCCCTACGCTATCCAACGCTTTCCCTACTGTTGCACCCACTGGAGTGGGAATAGTAATTTTAACCCCTACGCTATCCAACGCTTTCCCTACTTTTGCACCCACTGGAGTGGGAATAGTAATGTTAACCCCTACGCTATCCAACGCTTTCCCTACTGTTGCACCCACTGGAGTGGGAATAGTAATTTTTATCCCTACGCTATCCAACGCTTTCCCTACTGTTGCACTCTTTGGAGGGGGAAAAGTAATGTTAACCCCTACGCTACCCAACGCTTTCCCTACTGTAGCACCCACTGGAGTGGGAATAGTAATTTTAACCCCTACGCTATCCAACGCTTTCCCTACTGTTGCACCCACTGGAGTGGGAATAGTAATTTTAACCCCTACGCTATCCAACGCTTTCCCTACTTTTGCACCCACTGGAGTGGGAATAGTAATGTTAACCCCTACGCTATCCAACGCTTTCCCTACTGTTGCATTCTTTGGAGTGGGAATAGTAATTTTTACCCCTACGCTATCCAACGCTTGCTCTACTGTTGCACCCACTGGAGTGGGAATAGTAATTTAAACCCCTACGCTATCCAACCCCTACGCTATCCAACCCTTTCCCTACTGGTGCACTCACTGGAGTGGGAATAGTAATTTTAACCCCTACGCTATCCAACGCTTTCCTTACTGTTGCACCCACTGGAGTGGGAATAGTAATTTTAACCCCTACGCTATCCAACGCTTTCCCTACGCTTGCACTCTTTGGGGTGGGAATAGTATTTTTCACTCTTCTGCTATCGTACGGTAATAATATTGTATATTATTTAATTATATTATGTTACTATATATATATATGTTTTAACATATATGATTGTAAAAAAAATTGTTTAATGTCATTAATTATTTAATTATTATAAGTTTATTCAAGTATTTTTAAGTATATTTTAGTAATTAAATTTCAATATTAATTTAATTTAACACTGTTTTTAATAAAGACGATATTATTTAAAACTATATTTTTGTAAATGATATTTTGTACTCGATATTTTTGTACTTACCTGTTTGTAGATACAAACTCAATATTCTGTCTGTTGATATTTTAGCAACGATATTTTTTCAAGTCAATATTCTGACCCTCGATATTATTTCAGTGATCCATTAGAAAGACAACTGGTGGAGATCTTATTTGCAATGTAAGTCTTTAAGAGTTATAAGGGGCATTATATAACATTGGTCATACAATCTTGATAAACTCCCAGGACTGGTTTCTCTTTTTATGACAGATTACTTTTGATCATAGCTCTATCCCATTTTTCATTGCACTTCTATCTTTTGGCACCCAGAACATACAAAACATTATTTATTCATGCTTAAAGTGATGTATATGTTTGACTACTTTTCCATTGTTAAATGTTAAGTTCTTATACGTATGCTGATGAACTTACTGAGGCTGGATGGCAAACTGACAGACTGAAGAAATGTATGTGTACCAAAAACCTTAACTATAAAGCCTATGAGACCAAAGTGATACAAATAAGTGGTAGTTCTAATCCTGGAAGTGTGTCAGATAGTTTGGAGTATATTCCACTATCTCTCTCAGGTTGGAGAAATAAATACAAATAACAGCAATACATCTTCTTGGTTGCCCTACAGCAGTGCACCATGCTTGTCAATACATTGGCACCTCTTGAAATGCAACAAACAAGTTAGAAATTCTGCTGCCATACCTATAGACAAACATGGTAGGCATGACTATCTCTCCCAGCATTTCAGATTTGCAAGAGTTCCTTGCAAACAAAGTACATTCTGTTCAAAGCATGTTTCTGAGCCATCAGGCTTACTTTGTTCTTAGCTCTCTTAAACTCTCTTATGCTGATTGGTACTAGGATACACATCAGTTAAGCTCCACCTTTTGGCTTTTCCTCCAACTTTAAAGATAATGAAAACAGGGAGGGAGGGGCATTAAGTGGCAGGTCTGCTGAACACACTTTTATATTTGGCAGAAATATAATATCATTTTGCTTTCAGACAAGAGCATAAAGCATGGCTATTTCTACTCTAGTGCTCTACTTTACCCAATTCTCTTTGACACACCTTTTTTAATCACCAACGAAAGGATTGCACCAAGTGCCTACATGAGCTTAAATAATGAAAAGCAAGCAGTGAGTGTGCATCACATACACTACACTAGGAAAAGACCCAAGAATAACATCCAGAGCTCTGAAAGGAAAAAAAGAATCTTGCTATCTGAGCGAAACTGGATTTGTCGTATGTGTGTTTTCCATTAATAGAAATCTTGTTAAATGATAGCATTTTTGCAAACATGCTTCAATATTAATGAATCGCTCAAGTCTAGCTTGCTATATTTCACAGACTGATACAGCAGCACAGCTTTATCCTACTCGGAAGTCGGATAAAGAATGCAGCATGTAGAATCAGTGTGAAGAAATCATGTTAAGAAACAGGGGAGATAACTAATCACTGTTACTAAAATCACCTGTACATCTAATGCAGCGAGGACAAGTCCTTACTTGTTAATCAACAAGGAACGGGAATCCGATGAGACAGTATATGAAAGCCTACCCGCCAAATGAGAAGTATGTGTTAGAAATTTCTGCCCCATTTATATCCTTAATATGACTGGAAACAACTAGATGGCAGGGAATGTCACTGTAGTTTTGTAGGTTCGGTCCACCCTATTTAGCTTGTAAGTGAGTTCCCTTTCATACTGCACAAATATAACATCTAGGTACTGATCTAGAAACATACATAGGGTGTCGAGAAAGGAAAGTTTGCAATTAGGGTAAGTACACTGAAGACATGCTTTTGGAGAAACGCACAAAATATTTATGACATTTAACAGAGAATGTGCAATGGCTGTGACTTTTCTAGGGATGAACTCACATGTAAACTGTACAGCCACTTTGAATGATAAAATACACTTGACTGTTAAGCTGTCCTCGCTTTTCACATCTAGTGTATTTCCTGCCATTATACGTTCACCATGAAACTTTCTTGCCTGTCCTGAGACAATATTTGTTATAATGAACTACTAAACTGTTGCTAGAATAGATCAGAAAATGGGTCAGTAAGTATTACATACATCTTTTTACTTAATGAGAGATTATTTCTCAGTGCAGCATACCATTATAAAGTAGAAGAAGAGGCAAAAGAATGGACATCCACTTCTGTTCAATTCCCCAGTCTCTCATGGAGAATTTCCGCAAGGAATGAGCAAACAGACACTAGAAATCAAAATGAGAAATATAAAACATGTAAAAGGATCCCAACCTAGAATTAATAAAACGTTACTGACAGACAGCAAAGCAGAAAATACTTCGTCATAGAGGAGACTCTTAAAATAATTTATGCTCACAGCAACATGCAAGAACAGCTGACCGACACTTGGCACAATGATACAGTTCAAGCCTTTCAAGTGTCTTTTGAAACAGAACCCAGTTTGCTATTTAACACTAGTCTCAGCATGAGGCATGAGACAATAAGGCTTGACACACAATGCAGTCTACATCTTAGCATTATCTAACTGGCCTCTCAAGATGCAGGTGAATCGTTGGTACACTGCCCCCACACATATTTGTGTGTAGTTATTTTAGAACGTAGAAATATTTTTCAAGAAATCGTACTAACAAAAAGGTAAACTATATTAAGTGCTACTTACCGTGACCATAAACGTAAGAACCACAAAAACAAATCGAAACCATATTTCCACTTGCGAAAAGGACGGGTTGTAAGATTTCCACTGAAAAACAATTGTCAGAATTTAGCTCAAGAGATGCACAGTGGGAACAGCAAGCAAACATGACATAGTTACATTAATACATAGTTCGACACAGCAGAAGGAAGTTAGGTTCTGATTAAATGTAATTTAAGGTGCATGGAAGGGCACATTTAGTCACATGAAATCCCCCTTTAACATTTCCATGCTCTGTGCACTTTCAGAAGAAACATGTGCAACATTGTTGGATGGTTAACTCCTTGACATGGTTGTAGGAAGACTTGGGGACAGCAAGCCTGTTTTTAAGCACCTAATGTTTCAGTGCTCAGGGTGAAAGAAGGAAGACATTGAAGTAATTATTTTGCACTAGTTCATAAACCCCCTTCTTTAATCAACACTGGGAACTTCGTACCACTTCATAATGGGTGTAGAGCCTGTTCAGTACTAATGCATGTAAAACAAGCACTGGCAAAGCCAAGAGGTCTGGGGTTAGCTGCTAGCCTTTCGATTTTGTTGTGGCTTGTTTTGTTTTAAGGTTTTTCCAGAACTTTATTGTTGAGAAGTCTGCTGGGCCCACCTCAACCTAAAACGAACAGTGGCTAAAAAACAAAAAATATGTTTTTGGTCTCAAAAAGCAAACATTGCCATGGGATACTCTTGTACTGAAGGGAACTACTTTGAGTGTGGATGGGCTCCTTGTGAAAGGTAAAACATGTAGTAAGCAGCAGTGAAGTTTGGCAATGAGTGACCCATGCTGTAGTGGTCAGACGAAAAATGTGAATTACCCAATCACAGATCAATGGATGAAGAAAGCCCTTGTAGGGGAGGATATTATGCATGTAATTTTAGTAAAATGAAACGGTCTTGATTAACGTCAGACCTAAAAATATTATGCAGGATTCACAGCTGTCCTCTCGCATGTGTCCTTGGCTGTACCCTATTAAGTTGCCTACTTGTCTTATATCTCAGTTTTAATATTGACAGCTGACCAGAAGCTGTAACTTGGGAGCATATCATTAAGTGGAGATTTTAGAGAAGAGGGTACCAGATCAGAAATCATGACAGCAAATGACTATGTGGTCAAACTGAGGTCCACAAAATGTTTGTTAGTTTCTAAAGCAATCTATTAGCTCACATAGGGTTAGAAAGAGGTACATGTACAAGTTTAAGCGGCATAAAAAACAAGCATTGCCAAAGCCAAGGTCAGGTTTTGTGTCCTGACTCAAACATTAAAAAAATGTGCTGTGGTGAAAAAAATATTGTTTTCTGTGTACAATGCATCTATCAGAAGAATAACTTATGAGATGATTCAAAGTACATTTTGAGATGATAAACACTCTATAAGAGGTAGAACGATTCACCAAACAGCCAATAGCATGAGGTAAGCGGACAAATTCCCCTGGGGAGTGCTAAAGGCCTCTATATGTATATATTAAAGAAATGGTAACAATAGGTCATACAAACACCTACACTATCGAGTCAGACCTAGAAATATACACAGAGCAGTGAGGATTCATGTATCAAAAGGTGCGCTTGTTGGGACTTGTGGCAAGGATGGTATTAAAGTATTCTCTCAACTGCCACATTAGATGAAAAGCTTCCCCAAATCTCCACACCGTTTTATCACTAAACTTTTGTTTGGTATATTTCTAAAGCTAAAGGATCTAAATGCTCATTACACTTAGCAATAAGCAGAAATTTCTCAATAGAAGAGTCAACACTTTAATGCAAAATTTACTTTTAATGGGGGCCTTCCAAAATTTAAGTAGGGGGCCAAAGCGGCCAGCTTGCTGTTCTTAGTTTTCCTGATAGTTAGAAGGGCTCCTTTAAAAGTAAACTTTGCAGTAAAGTATCTTCTATTGAGAAATGTCCGCAGCCGAGCTGTGTTGATGTCTTTTCATCCCCGTAGGATTTACCCCATGGAGTTTTCATACAACTCTGGGTTGCTCCATCCTCACGTCCTGGTGCAAACGCACCCAGAATATTTTAAGTAACCGCGCTATCTTGGGGCGAAATATCGATGCTCTAAAAATTACATGTACTAAGACCTAGTCCCATTTGAACATTTAAGACATCCTTCTAGTTGCCCTGGATTTAGGAGAATTTTGAACTCTGATATACCCAACAGGCAGCATGCAGGTGGCTGAAGCATTGCTACCGATTTGTTAGTTGATATTTTAGGTACTCAGTCACTTCATTCTCACTTGTCACACTGCATGAGCACTTTCTTCACCTCTCGCATGTTTTGAGCAACCTGTAGTACAATGTACATAGATACTTCCATGTTCTTGAGCCATAATATATGCAATAGAGATAGCGTTACTTCTGGTTGTGTTTTCTTTTTCCTTTAACTAATTTTCCTCTTCAGAAATATTGTTTGTTTGAATTTGCTTGTTGCTGACAGGACTACTTGTTTATTGTACTAAACGCTACCCAGGTCCTGAGGTACACTGGGGTAAGCCACAGTATTGTAACGGGCTGAAGACTTCGATGGGCAAGAAGGTAAACAATGGCCAGGAAACTCAGGCGCATCGGGACAAACTAAGAAATTGGTTCCGTGGTCACTGATGTCGAGGGAGCACAACTTAATTTGTGACACCTTTGTGCCTTTTCTTTGGATTCAGAGTGGTGGGACGGGTTTAAATCCCACTTAGCTCGCTTATACATGCTCTTGGAATTCAATTTATCCGAAGATTTTGAGTAAGAAGTCAAGAGTTTGCAGGGGCAACCCAGTGACTTGAAGAGGGAGCTTAACCGCATCGCTGCGGCGGTTATTTTCGCGCTACGCGGCTTATTTCTAAAAGCCGCGTTAGATGACGAGCTCAGCTCGTCATCCGCACACGCCCCCCGTGGCTGATGACGAGCTGAGCTCGTCATCAGCATCGAAGGGGTTAATCTGTCTGAAAATTCTTGTTTTCAGCAACATACAACTTTGCCTCCTGGTCTCGATTTATCTCCGGGTTCATTTATCACACATCTTCAAGCTACGTACAGAGCCCGTGCATTAACCGCATCGCTGCGTCTGCTTTTCCCGCTGTGTGCGGCATATTTACAAAAGCCGCGTTACATGACGAGCTCAGCTCGTCATCAGCACACGGCAGGTAAGCCTCATGACGAGCTGAGCTCGTCATCAGCAGGGAAGGGGTTAAAGGCACACTTTGCACGGATCAGGAACGGACATATACTTCCGTAGGCGTAGCACTGCTTGAATCATCTCATTTTCGGTGGAGTCGTAGTTCCCTAGCACACTATTCATTTTCAGGAGTTATCAGAAGAGCAGGGACGACAAGATAGGAGTGCAGCTACAGATCCACATAGCAAGGCAAGGGAAGAAAGGAACGGACGTCAGCGTGCCTGTGTGGCCTGAAATTTATTTTCATTTATGAATAATTGCATTTTGAGATAGGATATACTCTTTGCAGATACAACATTACACAGATGGTAATATGATTATATACTTTTTCACAGTCAGCTAAACAGAACATGAAAATGGTAATGCCACAGTTTGAACATACTACAGTACTGTCATTCTGTACTGTTCTCATTTGAGAATGAAATGATCTTGTCAGCCACTTTTCTGAGGCCCTGAATCTAAGTAAGTGTAACATGCAGGTGTTTAAAGATGTGTAATGGAAGTGAATGCATGCATAGACACTGTGCAGGCCTGCAATAAAAAAGGTATGTAAATGTACATGTATGTAAGACAACAGCCATGTATAGTATAGTAAGGCTAAGATAAACCAGAATGAAAAATATCAGTGACCTTCTCTGAATAAAGTATGAATACATGGACCGGCTTCTCTTTTCAAAATTATTTTTCAACACCATTAACTTTTGTGATTCACCAAACATGCCTTTAACCCACTTAAAAAAAAAGTTTCTTACAACACACTGAACAAAATACATAGAATGTAGTTTGGCAACCTGTACCTAAACTTTAAAGATAATGGTAGTGACAATAAAAACATTGTATGGCAATATACGTACAGTGAAATTAACTCCTGCAATTGTATATTGTAGGTCTTCAAAACCAACTGCAATCTTGTATTGAGTGAAGTTCAAATAGCCAAGGTGGACCACAATAATTTCTGCACATTTCTGCAAAAAGACAACAATTGCAATATATGTATTAAATAGATGATTTTGGTGTACCCTAGTACTTCTGGGCTGAAAACTAATCAGGCAAGATGTTCATAGTTAAAACATACATATTAATCAGTTAGAAACACCCAGCGAGACATCAAAACAACTAGAGGTCCTTCGATTATCTCCTGGTCTTCGCAGCGTTTTCCATTCCACAAGCTCTGTCACACTTTGAAGATGTAAATCGAGGGTGAGGTACATTTTGTAAACAATTACACACATTTTGGAAGAGGGGGTAAAAATGCAATTTAAATGCTGTATGCGTGTGGGGGGGGGCAGAGATAACCGAAGGGATTAGGTGTTATAGCGAATGTAGGCCATGACCTACAGTTAGTGAAGCAGTACAGAGGTGCAGATAAGCCAGACCATAAACAATCAGCAAAGTATAGGAGACCAATGCCATACTTGGGTAAAACTAAAGGAGAGAGGTATTGCTGCCAACATAGCCGATATGAAAACCTAAAATGCTTGGATGTGCTTAGTTACAAATAAATGTTGTAACAATAGCTGACCTAATTAAACAGAAGTTGGATTCCACCTACCACAATGCTATGGGGATTTTCTGAAGGCAGCCTAACTGAAGGTAAACACCTGAAAAAAGTTGTGCTGCTTTGTTTGAACATTACCACATTCTGTGTTTATGTATGTGAAATTTGTGACTTCCAGGGTTATTGGTCTGCGCCTACAAGTTGCCCCCTAGCTGGAAGAGCTATCTAGCGGTCTTACCACTAAACTGTTCTGCTGCATTCAGAACAACTAGAGTTTCTCTGAAGAGCTTTAATAAAAGCGAAAATCATACTATCAGGAAAGTATCTTTGTGAAAGTGGAACTCTTTAAATGAAAGAAGATTACTTTATTCAGAAATTGGTCAGCGTTTTACTGTTAACTGAAGGCTGAAAAAAAGCAATGAAAGATTTGACAGCTACATCTTACACAATGCTACAGGACATTATCCTGGACAGCTTTACTGGAGGCAAAAACCTGAGAAACGTTCTGTGCGGTTTTGCTTGAGCTTTAACACAACTTCTGTTTGAGAATTTGGAATAGCTATGTCATGATCTAGCTGATCTAGCTTTGCCTTCCTACAAGCCAAATGAAGGGAACTTTTAAACAATTTGTGTCAAGGGTTTTTCCTATGCTGGATACACGGTTTTAAACTATTAAATACCTGTAGGTTTTGCCAGTCCTGCCATGGCATCCAGCATATTGGAATAAAAAATTAAGATTTGAAGGTTTGTAAAAGGCCAATGTAACAGGACATGCCATAAAGCATGCATTTGTGAAGCCCACTTTCATCCCAAGGGTTTTTGGCCCTGCATAACAGATGTAACTCGGCTCACTGGTCTTCACTTCATCAATCTCTGGAGGCTCAGTGGACATGCTGCGATTCAAACCTGTGACCTTGTGGCCACAACTGAAACCTTCAGTGGATGCACAAGTCCAGAAAGCAAACAGACATAGCAACCACTTACCCTAGTAATTGTTTTATCAAAATAACATTAGAAAAACCCTCATTTAAATATGCTGAACCTTCTCAGTATGGGTCTACTCAGAATAATAACCGGTTGTCAAGGAGTCAGAATGGTGTCCTTGCCTATTTAGGCGACAATATAGGATGTATAACTGTGCCTGGGTCTCTACACACAATTCCTGGTCTCGGCTCGTCAGGCATTCAAGATTATACAAAAGGCGGTCTACATTTGGAACAACAAAAAAATTAGTTCTGTTTTCCTAAGCTCTGACTTACAAACAAGAAATCACATCCTGGTCGTTTCAATTTACTGAGGCAGGCCACAATATTCTCAATTTTGCACTTATTTAAGGGACGCATGCTTGCTGTGAGTGCGTTCCCAAAGCTATTTGAGCATACTACTGCTTGAACAAAATAAGTCAGTGAAAGACAACACTGTTTTCTAGCACCACTTATACATGGTAAGCCAGAACACATCGTAACAGTTTTTACCTGCAGCAACTTATCTTCCTCTGAACAAAGGCGACAATCATACAGTCATTTGAAAATTTCAGGCTTCAACTTTAAAACAGATCAATGTATTTTATTATTTCTGCTATCACAGGATGCCTTCTTGACTTGATTCGACCATTATAAACTCTGTTGTTTGAAACAGCTATGTCTTTACTCCCAGTTCATTCCCTGTTAACATAGGACTGCCCTGATACTTTGTCCGATCTCTTGCCGGACACTGGGAGATGGCAAACATTGTACATTGTAGTTGGTACACTGATTTGCACACAGATACTTCAGTGGGGCACCTGTGTACATGAATTATGTTGCTATTGCACAGAATTATTTTTATCCACAAGTAAATCTGTCTCTTGCTACACAAGTGGCTCAGGGGACCTGGCTGCAGCTACTCCTCTCCTGATATTGTAAATGACCATAAATCATTGTCTAGAGGCATCTAGAAATGTGTGAAAATCAGGTCAAAACTACCAAACTTCAAATTAAATTTAAATTGTCTCATTTGATTTCATAGTTATCAGAGCATAACATGTTTACACTTTATCCCGCCATTTGCCATTATGGGCTAAGAAGAAAATCTAATGAAGAAATAGAGAAGGCCTTTTAAAGCCATTTACTTTGCCCAGCCTTTCATGCCCTCTGTACAATAAACAGGGAGATTTCTTGCCTAGAATTGGTAGGTAGGTGTGAAAAAAAAGTCCATACTCTCCTCTGGGGTCGGTGTCTGATTTCTCCTTGGTTCGGTGTGAGACGGTCCTGCCTGTTCCGCAGTATTTTGTTGGGAACTACTGACAGTTTAAGGAGTGTGGAGAACTATGGTTGTCATGTCCATGTGGGAGCCACTAGGATGAGGTTAAGAGATGTTTGCAAACCTCATATGGAAGCAGTGGGAGAGGTGGAAAAGCGTAAGGAAATATCCCTGACTAAGTCATCCATAGTTCGTCCCCCTTGGACTGTGGGTGTAGAAACCTGGAAGAGACGTTTAAACATTTGGAATTACCCGCTGTGGCAAAGAGGTTTATTTGTGGTTGCCCCCAACACTGGAAGTATTGCAGGAGTACATGCTGGAGGAGTTTCTGCTCGTGGACATGTTGGCCCCTCCTGCGGAGGAGAACGCGTCGACGCAATTTGCCAAGTCATATTCGGCGTTGCGAACAATCAATTTGGTTTAAAGGAATATTATTCCCCCAGTGTTGACAAACAAGGGCCCGAAATGATATAACGAAGACAGATACTAGTGTCTTTTTTTGATAATTTTCTCCACATCCACATTAGGTGGTTTTATTTGTGTTTTTATCTGTGTATTTCATGTTTTTAATTGATTACTCATTGATATCTATGTATTTTTATTTACAATAAATTGTATACTTTTTTAATAGATTGATTGTGTTCCTTTCTGGTAAGTGTTCTCCCATTCAACAAGATGCAAGATAAAATGAATGTTGTGGATTGTGTTTGTTAGTTTGAGTCCTGATTTAGAAGCAGGAAATAATATCTCCCATAGGGAAAAACTTCTTGTTTTACTTTTCAGTATATAGGTGCTCCATTTCCCTACAGGTTATTACGAGCCCCTCTCTTCCTTTTATACCAACCTGGTGCAGCCTAGTGCTGGAGAGAAATCTCTGATCACTTTTTAGTGACTAGTATAAAACTCATACTCCTGAGATTGACTATGGACCCCTTTAAAACTTTTGCGTTTACAGAAGACCAATTTACTAAAATAGTTGGCTCCTCAACCAACAATACCAATAAGATTGTGGTTGTTACTGGCAATAACGATAAATGGGGTAACATACTGAACCTTAAGAAAAAGGCAGTGAGGACCGAACTCCATGCCGAGTTCCTAATACAATATGCAAGAACAGGTGTTATACCTATGGGACTACAGGTCCGCAATGAACCTGGTCTCTTTACGGATAACAAAGTTCTTAGAAACCTGGGCACACATTGCAAACAGGTGTAGCCGGGATTGGATCCTCTTAATTATTGAAACCGCACAAGATAGGGTAATAATAGAACGGAAAGAAATAGAGAAATTAGAACAGGCACTTCAGGAAATGTCAGCTGTAGATGATGCAAAAAAGAGGTTAGACGAAATAAATGCAGAAATGGACGGATATAAAGATTATCTGTTAAATAAAAAGAACATAAAACTTAAAAAAGATGTGAACAAATACAGCATAGAGTTAGTTTACCCATACATAAATAAGGACTATTTCCAACAACCAAGAGAGGAAAGGAATATTGAGAACCGACCAATATACAATAGGGGAGCCAAGAAAAGTGTCACATTTTCTGAAACCTCTGGCTCAAGCAGCGAAGATGAGGGTTCCACTACAGGGAATGGTGGTTATAATAGTGAACAAAATGGAGATAACCATTTTTTAGAGAACCGCCAAAGGAGAGGCGGGAAACCATACCCATACAGGGGACAGTATCAGAGGAAACAATATCAGGCCCCGAGGGGCGGTTACAGGACGAATTACCAACACAACCAGGCCCCTCAGGAATATCCCAACACAAGGAGCCAACGGTATCGTCAATAGTTCCAAATGACTCTAATAAATTTCCAATTATCAACCTCTCTCACTACCCCCTAAACAAAGTTGAATTAGAAGTCCTGGAAAAAGGGTTCACATTTGCCCCCACAGCCAATGTCAATAAATTTAATTTAGAGAAGGACCTTAAAGCATTCTTCCGCAAAATTACACTAAAGGAATTCTTTGAAGGGAGAGACTATAGCCCCCCCAATAATATTTCGGGACTCAAACAAAAATCAACTTTCACCCCAGCCATTTCTCAGGTGGGCAAAAATGTGGAAGTGTTCGAAAAAGTTGTAGAATCAAAGATAAAAAAGATCTTAGAACATACATACCCTGATAAGAACAACATGTCTAAAGAACATAGAATAGCTATGACAGACTTAAAGAACAACCTGCAGTTAACCATCAAACCCGCCGATAAGGGTGGAGGGGTAGTTGTCTTTGATACTGAAGATTACAACAGGAAAATGCTGGAGCTACTAGAGGTCAAAGAACACTATCAAAGAGTTCCTTTTACCTCATTGGAGACCCTGAATAAAAAGGTTTGGGAAATAGTGAAAAATGCCTTTGATAAAGATCTGATTTGTAAAGCAGAATTTGAATTTCTATACAGTAAAGACGCTAGGATACCAGCGATATACGGTCTCCCCAAAATTCATAAGAGTGTGGAAAACCCCCCCATGAGACCCATTGTGAGTTGCATTGGCTCACGCCTTGAACCACTGAGCCAATACGCTGATACCTTCCTAAAACCCCTTGTACTAAAACAAGATTCTTATGTGCGAGACTCGGCACACATGATCTCCATTGTGGAAGGCTTGGTGTACAACCTTAAAAATCAGATTATGGTGACCCTCGATATAGAGGCGTTGTACACCAATATACCACAAAACGACACTATCAATGTGGTGGAAGAAACACTAAGCAATGCAGACCTTAGAGGTGCTAACCTGGATTTTATAATGCAATGCATAACTCTAGTTCTGAAAAACAATATGTTCTTATTCAGAGATGAGCTATTTCTCCAACGTAAGGGCACCAGCATGGGGGCCACCTGTGCGCCGAGCCTGGCATGTTTATACGTTGCCAGGTTCGAGGAGAAACATGTGTTCAATGAGGCGTCGCCATTTTTTGAGAATATCTCATTATGGCGACGCTTCATTGACAACATCTTCTTCATTTGGGAAGGTGAAATGGAGACCCTGGAGGAATTCTTGGAGTGGTTAAACTTGGGAGATGAGAACCTCCGATTCTCAGCAGTATTTGACAGAGAAGTAGTAAACTTTCTAGATATCACCATAAAAAATATCGAGGGCAAGTTGGAGGTGGAATTATATTCCAAACCTACAGATAAAAACACCTTACTGCATTATAGCAGTTATCACCCCCGTTCCCAAAGGGACAATGTCCCATTTGGACAATTCCTTCGACTCCGAAGGAACTGTTCCACTTTGGAGGACTATTCAAAACATGCAAATAAACTGAGTGAGAAATTACAAGAGAGGGGATACCCCAAAAAACTCATTAAGAATTCATGCAAAAGGGCACGATTCTATAACCGAGACAGCATGATACACCCAGATTCTGTCTCAAAGAAGCAACCTTTAACCGATTCAAAACTAGTCTTTGTGAGCCAGTTTTCAAATATTAGCAATAAGCTGAAAAATGTAATTCACTCAAGTTGGCATATCCTAAACGACGGTAAGGAGGTTAAACTTTCAAAACCTATTTTTGCGTTTAGACGCAATGAAAACATCCGTCAGAACTTGGTCCATACATACAGAGAGCAGAACCAAAATAATCAGCTCACAATTAATGGCAGTAAAGCAGTAGGAAACCACAAGTGCAGTAATTGCTCAATATGCGAAAACTGTGTTGTTGGTAAATCCTTGACTTATAACAACTATACCATAACTTCTAAAACTTTGAACAACTGCAGGAGCAGCAATCTTGTCTATATAATCTTGTGCCCCTGCAAACTAGCCTACGTAGGAGAGACGGGCAGAGAAATAAGATTGCGTCTTCTGGAACACAGATCCGCACTTAAAACTAACAAAGAGAACGCCCCTATGGTTGAACATTTTAACAAACTACAACACAAACACACTGAGTTTTCGTGGTTTGTGATAGAGAAAATCACGGCCTCAAGAAGAGGAGGTAACCTCGATATCAAACGCAAAAACAGAGAACAGTGGTATATCTCTACGCTGGATACTGTTAATCGAGGCCTAAACACGAAAGAGGACTGGATGAGAATAGTGTCATAGAACTGTCCACTGGATTTAATAGACATACTACTTGAACATACCATTTGTACATAATTGGTATGCAGTATATGTGATATGTGATATGGACTTATAAGTACTATAAATCGTAGACATTAGGCTTCCAGACCCCCCTGACACTTTAGATAGAAATGCCAAGATATTAGTAATGAATAGGTGATCCCCAGGGACCATATCTTTCGATTTGACTCTTCAATAACAAAAAAAATTTTTAGGCTGTCATTATCAACTAAACTCTTGCTTAGGGCACGAATGCTTGGTATAGTCCCTTCCAAACAATGTCCACAAATAAAACCCTTCCCGCCGACATCCTAGGTTTAATTAGGGAATAACTCTCAGAAGGTGAGCAATAAAGTTTTTTGTTCGCTTTTCTGAACTTAAAATATATCAAATTAAATAAAATAAGAAATATAGTAAACAGAGCATACGCGATAGATTGAACGCCTCTCAGTAAGTGAGCAATAACGTTTTTGTTTGCCTCTTTTCAACCTACGATAAACAAAATAGGTAACAGAACAGACGCGATTATGGGAACGCGCCTTCTACAAAAGTGAGCAATAAAGTTTTCGTTTGCCTCCTTTTTTTAAATAAAATAGGAAATACAAGCGGTTCAGGTCAGTCGCGAAGATCAAACTTAAAATCACGTGACCGCATGACGGTCTTTAAAAGCGACTACTGAAATTCGGTGAGCCGACAAAACATTACGCCAAGCGGTGATCGTATAGACGCCACGTTCAGCAGTTCCGGGAAAGACAGCCGTGTGCGAACAATAGGTAAGAAGAATCCCCGATTAACAATATTTAACCATGCGTGGGGAGCATTGTTATTAGAAATGGGAAACACGACGTTATGGAGAGAGGGTTGGGGTTAGTATTTAACTCAGCAAAAACATCATAACTAGTTAATAATTATTAGTTACATTCGGTAACTTAAACTATAGATAGAGTTATACTGAATCTATACATATTTTTTATCCAGCCACGTGCACGATACTACCCGGCTGCGCAAAAGAACCCCGTTTTTGAAATTTGACCCGTAACTATCGGTAAGGAATAAACTTTAATAACATATGTAGTTTGGGAACAATGATAGTCTATGTCTCCCTATTAAGTGAAATGCTCCCTTTTAATATCATTGCAGTATTATACAGCACTAAGATTGGCTTGGAGTCATCAAATTGAGAACGCCCCTTTGTGAAGCACGCAAGGTAATCCCTTGGTAAAAAAACCTGATAATAGGTCTATGAGTTTTGTGGCAATAATGACCAAACCGTAGTGTGGAAAGAAATAACCGGCATTCTGTAATTTATGCAGGAACGTGACGACAAGTTCACAACTGAACAAGCTTTCATATAGATTTGATTCGAGATAAAAGCGCTTTTTTATACATTGAGGTAAATAAACAAAATGCCCTTTAAATTATCATGTCAGGGTATGCCATATCCCAACACTTAACGTTATATCTTTCCTAATTGCATATAGGATTGTGGAAGCCTGAGACCATTAGAGGCGATCACCACAGGAATACTACACATTTTGTAGATTTCTACTGGAAATATATTCACTATGGTTAGTAACAATAATAATATAGTGCATGATGGGTGTATGAGGCCATGTATGTGTTGTCGAGAGAATGTGGACAACACTAACCAGAAGGTTCAAAATTTATGCACAATGCTTTTATAGTAATTGGAAATATATGTTTCTTTTAGCATGTTTTGAGATTTAGCACGTTTTGAGATTTAGGTTGAATATCTTTTGAGAAATAGGTGGTTTCGTGAAATACAACGCATTAAATAAGTGCACATTTAAAAACATGTGAAATATCTACGCATAACTGCTCAATGTGTAGAAAACCTCCCTTATAACTGTTTATGTTTAAATCATGGACACTGAATATGTACAATGACAAGAAGGATTGTCCACTACCTATAGATTATCTGTGATTACAAATAGGCCCCTTCTTTGCTCTTATAATCATGTTTGACATTAGGGCATAAATTTAGAGACGGTAGTGAATCAAGTCCTCTTTAGTAAAAGAAACAATGTGCAATTAGTCATTAATAAGTCAGGACCTAATAGTTGTATTGTATTTCATTTGTGCATTAGGTATGATACTAAATTGTGGAGAAAACATATAGAGACTGTCCTGAGGAAGGAAGCCACTATCAAATTAAGCTTCCGAAACGCGTCGACGCAATTTGCCAAGTCATATTCGGCGTTGCCAACAATCAATTTGGTTTAAAGGAATATTATTCCCCCAGTGTTGACAAACAAGGGCCCGAAATGATATAATGAAGACAGATACTAGTGTCTTTTTTTGATAATTTTCTCCACATCAGGTGGTTTTATTTGTGTTTTTATCTGTGTATTTCATGTTTTTAATTGATTACTCATTGATATCTATGTATTTTTATTTACAATAAATTGTATACTTTTTTAATAGATTGATTGTGTTCCTTTCTGGTAAGTGTTCTCCCATTCAACAAGATGCAAGATAAAATGAATGTTGTGGATTGTGTTTGTTAGTTTGAGTCCTGATTTAGAAGCAGGAAATAATATCTCCCATAGGGAAAAACTTCTTGTTTTACTTTTCAGTATATAGGTGCTCCATTTCCCTACGGGTTATTACGAGCCCCTCTCTTCCTTTTATACAATGTATCTGGTACAGACGATTCAAGCCGCAGATTCCTTAACGTAGAATTATCCCCAGGCATGAGACTGGCTCTGGAAAATTTTCTTTGCCACAGCATCTCTGCACGCCGGGGACGGTACCACGTGACTCCGTCCTGACGTCGTCAGTGGGCGTGATGTCAGCGAGGTCACATAAGCCCCACCCCGGCGCGCCAACATCAGTTTTCTTCGGAGAACTTTTCCTCGCCACAAGACAAAACCATCGAGCAGTGTCGCGTCCCCTGAAAGGAGCCAAAGCTGAGACCCAGCCAAGAGACCCCAGCTCAGAGGAATGCACATAAGTCAGAAACTTGAACCAAGGCAAAAGAGAAGTATGAGAAGGCCCCATACTGAAAACACCAGGGTGTAGGGATGCAGGAGTACCCATGAACCTATCAATCAAGTACCAGAAAGGAAGGAGTGGGCTGAAACACAAGGAACAAGGCATACCGCTAGGAGGAGTGAAAGAGGGCACTCACAGAAGACAAAGAACCCAGAGGCAGGCGAGTGTAGAAGACCAAGTTAAGGGTCCTTGCAGAACGGGGAGGAAGGGCGGGTTGTGAAGGAATTATGCGGCTAGAGTCATCTCTACCATATACATCGTTACCGAATGTAAGTTACTCGTACATTTGATAGAGACTACTAGCCGCAGATTCCTTAACATAGAATAGATACCCTAACCATACCCAGCATGGAGGAGGAGAGCCTGCAAGAGTGCCTCCAAGTAGGAAGAACACAGGCCCCCAGCTGGGGATGTGTAAAGGGGACAAGAAGGGCGGCCCAGCCCCACCAAGCAGAAGGAAGCAAGGACGAGATGAAGGGGGGGGGGGAAGGTGGCAGAACACCCCGAGCCCAACCAAGGAATCAGGAACATCTACCAGAAAGCCCCGGAGGGACAGACAACGGCAGAGGAGCACCTAGAAGAAGGGAAGCACCCCAATCTCCAGGAGAAGAGGTAGAAACGGAGGCAAAGCCCTCCACAGGAGAACACACAGTGAAGGGAGCAGCTGAATCGGCTTCAGTCTTGAGTCAACAGACAAGGCATGAACGGCCCCACAGCCAAGAAGGTAGGCGTGAGAAGAAAAACATAGTCACGCAAGGCTCCAGCAGAAGAAGAGGCAGGAGCAAAAGAGCACACACCCAAGCCCCTGGCCGTGGACAAAAAAGAGCATTCATGCGCAGCCTGCAGCTGACAAGTACCATGAAGCCGAGCTCCCAACCAAGCGGAACACAAGACGAAGGCAAAGGCCAGCGAAATCAAGAACAACCCTTAAGGGAAACCGATCCAGACAAAACCGACCCACAAAAAGAAGTGGGACCAGCCAGAAGAAAGAAGAAGGACAGATATAGCCGTCCACCAGAGCATGAGAAGACAGAAGGAAAGCCGCTGCCCCCTGGAACACCAGACAGAGGACCAGGCCGAAACGCCGCCAAAAAGAGTGCGTAAACACCACAATTGAACGCCTCAGACGGCATGCGAAAGCCAGGCAATCGATGCAGCGGACACTGAAAGGACAGAATCTGAAGCAGCGCAAGCTACGTCCAGACAAGAGCAAAGAAACCGCACTTGCAGTATACAGTAATGGCAGAAAAGGCGAGGAACCCGCAAGGGGGAGTCCACACCCTCCCAGCATAGGACAGAGCTCTGCAATAGCTATACTATCCTACCTAGAGTAGGACACGTCCCAAAGGAAACATGGGAGCCGCTCTTAGGGAAAGAATCCAGCATCAGAGAACAAGAACATAAGAACCTGCAGTTAGAACCACAGACGGCTTAACAGTCAGCCAAAAAAGACGCACTTGCCAAAACCCTGGACCAGCAGCCAACAGAAGAGAAGGGCCAACCAAGGGACCCAAAAGACACGTCACACCACACCAAACAAATAAACGGACTACTCAAAAAGTCAGAGCCCAGGAGCAGATGGGATAGCACCTCCCATCAAACCCCAGAGGAACAACAAGCCAGTCTACGGAGGGGGAGGAGGAGGACGGAGCCCCGCAAGGAAACGCTGAATGACGGAGTCCGCATGAGTATTAAACAGAAGGACCCCGTCAAAGGGCAGGTCAGCCAGACGCTCCCTAATGTTCACAGGAAACACAGCATCCTGCAGCCAAGCATGGCGACGGAGAGCCACAGACGTAGCCATAGTACGACCAAGAGCATCTGCCACATCCAAGGCCGCACGAAGAATGAACGCGGCCAGTTCCCGACCGTCCAAAACATGGTGCGGTAGATCAGCGCGGGCACCCTCATGGGAAACCTGAGAAAGCAGGGACTCGAGAGAATCCCACAGGCTGGACGTAGCCCTCGTCAATACACAGAGTGTTGAGCGCCTGCAGGGCAGCACTGGATAAAGCGAAGAGGTTACGCCCCCATGAATCCAACCACCGGGCCTCCCTACATGGAGGAAACAACACCACAGGCAAGGATGGAAAAGCTGTCCGCAGAAGAGTGCCCTGAGTAGAAGGGTAGAAGGAAAGACAGACTGGGTCATGCGGTGCAGGTCGATGGCGATGCAGGAGCGGCTGGGGCACCGGATCACCTGTGGCAGGATGCCCCCAAGCCACCAGAAGAGAATTGTGGAGCGACGCTTCAAAAGGAAGGAACAGCTCCCGCCCACCGTAGCCCTGTGTAGAACCTCCAAGAGATTATCAGTAGGGATAGCGGTGATGGGCTCGCCCATCCGCAAAATGCCAGCGGCCGTGGAAATAGCCCGAACGAAGGCAACACTGGCCTCTGTAGGGCACCGCGGGGGAAGAAGCAATTCCTCTGTGGCGACGGCTGTAAACTGGGCCGTCCGTCCAAAGTCCAGCCATAGGGGGGAGCCGCCATCCACTAACGAGTGGAAAACCTGAGTGACTCCCGGGTAGAGTGAAGAAGCCGGCGGAGGGTCCAACCGTAGACTGCGGAAAGGAAGGCCTGATGGTTTAGGCCGTAGGGACGGCGAGGAGCCCTCCCTAGAAGATGCCGGGGAAAAGGCAACAATGCAGCACCCCGTCTCCGGAGAGGAAGAAACCAGTAGATGACAAACCTCCGGAGAGGAGGAAACCCATCAGAAGACGAATGACGGACCAGACGCCCGCACGGCGCCAGAGTGGGCATCGGCGGCGCCGAGTCGACCTCCACCACCACGTGCTCCCCCCCTCAGGAGAATGGGGCGGGGTCGGAACGGCACCGAAAGGGCTCCGGCTCGACCTCACTCGGGGCAGCCGCCCGAGGAAAGGACAGAGGGACTCAGGAAAGCATTCCAGGCCCGGCCTCAACCCACAGCACTGCCAGGGCCGGGAGGAGAGCCTCTGGCACCAAAACGACGCCTGCTCGGCCTCTGGAGAGGTGGCCACCTGCTCCGAGGGCCGAGAGGGACTCAGGGACAAGACCCGAGTTCCGGCGAGCACCTGCGCCGCCACAGGCAGCCCCGTAGGGATGTGCGGCGAGGCAGGGATGCCATGGGTCGAGAGCAGAGCCCCGAAGGACTACCCCTCGACGACACCACTCCCCTACAACCTTATGCCGAAACCTTTAGCGCCGGGGTCGAAGCCGCCGGCGACTCCGCGGAAGGCCCGACATGAGGCAAGGGATTTGCGGCCGTCGGTGGAGGTGGGGCCAAAGAAGCCTGCAGAGCCGCAGCGTAGGCTGTGATATTGGTCGTAGTCGCCCCGGTGCCGAGAAACGGCGGGTCGGTTGGCGGGGGCGCACAACCAGAGGGAGTCCACGCCCTCCGCGGAACGAGGACAAGACCTCGGGGACAAACTACAGGACCTACCAGCTTGCGAGCGACGCCCATGGCGCACGTTGCTGCAGACGGAATCAGAGGTTCCTGGCCTCCGAGGTGGGATACGGACGCTGGGACGACACTGACCGGGACAAGCGGGCCAACAGCAATTTCATCTGACACTCCCGCCGGGACTTTGGTTTAAGGTGCTGACAAGCTTCGCAGTCCACAGAGTCGTGGTGCTCGCCCAGACACCACATACATACATATCAGGTGAGGGTCCGTCGCTGACATCTGGCATGCACACTCCGTACACGACTTGAAGCTGGAAGGCATTCACACACTTTTCCACAAACCAAAATGTGAAAAGGAGGCCTGAAAACAGACCAGGACACTATCCAGGATCCGTGTTGCACGTGGAAAAGAGAAAAAAAACTGATGTTGGCGCGCTTGGGTGGGACTTATGTGACCTGGCTGACGTCACGCCTGCGGATGACGTCAGGACGGAATCACGTGGTACCGCCCCCTGTGCGCAGAGATGCTCTGGCAAAGAACATTTTCCGGATCCAGTCTCACGCCTGGGGATAATTCTACGTTAAGGAATCTGCGGCTAGTAGTCTGTTAGATACGTGAATGTTGTATCGGACAGCCCACCTCCAAATGGTCTGGGATAAATGAGAAGCTGCCTGTCATTTTGTCCGTATTGATGAGGACTACCTGCCAATCAGGTGAGGAAGGAAGGCTTTCAGCGCTAGTGTAGTGCTAGAGGTACTCTTTTGGTCTGATACCCAGTGATGTCCTTTGACTGCTATTATTATAATTGAATTTGGTGTGTTATTTTATCCTAGCCTGAAAATATGATGGTGTTATTTTATCCTAGCCTGAATTTA